>NC_087484.1:17895000-18531250 GCF_036417665.1 Passer domesticus
AGGGTGAGATCCACACAGCCACCAACAGGTCTGCCTAGAATTTAAGAGGAACATGGAATAATTGTTCTCAGCTAACATCCAAAGAGAGATAAAAAGCTTTATAAGAAGCAGAACAGGTGAAGGTTGACTGAATTTACTAAGAATGTGCAACCAATCAGTAAAAGCTCCAAAGAGATTTTCCCATTGTTTAGACATCAGTAAAGGTTGTATCAAGTTTAATAAGGACTGAATACATACTCTCACCTTTTCCTAAACAGGATACACTGAAGGTACCTTCTGTACCAGATGCTTTCATTCCACAACATTTGTTGCATTTCTGAGACCTTGTTGTCTGGGTTCAGCTAAAGCGGCAATAGTTCTTAAAAAAGAAAAAAATATTCATTCACAAACAACATAATTACATAAGTCTTCATTTCCATGGGAAAAAAAAAAAAGCTGTAAAAGCTGTAAGACTGATTTTGCTTATATTTATCATTTGTAAAAGAGCGTCACTTATGTAAATTAAAGTCCAGGTTTAGACCTCTAAGTACCAATCAGTGTGAAAAGTAATCCTCCATTTCTCTTTTTGAGCAGCATTTACTGGCAGAATTAAAGTCTCCTGAAATGCATTTTATTTATGAATGAGATATCCTACTCACTCCAACACCAATAACTTGAAAAAAATAAATTATTTTTAAGGGTATTGAAAATTTGAACTTAGTTATTGAATAGCAGCAATTTTTCATAGAAATTCCTTTGCAGTGAACTATGCAAATAATGCCAAAATTAATTTGAACTCTAATTTCTAGTTCCCTGGTTTTTGTTGATTTTCATTTTTCGTTTTGGACATACAAATGCATTCTAGGTTTGACATCTTAGCCCTGAAGAGCCTTTAGTTTGCAGAATATTGAATAATCCTTTGACTGTAAAAACATTCTACACAGTGTCAGAAGCTAATTTGGCTTAGTTAAGCATTAAGTGACAATCGTCCCGACCCCCATGTGAACCTTCCCACACTAATTTCCATTCCCATAGTGAGATTTAACATTTCTAACACATTTCCACCAAACTCACACAAAGTACAACTATCTAATACAGCTGACAAATCATGCTGCTACTAAGCAACAAAGGTCACTTCAATAAATGGTACTCAACCAAATATGGACATTTCATCCGCGCTTTATGGGGTCTAGAAAAGTAGAACTGGGCATTCTGCAGTATCAAGTGACATTTCTGATGGTTATTCAGAATCTCTTTCAAAAGAAGTAGGTGGAAAGGAGAATTCTGGAAATCTGCAGAGTTAAGTATAATTTTTGTCATGATAAAGTATCT
Source organism: Passer domesticus (assembly GCF_036417665.1). Classification (NCBI taxonomy): domain Eukaryota; kingdom Metazoa; phylum Chordata; class Aves; order Passeriformes; family Passeridae; genus Passer; species Passer domesticus. The sequence goes on from NC_087484.1 coordinate 17,896,312, forward strand.
GGGCTCAAGTCTCCAAAGCCAGAATCGAAATGAATTCCCAACAGACTTCTGTTCTATCCCAAACTCACCATAAGCCTCGTTTGGGATCTTAAAGAAGTCATTTGCATTCTCTGTGCTTCATCTCCTCATCTTTCAGACTGGGATAAAAAATAGCAGCTCCTTTCCATCCAGAACATGTGTGTGAAGTGTGTAGAGATCAAAAGACAAGGCAGAAAAAGCTATGTATTGTTATAGATACAGGGATCATATTTATGGTAAAAATCCAGGTAAAGCTTCAGTGCCAGGAAGAGAAGAATAGACACATTTTGTCATCCCATGTGCTCAAAATCAGAACCAAAAAGGTAGCTGTAAACAGAGCAAGCAGCTTGTACTCTGGCATATTTCCTTGTATCTGGAATTGGAAACAACACAGCAAAACCTATTCATTTCTTGGATGAAAAGTACATAAATATAACAGACGAGCCCTTTTAGTAACTCACTGACAACAACTGCCTACTGACTGGATGTGTTTGGAGTATTCAGCATGGATTCAGGAGAAACAAAGGGCCCTAGGACTCAGGGAATGTGTGCAAACATCTGGAGTACATACAACCTATACCTGTAAACTTAACCAAACAAATCAGTTTGCTCTGCTCCTTATTTGAAACACTTTCCTTTTACAATGCATGGGAAAACCATAGCAATATCTGTTATACCATTTACGATTAAGAAAATCAGGAGGTAGACAGCTTAGATCTATAAAAGTGATTTGATATATTTGGCAATCCAACTTGGCCTGCATGCAATGAGCTGTTAAATGAAATTTTGCACAGCCATGCCATCAGGCTTTATTCACTTGCCACATTTTATTCTGAAGGGTAAAACTGATGGCTAGTACTAATCACCTCAATCATTGCCAGGATTGTGTCAAGTTTTGGGATGAGATTGATCCCATCTTACACAGGGATGGGGAGTGAGTGTGATTCATAAAAAAAGCAGAAATCACCAATCAAATTGAAGAGATGGCCTAAATGCCAACAACTTCCCCTTTCTAAGGGTGCAGTAGATCAGCATTTTGAAGAAATCCAGGTGAGATATTTAGTGGATTTCTTAAAACAATATAAAAGTAGATAGAAATAATAATGTAGGCTTTGGGGTTTTTTGTTTGTTTTTGGGGTTTTTTTACCTGCAATAATTGCTGGATAAAACCTTAGTTCTTCAGAGAAAGGTTTTTCAAATGATAGAGAGAAATGGCCACACAGATCTCCCTGGGAACAGCAACTCCACCATATATGTGACCATGTCACTACCTGTTCTGTGTCCTCAAGTGCAAAGCAGAGAAACAATTTTAAAAATAAGTAAATTATTGGTTATTAAAAGGCAAAGGCTGAAGAGATTTCTTGTTTTAAATGCTGTAGGGTTTTCCTTTTACAGAACCCAGAAAATACATCAGTGCCAGAAAAGAGTCTGGTTCACCCAAACTCCTGGTGCTGTTTAAACAATTTATTTCATCATTTCTCACAGCCAACACTTGGTTGCATTTCTGTTTACATACTCAGCAGGGGCCACCACCTTTGGGAAGAAAGATGAGAACATACTCACATTATGGTATCTGTAAGATTCATTGAGTCTTTAATGATTTCCATGAAGAGTCTTGCTGTGAAAGCAATGAACAAAGTCAACAAAAGGTCCAGATACAGTACTCTTGTAATAAAATTAAAATTACTAAAGCAAACTTGTAGGTGTCTGACAAAGAATTGAAAAGTACAACATATTTATATAAAATGCATCAGCTGATACTAAATGCAGCACATGTGAACACGGCTGGGCTCAGTAAGAACAGGCTGTGCAAACTGATCCAGACTCTGAGTGTGTGGCATGTAGATGGATGGCTCTTGTTTCATGAACAGATTTTCTTTTCCCAACTTGCAATTTTAAAGACAACAATACTCAAGTCCCAGACATGAAGAAGAAATATTGTCCTTAAAATCTCATGAGTTTAGCCACTAAAACATAGCAGTAATTTTTTTAAATAGAAACTTAGAGGTAGTAAGAAATGAATTAAATTATATACACATACTAGACCAATGATAGGTAGCTAACTCAAAGTCACTTTTCAATGAATATCAGTATATGGATGCTTTTACTTCACACAAAAACGTAACTTTTGTTTTAAGATTTATTACCTTTTGAATTTTTTGATGACTTACATAAATCAAAACTATGTAAGCAAGGATTTGCTTCTAAAGAGTTTGAGTGTTTTTAAGCCAATTGGTTTGGTTTGATCTTGATAAAGTTACTGAAAAGAGAGAGAATGAAAACTCCAAACTGTACTTGCTTGTATTGTGATGATTTCTATTAAAGTGGCAACTGCAGAATCAACCCATCTATCAATCAGCACCAGAAAAGGGGGAGGATAACAATAAAATGCTTTGCATTGTCAGGAAACAGCCTCTGGCAGTTCAATTAGGGATTACTTGCTGTTGTTCAGGCAAATGTTCTCCCAAGTTTCAAAAGGACTCTTGAAAGGCATTTCTAGATAAGTGGGTGGCTCTCCACTCCTCCCTGTCAGATGTTTGCAGCTGTGTGGGCAGGAGGTTTCCTCTCCCTTCCTTCCTGCTTCTCTGGCAGGCAGCTCTCAATTCTGTCTCTTCTGCACCACATAGCTGGCACAGTGACCTTCCACATGAAGCCAGATTATTCTGTTTTCCTCAGTAGTCTCATCTCTCTTTTATGCGGCATGACCATTTTGGGGTTCTGGCCCCTTTTAATCTATTGTATACAATGTATACATTGTCAAATTCAAAAATATACTCTTTGGATACCTAAATTGGGATAGATTAATTCTGCCCTAAAACTACTGGAATGCGCATAGGCCACTAGGGTTTTTTTGTGGTGGTATTTTTCTTGGTGGGGGGAAAGAGAGGGAGGGGGTGTCTTTTCATTCTGGTGATACCATTTTTACTTCCTCATAGCTAATACCAAACCATGGGTTCTTAACTTTATCCCACTTATTTTTGTGTTTTGCTTTTTTACCCCCCATCCATCTCTGTCTGCCTTCAATTTTCTGTCCTTAAAAAGGGAGAGCTCTTGAGCACCACCACACCTGAAAAACAAACAGACATTTACATGAACTCAGAGCTTTTTTTTCACAAAACAGAAAGGAAAACGTGTGACACTAATGTGATATTCAGAAAGCAGCCCAGCTTATTTTATTTGTCTCTTACTATCGATTCCTTTATCCTTGGTCTGATTTGGTTAAGTTCTTCAGGCCCATTGTTAAGCACAGCATAACCCACCTCCTCCTGTCCTGACCCTACACAGAATAATAATGAGCATGTCCTTGAGGGAGCAAAGACAAAGTTACTTGGGCGGCATTTGGTGTTTGAAAAAGGAAAGAAAGGAATAACAAATTCTTTGGTGCGTCTTCCTTGTTGTTGCCATAACCATGCTGATCTCTGAGTGAAGCACTGACTCATTTCCCAAATCTGAGATTCCTGCTAGCTCCCAAAACAAGTGGGTGCACTTGGATACCCTCATTTTCCAGCTGAGACATCTTTATCTTGCCAGGCACATCATTTTGATAGCTCAAAGTCACCTGGTGAACTATGAAAGACGACTAAAGTAAATGCATTTCAGCTAAGGATGCTTTACAGTTTTAAACATCCAAGGATGCGTGAGGATGTCTAGTTTGGTGTTTGGTGGCTGGTTAAGAGAATCAATTTGACTTTAAAGAAGATTGGCATAGACACTTGACAAATATTTAGTCCAGGCTACAAATAAAAAAAAATCAATCACAGATTTAAGCTTTGAATCACACCTGTGGAAGCTTTGAAACCCTGACCCCACCTGTTGCTCAGATGCAGCCACTGCAATGTAAATTACCTATATAAAAATTATAAAAATGATTGTTTGGCTGATTAAGCTCTTGCCACCCACAACTTTTAAAAAGAAAAAAAAATAGAAAAAATAAGAATTTATCAAACTCAAAAAGGTCCCTTTGAGGAAGACAATTCTGCCACATCTATCAATGCCTATAAGAAATATGTTTGACTGAACAGCACAATACAAAATTATCTTAGAAAAAAACAAAGCTTTGGTAAAAAACAAAAAGTGCCCAAACTCTCATGTAAATGCTAGCAATCTAACCTTGATGTACATAATTCTACTGGCAGCTTCCTGAGAAATATTATTTTAACCAAGATGTTATTTCTGCTCAGACCATCATTGCATGATCTGTATGAAGCACACTTGCCCTACTAAGAACATCTCATTTCCAAAAAGATAAAGTTATTCCACAGCTAAAGGGAAAATAAGACAATTGAGCCAAGTATTTGCTTCACTATTAAATGAAATAATAATATTAATATCAAGACAAGTGCTCAGTACCTGGTCAGAAACACCCTTAAAATGGAAGCAGCTGCTTCACATAAGGGTGATGGTTATTTAGGCTGAAGAAGAGCAGAATAATGATCCCTGCTCATGGGAAAAGGGCCTGTGCTGCATTTTTACAGCAAAAGTCTGAAAAATTAACTCCAGATTGGAAGGAAGAATTGCAACAGCTGACGCTGAAAAAAAAATTCAATCTTCCCAAACAAAATCAGTTCTGCCCACAGAAACCATCAGAAAAGGCTGTGTTTGCCCACAAGATGTGTCTGCCCACACAAGCAGGGGTTTGAGCCACACAGGAGTGCCAGGTTTGGTTCTTGGAAATGGATGGACCCTCTCCTGCACACATTTAAAGCACTTTTCCAGTTAAGCCTGCATTTTATTACAAATCTTCACTCCTATTCCTGTGGAGGACCTATGGTATTTATAAGGTTGCAATTTAAGCAGTTTTGCCTCTCAAAGGAAGTTTTATGTCCAACATTAATTCCGCTGAATCCATTTCACTAAGAAAATGAGTGATACATCTGCCAACTTCCATCAGCAAAAGAATTACTTTTTTCATTCTCCTTCTTTAATATAATTTGTGGTAGTCAGTTATAGAGTTATGGGTCTTCAAATACTTCATAAGTATTTTCAGCAGATTTTTTAAGGATATTTTTCATAGCATATCCTACACCAAATATTCATAAGACATGAAATTACTTCACTCCCAGCAACACAGGACATCAGTAATCATGCCAAAGTTGCCCTTGTAAAAGCTTGTTTAGTAGGGAGATATGAGGATACAAATGTCTCATAATGTGGTTCATATCATAATCAGCAAGTAAGGAAAGGGCACTTTCAAAAAGCATGTATAAATAACAATATAATGCAGATAAATGGCCTCTGGCTTCTCTGAAGTCTGTGTTACCCTCCCACCTCACACATTGGTATCAATGAGAGGTTTTGGCAAGCAAAGGGATTTTTTTTTGAAACAAAAACATCAACCTGATCTGTGATAAAGTTACAGTATTATTCTATCCACCTTGTGTGAACATCCCAAAAGTAACAAACACATATGGTTGAAATAAAAACAAAACACAAAATAAAATTATTATTTGTTATACAGCATTTTATGTGCTTCAAATAATTTACCAAACTCTGTAGCTACCCACTTTTTTCAAAGGGGAACGTGTTGTTTGTATTTTCACTTGTAAAGAAGGTATTTTATCTTCCATTCATTGTATATGAATTATTCATTGCTAGGTAAAACACCAGGATCTGCTGCATTTCCTTTCCCCAGAAGATACTTTAGTTTTAAGAAAATAAGACACTCTCATTGAAGAAGACTTAGAAGCACCAGTCTCTTTAAAATATCTTTTCAAAGCACAGAAGACAAAAGAAAAAATATAATATTTTGACCTGCAGCGTGTATGACATGTTTTATACACACATACTCACATATATGTATTTTCTTACACAATATCAGCAGCAATATTTCAGTATCCAAGTTATGTCCCAAGCAACATTCTTACACCCTAACTACAAAGTACTAAGGTATAAATATGGAGAAGAATAAATTTCAAGAGGAGTAATATATTGTTTTCCTCCTTTTATCAAAAGACATAGAAATGTAGAAAATCACCAAAACTATTAAGGAATTGATTTAATATTCCCATAATTTCAAAACAAATCTACATAAATAGGTCCCAAAAATTATAATAACAATCTGAGTATTGTCAGAAAAAAATTCATTTGCTTTCCTTTCTTTCTTTTTTATTTTCTGTGTTGTAAAACCATCAGCAATGTTAGATCTGGCAACAGTTCTAAGCTTATTTGCTAGATTAATTTTTCTTATAAGTCATGACATGCATTTCTCACATCCTCACTGAAATGCTCTGCTTCTCACCCAGCCCTCTCATTCCAGAACAGCCAATTTCCCATCCCCTGTCCTTCAACACACTGCATTTGCCTGCATTTGACCATTAGCCTGCAAGCAATATGGCTTTTTAGTGCCACTCTGGACATTAAACAATGACACAAGATGAACATTTATTTTATGCCTAGATATTACTTCCCTTAGAAAATTCACTCTGGCAAGACCATCCCTGTTAACAGTATTTGTCAGAGGCCAGTGCTCACTGAACAGGCTCTTTTAGGTATCCTACAACTGTAAGGTGTCCCGTTTTATAGAAAATTTACAGATTTGAAGACAGTTAATGTGACACCAGATTTCTGATGTGGTGGAATAGTACAAAATATCTTGCATAAAGGTAGATTATACTTGAAGATGGAGATATATGTAATCTGCAATACGCAACTGAACCACACTTCCAGGGTGATTGCCATACCAGTCTCCAGAGCTGGCTCTCTGTCAGGGTGCTGGGCAGTCCTTGTCACTGTGAAGGAGCTCATGGGTTGAAACAGCTCAAGCCTGTTGCTCTCTTGAGTTTTTATCCTCTGATGTTGGTTTTAGGGGTCTGCGGGCAAATCAGAATATATTAGTTGCTCTTTCATATTTTGACAATCTTTAGTTTCTTGTGAAGGCAAAGTGAAATCCTTTGTCAATCATCGTGGAAGAGGTTTTACAGTGACTTCTGTGAGCCAGAGAGAAGTTTGATAAGAGGATCCACGTTTATCCCTGAAAGAATTTTCTGCCAAGGTCATTAACATAGAAACCAACAAAGAAAGAAGGATAAATAAGAGAATCCTGCAACTGTCTATTCCAATAAGCACTTTGTTTGTTGTTTCTGATCAATAAGTGTAAACTTCTGAGTTTTGTAAGAATGTATAAAAAGCATACATGCTATAATAAAAACAGGTTTGAAGCCTTCTGAAAATAGTGTTGCTTTGTATTGTGACCATCTCAACTATGACACATCATTAACAAGTAGCAATCCCTACCCATATATTCCTGTGGTGTCACATTGCCAGGGGAGAAAGCACAAGGCAAGCCCCAGTAACTTTATTTCTGAGTATTTGAATTATTTATATAGTTACCATTTCTAAGAGAAATATCTTGGTGCATTCATTAAACACTGATAATGTATGTCTAATATACCAGATGAAAGACAGATTGGAACATATAGCAGAGCACATTATTTTGCAAAGAAAATTAACACATTTCATTCAGTGTTAGCCTGCAGAAAACTTTCAACTCCTCTGGCATCCAGCTCAGTTTGACTAAGAGAACCAAGAACCAGCCTTTTGTTAAGAATGGTGAGAGTAAGAGACTAAGAAACTTACTAGAAAATAAAAAAAAAAAAAAGAAGAAAAAGTATGTTGCTTTAAGAACTGCTTTACCTAAGAGCTATTAGCAAAAGTAAAATTATCCTGCCTCTCACTCCATGCTTTCCATCCCCTTGTGAACTTGGGGTTAGTACCCCAGAGCTAACCTGTGATTAATGAATTTCAGGGTCTGTATAGCAAATCTGGAGTAAAAATCTAGGGCCCAGTGAAAACAACTCAAGTTCTGCAAACGGAAGCACAAGTAGTATGACAATATTTTCTTGAAATACTTATGTAGTTTTGTACTTCCAATATAAACACAGCCTTAATAATGCCTAGATGTAGTTTGCACTGAAAGGAGATTTATAGCAGACAACTTCACCAAGTCAGAGAACATATTCCTGAAAACCTTTGTAATTTGCAGGTAATGACAGAAGAGGAATTAAACCTCACACTGCACGACTGAAAAGCCAAACAAGAATTGTTTCTCCTTTTCAGTTGAACAGCGAGAGTTGGGCTTGGACTTCTAATTACAGGTCAGCTGTCCTGTGTGAGCAGCAGCAAATAACAGATCCTGCACTCAGCTGGCCTCAGCACAGGCTGGGTCTCATTCTGAAAGGAACTGCTCCATCAGGAACATGAGAGTGTTCAACTCTGTGGGACAATCCAAGGCAGTACCATTTGGTTTACAATGAGACCTAAAATTTTGCAGTTGGTTGTATGTTAGCTCCAGGTCAGCACACCACTATCTGAAATATCACACAAAACCACTGGGGAAGTGCATCCAAAGCATCACTTTCAATATCTGAAGTATGGTTTTTGAGAAGCCAAGAAAGATTTATTAACTGTTTACCAAAGTCCTTTAATTTCACTTTGGTTCTGTAACTTTTTTAAATCAAGTACAAATCTGAGACCTTCTTTTTAATATGAGAAGGACATAAACATGATAAAGTTCAGGCAGGAGAAAAACAAACAAACAAAGGTGTTCCTCTATGCCATGGATATATTGAAACTACCCAATACATTTCCAAGTTTTTCTAATTATCCTGATCCAACATTTCTGTAATTCCATTAACTCATGATAATTCTTCTGTTTCTTTTATTATTTCCATTTACTAATTGTTAAAGGGGGAAGAGAAAGGAAAAGCAAACCCCATGTCTCATGGAAATAAGACACTTGCATGCTTTGCTCCACTCGTGATTTAGCAATGTCTTTGGGGCAAAAAATACAGAAAGTATACATGAAAATCTATAAAGTCTAATTAATATACTTTCATTCATGTGACCTATTTTGTACTTCACAAGCATAAATTTTGTGCCTCAGCTACATGTCCATTAGCACTGAATTTTTTTAAAGTCTCTTGACTTATTCATAATCATCCAACAACCAAACCTCCTGCCTTTTTTTAGTGCCAAATTTCAGAGGAAGAGAGATCTCTTTAGGACTCCCCTGTTAGATGATTCCATTACTTGCCATTCCATGCTGTTTAAAAGCCATCTTGCAGGTAAAAGCTACTTGTTCTGCTGCCTTTTTTCACTAATTTTTTTAGACATTCAAAACATGCTGATTTCTTTACCCATTCAGATCACAGAGTATTAAGATGATGATTTTCTACTCAATCTCCCTACTCCAGCTGTGAGACATATTTCCCACAAATGCTCTCTAGTGTCAGTCTGAAATTTGCTGTGTCAGTAACAATTCCTGCCAGTAATTTTCTGCTGCTAAATATTCAGAGAGTAAACAGCAAATGATCGAAACAAATGAATAATTTTTTTTTTTTTAATTATCATCAGGAGGAATTCTTATGGTCCTCCCCTAACAGGAAGAAATTCAAATGTTATGAGTATGTGCCATTCCTTACTCAACAATGAATAAATGAAATTCTAACACACTGTTTTGGGCACTGGGAAAAGACCATGAAGAGGGAAACCCACACAGCAAAGCTGCCAGCACAGACTTTGGTTGGATGTCCAGACAGAAACCAACTTGGAACTTTTGCAGATCACAATATCTTCTATTGAATAATTCACGTCTTTAGTATACATTCAAACAGGAGATTCAAAGGAAGTATTTCTCCTAAGAGAGAAGAAAAAGTTCTCGGCAAAACAATTTTTAAAGCATAAAATTAGCTTGACAGGCTGGAGCATTGAGTGGTTATTTTATCTCAATTTCATCTTTACATTTACATCATATCATATATATTCAATAGTGTTAGTGATTTCTTTTCCCGCCAGAATTAAATTATTTGATCCATTTTGTTAAAGATCCCATCAGTATTATCTTAAGAATATAAAATTAGTCATTGAGAGTTTAATAGGCAATAAAAAATTTACTACTTCCATATGCCAACCATATTTAACTCTTTCAAATTTAGGTGGTCAGTCCCATGTGCATTTAGTGGTTTTGAACCATCAAACTGAAAAGGGAGTGAAAGCAGAAAACGATTTTTGAAAAATTTTTGGTAGTCAATGTAGGTTCTGTGAACAAATATCCACTTAACAAATTAGAGTTCCTAATTATCAGCTTCATTCTCTGCTGTTATCAAAGTGATCAAGATCTGAATTGCATTATCAGCCTAATTATCTAGTAATAAAATAATGTCATACTAATGAGCATCATCCTGCTGCTAACCAGGACCTGTATCTCTGAAAAACTCTTCAGAAACTTTGATTTCAGTTCAGTGCCTTGCAAAGAGCATTAAATAAGTTCACCCCAAAATGAAAATTGGGGGAAAAATCATTTAAAAATTTAGATTTTAGTTGTACTTGACAGCTTGAAGGGGTAATGACTTTCATACCTTTAGAGGTTCTAGTTTTACAGCAATGCATTTCAATCCTGGCAGAATTAATAGATGGCTCACTCATTTGTCAGGATGAATTTTCCATTCCAATGCCACTCTATTGAAACAGCCTCACAAAAAAACCAGCATGGATATAGAACTCCCAACACTGGCTTTTTTTTTTTCAGCAGCCTTCTTCAGAGGGCAAAGTACATAACCAGACACAATGGAGTTTAATGGGGCAGCTCTCTGCCTTCTCCTAATTCCTAAACCTGCATGGCTATAAATCAAAACTTGTCAAGAGTTTGAACTTATGATCAGCTCAAAGCAGTGGCCATTCAACCCCCTGCTCTTAGGACAGCCTGCCAAGGCAGGAAGCAAGCTGCTGTATCTCAGCTTGAGGCTTTCAAGGGACAATGCCATTACATTCTCAGGAATTCTAGTCCATTCCTTAGCATAAAATAGTTTCCTTCCTCTCTTAAGAAATATTATACTATAACAGTACTTCTAAATTTAAACTTATCATGAGTTGCCATGAAAAAATTAGAAAATTAATTGATGCATTAGGTAATTTATACAACTGCATCCTAGAATAGGACTTCAGTTTTTGTGTTTGTTAAAATGGATTTACTGTATGCTGTATTAAGAGAGTAAAATTAATTTGTATCTCAGACTTCTTATTTTAAACATTTTATAAAGTCCACCAAGGTCACAGACACAAAAATAAGAGTACATACATCAAGTATTATACCTATAGGACAGCCAAAGTAAGGTATATTCAGTTTTTAAACCTGAGTTTCTACCCCAGTATATTCTAGTGCAACTCTGTGATTTGTGACTTTGGTACCAAGGATTTCTATTTGAATAAGATCATTCTGTACTTGCTAACACAATAACTGAGGAAACATTACTGTAGATCTAAGCAGTGAGGCAAAATTACTTCATTTTATGACATAAAGATTAACCTGTATCAAATACTACAAATGCATTTTCCTTACATGCTGTGCATGCTGACAAGGGTAATATTCTCTCATGTTTGCTTATCCAAGAAAACTGACATTCAAACAATGTATTTCCCTCTTGAACATATATTTTTTTCCAAGACATCATTCCTTAAGTAGGAATTAGATTTTAGAGAGTTAATCATAAGTGGAAATACAACAAATGCTATTTATAAATAAGTGATCATTTATTAACTATCAGTAGTTTATAGGGCTCAGTAGTAGCTCAGTAGGGCTGAGATGTAAGATTAAGAACAACTCTTGCCATAGTTCCTTTTCCCCTGTACATGAAGGATTTGGACAGATTTGGTCTAGCAGAATAACCTAAAATATTGAACCCTCACAAATGAAATTCCATAGAAGACTGCAAGCCTGGTTCAACTTAAACCCATCTTAATGGATTAAAAAAACTTGGCCTGTCTGTCTAAATAACCTTCTCACACCATGTCTCTTTACATACTTTTGACACTGCAGAAAACATCAGTTTATACTGACAAGGCTGGCTGTGCACCAGGAGAGACCAGGAGTGCTCACAGAGGAGCTGGAGTGGACAACTACAACAATAATTCCTTGCAGTTATAGAAAAAAAAAAAGGCAAAAAAGGGCATAATTTAAAAGCCCCCGTGCAACTGTCTTGGGAGCATTAAACTCTTTCACCCTTCTCAAAATTCTTAGAAATTACTCCTAGGATTAATATTTTGGGAAATGCATTCCAGGTGTTTTGGGGAGTCCATTCCTCCCCAGCCCTCCACCAAAAGCTGGCTATTCATTTTTTTTATGAATCTGAAGGCCATAAGGTGGTGTTCTTCCTCTGAGTGTATGAAACAGAGGAGAAAGACACACAGGATACAGGAGAGCACCATAAATCACAGTCCTCTGCATATCTTTGGAGCTTTGAGGATTGGCAAAAGAATATTGGACAGCACCAAAGTTATTGTGAATCTAGCTTCACATATAGTAGTAAAAAAAAATCTCACATTTTTATGGAAACTTTTTGTTGTGAGATGGATTTTATTAATTTGTAACCCTCAGAATGCTGAACAGGAACTAATTAAGCCAGATCCACTTGAATTGAAACCAAATTTTGTTTTTTGTTTCATTACTTATCTCCAGTAACGGAATGCATTGTTTAAGTTTACAATGGGCATATGAGCTTAAAGACATAAGTATTGAACAATGCATTCTCAGATCCACAGACTGAAGATTCGGGGGGAAACCAATGCATTGTTGTGATCACAGAAGGTACAAGAGTTGAATTGCTAAGCAAAAGCAAGAGCACTCCTACATGCAGTGAAATAAGAACCTTTTCATTTTGGAGAGCATCTCAAGGGAACACGTGGGTGAGCAGCACACCACCCTGACTGGGAGACAATCAGTCTGAGCACTCAAACACCAGTTGTGAGCTTTATCTCCTGCTCCTGTCCTCTCTGCTGCACAAGCACCTCTCTGGCAGATCACCTCCCCAGGATGAGAGGCCAGCCAAACACAGCTGGGCTGCTGCACACAGATTCACTGAATGCTTTCTCTTGGCTTTTTCCAAGTGAGTTTCAATCTCCAAGTTTTATAGAAAACCCCAGGTTGAAAAGAAAACCAAAAAAACCTATCAATTATACTGACTTTCTTTGCATATTTATATAATGCCACAGAGGTTTCTTGATTTGAGCCCAAAACCTCCCAACCCAGACATGCTTTGAACTAAGGAAACATGCTTTATTTTTCTGTGAACACTGATTTACAAAAAAAATTCAATTAGCACTGTATGTTTATATGTAGGAGAAACCAGGAAATGAGTTTGGTTTTGCATGTCTTCTTATTAAATATACATTCAGTTTAGAGAAGTGGGAGGGGGAGAGGTGATTTCTGAGAAGTTTGAAAGAACTAAGAGAGAAAATTAATTTCAGCACAGTTCTAAGACTGCAAGGAGCTTACCCAGGAGAATGAAATGATTGCAACACTTCCCTCTCGTTTTGGTCATTTTAATTAGTCTTTCATGACCTTACACAGTTAAAGTAGATTTTGTTGTTTTGTTTCCCATCTCACTCATAGAATGAGTGAATTTCTGAGGGCTGAGTCCTGTGTGCCAAAGCACAACACGGCATCATCAGCAAATGAAGAGGTAAAATTCCTGCAACACCCAGCTGAAAAATGCACTAAATTCAGAAAAGTATAAACAGGACAGCAGAAGGCAGCTCAGCAGGATCATACAGAAATCCAATCAATTCTTCTCCAGGATTCTAGCAATTTTTAGTAGGGGGCATTAAAAATTCACTTTCTGAAATTTGCTTTGAATGAGAGAAGGTTTGATTTCAGAAGTGGCTGTCCTGCATTCCTTGCCTCCTAAGCTGAGCCTGGAACAGTTTGAAACCTTCCAACACCAAGACAGAAATTTGCAGCTGACCATTCATTGAGAGACTGAAGATAAATGACAACAGGCTTGCAGACTTTGATGGTTTTGGCATCCAGAGCAACAGTTTCAAGCAAACATATCTGTGCAATGGCTCTAATGCAAATATTACCCAGTCCTCTCCAACTGAAGTGCCTTTTGGCAATTCTCTGAGTATTTCTCCACAATCTTTTTATACACAGCCTAAGGACTCTGACAAACTCTCTCTTTCCCTTCAAAGGCTTGTTAAGTATGTGATGAATAAATCTGTCACTTCCAATTCTAAACTTACCTTCTGTTTTGATTGCTGCAGGATCTTGTATCCATGGCAACTTTTCAGCACTCAAAATCGATTAGAGAAGTGATCGGTTTATCTAAACAGCTGTGCTGACAGAGGCAAGTGGTTTTTCTGAAATAGCAACCCTGACAGGTACTGTAAGTTTCCTTGACCAGTTAGTTTTCCAACACAGCAAGTAATGAATTCTCAAACAGCACACTGTGGTCAGCTGGATGCTCAGTTCATTTCTCCTCTCGAAAACAGGTCTCTAATTGAATACCCTGTAAATCAGTATCTGCATTTCTGATTGATGTGTCCTGTCCTGTCCTTAAGCAGAGCACCAGAGTGTATAGATCTCACTGGAGAAAAATGCAGTTCAGACCTTCAAATACTTCTTGTTTTATTTGCATTGGAATTTAGGACAATCAGATTTATTTATTGAAAGATTAAGCCATCAAAAGTTTTCAGTCAGGAATTGATGAATGTTTAAATTAATTACACGGCGTGGAAACTAAATTTACCAAGAAAGTGTCAAAAGCACTGCTACAAATGGAGGAATGTGAGGCAGAGCAGCACTTACAAAGCACAAGCCATTTCTCCAAGTGTTTCAAGTTCTACGGAATGTCTTTATTCTGCACGTTTTTCAGTGTGCAAAGAGCTCTTAATTCACGTAGTACATGTGAAGCCTCTTGGGACCAAACATTAAAGACCTTAAGCACACACTGGAATTTATAGTGATTAATGTGGTAACACATCTTGTAAAGTCTACAAAAGCGCACGTTCAAAAAATAAGGAAGTGCTTGAGGGGACGGAATCAATTCTTAAGGGCAATAAATGGGCATGAAGCAGCTTAGTGGGCTTTACAGGACAATATATTCAGATCTGGAAATGGCACTCAGAGAAACACTATGACTTCAAAGTAAAGTGTTATAGATTAAAGCACAGAGGAGGATTTCAACCATAATTAAAACTATCTTGCTTTGAAGACAGAAGCTTAATCTGCCATCGATATTAATGATACCAATACTAGGATGAACCAAGCAGGATGTGAGCTATTTTATTAACACAGGGGTTCTATGCAGATTTTCTGGGCAAAAGCTCAGGATTCCAGGTGCAAGATCATTCATGTTGCAGTGACTCCTGCCAGCTTCACCCAGGGAACAAATGAAACAAGTCTAAGCATGAAGTAGCTGTAATGGGATGCCTGACACCAAACCATCTTCATTCAGATGCTCTGACAGCTGAACAAAAGGTTTCCAGTGTATCTGATAATCTCTACCTAGGCCATTCTTCTCTGCTCCCTAACCTGGTACTATTTACAATGCACGAACAATGAATACTGAGAGATCATTTTGCAAAGTGTAAATAGTGTAAATATTACTTTTGGCCTGAAGAATGGAGAAAATTTTCTTTTTGTTTCACCTACACAGAGAGCTCTTGTGATAACACTTAGAGCACCTCAGCAACCATGTTATAAGCATCAGGCTATTAAGATTATGCTGACAGAGTGCTGAAAATATGAAGTCTCCAATAGTGGCAACTGTGTTTTGAAGGTTTCAAATCCTCTCCCTGAAGTGCCAGGAGATGTGACAAAGAGAGGGTAGATTAAAAAAAAAAATTCAAAGAATGAACAGTGAAAGGTGAAGAACAAATGCTAAAGTGGTCTGAGCACCTTTTTCTCTCCCAGGTCTCCTGTGGGAGGAGAAGCAGCTCAGAGGAATCTGATTCTTTAGTTCTGTATTTTGGAGTAGGAGATTCCCATACGAGTAATATGAGGTTACTTATTTATATTTATATGAATGTTATTAAACTGTGGCTGCAAGAGCTGACAATGAAGACATTAGAAAAAAGTAAAGTACCTCAGTGACAATTAATTGCCTTTCCCTCTGTCCCATATTGCCCCACCTTCTTAATACCTTTTTCCTTTCATCACTGCTATGGTATACTGGTCTTCTTAATGAAAGACCATGGCAATCAGTGGATGCAAGTAATTTTGTTTTCTTTGTTCACAATATGTGCCTGCAACTTAAACATCTCTTGCATATTCAACTGGCTAAGTGTGATATCCCCCCCCCACAAAACAAAGATCATACATTTAGCTATCAAAACCACACACTGAAAATTGCAATCTTGATTAAGCAGACATAGCTGCTGACCAGAAACAAATCTGGCAACCACAGAGAATTAGAAGTAAAACTCTCAAACCCACCCTGTTCGTGGTGCAAGATACAGTAATAGATCTCTCTATTTCTCAATTATTTTTTTCAAACTTTAAATATACACTAAGAATAAGGATCACAAGAGTTCTGGCATCTTCTTTTTTCTTCTTGTAAGAGACCTCAATTTGACTGTCTGAACTTGAAGCATTATTGACATCACTGACATAAGAGTAGGACTAATACAGTGGTTCATCAAGGAATAGATTTATAGATTTTAGTTCAGTGTGCAAAATTTATCCCTGTTTTAAAAATGAAAGACACATAAAAGGGAAGAAGAAATTTCAGTAGTATGATACTAAGCATATCAACACTAAAGCAAGACTTCAGAAAAATTAAAGGAAAAATACTGGTGCCTATGAATGCCTCCCTTGTTATTTAATGTCTAATTTTGTGCTGATAATTAGAAACTAGCATTTAGATTATAACCAAGCAAGCATGTATCTATTTTTTAAACACTGCTGCAGAGAGAAACCATCTTCCTTGCCAACAGAGGTTCATCAGCATGGACATACACTCCTTTCCCAGTCATGTGGCACTTGTCCCCTCTGTGCTTTGAGGTTTTTAGAGACACATCAACTAAATCTACCTGATTTGTCCACCCTCAGAAGGGCAAGAGTACTGAATTTTTTCCAGCTTTTATTGAACTTTGCCTGTGAAAAATAAAAAGAATAAACCAAAACCTCTTGTCCCTCAACCCCATAAAACCTTGAACACACATCAGCTCCACCTGAATTTTAAATAAAAAGTTCTAATAATCACATATGAAAGTTTTCACACCTTTGCTTTGATCTGCAAAATTTAATATTATATTAAGTCTGGGAACCAAACTTTTTCCTCATTACATGAGATATAAGAAAGAGAAGACCTAATTCTAATTTTATTTCCTATGTAATTTTATTTATTTATTCTCCTCAACAAAACCTAAGGCACCATTGGGGGCTGTTAACCAGCCTTACACACACAGCTGTTCAGAGATTTGGATGTGCACCAGAGAGCTAAACTTTAAAGCTGACACACTCAGAGGTAGGGCTCCAAGATTGCAATAAACTGTGGAAACCTTTAACTCCAAAAACAGAGTGCACATCATCCTTGGGTAAACAAGACAACCTGACACACTGCTGCACAGACGAGCAGGCAAAGCAAATGTCATCAACAACATCCTCTGCTAAACCTTTTACTCCTGAAGATTTCCATTTTTCACAGAAACAAAAACCCCGGCCAAATTTCTCAGGAAAAGGCCTCCCCAGAATGAGGCATGATGTCTCCCTGGTACACACCAACATCCCTCAATCAGTTTATTAAAGGAGGAGCAGACAGAAGAGTTAAGATATCATTTCCAAGTCTTCTCTTTGCCCCTGGATAAAACAGAACTAGGGCAGAACCTGAACTCACTTCCCTCAAGCTACAACACAACAGTTAATCGAGAGAATCCAGAAATCCAGAATACAGGAATTATATTCAGTAATTTGAGATTACTCATGCACGCCTGCAACAAGTAGGATTTCTCTGTGCATGTATGCTTAGAAAAGGTTAAACCCACAAATTGATGTAGTTAGCACATGGGTGGTAGAGAAAGAAGTAGTATTTCAAAACTGAGAACAAAAGCCATTTTACTAAATCCAAATGTTTTCCATATTCCAAGGATGTTAAGAGGAAGAAAAATAATGAATGGCAGGAGGAAACAAAAAGAAAGAAATGGGCAACAAGAATCACTGAGTTTATAGGGCAATAGACTTTATTAGCTGAAGGTGGAAAAATGTTGCTTGGCTTAGCTTGAATTACTCCAAATTTAGGTTTCACAGAAAAAAAAAAAGTCTCCAACTGTTTAATAGCTGAGGTGTAAACCAGCTCATTAACAAAAAAAGATCAAAGCCTTGGAGCAACATCATTTCCCACCTCTCTCCCTCTATACTAGAGATTAATGAAATTCTGCCTCCAGCTGGCAAATGGACACCACAGCAAACTCCACATGCACTCACACAGTCTGGACGTCTGACACACCACAAAGCTCTGGCACAAGCCACTGGCCTCAGAGAATGGAAGATTTTCAGTAAATGAGAGACTTCACACATGAAATTTTTTGCAGACTCACATAAACATTGCTCCTTCTTGATGGCTTCAAATGAAACGTGTGGTTTAGCACTTGAAAACTCAGTGTGGTTTAGTGCTTAGAAAAATTACATATATCTGTAGCTGCCTGGTTTTTGAGGTAGAAATTAATAGCTAAAGGAATGGTATTGGGGGAAAAAGAAGTATTAAGAGAAGGCACAGACCATTTTATGGGTTACTCAAAACCAAATCTGGCCGAGCAGGTTGGGTCTGTGTTGGTATAACATGAACTGCAAATATTCAGTTTTATTGAAAGTAATTGAAGAAGACAGTCCACATAATTATCTCAAATAAATTTTTGTGCTGTTGTTCTGAACTGAAAACTATGGTTTATGGACAGTTTCATATTCATAATTTTTTTTTTTCTCAGACAGAACAGAGTTAATTTTATAAGACACTTTGAACAAACAGTAAAGTCCTAGGTGACCTTTTGGGAGAAAATGACCCTTGGAATTTTATTTAACAGAACATGTTAGAGCCTGGTTTAGGACTATTAGGAGAACAGAAAAGCATTTCTTACAGCACTTCTTACTGTACTCTGCTGATAGAGGTGGCTTTTTCTCATTCCACTTCAAGGGTTTCTATCTCCATTTCACCACTGGGCAATGGAAGCTCCTCCAGCCCCATAACAAAAAGGATTTGGGGCCATCCAGCCCAGGGCCCCACACTGCTGCTGCTTCATCAACAATCCCAGATACTAAATGTGAGCTTGCAAGTTTTTGGGGACAATTGATCTAACCCAACAAGATGTGCAAGAACGTGTCTAACTAATCATGAGAATAGCCCTAATTACTCAAGATTTCATTTGGGTTAGTAGTGGCTATGGCCACTTAAGTGCAAGCATTTTCCTATTTTTGCTGCTCTCGGCCCTGTGGCTACAAAGACTTCAGTTGTTTACATTTGGTAGTAAACTGGACCCAGAAGCTACTCCTAGGACAGAGTGGAAGATTAAACTTCAGCATTCATTCTTTCCTCACTCATAGCAATACAAGACAGAAAACTACAAAATACACTTACTGAGTAACAGCACAATATTCATAGCTTTGATGTATATTATATAGTTATTATATTTCTATATCAATATTTTGCCACTTCAATTATCATTTTTCAGGGTTATTACAATTTCTCAATCTGTTGCCTAAATACATGTATATATTGCTTTCACATCCCAGATTTCTTAAAAGCTCAACAGCCAAAAGGTAAAACAGATATTGTCATCCTTGAAAGACCTCATCAGTGAGTAATGAAAGTTCAAAGAAGTAGTTAAGTTATAATAACAATAAAACTGTGATCTGTAAATTCTCTATAGTTTTACTGGGTAGTTAAAGACCTATAACCCTTTAAAGATTATAAGTCATATATCATTTTATAGTTACTTACTAAATTTTCAGCCATTATCCATTAACAATGTAACTGATTAACTATATAAATATTTTCATAACTTATTTGTCCTAAAAAATAATTAGACATCAACTGCAAATGGTTAGCTTCTAACAAATCAAATTTAAAGAAATTTTAAATATAGTTCCCTAAAGGTAAAAATATATCTCCAAACTGACAAATTAAAAGAATAATTATAAATTAAGGTGGTTCAGTTTTTGCTATGAGCAGTAGCAAATCTGGACATGATCAAGGTTAGGATTAGGTCAACTGAAAAAGTTATTCTTTGGCAACAACTTTTGACAGAGGGAACACTTGTGCTTAGGCATCTTACCAGGGATTGAGAGAGTAGATCCAAGATACAGAAGAGGGTTTGGGTATGCTCATGTTCTGCACAACTCTGTGTTCAGAGCCAAAATGAAAAACACACAAGGGTTCATCAAAAGAGCTGCAAAGAGAAGTTCTTGCTGTATTTAGTTGGATATACTGGAAACCATGCCTGCTCTAATTCTCTGGACTGTACCAGTGGGCAGAAGTTAACAATGACCTTTGCATCCTGAGGGCAAGGGAACAGTTTCCACAAACTTCTGGCATTAGCACTGAGCAAACAGAAGGGACCAGACCCCTCTCACATAAACACACAGCAGATCCACACAGTCATACAAATGGAGCATGTATCCTACAGCGGGATACCCTTTTTTTAAGAGCCAGGACACACATTGGAATTGTAGTCATTCATAGAGGAGAAAAAAATATCTAAACAAAGTCCCAAAATTATACTTGCAAACTACTCTTACTTTACCTCTACAGGTAAATATATTGCTCTATTTATATTCATCTCTGTCAGTGTAATATGACATATATCTTTTTCCCATAGAAGAAAGAAAACAACAAAATAACCCAAAACAACAAGTTTTCAAGAGCCACAATTATATAAGAATATACTCCTAAAGTTATTAGAGATATAAGCCATCATTCACAAGAAAATACATAGCTACTTCTAAAAATGAAGGAAAAGACAACTCTGAAAATATGATACATGTGATAAAAAGTCTCCATCACATTAAGAAGTTTCCACTATGGAACAACAGTCAAATAGAAAAACCAGGGATAAGGGCAGATGTTTTAAATCACTGCATTTAGCTACATAAAAGACCTCACATTCCACATCAGCTGGCACAGAATCACTCACTGGACAGCTGCTCATGTTCTGCTTTCTCTTAAAGGTGAGCCACAAAGCTGAAATGAAAATCAAGATCATTTTAGATGTGTGAGATGAATTCCCTCCTCCCCCATAAGCACACCAACGCTGGTCTCATGCAGATACCAGCTGCACGTGCTCTGCAGCCTCTGACCCAGGGCAAGCATTTCCCAAAGGATGCAGAATTAGCATCTTCCCCCCCAACAAGTGTGGCTATAAACTAAGCTGGGCACATTGTCCACATCAAGATTCAAGTGGCTTCCAGTCCACATCTCTTGCCATTGAGCCCCTAAAAATCCCAGGGGCTTCTGATGTGGGCCTTGATAATAATAATAATAATGTGTTGCCTCACTGGCCAGTGCCCTAAATCTCTTTGAAATTGCTGCTATTACATGATAGGACATCATCATATCAAAATCATAATTTTCCAGAGTATTTTCAGCAAACCTAGGATGCCTACACTTTCTTTGAAATTTCTACTGATACTGAAAAACTTGCCTAATTTTAAGTTATTACAAAAGTTTGTGAACTCATCCTCCAAATTCAACTAATTATGCCTTTGTTGCTTTGTAATTCACATTAAGGAAAAAAAAAGAAAATCCTGAAAACCCACACACCCATTCAAGACTTAGAAGTAATTAATTAGACAAATATCTTCCTAATGTCTTCTGAAGGACTTTCCAGGTCTCAAGCTATAAATAAAGAAAAGGTAGATCATATAACCTGCAGGCACAGGTCCACACTGCACAATACTCTGCCATTTCAAGAGAAGCATTTGCTCTAATGATCTGTGTATGAATTGGGCTGATTGACACTTGGAACACCAGCTTTTAATTATATTCAAGTTCATAAATATGCATCATATCACAGATTGGAGCATGCAGGCACTGATGGTACATGCTCTGCTTTTCAGTACCTTTATTTACATTACATGGGTAAAATTGCACCAATTTCATCTGTATTGGAACCAGACTCCCCACCCTCCAAAGCACCACTTACGTTTCTCCATTTTCTTCCAAGTGCAAAGCATAATGACTTCCTTGTGGGAACTTAAGAAGACTTAAAATGTTTAAAAATAAAGACTGTAATTCATTAACAAGTAGGCTGCTGTGAATTTTGTCTTTGAGACTAATTCACACTCAAGGCAAAATCCTTCCCTTAGATCTACATGACTGATCTAAGATCAGATATTCTACTCCTTTCATAAATGAGCTCTTTTGGAGATTCACATATGTACAAAGATAGTCAGAACACAGTCATGGCATCTGGTCCCAAAGGAAAGGGCTAAATCTCAGCATCCTATCTCAGCATGAAAGAACTACTCCCACACAGCCCTGGTACATTTTCCATATGATTCACATTCTACATGAGAGGGAAACCAGTATATCTGGAGGATTTTCCCCAAAGTACAAGAGTCAGCCTCAAAAAAAAAAAAAAAAAAAAAAAAGACTGTAAAAAAAGACCTAAAATTTAGGTCACTCCTTTGCAAATGGAGAGGTTTCAATCATTGAGTGGAAATTTGGAGCCCCAGCATCACCCCACAGCCCAGCTGATGTTTCACTTACCAGCTATTTCAGCGTATTTCTTTTACCTTTCTCCATTTTATTGTTTATTTTCCAATGAGCATAAGAAGCATTTGCCTTGATAAGATTCTCTGGAAATGCTAGGTTGTGCACCTTAAATTTTACTTGGAAACTACTTCCTCTGCCCAGGCTGATATAACTGTTGCAGTGAGCTGTCCACCAGAAATTCATAATCCCGATACTGCTGCTGAACAGAAGAATGTACTTGAGAAAGAGACTAAGGACAGCACTTAGGAACACACAACCACAAATCTCTGTGTTTTTAGTGGAAAATAAAAAGAAGACACCCATATCTTACTGCTCCTGTTAATACACATGGCCTCACAGCCAGGAACAGATGAGGTCCATTGGTCCATCTATCCAGGGGTGGAGCTACTGCCAAAATTCTCATTGACTAGATGGCAGATATTTGTGTTCTTGGCCAGAATTAAGGACTTCTACCCTACAAACCATTCACAACTTTATATTCACATACACATCAAATTCTTTTTCCAGGTAAGTAACCTAAGGACAGTTAAATAGAACAAAACCCACCCTCTGCTCACCTTGTCAAAGGAAACTTTCAGAACTATAGCAATGGATGATACCTTTGTGTTCCCCAAGTTTTAAGGGATCCAGCATCCACTGAGCAGCACAGATAAACGCACACACTTTGTTCTGTGGGGTTTTTTTAGTCATTACTGGTCTTAAAAAGAAGCAAAAGGAGGCTTTCAGCTTGCTACTTACATTGGAATATATTAATTAAACTGGATAGAGGTAGAAGGGAAAATTTACCCTGTCATTCAGAACCATAGAGTAGATGGCTGCCCTTCCACTTTCAAACACAGTCAAAAATTCTATTTTATTATGCTTCCATTAGAGTAGCTTCTGGTATCTCCCAGTCATGCAGTTTGAAGACAAAGGTCTACTTAATTAAGTTTGTGAGAAATATAGATAGGGAAAAAACACATCAAAGGAAAGACAGAGGTGTTTGAAATTATGAAGAAACAGAAGGTGGACATCTACATAAGAAAGAATCAAGGATATAAGGTGAAACATAAGGCGAGGAAAAAAGATGAAACTCTTCTGACTTCAAATATACTTCACAGAAATGCAGCTTCTTTTCATCAGAAACACATCAATATCAAACATTTGGATACTTCTAGTAAAGCAGTGGGATTTAGATTGCACTTGACATAGAAATATTTTGATTTTGACTGAAATAGTGTTTTACTTCAGAAAATTTTCTTCAAATGTCTTCAAGAAAAACTTAGAATTGTTGTGACTTTCTTTTGAAGTGGCATTAAAATAAAATTTTAAATCACACAGTAGTGTGTTTAAACAGAAATTTTAAATTAATTTTTTTTTGTCTCTCACAGAGTTTGATGGCAGCATAAAAAGTTCCCAGCTTCTAGTCCTATGACAAAAAATAGGACTATTCATCTGCCATAATTCCATTACTGCTTGTTATAGATGCAGGTGAAAGGTATTGGTCGTATGTCTACTAGAAATTATGCTTTCAGATACACAGGCTCTTTTATTGATAAGTTTTTACCTGACACTGAAAATGGTGAAATGTGAAAAACTGTATTTGAAATAGAGTTTACTGACATCAAGTAAGTCATATATACATCTTCATCAGGAGATCTTCCCCAGAACAATCATGTTTAATTAATGGCTCTGCAGCTCATATTCTTTGGGAGATAACAGATATTGAAGTGAATGGATGTGTCTTCCTTGTGTGTTTTAACCTCAGGAGAAAATGCTCCCAGTGAGGCTAAACAGATAAGCAGATCAGTGTATCACACTTAAAAAAGATGAATGAAACACTTAGGATTTAGCAAGGTATTTATCAGATAAATTCCACTAAGAATGTAGGTTTTGTATTGCTTTTATGGTCCATTTTCCTGATGGTATCTGGCAGGCTCTCCAGGTATAGCAGTGTGCATCAGGGAATGGTCTCACGGGCTATTATTTTAAATGGCTCGCTGTAAACAGCCTATTGCACATAAAAAACATTCCACATAGAATTTGGTGGATAAGCACAATGGAGTCTCAGATGTTATTATTCTCACCAAAACACAATAGTTGATTTTGCATTTCTTTCTTTTGCTTCAAAGCTTTGAATTAATTTTGTTGCGAGACTGTCAAAGCACTTCAGTCTTGGCATGTGAATGTAATTATGCCATTCACAGGAAAGTCATGTAACATTGATTACACTTGGGTTTACAACTCCAAACTGCTTTACGAAAGCAAACAAAAACACAAACATATCTCATGTATCTCTGTGCCTCCAGAAGCAGAATCTTCCAGGACAGGTGAGAACTGATGTGTATTATAGCAACTGGAAGCTCCAGTCAGAGAGGTAGCACTATTCCTCAATAGCACTGGCTCAGTATTGCCACTAAAAAAAAAATAATAATTTGTTTTTAAAAAACATCTTTTAAAAAAGATGGTTTTGTTTGTTTCCTTGGAATCATACAGCCAAATATAAAGCCAACAAACTACCCCCAAAACAAATAAACAGAAACCTGAAAAAAAAACCCAAAACACCAAAACAAACAAAAAACCCCAACACAACCTCCCTGGGTTCAAAGACTAGGACCCAGGAGAGTAAGACATGTATTGCTAGGAATATATGGAACTGTGTTATAACAATTATGATTATTCTGACCATGGATCTTCCCAAAACAAATCATCTAAATAGAGAATATCCATTATCCTTCTCAGAATTGCAATGCCTACCCTCTTAAAAAGATGGAGCAAGCCTTCTCGAGCATGCAGTCCTGTCGTTTATGGTGACCCAGAGGATTTTGTCAGGGTTCCCTTGCCAGCTTCCTTGGTATGTATCAATATTTCACGTCAAATGGGAAGAGAATCAACAAGTCATACAATACCAGACAAAGGGCACAAATGGCAACAAAGACAGAGAAGGCCACATTTTGCTTTTCTACAGACAGCAAGTAGATGTAAAACCAACAAATCCCTTCATTTACTGCCCAGTCTTCCTTCTACTGAAAAGAAGAGAGAACATTTGAGAACATGATGGCACCAATCAGAATTTTTCAGAACAGAGGATGACCACCCAAGCACTGGCTACTGGAAAGAATTTATGAATTCTTTCATAAATTTCACCTCTTAATTCTTTCTTTCACCTCTTAATTCGCCTAAATCTTTATTGTTCTCTCCAGTGTTTTTATTATAAAGGAATTCACTTTTACTTCAAATGAGAGAAGATAAATTTATAAGTTTTCCAAATCAGGAAATTGAGAGGAAAAGGGAATAGGCAGACTAAGGTAGATATCCTCTTTTAAGGTATAACCCATAGCCCACTTTCTTTAAACTGAATGGATTTTGCATCAGGCCCCTGGAACTTTTTCAAAGTACTGGGTAGATAATTGCATGGCCAACCTAAGCACATTTAAATTTTAGATTTTTTACTTGTGAAATCTTTTTCTGCTGCTTGAGTATTAGAGGAGCCTGATGAGAAATTGGATGGGATAAAGGTCAAATGTCTTTCCCCTCCCTCAAAAAAAAAACCCCAAAACAAAACAAATAAACCTTCAGCAGCTTTCTTCTTGTGCAGGAACAAAGGCTAAAAAGAAATTATTATACTGGTCATCAGAGGACTCACAGATGTAGCGACTCTGATAGTTCTCTTGTTGCCCATGTCCTTTCAGTTTTTCTCTCAGTGCATTTTAAACTCCACCTTTCTCACAGCCAGGATTTCATCTTGCTTTCATGTAGCAATTTTTTCAGAGTTGTTAGCTTTTCTTCAACTGTTCACATTGCTATCAGCTCCAAAGGCAGTACCCACAGATCAGCATAGATAGGAAACAGATAAAAGATGACATTTTGGGGAGAAAAGCCCCTCAGTGTTCAACTTCTGCACCTATCCTGACTTTCCACCAGGCTCTGCACATGCAGATTTTTGCTTTCAGAATGAGCTCCCCAGCACAGCAAACAGCTCCCAGGAGTGTTTTTATGAATGGTACTCAGTGATTCCTCCACTTTCCTCCAAAGAATTTTACCACTGCCAAAGCTGGGCTACCAACATTCAAAGCTCTACTGATGAGAACAGGGCAGAAGCAGCACAATGTCTTGCCCAATTCACGTGACAGATATCTACTCTTACACTTGAAAGAAATCTAAAACAATAATTATCTTTGTAACCTCTCCTCTCCATCAGTAGTATTTTTGGTGGAGTGACTCTGAGGCAAATGGTTTTTTTTTTTTGTGCTGAACATTAGAAAATAATTGAAAAAAAATGTTTTTGGAACATGTGAAAAGTAGTACACAACAATACCACAGGAGAAGTTTGCTTAACTAGTCAGAGTAACTGTGTATTAAGAATCAGATCATGCAATGAAAATGCTTCTCAATCTCTTTAAAGTCGTCCTCTAACAAAGAACCCCACAATGATCTCACAGCCCAAAATCTCAACGCTACAGGAACGTTTTCCCTCTCACCACCTCCTCTTGCAGCCCCTGGCACAAAAGCCCGACAGGCTCAGCTGTGGCAGGGTTTTCAAGCAGTGAATAATCCCCAGTGCAGAGCCAGAGCCTGCCCTGTGTGCCCTGGCAGCTCCCAGGTCCCTGGAGCCTGAGCCAGCCTCCTCCTGCAGCCCAGCCCAGGAGATCTGGATCCTCCCTCCTATCAACCCCTGCCACTGGAGAGCTCCAGAGCTTGCATTAGAGCTGCTCCTCAGTTCCTGCCTCAAGATAGGCAATACCTACCAGATCCTGAAGAGTCTCTGATTTAGGAAAGAAAAACAGTGTGACACACAGATGTTAGAAGGTTACTGACCCTGCGGATAAGATTATTGTTGGGGAAATTCCTGGTTTAGTTCTGCAGCCACATCCTTACACAGAGGGTTTATTTCACATTTCTGTAGTTCAGCTGGTATTTTTTAACAGTGTTTGAGCTCCATGTATATTATTAAAAATTAATTTGTCACTATGCTCCATTAGAATTTCATTAGAACTTGGTGATATGAATACTAACAAAATTCTAATGTGAAACTCAAGCAGATCCACAATGTTTATGTTTATTGATTGACACAAAAACTAAGTTTAATTATATATTATTTAGCACACAACAACTTTGGCTTCACATAGATGCCCCACAGTTGAATTTTCACCCACTGACAGAGGTTTGTAACTTGCCTTCTAATAAATCCATTGTTGGCCATTTGTTAAAGCAGCCTGTACAAAGTTTTTGAAAAGCCAACTTCCCAGAGTCAGTCAGTGCTGATTGGATGTATTGTAGATTGAAGCCAAACAGAAAAAACTAATACACAGTAAAGGTGTGATGACCAGATTTGATGACTCTTGTCTCACACCTCTCAAGATCTGGTTTGGAGGGACACCAAACCACCACAAACAGTCAAAACTGTAGAATAATACTTCTAAAAAACCCCACCTCACTCTGCTTTTCGTTCTGTTATTTCCATATGCCTCCCAAGATAAAAAAGCATACAAAGACCTATATTTGCACAAACATTCCTTTAATTTCTTACTAATTCCACTCGAAGAAGTGGCCATTATTGCTAGAGTGAATTCTGCAATTCTGATTATCATCAATTTAAGACAAGGTAATTGTGCTTGAAGTAGTACTGCCATCACATTACTAATATACTTCAGGTTTCTTTTGTCATTTGTATGAGAAACTGTACAAATTAATCTACAAATTGAGCTCATTTTGTATTTTAAAGGTAGAGGTGCATGCAAGATTTATAGAGAAACATTTATCCTTACACACAATATGAAGATTAACTCACACAGGACTAGTATAACAAGAATTAAACAAAAAGCCCTCATAAGTGAGCAGAGTGGTATTCAACTAAAAAAGAAGGGGGAAAAATACGTAACTGATACTTAGTTAAAAATAATTTCAGGGAATAGAGTAAAATAGAAAATTCTTATTTCCCCACTCTTGAGCTTTAAGAAAATATTGAGTGGAGTTTTAACTTGAAGAAAAATAATCTAGTGCTCTGGTCTTATCTGTAAGTCTCAGATGTATATACCTTTTTATGAAACTGATTTGATTTAGGAAAGAAGCTAAATATCTTTTTCAAATGAATCAAGATGATATGCTCTGCTAGGAATTCACCAGCCCACAAAATAGAACTCATTTGAAAGACAAGGTCTGTACTCTGAGTCATTAACACATTCAGGCATTCTGGATAGGATTCAACAGGAAAAAAACAAAACAAATCAAAACCTCATAAGAGCACTATGCACACACATCAGAAATGAGAGCTGCAGAGGACTGGAAATGGCAAACTTACTTTTTTTCTGAATCCACGTGTTTTGAACTCACAATAGATTTAAACTGTATAAGTATCAGGCAACCTTAGTTTGATAACACTGCAGTCTTCTCATTTCAGTTGTATAACAATGTAGCATTATATTTTATTCAGAATCATTTTCAATTAAATATCCTCCTCTCACACAAGCACTCCTGTGCACTCAAAAATAGATGATCCCACATTATCCATCCCCCAAGCTGACCCCCACAACCAGTGAACCCAAATACCCCACACATGGACTTCATTTCACAGACTTAGAATATGCTTTGTAAAACTATAGGGAAAATGAAGAATGCACCATTTTTTCCTCAGTTGTTTCAAGCTGTATAAAGTTGTATGAATGAGATTCAGCATGATGCATAGATTTATGGATTGTCTTAACATCTTAATATACAGCAAGATATTTCAATACATTTTCATGTTTATACTTAAAATAATCAGAGGAAAGGTTAAGGATCAGCACAAAAAGCTCATTTGTTGTGACATTTTCCCAAGGTTACAGAGCCCTTCTTACAACGGCCTTCTCAAAGAAACTGATGCTCAGAAAAGCAGGGTGGGTTTTCTGGCACAAATTGTCATTTTACAGCAATTTGAAATGTTGCTTTGGAATATTCCCTAGGGAAGAGGGATAAGACAGTGATGCAAAGTCACAATTTGCTACTGAAATCTTTGCTCCACTTTACAGCCCGTTTCTAAAAAAATGCAATTTTATTGTAAAGGAAAATAAGAAGAATAAAACCACCCAGTGTTTCAAAAAAAAAAAAAAAAAAAAAGCAATGCCATTCCTTTGTCTTGGCAAATAGACAGATGACATCTATGTTTTCAAAGGAAGTGCTGTATAAATGAGGATGGTTTACTTTTGATAACCTCGATTTAGAGCTGGTGCCCTATAAAAATAACTTTCCTAGAATAGTAAAGATTTGCCATATAACAACAGGCTACTCCCCAAGAAATTAAGTGTTTAATAATTCTCAACTGCTAAAAAGAGGGAAGATTTCTCTCTTCTACCTCCATGACATCAGCAAATCCACACTGAGCCCAGCCCCACCCCTCTCACATTCCAAGGAGGTTAAATATTGAAACTTCAGAGACCGAAACCCAACAATCACAATTCCACATCCTCAATGGAAATGCCACTAGGAAAACAGGGAAACATCCCAGCAACGCTGTGGCAGTGGAGCAGAAAGGCTTTGCTTGGTGCTCACACCTGCACCACGGGCTGGGCCATGGACAACAAACACCTGCAGCTCGCTCTCCTTGGAGGCAGAAGCGCTTTTAGCAGCTGCAACTTGATCCCTGCTCAGCAGCTTTGGGGGATGCCATTCTCAGGCAAGGTGTTTCTGTTTGCATTACTGCAGACCTGGTGAACTACTGAGACTTCTTCATCAACTTGCCCTGTCTTCAAAACCCGTGGCAAGCTCATAAGGCACGTGGCAAAGCTCTTTGCTCCTGCAGCTGGGTCTGGGTACATCTCTGGGTACAGAGATGGTGCTCTCCTTTAAAAAGCACACCAGTGGGTAACAACACCCCAGAAACAAGGTGGAGGGCACGGAACAGAGCTGCTATCCAGTATTTAGGCAGCTACATAATGGTTGAGTTCATTGCATTATCTATTTACTCACATGTAGGACATCCCTGCATTATGCTTGGTTGGGTGAAAAGCTGTGGTCTGTTTGCCCAAAGGAAAGTGGAAGATACATTCATCTCCTTGTACATCTTCTGTTTGAAAGACTGTGTTTTAAGCACCTAGCAGTCAAGTGATTAATAGCCTATCAATAAATATTAATGCTAGAATATGAAAATTAATTCATATTTCCTTAATAATTTGAGAACCACAGAATTTGCATTTACTAAATTTTTTTATAACTGCTAGAAATGCAAGAAACAGCCTTGTTTAAAGATGAAATTACAGTCTTTAGCATGGCTAGAAGTATATGATGTGTCTACAACAGACCTAAAAATGGCCCATGATAAGTGATCATGTTTGGTCCTTTCTCTAGCATAGAATCATTCATTTAAAACAGAGATGTGTGCAGCTTGCATCTCTGGGCCACTGTGAAAACACTATATTTTGATTATGTTATTACAATACCATCATAATCTACAGAGGATAGCTTTTCATATTATTAATAAAACTTAGTGATAAAAAAAATCACCCTCCACAATAATAGCTGAGATCAACATAAAGCACCAGCTGATGGCTGAAACTTTAAACACATCACCATTAACTGCCTATCAAATAGATAAAAGATTGAATTTCATTGCAGTCGAATACAGAAAGCATTAACAATTCACTTTCATAGTTCACTTAATAAGAAAATGGTACAAATATTAACACCCCTTCTTTGTGAAACAAACATTTACATAGGTGTTTTTCAACAGGTCATGCCAACTACTTCTGATGGGAAGGAATGGAGCAACAAAACACCTCCTCAAATGCTTTCTGTAGTGCTTTTATACCTTCAGCACATTCCCAGGCAGTAACTAATTAATTACAACTCACTGATGCAGGCAATCACTCAAGCATGCTCATGAAGACCAGAAACAGGGCTGGAGCTTAGGAGCATCTGGTTCTCAATTATGGGGCTGCTCTGTGAGAGCACAACGCTCATCTGCCTGTTCCACACATGGCACCAGGGCTTATTTATAGTTGCTACTCAGGAAGCTGTAATTTGTATTAAAATATGTAATGACTGAATTACTCTTCAGTGCCTGTGCTTGAGAATAGCAAAGTATTCCCACCAATCTCCATACTATATAAAGCTGTAGCTAATACCAAGGATTTGTTCAAAAGGCAACCTAAACTGGAGTGAAACCTGGCCTTTCTACCACAGAGAACAACTGTCACAGTTTTAATGGGCATATTTCACTAATACCACTGAGCAGAATTCCTGCTCATTCACACCAGCCCACAGGTGGCTGCTGAGCAGCAACAGGCCCACGCATCATCAGGCAGTGGTCAAATGTAACGCTGAACATCAAATCTGAAAAAACTCAACCACCTTCCCGCACTCCTCGTTTATCCTTTCCTCTCACGCCCAAGCCATCCTGAGTGAAGTGCTAATCAGAGCTCCGCTCACTCTGAGTTTTAAAGTGCATGTCAGATTCCTCCTTGCCCGCTCCCCACCAGCTACCCCTTCCCTCCGCCCCGCTGTGCATCTCGAACACCTGGCAGGCAATTGCTGGCTCACATAATTAGTTTGTAATCTCCACCAGTTACATTATCACCTGCTCTGCCTACAAATCCACGGCCCTCCCACCTCCTGTAATTAGCAAGTTCTTACTTAATCCTTTCTAGTGTGGAGTTGGGAAACATAATTTCTACATAGAAATTAACACTTTCCTGAAACAGTTTTCAGTTTGTTACAGGCAGGTTGTGTTTCCAAATGAGAGAACACAAATCCAGGGGAATTCTCCAAGCTTGAGATGAAATGCTGCACTCTCCTTAGCAGCCAAGTGACTCTGGCACTTTAGGCAGGGGTGCACCCTCTTCCACACATGCATTACAATGCCTAGTCCTTAATAATCCAATTGTAAAAGGTTATGTAAATTAAAATTAGATTACATGAAATGTCCTTGTTAACCGGTTTGTAATAGATCTGTACAACACAGCATCCCAAGGACATTCCACTTGCCCCAGTAAAATCCATAAGTTATGTGATTGAATAAAGATGGGATGATTCTGCTCATCATTTAAACACTTGGGAGGTTTGCAAAGATGTTTCTTCTACCTAAATCCCTGTAAAGAAAGCATATGAGTCATAAACAAGTTCAGTGGGTACAATAACAGCAAGCAGAGTTATACAACACCCCAAAAAAACCCTGGAGTACAGATTGAGCAAACAGGCTTGTTTTGCCTAAGAAAAACGACAGTGCATGTAAGTCATCAAGTGTGTGACAGCCTGGTGAAAAGAGATAGGAACAGTCTGTCTCAGAGTACACAGAGCAGAGGGCTTCAGATGCAGAAAATAAAGATTCAACTTCAGGAAAAAGCAAAGAAAAAACCCCAACTTTTGCATGGAAATAGTAGTGAAAGACAGGTGAAGGAACTAAGTTTCATGGGTTGTTTAAAGGTGTTTTACTATGTTTAAAGGAGTCGCCCATTATGTTCATATATTCCCAGAATTCTGCTCTGAATACCTTGATCACCGCCAGAATAAAAGTTTGTGGTGAAATCCAAACTTGAGATGTTTCCTCACATTCCAGTCCCAGTTAAATAACTTAATTGTTCCTCACAGGTGGGCACACCCACTTCTTGCTGAAATAGTCCAAAGGGCAATTTCTGCACCTAAAAGCCAAAGATAACTGGAAACCATCTGAGATCAGCAAGCCTAAATTCCTTTTTCCTTCAGGTTTATTCCCTATGCTATCATCTCAACTACCATTCTCCAAACTTACTTCAGATATCTTATGGGAAATTTCCAGATTTTAAAAGAACTTAAACTTTCTGAATTATTCTCAATATTGTGCATGGATCTCCTAGCTTAATGATTGTTTACCCCATGATTACTGTTAGCTTGTCTTAAACATTAAGAATATGGATATTCAAAAAGAAAAGTCACAGGTCTGAATCCAAGAAGAGCATTGGCATAGAATTCACTTATTATTTAAATGCCCCTAAAAGTTCCTTTTCACCTCAGTTTCTAAACTGCATAAAACTAAGACAAAAAAATCCCTTTCACTTCCATGCACAACTCACTAGACATATCTTTAATATTTGTGTTTCTCTTCTATTCCTTGTCAAAACCACTTAGAGAAAATATGAATAGAGAAAACAATATTAAAAAGCTGTGAGAATTTGTTGCTAAGCCTATTAACTTGGGATTTTAAGGATACCTCCTCATTTTCATAGAGGTTGTAGGGAAAACAGATTCTGATATTGCAGAATCAATAATGGAGATGCTGAAAAGTTATTGCCATTGCATTTCAAGAAAAAAACATGAAGAACATGACAACACTGACATCTCTGTTATTTACTGAGCTACATCTATCAATTCTCAGGAAAATACAGGAAAACCTTATCGCAGCCTTGAATAGAAAATTCCTGAAACCTTTTCCATCCATGGCTGGGAATTGTTGATACTGACCTGGGGGCCAGTTCTGACCAGTAGCACTTGTCCAAACAAACAGTGCATGCTCACTGGGGCTCCTGGGCACACAAACTGTTAATATTACACCCCTGATACAGATTTCTCATTTGTTGATCTACTTAACCAAGCTCATGATACTTGAACTGAATCAGCTTTCAGCAGTGCTGCAAACTTCCACCACAGTTTGTAGTTTAATGGGATAAAATATCCCAACATTACTTGCTCAATCAATAATATTAATACAAGACAGAATTTAATTTACTTCTAGAAGAGGATACAAGCACTGTGAATCACTACATCAGTTTCGCTTCCCTGAACTACATAACAATTCTGTCAACACAGCCTTTGTTTCAGTTTTTGTGATTATTTTTTTCTTGTTTCCATGTACTTAGGACATGAATAAGAGGAACAGGACACACAGTATTTACTTTTCTGCCTCTGGGCTCATGCAGCTGAACCTGAACAGACCCAGAGGACACAAGCTGTCCTCTGTGCTGGCCAGTACTCAGGCTCTAGTTTGGTTAACCAAAGAGCCAGTTAGTGGAAATTCAGAATTGGTTTATAAATATCTTCTGAGGTATTGGATCAGGAATTTTAATTTAGAGAGAAGTGATCAGTTGGACCAAGAACTGTATTTAACTGCATATTGACAAATGCAGAAATATTCCTAAAATCACAGTACCACAGCAAAAATATTGGTTTCTTCCCTTTTGTGTAAGTGGTAGAAACCTCTAAAAGATACATAATTCTCTCAGACATGTCACAGAATTGTTCATAGTGACTAGAGAGGCATTAAAACCTTTTCATAATATTTTTTTATTTTATTCTAATACATTTTCCATATGGTCAAATTTAATATTTTCTTATGCACAGGAGTCTAGCATCCAGGCCTTACCTGTGCATTTAAAGACAGATAACAAATTCTTCAATTGTGACATATAACTCTAATCTGATCAGAGGCAATAAAAAAAGACACAGAAATTTATTCAACTCTTGGATATATGATTATTCTATGCAGATAAATCCACAGGTCCTCCCTTCTCTACCTTCACTCCGGGAGCTTCAAGTGGTCTTGCTTCTGTAACTCGTGTTTAGTTGTGTTTATGTTTAATCTGAGTCAAACTGTGCCATTCTTTAGTGACACAAAACAAAATTGCCATTTCTCTGTGCTTCTGGAAGATGTTACAAATAAGGAAGGAAAGGGGGATGAACATGACCTTATCCAAAAAGCCCTGCGGTTTTCCTTCTACCTTGGAAAAAGCTGGGTTTATGTTTTCTTAGGGTAGAGGAATGTTAGTTTAAAATTATGCCAATCAAACTCCACAGGTTAAAAGGGCATAGCTTGTTTATCTTTAGTTCTGATATTTGCCAGCAAAAGGATTGAAAAGCAGCTATCTGGACTTTGGGGACTGTATTTGAGATAAAACCTTTGCAATATTTGGATAATTAAAACACATGCTCTGCAATTATTTATAATCTGACCTTTATTTTGACAACATTGTTAAATTGCAAGTGGATTCAGTTACCCTAAAATTTAAAAATTCAGAAATCCATGCCTTAACTCAGGAGCAGTTTAGTCTTACCTCTTTGGTTTTAGAATTTGAAAATTCATTGGAACTGTCATCGCTGACCACAAAATACAGTAGGAAAATTGTAGGTTATGCAAGGAAAATCTGAACCTGATCTACAAAGGACCAGTATTTTGTCACTTGTTTTTATTATAGTATCCATTTTAGACAAATAGTGCATTGACAAATTACTGTGTTTTAGAAATAATGGGGGCTAAGTTCTGTTCCCTCTCCAGATCAAAAGCGTATGCAGGAAGAAAGAAAAGAAAAAAAAATGCTTGTGTTGAGTTTGTCGTTTCTTCTGATAGTTTAAGATTCAGATTGGTTTTGTAGGTCTGACTTTTTTTTCCTCTCTCATTTTTTCTTATGGAATTAAATGGGATTTATTAACTCCTTTTACAGAGTTCTGTGCAAAATCCCACCATGGTTTTAATCAAGATTTCACTATCAAACTGACTAGAGGCTGCTTATAAGCTACTCAGCCTAGCCATCAACTTTAGAAGACAGAGATATGTTAAAGATGAAACTATACCAGAGTACACTGGCACAATTACCATCTTTTATCACACACTGTTGATTAAACCACCAGATCCCCATGAAAGTCATTTACATTTTCAAGAGCCCAATATTAAGACAGGTTTTTTCAGGTGTCAAAAGGATGGTTCCTACTTACTTAGTTCTCCTAGTTTGTCCCACCTTTCCAACTGGAAGAAAACTAAAGTATTTCTAACCACAATTTAAAAGTGGACTCTAACTTGCTAACAGTACTAATTGGGGAATTACATATATCAGAGAATAATTTCATTTTGCAAGACCCTATTATCAGTGCCATAGATATGTCCTTTTCAGGCCATAAAAGGATATCAATGGCATGACAAGTGTTTTGACCTCCCAGCTCTGGTGATTGCAACAGTGTAGTTGAAGGCATCCCCTTGAATCTTTATAACATGTCACACTTGACTCAAAAAATACAGCAGTTCTCCCAAACAAATCTGAGTGGGTCTCACGGTTCTTTTTCAACGCCAACTTCTGCAGTCACTTTGCCTAAGAAAGCACATTTATCAATTCCTTTGCCTTGCACAGATCTGTTCATGATTCCTTAGCTACCGTGATGCTCAGTACCCTGGAATGGAAGTATTACAGCTCTAAATTCATTGCACTGAAAAGATGAAAGTTTCAGATCAAGAAAACATTTTCATCATTGACACTACTTCATTAGCAAAGCCAAATAATCATTCTGTGTTAACCATAACAGTTTGAAAACTGTGGCCAGGCACCTTCAGAGGAAAAGGAGTTCACTGACCTGACTAGTTCACTGAAGCATTTCCCCCTTCATTATGAGTATTAGCTTATTAGTGCCTAGGTTTAGTTGAAGCCAGATGTTTCTGATTTTGTGAAGACAACCTCACTGTGATGGCTCTGAAGCCCGTGTTACCCTCCAGCCCTAGGTGGATGTGCAGTTTGGGATTCAATTAAGCTACAGATCAGCTATTAAGTTGTTCACCATTCCTGATCTACACTATTTGCTGAGCAAGAGATTACATCACTCACGTGAGACACTGGAGATCACAACGTCTTCTTACATTTCTATCAAACTCTAATTCCCTCCCAGCTCAGGAGCTTTTCACTTGTCTCTAGCAGAGGGACCGTTCCCTTACAGAGAGGCACATTTCTTACCTAGGAGAGCAACGCTCAAGTCAGTTAAAGCAGCCCAACCTTCCATACCTCCTTGATATTAACAGAACCTTCATGTTTATGCTATTGCAGCAGAGAAACAGAAATATGTTAAAGACACCTCAAAGCTAAGCCAATCAATCACAGTTCTCATCCCCACATCCTGGACTTCATCACATCCTGCAAGCCTCTCCTGCTCTGACTGGATGCTGTTGGACCTTTTGATGCTGCAAGGCAGCAGATGACAAGACATGAGATAAATAAAATGCACTTTTTTTTTTTCCTCTTTGCTTCCCTCATGCTGACCAGAGAGGAAATGACAACCAGATGCCCCAGTGACCCAGTGTTCCCCCGAGGTGACCGATCCAAGGGTAACATGTGGTCGCCTCATTTGGGAAGGAGCCAAAGCCTGCTCTGTTTAATTGGCCGAATGGTCCCCTACAGCTGCAACAGATTAGGGACAAATTCTCTTCAAATAAAGCTGTGCTTTTTTTCTCCCATGCCCCCCTCTAATTTGGGGGGTGTTGGGGAGAAATCATGCCTGGAGAAACATGTGCACATACACACACGACTGAAGTTAATAAAAGTGTCAGGTGGGCAAACAAAATACCATTTATTATTAAGCAGCAATAAAAGACCACATTGATGTGTATAAGGAATCAGGCACTCCAGAGAGAGGGAGGGTAGTGGTGTCTCATGAATCATTACAAGAGCTTTCTCTGATCTTTAATGCTGGACTCAGTGACTTCGGGAAGGGGGAAGGGTGCAAACCTTTCCAATGCCAAGTCCTAAGCCCCCTCTTTCCAATTCTACAACAATTCACGTGTGAGGGGATGAAAGCAGCCTGGCTGGAGCAATCGGCTACAAAGAGCAGTCTAAACTGTGAGAGCCATCTTGGAGGGCACTTTCAGACCCAGCCGACCCTGTCAGTGAGCTCTGTAGTTATTTTAAAGAATAAAAAGAATATTTTAAAGACTGGACTTTTAAAGATAAAGACATCTTCAGGGCAGAAGCAGGATGTTCATTTACCTAGAGATCCACTATCTAAGAAATTTCTGATAGAAGTGCTATATTTAGCAGCCATTCAGCTGGCAAAGAAGTGCTCTACTATTCATTATAATATCAAGTTTTCACTAAAAAAAGCTCATATTCTGAAACTTTAGCGTAGGGGCTTTTGTTCCCTCTCAGACAATCCTTGCTGTGTTTTTCTTTCATTGCTTGGCATTAATCTTTGGTGTGGAAATGAACTCATTAGAAGACCTATGTAGGAGGGGGAAAGAGGTGCCAAGAGTTCTCTTCCAGTGGTTCTGGAGGCACAAGCAGATGCCAAACTGTTCTTGCTGCATAGGTTCCTCTGGATCCTCATAAAATGCTTGTAAGTTTTTGGAAATCCATTCATCAAGTGCAATGTAATATAAAGATTAGTGTTCCTACTTGAGCCTAAGGAAATGTTGTTTTCCTTTACCAATGGCCCATTAGGAAATGAAGTGCAACAGAAACGCGGAGTGGGAAAATAGCTATATATCAAATATTCATTCTGAACATTTTGGGGGAAAAAAAAGAAAGAATAAAATACATTACTTTTGCCACAAGAAAAAAAATATACTTTTCTTTAGACAGTGATTTGATAGCCCAGTGTCATCCACTTGATTATAAACATTACATTAACCATAGCCACACAGCACACAGCCAGAGCAGTTATGCAATTATAGTAAATGTTCTAACTCAATTTTTCTACACACCTTCCATGACGACTTTATGGATTAGAGCCCCTGAAGACAGCAACAGTCATTTGTTGCTCCAATTTAACTGGGGCTGTTGCTGTGCCTTAAATGATAATTTTTTTAAAAACATAAAAAAATCTGCAGATAGATTTGTTGTTCATTTGACTGAAAGGAAGAATCTTAGTAAGAAGACTCTGAAGCAAAGAACAAATACCTGTATGTAGGTCAGCAGTGTGTGTTCAGCTCCCAGTAAGATTTGAATGCACTCAGAGGCACTCACTTTGCTTGAAGAATTTTTCTACCCTAAAAGATTAGACAGAATGAGAAAGCTCCTTTCACTTTGCAGTATCAAAGTGTTTAATTCTCACAATTCTTATTAATTATCTGATTTGTTTGCTTTCCCCAAAAATATCTTCTGAAGAGGGAAGGACTCAATGAACAAAGAAAGATAAAATGAGTCATTGTGGAGATATTTTAGAATATTTGAAATAACTTAAAGAAACCTCTCTACTTCTCTCTGTCCACATGAGAGAGTTTCCCCTTCACTGCGTGCACTGGCATTACCTTGTTTTGCATGTGTCCACCATAGAGACAAATATATATGTACTAATAAGCATTTTGAAAAGAAGTGGTGGTCTTGGCAGTGCTGGGTTTATGCTCAGACCCCATGATCCTAAAGGTCTTTTTCAACCTAAATGATTCTATGACTCAATGATTTACTTCAGAACAGCCCCATTTCCTCCGCATGAGAATTCATAACTATTTGCTGTGTATTCATCTCATAAAAAAACCAAATGTAATTTCTTGTAGCACTAAATACAGCCTCTTCCTCAGGCAGCAAAACGGCCTTACAGCACTTCTCAAACAGGATGCCAAAGGGGTGGGAGTGGGCTGAGCCCAGCCCATGCTCACATTGTTCTCCAGTGCCACCACCCCCCAAGCAGGTGGAGGAGGAGGAAGGGCCCCCTGTGCCAGAAGCATCTCCCTCAATAGCTCAGATGAAGGCACACTTTGGACAGAGCCCAGAGGCTCAGGAACGCTGCTTTCTTGTGCTCAGCTCAACTTGAAGTGTTTTACATTGGCGGCAAAGACTCTGAGAAATTCCTAGCTGGACACCTGTTTGTTCAATCTACCACCTTTTTCCAATGTTACTTCATTAAAATATTAATTATATTCATTCTACATTCCTATCAGGATTTCGTAAGATGCAGGACTGCATTGTCTAGGTAACCATCAGAAGCAAAATTCACAAATGGTACAATGCAGAGGATACTTCAGGCTTTTTCCTTTCCTACTCCTGGTTTAGAACTGTTTTCAAAATCCAATTTCAAACATGAACAATTGAAAACATGGCTTTGAGGCTGCTGTGACAAATCTGTTTCATACTGGTCTATAATCACAGTTTCCATAAAAGATTCTGAGATAACCCAAAGTCAGTTTATGGTCTCCTTACACATCATAAACTGTTATCTCAAGTTTTTTCTGATGTTGATATCCAGATGGAATAAGAAAAATAATGTGGCTCTGTGCTATCCCTTGCCTTTTTTTTTTTTCCTTCTGTCCTGTAGCCCTGGCCACAGAATTCCCACTCTTTTGCTGTGACATTGGTTGGATAAATTTGGCCAAACCAGAGGAGCACAGAAGTTCAGAACAGTAATGAGCGATGTTGCAAAATAAATGGTTATCTTGAACACATATAATTATTGACACAATTTCTATTACAAATAAAATCAATTTTATGCAAATACAATATCACATTGAAAACACACTACATTTTTTGGTTTTTGATTCTTTGAATGTAAATATAGTCAACACTTTGCTGACATTATTACATAAAATACAGTTTGAGAAGAAATTCATTTTGAGTAGTTCAGAGTGTATGAAAACTGACCTGTATTTGTGGGTTAGACTAGTTCTAACTATTTAATTTTCTTAATAATTGCTAAATGTACCAGCACAGTCATAATTGAGGAGAACTAGTTCTTTGTAGAAAAGCACAGAAAAACAGAGCAAATCCAAAAGACCAAATCCTACACCAGAACTAGCACAATTCTTTCATGCCTTCTCAAAAACCTAGGGAATTCTGCCCAGTTCTGCTGACTCCTACCAGTGTCATGTGCCATAACACCCTTCAAGCAGGTCACTGCACAAATATGTTTTTTCTTGTGGAAAACATAACAAAAATCTCTCTGCAGAATCCATCGCTTCCTGCAGAATTCACCAGTCTATAATATAACTCTGTATGGCCATGAAGTTTTGCAGTGAGCTCCAGATCAATTGCAGCTCTTGACATTTATCTAACTTGAATGCTAGAGAACATACATTTTGGGTTGATTCCTATCTGTTACCCACTAAATGGATCAATAAGGCGTTTTTTTCTTTTCCAGTGAGAGAGGGTCTACACTTGACATCTTCTTTTAATGTTGGACAGACAGTTTCATTCAAACTGCAATGCTCAGCAACCTCTGATATCCTAGCAGCACCCAGCTGCTCTTCCATTGTTAAGACATGGTTCAAATCTCTATTATAAACCCTCTTTTTTTTCTTTTAATTAGTTTAAAATGCAGCTGTAAAAATTGCTTTGGGATGAACCTTGGCATGTTGAGCTGACTGCTGGCCTCTCTTTCTCTTGTCTGCCCTCCCCCACTCCACTTTAAAATTCGAATTTAGATTTATTCTGCCTGGAGATAGAGGAAGAAAAGCAAGTAATAAAAATAACTTATTCCAAAACTAATAGGCAGACACCAAGCCATCAGATATCAGGTATGTGGCTTGACTATGTATTAAAAAAAACAGATAACACATATTTTCAAGTGTCAGACAGCAACACCTTCACAGCATTAAACTAAGAGATGTAACAGGTAGGTCGGTGTTAAAGGTCCTACATCTGAAAAAGAGCCTCCATCACTAAGCCAGGATTCTCCTCCAGGCCACCAATTCAGCAGTCCTTGAAGCCACTCTGAGGACTGAGGAGATAGGACTGAAAATACTGTAGCACTGCCCTTTAATACACTGCTTTTATCATCAGCAGGTCAACACAACTGTGAATACTGTACATGGAAAATTTTAACAGGTCAGAACACACCACTGCAGGACTGTTTCAGTGCCCCTGCTTCCTCAACAGGGAGTTCTCCACAGTAATGCAAAACAGAGCTATTAGGAGGCAGACAGTTAATTATAATGAAAAAAGGTAATAATATGTGCTGTCTCTGTGAGGCATTCTCAGTGACTACCACACTGATATAATCAGCAAACTACACGAGGTTCAGAGTTAGCCTTGCTTGTGCTGGAAGTAATTAGCTATCAAATTGATCTCCAGCTATTAGAGCTCACGGATAGGATGCCTTCTGTCAAGTGTACAACTAGCTATTCCAGCAGCCTTCCATTGTGCCCGAAGCACTAGGATGCACTGCAGAGGACCCTCAAATTTCACCCAGAATTTCCATGCTTTCGTAGATTTAATTAAGATTGTGCTTAGTCAGTAGAGAAATGCAACATTTTGTTCTTGAACCCATGCCCATATTTGCTAGCAGCTATTAGGATTATAAGTATCAAATAACAAAATGCTAAATCGTGATATTTAAAGTCTAAAAAAATTAGTACGAAAAAAGTTGTTTCTGAAAGAAAATTCCAGAAGTTGTACATGACAATGTTAGAAACCTCCAAAAACTTTCTGAAATCTCAGCACAAGCAGCTGTTGTCACCTGATACACACACACATTACATACCTCAGGAAAAGAAGCTATTTGTGAAACTTCCTTACAGCCCAGTGACATGGTGCTCTTCACTCTGACAGCAGCAGCACAGTTTAACCAGGGTGATACAGGTAACAATTGGAAAATACTCTGCCAAACAACAAATTCAATCATAATCAGCATATGCTTTGTTACAGGCAGATCTCCAGCCCTTGGTCTCACCTATCACATCTCTGTTCACTGATAAAAATGATTTGGCCTTCTACAAACTGTCACTATGTTCTGCCTTGAACAATATCTGGCAGCAGTGAGGCTCACAAGTTAATTAAGAGAACGTGCTTCATTTTACATTTTAAATATAATAAAGAAAACCAGAAACAATCTCAGTAATATGCACTTCGCACTTCCACATACATAAATAGATAAATAATCCAATTCATATAATTCATGTTTATCACAATTAATCATTCTCTTCCATCTCTGTATGGCAGAGATTTTATAACTTGTCATATCTTTCAACACTATTTACTCCTAAGCTTCAAAGTTATATTTTTAGAGCATATTTTCTGCCTCAGAAAACTCTCTGGTAACTTGTTTTTGTGTGATGGAAATATTAGTATTTTTCTAATATCAGTTAAATGTTAAATCATCATCAAAACTAATGCTAATAACAGTTATACATGAAGTAACTTGTTAATTGTTTTTTAAATGGTTTTGTACTCTTTATTATACCTTCCATCAAAGGACCGCAGAATTATGAAATTGTGGTGTTTTTGCTATGAAATTCTTATCCCAGAATTTTTATGGCCTGAAAGGACAGAAACAAATTCCCAGTCCTTTTCATTCCAGGGAGCCAATCTAGGACAAATCCAGGACTTTCATCTTCTTTGTAAAAATATATAAACTGTGGAATCCAGGAAATAGGGTTCTTTATTTTCTGAGCAAAGGAAAAAGGCTCCAGTGCTGCAGCAGGGAAGCACCAGAGCTGCATGCACTGCATATCAAAGACAGCTCCAAGGGCATCTCTGCTTTTCTCTTTGCACTAGAATGTACGAACAGTGCACCCTATTGCTGAGCCCCAGGATGCAAGTTACACTTGAAGAAGGGGAGAAACTATCACTTCAGCCTTGGCCAAAATATATATGTATGTATATTTAGTTATAGAGTAATAATGTGGAAGCTTATAAATGAGTACAGTTGATATATTTAAATCTTAGCAGCCTTTGAGCCAGAGCTTTGCAGAACAGGTATTCCTGAGGGCAGAGGTACAGCACAGAAACACAACAAGCTGAAGCTGCTAAGCTGAAATTCACTTTAACTTTCCATGAGGAAGCTTGGATCAGTTACTCACATGCTAAAGGCTCGCTACTATTTGGGTTAAATGAAGTGTTCCTTACAGCAGTAATCACGATGTACAACACAGTTTTGGCTGTGGCCATTTCCTCTCTGTCAGAAATCCATCCATAGCTCCACTTGGAAGCCCTGTGCATGTGAGGATTGATTTCTTGACGTTTTGTCAGTGCCACTTCTCCCTGCATGACTGCAGATCTGATTAGAGGCAGAAATGTGCCTGGATGGAAGGCATGTGTTCCATTTCCTGCCCCTGGCAGCCACCAGCTCCGCAGGGTTCCACCAGCAGCTCGTGTGCAGCAAGTCCCTGCTCTGCCCTGCCCTCACCCAGAGTGGGGAAAGAGAAACAGAA
This sequence comes from Passer domesticus, assembly GCF_036417665.1. Classification (NCBI taxonomy): domain Eukaryota; kingdom Metazoa; phylum Chordata; class Aves; order Passeriformes; family Passeridae; genus Passer; species Passer domesticus. The sequence goes on from NC_087484.1 coordinate 17,940,562, forward strand.
ACTTGTTAGAAAACAAACAAAGAGAGAGGGAAATTCAAGTAAATAGCGTAAAAAATTTAAGAAAGACTGAGAAAAAATCTCCGCCCCTAATCCCTTTTCACCTTTTTTAGATCAGATCAGATTAAATTAGTGTGATTTCACTTTTTGGTGCAGAACAGCATAAAACAACAACATTTAAATGGCACCAGAGAGAAGAGGGGAGGGAGACAATGAACTCCCATGCTAGAATGTTGGCAATATCGTGAATAGAAAGCAATGCTTTCTCAGGTTTTGGGTATTGTGCATTTTAAGTGATGCCATCTCAATTTCACTTGCTGAATGGCTGTAGAACAGACTGCAGAAAACTGGAATGAGCCTCCAATAAACTGCCCCAATGACAGCCATCACAAAACTGGGAAAGCTACTTCCAAGCTAGCTCTCATTAATTGTTCCCACACCATCTTTTCTGCTTAACACAAGCTGTTACAGACAGCAGCTTATTCCATTAGGTTCTAAGAGTACAAATTAACCCTGAAAAAAGAAAGACATTGAGAACAGTAAAAGATGGAAGAAGGAAAGAACAGGGGCTGAGAGTTGAGGTGGTTCCTGAATTAGCTGGGTTCACCATTCAGCCCTATATTCCTTCCAAATAAGTATCCACAGTCATTGCTCTGAAGAAAGTGAAAAAGGAGAGTGTGGCACACAGACATCACCTCATGGGTTTGGTTTTCTTCAGAAGTATTTTTAATTAAATTTTTGAAAAGCAGCAATTTTGTTACAATCATGCATTTGTATGTTTGAAATCTGCTTTTAATTAAGCAAGATCATTTAATCAGTGGCAGTTATAAGTATTTTATACATGCCGACATTGCACTGAAAACTTCTGGGGTTTTTTGATGTCACGAGGACACAGCACGTGACTCTAAAATGTTCTCCCAGCCCAAAGATGAAACTTGTCCAAAGCCGGTCTGCAGGCTTCTGAAACACAGACCTGTTGGGCTGGTTTCTGGTACATTGGACACCTCTTTCATGGGACCTAGGCTTTGTTACTAGAGATACACTGCTCTGGAGAGCACGCAGGCAGCTGCCTGAGACTGAGCAAGAAACAGCACCTGGAGCTATAAAGATCTACTTCAAATCTTGGAGAGAGAGGCAGGGTTTACTGCCTACAGGTTTATTTGGCCTTTGGACATTATTGGAGCATTCTCTGCCTGTACTAAACATATCAACTGTATCTGAGATCAAGGCTAGAGTGCTTTGTTCAATCAGAGGATGAACAACAATGACACAACCAGCAGTAACCACAATAAAAGGTATCAAATCACATAATCTGCTTGCAAGTACAAGGATCATGGAAGTGAGAGGGGAACTTCTCTCCATCATCAGCTCACAAACCAGATCACAAAATCATAAATGAATACCAACTGGCACATAGAGTTAAAAGAGAATACTGATTTGAATTTATCCCCAAGAAGCAATTCTGTCTCCATGTCCCATTACAGTTTTCCTCAGGTGTGGCAAATTGGGTGGGGTTCACAAGAGCCAAAGGCAAAGCTGAGAATACCAACCCTCCCTTCTAAAAATGAAAATATTTTTACTTAAAGGCAAGTCTGGACTGAATGCCCAAGGTGGAAGCTTTCATACCTCATTTCCAATGCAATGAGGCTTATTAATCCATCTTTAGCATGGCAAGAAAAGAGGGGGGAAAAGGAGGAAAAATATTGTTCATTAAGCTAAGGTCAGAGAAATACAGCATTACTAAAGAAAAAGAAAAGCACTTTTGATCTGCACACTGAACAAAAGCAGATGACAAGACTGTTACACTACATCACAACTCAGTGACCTGTGTCCATTGACTAAACTGGTTTCATTTCATTCATTTTCTAGAGAAGATCTGTTCTGTTTGGTGGACACTCACTGCAACTGGCAACATCAGGAGTCTTGAGTGGATGGAAAGTCAGCACTTCATCTCAGATATGCTCCTTTTCATGAAATTTGAAGGACACAGGGTATTTCAAGTAAACTTTTACTTTTCTTTATTCTACAGATATAATCAATATTTTTAGCTTCTGATACTGTTTATGAATATTAAATCACTTGGAGAAAAAGACTGTTTATCTAAAACTATATATGAAAATTAAGAGAACCACTGATGAGTTATTGGAACAAGATTACATGTCCATAATGTGGAAGTAATCATTGTGCTGCAGTAAAATAATTCTAATTGGCTTAAAGACTTTCAGAATAAATGGCAAATTGATAATAAGCAATTTCACTTTGATAGCATTACAATGCCAGGGATTCTTCCAAATCAATTCCTATTTCCTCCACAAAAGAGGTCTGCAAATAGTAATTGCAGAAAACACATCTTTACTGTCAGAACAGACCAGCTTTTGTCTCTGAAATTAGATCAGCTCACCTTTTTCAACCTCTCTTTTCCACTGAACTCTAAAGCAGTGCAAGTGTTAAACAGCTGCACAGTGGGATGAGACAATGGGGAAGAGAGACCAGGGCTGAGGGGCTGTGCACACAAAGTGCCCAATATGTTACTTGGAACCCTGGTGTGTCTAAGGACAGTGCTGACTGAACCAGGCATTTTAGACAGGCCTGGAAAATAAACCAAAATTAAACCAACTTTGATCTGTGGAGGTCAAAAGCTTAAGAGACAGCGTTACCCTTCAGCATGACTCCTAAAGAAGTAAGACTGTACAATATCAGTCTCAGTCTGTCAGGCATCTTATTCCTTTCCACACTATATTTGTTAAGACTGAAGTTTTCCAGGAGTGAATCCCTTAAAAGCTCTGACGCAGCCCTTCGTGCACTAACACAAACCATGTGGTACCACCAGCTCTGTCTGTGGGCGTGGGGGCAATGGAGCTTTTGGGACTTAAGAGGCATTGACATGTCAGAGAGGAGGCAACACCACAAAGTCCTGTCACATAAGGCAAAACTAGCAGCTAAACAAGAGAAAAAGTAAATAGCAAAAGGCATCAAGAAGGAGAGCATAACCAATAGTAAGCACCAAGGAGGAAAAAGCACAGCCACAATGTTTCTGGTGACTACATGGGCACATGAATATTTTGAAGATTATGTCAATAGTCCTACATTTGCTAAAAATCTACAACAGATATTTTTCCCATATCCCTCCCTGCATTTGCAAGAAATCAAAATGCTTACAATGATATACTTCACAATCTTCCAGATCCCCAGGGGTTTGCATGATCCAAGATCATGGCAAGTTCAATGTACAAAATAGGAAATGGAGAGATGTCATCATTTTGTTACCCTTAAAGATAAGGCTCAGGGAGTCTCTCAGTGCACACAGTGACTGCACCAGCTGCTGTCTTGAAAGGGTGCTGGCTTTCCAGAAGGAGAAAACACTGCACATAATGCACAGGGAGTTTGACTGAAAGAGAGGATGCCAACAAAGCTTCTGGAACACACTGTGATATGGCTGTTAATGTGAACCTCTCACGTCCAACCTTGGCACTGAATGCTTCATGGCACTGTGGGAGCTGATCTACTCCACCTAGACAATTAGAGGTTTCTTCTCATCACCAGCTATGCAGCTTGGCCATGACTGAAGCTCTCCCCAGATACTCCTTACACACTATTCTCTGTTTACAGCACTTACAAAAGACAAATTGCACCTATAATCCTCTGAGTTCTTGCTTCTTAGAGATTTCCATAAAGTGGAAAAGGAAGTTTCTGTTATCTTGGACTTTATGAATGACCCAGACAAGCCTTCAGTGTCACTGTGCTGTGCCATCTGCAGGCAGTTCTAGTCCAGCCAATCTGCTCAGGGGCATCTTCCTTTCACACTGCAGTTTCAGCAGCTTCACTGCAGCATACACAGCTCATGCCCAGTGCCCTTCCTTAATAAAGACACTTGCTTGCAACAACATGGTGAATATTATTCTGGGTGTCAGAGACGGGAGAACTTCCTGAATCTTATTAGAGAGAGGTGTATGATCTGCTAAGGGGAATCACTGCTCTCCAAGTTCATGTGTTGCTGGATCATCACCTAATAAAACTTTAAATATTGTCCCAGCATGACAGATGATTGAGGAGACAGAGCAGCTACTCAGACAACTGCTTCAGTACTCTGCTGCCAGCTCCCTGTTCAGCTCCTGGGTTTGCTGCTCTTGTGGCACATCTGCCAACACTACTTAGGCTGGGCTCCTCTACTATAAGGTGAACAAGGAGCATCATCTACAAAAGCCAGATGATTCAACCCACATTTTATTCATTTAAAATTGAAAAGAGGTTTACGAAGGGCAGTGTGATGGAATAGGAGGCACGGATATGCAGTGATGAATACTGTGCACTCCCATTTGACAGCAATACATGGAAAGTATCTGGCTGGTGAGCTTAGGGGGCATAAGTTGTTTTTCTATGAGTTCCATTTGCCTTGAAGGGAGAAAATAAACCTCATACATTACAGATTCCAGCACAACTTAAATAACAGCACTACATAGGGCAGAATGTTTTGTCTTAGTAATATAAGTATTTTTCTGGTTGTAAAAAATCCCCAAAACCTGGAAGATTCTGGCCAGCTCTGTTCATGACTTTCATTCCTTCCACATAAATTTTAGGCTAACCAAAATATTAAAGTTGTGTTTCCCTGCTGAAATGAATGACATTCATTAAATATACCTCACCCTGCTTTCCCACTGTTGGGTTTGGCAAGAGCACAGAGGCAGACTGGAGATCCCTACACAACTTATGCGCAGAGTGAAGACTTGTTGAACTGAGAAGAGAATGAGGCTCCCAAAGCACAGCACCTCAGAGATAACTGCAGCTCTCTCCCAGCTACACCTCTGACCTGCTGCACACCTCTGACCTGGATAGGTTTACTCCGTCTTGTTTTCTGTCTTGTCAGTTTATATTGTCTCACTTTGGGCCACCAGTTCCTGCATTCTGTGAGGGAATAATGACAGACAAGATCACTCAGAGGCTGTTGGTGCTACTGGAATAGCTACAATAGGTAAAAAAGACCTTGCGAGGTACAGGTGAACACAAATGATACAGGAAAGAGTAGATAAATTATACCCAAATAGAAATGCTCAAAGAAGTCTGTCGGGTCTGTATATCTGAAAATAGTGTACAGATTTTGAGTTTCACAGAATTCCATTAATTCTATGGAAATCTAGAAAGAGTGTTACTGGGATATAATGCAACCAGAAGCACAAAGAATCCCCAGTGAAGTAAATGGCATTAAAGTGGACCAAAATGGCAATATTTGCTAGCTACCATTGAAAGAAGGTAACAATTTTATCAGCATATAATCCTAGTTCCTAATGGTGCAGGCATATTATGAAAATATGAGGCTTGGAAATCAGATTTTGAGGAAAAAATGCAGAAAGCAATTTACGAAGTTCTACAACATGTCCAGTGAGACTGGGTGGTAAAGGCAGCAGTGGCATGGTTTTAACTTATCCTTTTTCTGATCCCTGCAATCACTTGCCAAATTTTGATATCCAAATCATCCTCCCTACCAAAACCTGACCTATGATTAGGGAACAGTTCCTTCCACATGTATGGGTCTACTAACGTGCTGGGCAGGCTGAGTGACAACTTAAGAAGGAAAAATAATTCTAAGGGTGAAACAGGGTGAAGGAGAAGACCTGGGAGGTTATATTGAAAGTTTTATGGAAGAGGGGGAGATAAAGAAGTGTTATGTGACAAATTTGAAAGCTAACAATACAGAGAGATCTGTTATTCTCTTAGTGAACAAGAAAATAATGTGTATATTCTTACTGGAGCTAAAAAGAACGACAGAAAAAGAGAAAACAGCAGAATTCACACTGCTGCCAATTACCACTGTTTCTTCCCAGGGTCTGTAAATTAGTTGTGCTTAGAAAGTTAAAGATAAATGGTATTGATTTAAGCACATTACTAATAGTACCTTCACTGTTGCAATTGGATTTCACCCAAATTTCTGCTGCACCTAAATTATTCTGTCATTCTAGCTGCTCCTGTAAAAATGCAAATTTGTCTTCTGAAAGTAGGATATATTGTGCCAAATTTCCCCATAGCATTTATGACCAAAAATATTTTATTAAAAATGTCTGTATATTTTCAAATAGTATTCCAATGGGCTGTCAAATTAATAGTGAAAAAACCCCACAATTCAGAGCTGTAAGGTAATAAGAAGTTGTGCTATTGCATGGACAGTTGGAACCTACCAGCAGATAAGAGCAGAAATTTGGACAAAATATAGCTCTTTCAAAGGTCTGTTTTCTACCACTGAAATGTGAAATATGCATTATTCAAACAAAGAAACCAAATGCCTCCATGGGGTAGGGGTAGGAATTTCCCTGAGCAGTTATTTCAATTATCCATCTGTTTAGTCAGAGCAGTGCCACTCTGCTGGAGCAGCAGCAGAACAGATAGACACAGCACAGACCCATTCACAGCACTGGGGTAAATGCAGAGCATTCCACCCCTCTGAGTACATTTACTCTGATATACTGGCAGAATCCTGAGCCTTCAGTAAAGGATCAAACAAAGCAGATACCAAAATCTATTGGACCTTTAGGACAGGATGAGGCTGAAGCTGCCATAACAGCTCAAGAGGATTCAAAATCACATTTAAAATTTAGAGTAACAGAGCACAGATGGAAAAGTTCTTCTCCCATAAACGACATGTGGTTAAACAAAGAGCTGATATATCAAGATCATGTGGAATAAGCAGTGACTAACTGCCACGCTTATCTCACGCTTAAGCCTCCTTGCCTTAGAGGTTTGGGTTCTCTTAATCAGGTATCAGAGTGGTTGTGGCTGCCTCATCACTTTGGTGTTTATACCACCTTAGCAGCCTCAGACACATTCTGGGCACCTAGAACTGCCTGAGCTGTGCTGAGATTGTCATTTCATAAGCCACTTTTCTAACAAAGGGATCCTTCCTTGGCAGTGGGGCATTACACAACTGCCCTGCTCAAGGACTGAAAGCCTCTGGTGCCTTGCATCCAGCCCTCCCCTTTTGGTAGCTCAGCACTCCCTGACCCTCACTGCACTCCCACATAAGATCCCAGCCTGGACCCCATCCCTCAGCCAAGGGACCTTGGACACAGCAGCACTCAGAGAAGCAGATTAGGGGATCCCAATTTAGGTAGGAAAACATAACAAAGTTTTCTGCAGAAGACAGCAGCAAGTTAGGTGAAGCAGGATCCAGAGAAGGCACTAGAAAAGCAAAGGATCCAATATCAAAGTGGGATCAGTGGCCACAAGGATCCCACAGTGAAGCCTGACAGGTGAGCAGAGCTGAGCTGATGGGTGAAAATAAAGCCAAGGCTGTGTGACATATAGCACTGACGCACTGCTGCCAGTGATGGAGCTGTAAGGAACTCCCAGGAAAGCACATCCCTGGCTGAGCCACACTGAGGGCAGCACAGCTGGAGCTGGAAAAGGAGACCAGCATGGGACAAAGCAAGGAAATTACAAAACCTAAAAGGAGGTGGAGTCAGAGAGTAATCATAGTTCTGGGGGAGTAATGCTCTGGTACCTAATAAAAACAGGTACAGACAACAGCATTAAATAAATGCTCATCAGGAATGGCTTACCATTGCATACATCAGAGAGAAAGAAGGAAGGAAGAAAAAAGGTTATCATGAGCCACTTCAGCAGCTTGAGGGAAATGAATAAGCATCACTTTCATATTCCTCTGAAAAAGTATTGTAAAGAGGAAAAGCTAAATAATGTGTGCCAGAGCCTCAATCACATTGGTGGACCAACAGCATGTTTGTGGTAAGTCCTTCAAATCTAGTTTCACTTGTCTCTAAAGGATCCTTAAAAGGACTTTTTAAGTTAGATCTGCTGGCTTTGGCTAACTATACAGAGCAAAGAATTGACTGCATTCCTACAGAAATGGTCCTAATAACTCCTTAGAATGGGCTGTGGCACTTTTCCACTAATTGTGGAAAAAACTAATGGGCACCTTGAGCATGTGTTATTAATCTGTCTGCCAATTCTGAGATTTCAGTTGTGAAAAACTACAAGGCAGTATTTGCTCTAGAGCACACATTCTGCACCAGTAAAAATAAAATGTACATGGTGAACTGGAAAAATAAAAAGGAATATTTGCCATGTGACTCTATGGTCACTGAAGATAAAAAAAATCCTGTGTCAGCTCTCCAAAGAACAGAGATTTAACCTGAGTTCAGTTTCCTTGCACAGGTTCTTAGAAAAGTAATAGGAGCCATCAGGCATTATATCCAAGGTCCATAGCTCTCCAAGGGAGAGATATTACCCAAGTGGATTTGGGTTGTAGTTCTACATTTCATTCATTTCAATGATCAAAAGAGAAGGAATAGCTGCAATTATGTTTTTCTGCTGAGTCACCCTATGGCAAAAATATTCTAGGCAACCTCATTTCAATTTTTTCCTAAAGAGGCAAGATTCATAACATCAAACCAAAGAAAAGCACAAGACCTTGAATAAAATTACAAATCCCACATGGAAATGCAGCTCTTATGTGATTATGCTTTTCTGAAAAAACTCTGTCACACTCTTATTCTTCATTTTCCCTACAGAGTTCTTTACTCCCCACATTCCCATTTGGTATTTCAAAAATGTTGGCAGCCACCTGGAACACAACAAAGACATTTCCTGTTTTTCACAGATGATATAAAGTCCTTTTCTCCACATAGCTTGATGCCTGGGACATCCAGAAGAGCTGTGACAGAGCAGCTTCAGCTTCCCTGCCCTCAGATATTTGCCCACGTTCCAGATTCATTGTCTTTGTTACCAGGATGACAACAACTGTGCTGAGATGACCAACTCCCAAAATTTCTTATTGGAATTCTTCCATAAATAAATGTGGAAAAAACAGAGCTTGAAGCTAGATATACAATCTGTGGAAGATTAATGCCTGAAAATTTGAGCAGTGGGTAGGAAAAATTTTATCTAAACTTAGGTGTTCTCAACACATGTCCAGTGTTACCAGATCAGCTCTGGATAATTAAAAAATGCTATTGGGAAATTTATGTGAAATTTTCTCCATTACATTACCCTCATTCTTCTCTAAGTTCTGCTGGAGCTGAATCAGGTCCAGAATCAGCATAAGAATAGCTGGGACTGACATGAAGGCTAGTTAAAAAGAAATGAAAGAGGAAAAGCAAAGCAGAAAACCTTATTGCTGGTATTTATAACCCCTCCACAGGTTCCATGCCAACTTCAACTGGGCTCCCAGGAAAAACAGTTATTTTTCAATCTGGGAAAATGCCTTTCCATAGGGAAGAATATCCCCATACAGTCTTCTTGCAGAATTTATGTAAAGAAAAAAAATCCAAAAGAAGAGGAAATCAAATAAACCCCCCAGAGCTGGGGGAGTGGGAAGGAGTGGGGCTGAAAGGGGGACTGTACTGCTGCGTGATGGATGTTTAGGTACCATATTTCTTCCTGTCCTTTCCTGAGTGCAGTTCCATAATGGGTGTTAACAGGCCAGCTTTAAACACTAAGGAGTGCATTTGCAGCGTAATGTGCAGAGATTTGTCCGCACAATTTCCCATTAACACTAATGTGCACTGCATGGTTAAATCCCTAAACACCACGTGGAAAATTTACTTTCAAAAGCCTCCATTAGTCTGGGTGTTGAATTCTTCTGAAACAGTTGTTAGTCTGTTAAGCAGTGATTGCTCTCACATTAAGCAGACAAAACTTTTCATTTCAGTTTAGACAGTTAATCAGAAGATATATTTTTGCAGGAAGTTCACATACTAAATGAAATTTTTAAAATTACTCTTTAGAGGTGACATTGATTAACATCTTCAGAATGCCTCATCTAAAGATCTACTTGTAAATACTAGAAGTTTCAGCTAAATCTGTGCTATAACTATAAATTTTGTTCACAAAGGGCATTGCTCACTTGTTTACAAGCACAGTAGGGACAACATCACACACAATTTTTTTTCACAATTTTTTCTGTCATTAAGATGAAGACAAAATGAATGTGTGCATATTTGTTTTGGTTTTGGTATTTTCCTTCTTCTAGACAGGCATGTAAAGCACTTACAAGAATAAAGGAATCTCGCACTCAAGATGTGAATGCATATAAAACCAGGTAGAAAAGGGAGGAAAAATGGAAGCAACAGGCAAGACTGTGATTATAATCAAGTTCTGAGTGACAGCAATGCAAATATTAAAAAATAAAGAATGACATCAAGTTGGTCCCACCTTTCCTACTACTCAATATAAGCATAAGTCTTGTTTAAAATCATGAGATTTAAAAAAAAATGTCTATGCATGAAAGGGATCATCTGATTTTATTGTGAAAATGCACACACCATTGGCCCAGGATTTCTGCTAATTACATTTGTTAAAGAAACCAAAGAAGAGTTATCTGGGTATTTGCTGGGGGACGGGAGACAAGTGATAGAAATATGTATTTTACAGAGGAAACTGATATGAAATGCCACATACAATCAGCAGGTGAGTTTGGATTTATAGACATATACTCTGGCTGGGATTTATGAGTGGACATGAACACATGAAGCCCACTACATTTACAACAATTCTCTTGTTCTTTTCAGTGGCTTTCAGAAGTGGAAGCTTGCCATTATACACAAGCAATTAATTCTTCAAAAAGCCTAGTCCCTTCTTACGAGACAATAAAATACTTCCCCTTGTAACAGCAGGTAAGCACTGAAGGCATCCTTAAAAATCTAACCCCAGTGTGCTAAAGAAAGTTAATAATCTTTAAACTACACACAATGCCACTTCATCCCTGGTCCCAGAACGTTGTAAAATGTCTGATTAGTCCTTATAATGGTGCTAACACCTCCACAGCACATAAAAGAGGACTTTTAATTTACAAAAGACATCTCTGGTTGTCCTGATTTTTACCTTTAATTAGACTGTAAGACATTGCTCCATTTGGCTGTTAACCAACATATGAGGTATAGGCTTAGTGTACAAGGTAGATTTGTGAGGCTTTTTTAAAAGCAATACTGTAATATTTTGAATATATTTTTAATACACAGTATCTCATGGATTATTTAACTCTCTAATGAGGTAGAAAGAAATATTAAAGACAATATTTTAAATGTCAGGTAAATGACTCAGTTTAAGGCAAAAAAAAGGAGAACTTTTCTGTTGATTCTCTTGCAATGGTTCCAACAACTGCCTAGATTTTGGAAATGATTTTGCAATGGTTAGATTTTATATTGGTGCAATAATTGTGCGCAGTAGGGTACTGCACCTAGCCATGAAATTCATTTAAAAATGAAATAGGAGACATGATGAAAAATACAGAAAATCAGCTGCCCCAAAGGAATTATAAATAATTTTGAAAATAAAAGTGTTTCTGTGGCAACATGAACTTTAATAAGTCAAAATTTGCAATACTGGTAAGCTGTGCCCCAATGACAGGTAAATGTATGTGTCTGAATAAGGAGACCAGTGGAGCTTATAGTCACAGAGCTGTCAGAGGAAATCAGAGGAAGTCAGCAATAATGTCTGAGCACTTAATAAAAATCACCATCCAGCTCACGATTTGTGACACAAACCCTAAAATAAGGGGAAATCTGCATTGTGATGTGTAGGGGACTTAGCATGTTACTTGACATTGTGCACTTGCCTCTACTGTTGTCCAGTTTGACCAGGAAAAAGAAGAGGGGCAGTCCAACAGGTACTTCTTTTGTTTCAGCATATCTTGAAGAGGAAACAAGTTGGCTGCTCACTCCCTGTAATTCTCTTCCCAAGCAGAAGCTTAAACAAAGCTCTGTAGGCATTCCCCTGTAATGAACACAACAAAACACAGGAGCCAGTCAAACTTCTGGTGAAGCTCTACACCACAGGAGAAATACAAACAACGTCTCCACCAAAAGCTACCTGAGTACAAATTCAGCCACAGAAGTAAAAAGTGTAAGTATTTGGGAAACAGAATGTCTGCCCTGCAAGTGGAAAGAAAAAACCCCATAAATTTCAATTCAAACATTTCAGATGGAATAAATAACAGGACACTGCATAGGGAGGGATCATGCCCAGCTCTAGCACAGTCACAGCCATCTCCCCTCGAGGATTCCTACCTTGGTCTGCAGGACTTCAAAGGAACTTTTGGGTCATAGCAGTGAGCAGCTCCTTCACCACCAATACAGGCAGAGCTGTTCAGCTCCAACTCCCAGTCTGCACTAGGGAAGAGACTGAAAACTCAGTGTACCTGGCCTTACATTTCAGTGTACTGCCTGGGCAACACCTCCTGTGCAGCTTCTCCTCCAGAAGTCAAGAAAAAATGTTAGGTTTTTAATAATTGAAAACCACACTTATCTAGTCTAAAAGGACTAATTAAAAATTTAGAAACTAATCATGATCACCTATTCATTTCAAGGCAGGATGCTGGAAAAGAGACAAGTGAGAATTGAATATAAATAAATTAAAATAACAACAAAACCCCTACTTGAAGCATGATGACTGTGTTTCAGCTGACACCAGAATTTCAGTACATGTCACAACCTACAAGGAGGAACATAAAACCTTCTTCATCCCATTGCCAGACACAGGATACATCCTAGTACTAACCTATGCTTTGGTTCCACCTGGAGGCACCTTCAGAGAGATGGTAAGCCCAGATTTAAACTTCATTGCCAAAATAATGGCTCAAGAAGAAAAATGAAAATTATCACAGAGAATGCTTCAAACATGAGAGACTGATGAGAACAGGAGTGATTTCTTTGGACATGAGCACTCAGTAAGGCCTAAAAGAAGTACAGAAAGGTAAAGTATTGTAGAGACAAGATTTCTAGAGAATGGCTGCATTGCCTGCATCATTATAGAACTGCTTTAAGTGAAAATAAAAAGGTGAGGGACTTGGTTAATAAGCTTTCTTTTTCATTACATATCATGTTACAGAGGTCACCAATATCAAAAGCTAAAGATTAAAAGTATGTTCCCAGAAGCATTCACAAGGCATCACCAAATATGTTGAGTAATAATTAATTCCAGTTATTAATGACAGTTCACACTTAAGAAAAAAACTGTTGAACACCAGAATAAGAACCACAAAGACAAATCATTCTATTACAATACTAGTGACTTCTACAGATGATTTGTCATTTGTATTTGATGTCTGAAAAAAAGATTTAGAAGGGGACATTTGTTATTCATAACTGGGAGTAGTGGATCAGGCTTTGGCAAGTCAGATGGACCAGCTAGAGACATTCCCAGAAGGCAAAATAAAATAACTAATGGTCTTCCAAAGCAGGAATTCTATCAAAAAGGAACTGAAGCTTTTTAAGCTGCAGGAAAGAAGGCCAGAAGACACAACCACATTCTTCAACACTTAAGTTAATGTGAAGGAGATACTGTTGATCTATGGTAGACCGGATGAGTAAAAATGGGTTTGAATTGCTGCAAGAAATAAGATAATCCTTGTCTATATAAAAAGTTAGATACTGGAATAAATTTCCAAGGAAGTTGTTATGTCTCTTTCATCACAAGTCTTGAAAATTACTTAAGAAGTATTTGCAAGAGATAAGATAGCTCAGGAAAAGATCAAAACTTCTCTTAGTTTCTCTGATTTTATATAGTCTGAATTTAAACAATAAAGATGGTGATTTGTTTTGGAAATGCCAGTATTCAGCTCATGTGACTAAACCCCTTACAGCCAGTCTGTGCCTATGCTTCTACCACACTTAGCAAGTCCTGAGGCAAACCAGCACCCTCTCCACTTCAGTTTACAATGTCATTGAGTAATGGAAATGCTTATTCCAAATAGTTTTCACACCAGACAATCTTCTTTTCAGAGAGAGGAAGGAACATTGCTATCTAGTTTTCTTCCCTAAAACTGCCTTTTTCACAGAAATGTGAAAAAAAATGGCTACAGCTACCTAGCTTTTACTTTTAAATCAAGGTAGATTGTTAATGGATGTTCTAGAGAAAAATATCTAACCAAAGATGAAAAATATCTAATCAAAATATCTAACCCTACTTCTGCCTGGCTGTCAGCTCAGCAAGGCCAGGAAGAAGAAGGCCAGAACAGAATGCCAAGGCACTCTGAGTGGGGCAAAATGGACGTGCAGGTGGCCAGAGAATCCCAGCCCAGGCACAACTCTATTCAGAACTAAATGTCTGCCAGTCTGTATAGAAGAATGAGTTCTGTGAAAATCTCATTCCAATTCACCTGGAACATAAGTGCCAGCATTGAACCAACTTAAAATGAGAATCACACTTCATCTTCCTTGTCCCAGCTGTGGCATGCAGAATCCCTGAACCAAATTGCCTTCACACTTCTCTTTCTTCTCTCACACTAAAGGTACAATTTGGGGTCCCAAGCTGTCCCAAACTATAATTGTTTGTTTAGTAAAAGGAGTAAGTAAAATGAATTTCATGAGGGCTCTATAAATATGACTGAATCAATCAAACAGCCACAAGGGCCAGAATAGAGGTTTTGTTCAATAAAGATATATAAGCCATAAGCTCTGTTTTCCTCTTTCCCATCCTTTAGGCGAGCATGAACCAGTTTGTGTCACCTGTGAAAGGATACAGGCATTGTTTGCTCTAATGCCTGACAGAATTCCCTGAGAGACTGGCCTTTTACACTCTTCTCTTCCTCCTCAAGAGCTGAAGTCTCATTTCTCACAAGGCAGATCAAGAGGGCACAAACACTTGGCTCCCAGGTGCCACAGCTCATCATCATACAGTTCTCTGTGGAGGCTTAAGGTTAGTTACCACAGCCAAAAAGAAACAAGGAGACATTTCTTTTACAGCAAAGTGACAATCCTCAAACAAACTGCTTTCTGCAGAAGTTTCTATGTTGTCTCACATTTCATTCAGCCTGCCAGCCAGAGCAGAAAGTTTTCAGCAGTTCAATTCAATGTACTGGAGATATATTAAAGAATTTATTTGATTTTGGTGCTGGTGATATTTTAATTTCATTTTTCATTTACGTCTGGACAATGCTGTTAATTCCTTCAGCCAGGGATTTTATTCTTACTGTATAAATAAAAAGACAATAAAAAAAATTCAATCTTTTTTTACAGTCAGGGATTACATCCAGAATTTTTGAAGAGGTTTAAAAATGGGAGATGACAAAAGGGCCACTGCTGTTCTCTGTTTGTTTTTGATTTTGGGGGGTAAGTACTGTACTTGCTAGGCCATTAAAAAAATATTCACATTTCCCTCCATAACAGCCATGAGCACTTTTCTTGAGCTAGTTTAAGTCAACATGAACATTAGCCATAGTCTGAGTGGAGTCTCCTGCTGGAGCAATCCTACCATGCAATAATTTCTGAATTGGGTTGCTGCTGCAAAGCTTGTTAGACAAGGATGTCACCAAACATGCTAAAAATCAGAACAGGAAGCACTAACAGGATTTTTAAGACCAAAAAAATGAACTGAGAAACTACTATAAGATTTTCTAAGGTCTCCCCCAGTGAAGGCCAATTTTGTTTAATTGTTTTTTTGAGGTTTAGTTTGGGGTTTTTTTGGACTAGACAATTTATATTAGGAAGTAATCTCCTAATTTATGAAGGAGTCCTTTAAGCTCCCTAGAAACTCCCAGATTCATGATTTATTTGATCATTACAGAGGGGTGATTTCAATATCCTTATGTTTCTCATTGTTTTGCACGTGGCCATCCATTACAGCAGAAGAAATTACAAAAATCCTAAAAGAGATTATCATTTTCATATCTAGTAGGCCTGATGAGTTTTCTACAAGCAGGATGCATGACAAAATGAATAAGGAAACTGGATTACAGGAAGGAAATAAAAATATGGAGAAAGAGAAGAGGACAAAGAAAGGTGAGGCTATTTTATATACAGGTATAAAATTGAGGGTAGAAGTGCTATTTTTATTTATGGAGGTTACAGCTCTCCTCTGAATATATTATTGATTCATTGCATATCACAGGATTAAAAACTAGGAATGGGTAGATCAGCAAGCCTTAGCAGATATCCAGATTTCTGACTCCACCAGCCAACATTTGCAGAAGCCTCCTCTTTTGGAAAAATCCTTGTTGTTTCCCCAGAAAGAAAAAAATCCACATCTCTTTCCTCCTAAGAGCTCACTTGCAGCTGTGAATGGGAGATGCCCAGAGCCCTCCCCTGGCTGCACAGAGCCTCCCTGGCTGCCTTGGCTGTGGAACCCAGCTCTGCCAGACCAAGGGAAAGCTGCTGGAGCCTGGGACAGGCAATCCCCTCCTACCACAGCACCTGGTGGCAACGGGGGCAGAATCACCGAGTGCTCATTGTTGAAAGTATGTTACTTCAGAGAATAGTCAGGTGGGCCTTTGTTCATAATTTAAATGTTTCAAATTGGAGCTCTGCACCTCGCTAATGTTCCCACTAGCACTGAGAGGGCGTTTGTCAAAGGCTTCAGTGGGAACCAAAATTATCCCTCAGTGATTTTGCCACTACAAGACTTACCTATTTTACTACTGCAAATCATAACAGTCAAATCAACAAAATGTTACAGCATCAAGGCACAGGAACTCAGGAAGTTTTGGAAATCACCACTTTTGTCTGCCGGAAATGAAATGCCCTTCTCCAGTTTCAGTTTCTGCTGTTGCAGGCCAGATTGTGTTGCAGGACATGCTGTTAAACCAATCACACTGTAAAATACATTAACACTATTCACCCCCAAAATTGGAGTGGTTATGAATTCTAGAAGGATGATGACACGAAGCAATCAAAGCTGGACCATTCAATATAGAGCTTGTACTCCACCCTCATCTCATCACATCCTCCTTCAGAGTTACAGCCCAAATGGTGCTCACACATTCCTGTGTGTTTTGCCTCTTACACCACACCCGTTAAAAAAAAGGGCACCAGTGATGTACAGCACACCCTGAAGAGGATCTGTCACAGGCAGATCAAGCTTTCTCAAAGGGGTAAACCTGCTAGTGCATTTTTTATGTTTAATTTCTACTTACTGTTCATTTTGGGACACTACTGTCACGTGCTTTTATGACAATTGCAAAACTCAAAGAAAGCGTGTTTTGTTTTCCCTGGAAAAACAGTGAGGTTGATGTTCAGAGATTTCTTTTTCAGGGAAGGGAATTGTCCCTCAGAAAAGCTTTAATCTAGTCCAGGACAAGAAGTGGAAGCTTGTACTCAAGATTTCAGATCTCCAGTGTTTGGATAAGATCCCACTTGCATTCTGGAAAAGAGACAGAAATTTTAATACATCTCATGGGGTCTCTCCACCTCACTGAAAAACAAGATGCTCAGGCTTATTACTGTATGGAATTGTTCAGGTACAGTTAAATGATTCATCATGTACCCATTCTGTTAATTAATTAGTCAGTGCTATACAAAACCTTTCTTATATATTGCAAGATACTTGGATACTTATTACAACTAATTGCAGTATAGCAAAAAAAAAGACAGCTTCTCTTTTTTAAAGAGAAATAAAAAGTTGATATACTCAGAAGTTGTGCCTACGTGTCTGGAAGCGCAGTAAAATATGTATAAATTTAAAAAAAATAAGCCAAAAGCAAACTTACATGAAAAAATTTAATTAAAAACAGGAAGACGATGGATTCTGTACATTTCTCAGGATCAAGTAACCTGGAAAGAGACAGAGAAAACTTCAAGTAGACAAAAAGTGTTTACTTGGAGAAGAAATGAGAAAAAAAATAAAGTTTAATAACAAATGTAAATAATTAAAAATGGAAAAGGAGCCTCAAAATAGATTTTAAAAGAGAAATTTTTGAAATTATACACTAAGTCATATTTGAGACTTTATACACAGACACAATTTTCCCCGTATTAGTGCATATTTTTTCCTGTTCTACAATCACCCAGCTGCTGCTGTATCTCAGCCATGACCACTGACTTTTCCACTTCTGGTCAGTAGTGTTTGCATGGCAGTGGCTTGTATTTGAGATTAAATACTTGCAAAAGACAGGAGATATTCCTAGTTTAGAGAGGCAGCAGTCTAAACCCTTAACCCAGCAAAGACACTCTCTCTTCAGAAGAAGGAGGACAGGTCAATAAGGGTACTCACAGCCAAAGCTACAGGACTTTACTTTGTAGAGGCATTACAGACCTTCCTCTGCTGTGAATAGCTCTTTCATGGACTTCATGCATGTCAGTAAACCCCTTCTTCCCTCAGGTAACCTTGTCTTTGGTCTAACATCATGTTTCCACAAGGAAAGTTTTCCATGTTTTCATCCTCATCCTATTCTGGCATGACTCGGAGTGGTTCCCACATCAATTCAAGAATCAATTTTGACTGAGATTCTGAAAATTCTGGACTCCAAACTGTAGCTGTAAAAGCAAGAGAATCAGCTCATAGCTCTTTCTCACAGCTACAGAGCAACATTACCCACTTCAGTTTTCCCTAATTCTGGCAGAGCAGGGCACCATGAGTCACTCACTACACTCTCTTGCCAACTACTGTTTCGAAGCACAAATCTCCATAAGGGGAAATTAAATATTTCTATAAACTCACCCTTCAAGTGCCAGGAGGACTGTGTCACTGAGTGTGCTTCTTGACATGACACACTGAAAAAATCCCCTTAATAATCACTGCAGAGCAATCAGAGAATTTCACCATATTCCAGACCTGTCACTGGTTTTGTTTCTGAGACAGGCAAGTACATTTGTGACATTTGGGGCTTGTTTCTGCTGCCACTGAAGTCAAAGGCAAACTCTCCCCTGGCTTGCACAGGCACAGAGCCACTATTATGTTACAGAGCAGAGCTGGAGGAGCAGAGTGAGGATGTTCCTTGGAGGAGAGCTGTGCATAGCTGAACCACTGCTCTTCTCCAGCAATTCTACAAGATACCTTCCAGGGGTTCATAAAGTACTGAGAGATAAGCACTAAGAGGATCAAGAGCCACTTTTCTTGTGAGAAGGACCAAATCAAATATTCCTGATTAATTTACCTTCCCTTGTTCCCCTAAATAAATAAATAAACAACACAAGACTAAGCCTGTCTTGTGTTTAACTAATTAACACTACTAATTAGTGTTTAATGGCAATGATGATTATAATCATATCCCTCCGAGTCTACTGAGGCTGCCACATCAGACGGATTGCAATCTTCTCCAGCCCTCTACAACTTTAAATCAATATCACTTCAAACCTGACAGGGTCATTTCATGAAAAGTGATTAGAGAGTAACCTTTATTTTCTGTGTTAAACTGAGAAATTCAAAAGCCTCTTTAAGTGGTGGGAGAAGAAAGGATAAAGCACCACTTTGAGTTAACAAAATCAGTAATTGAAGCTCCTTTTTGTCCCACATAGGCATCATTCTTTTGGTTTTCATTTGAGCCAATCCCAAAGCCAAAATTCACAGGCTCTGTGCCACTTGCCCATTATGTACAACACAATAATTTAGATTAGGAAGGACCTTTGTAGTCCAACCCAATATTCAAAGCACTGCTACCCAGACCAGTTTATGCAGGGCTTTCCTGAGCCAGGGCTTGAATATCTCCATCCTCTGGCTACATGTTCCAGTGTTTGATAATCTTCATGGCAAAAAAAAAAAAAAAAAAAATTTCCTTATATCAAATGGGAACCGTCATTGCAACTTGTGTTGCTCAATCAGGGAGAGGCATCAGACAACCCCTGTAGCTCAAGATCTGGGTGGCAGCACCCTCTCAATGGAGTCCCATCGGGGCCGAGTCCTCTAATGTGGACTCAGGTCCCTGAAGTCCCTTCAGCTCGTGCTGGATCATGGCCCTTGGCACACTGACACTGTCACTAGACCCAAGTGCTGCTATAAGCAGTACCTCTGTGCTGGCTACAGGCTGGAGCTGGGCTCTGGCACAGCCTGTGGAGCAGGGCATGACTTGCCCTGCACAGCTGTCAGCTGCAGACGAGGGCTGCAGCAGTTCCTAACCAAGAGACAGCCAGCAGAAGCTCTCTGTTAGAGCTGACAGAAGCAAAAGCCTCTGGAAGCTAAAACTCACCATCAGCAGTGAGCCAGGCATTCCCAGCCAATGCAGCTATCAGATGTTCCCTGAAGCTCTCTCCAAGAGAAGGTTGGAAGCTTGGAGAGAGCTGCTTTCTCTGCCACCCACCTCTGCTAGCTGTCTCAAGCCCCAAACCCTCATGGACAGATGATGTGCTCCTCCTTGAAAGAAAGGTCAATGCAGTCTTTGGGAAAGATCATAAAAAACACACAAATATAAAGTAGATGGAATAAAAGTCTTCTAGGTTTCTAGGTTTACTGGCAAAATATCATCAGAGGTGGCCAATACAGAGTCTGGGAAGATTCTGAATCGTGCTGGTTAATATCCAGCACCCAGCTAAGACAACCACAGAGGACACAGGATATTAAGCAGACAAGAAATTCTGCTGAGGAATGGCAGAAGAAAGCTGCAACAATTCACTCTGTTTTACAGAAGACCATAGCACGAGAGTAGGGAAGAAATGCAGGAGAGCTATGGAGCAGCTAAACATTATTATAAGCATGGCATGGTGCTGCTATATGCATTCAGATATGTCAGGGCTTTACACACATAACAAACATGTACAGCAAATACTCTTAGAGAATTGTAATAATGAAAAGCATGCATGAACATAAAAATCCAAGTATACAGAATTTGGAGCATCCAGAGGTCAGTATTGAGAGTTATTGAGACTGTTATTGTTTCCAATGCCAAAAGCAGAAGCTTGCTACAGCTGAGTCTCATAGTGGCTTTTGTTGTTTTCATTAGCACTAAACATTCAGAGGAATCTCAAAAGGGAGAGACAATTACCTGGAGAATGCAAGCTTTTGATCTATCTTAGCCAGCTATTCTATCTTATTGTGATTTTTTTGTGTTTTCCTTTAATACTACTACTTTAACCACTAATACTGAGAAAAAAACTTCCTGATGTTCAAGGAACATTTTGTCTCATTTTGTAAGAAAGATTATCAGTTCAAATAAATACATGAGGGGCAGGGCCTCGTCCCTGTTGCCTGATCACCCTCTCTCCATGTCTCCAACTGGGAATATGTCTTTCCCTATATGCTAAGTCCAGGAGGAAATGAAATATACATTTCTACTGGTGACTTAAGCTCTGATCCTACCATTAGTTAAACACAAGCTTAATTTTATGCATGTGAGTCATCCCATCAACATCCCCATATGCCAGAGACTTTGTGGGACTGCTGCCCAGAAATGAAACCATAATGAATGAATTCCATTTTTGAGTTGCAGAACCAGGGTTGGAAACCCTGAGAACAGAGATACGGGAACACAAATCCACAGTATAACACAGGCCAAGGAAGTAAACACATAAAAAAAAAAGGGGGGGGGAAGAAAAGGAAAAAAATAAAGAGATTAGTTAATTCTTTACTCTGGAAAAAAAAAAACCTCACAAGAGTTGGGTGTTATTAATTAAGAAGTTTCATTCTTGTTACCCAACAGCCAGTGCTTCTCCAACAAAAACATGGCAAAATGCCTCATTTAAAAGAGCACATGCCAGACTTTGGATTTAGCTCTGCCTGCTTTTGGCCACCACAGCACCATAAATTTGCTACATCTTTCATTCTGCCCCCATATGTTAGGATTGTGTCTAAACTTAACAATTCCTTTCATTTCCGCACAGGCAAAACAAAACAAAAAAATACTAACAATTCATAGCACCAATGAAACCCCCCAGGACATACTTACATTTGAAAAAACTTTTTGAAACATTAACTAAATAATTAGAATAAATAATATAGGTAATTGATAGACTAATGAATTATTAATATGGATACTGTGTATGCTGTTCAAAATGGTTGCAGCACTTCAGTAATGAAATGGCTCATTACAACAGAGGCAACTGTTTGCTCTGTTGCAGGACCATGTGCCAAAATAAGAGTTGTAGTGAAAAAGAAGAGAATAGAAGAATATTTAAAAGCTCAGAGTGAAAGCTCAGCTCTTACATTGCTGGCCATGTCTAAAAGCAACAGCCCCAAAATCTCTCTGCATGGGCATTTGTGTCACCTGCTACAAGACAACTGTATTGGGAGACTGGTACTCAAAAGCAAACTTGACTCATTACTTTAAAGATCACTGAATCTTACAGTGTTAACAAAATTAATCTTCTTCAGTCATTTCACAACATATTTTATAGGCTCATCTTCTCCTGTGTA
The DNA here is from genome assembly GCF_036417665.1 of Passer domesticus. Taxonomy (NCBI): domain Eukaryota; kingdom Metazoa; phylum Chordata; class Aves; order Passeriformes; family Passeridae; genus Passer; species Passer domesticus. The sequence goes on from NC_087484.1 coordinate 17,962,558, forward strand.
CTAAACCCAATGTTTAATATGTATTAAAGCATATTTCCTGTAAGCCCCATACATTATTAACATTTAATATCAGGTGTTGTATAAAGAGTCATTGTCAAAAGTGAGCAAGTAATTTCTTCATAAATATCAACACTTTGCATTTCCAAACTATCCAAGGCTTCCCTCCTTCTCCAGACAGTATATAAATACTCCACTCACAGGCCATGACAACAGAGCATTACTCTCATTTGAACTTGCATACTTGCACAGCAAAACCTGCTTAATTCTGTTTCTCCAATTAAGTAGATTAGTTGGGGGAAAAAGTATATATATATAGATATAATTTGATTTTACAAGTGGAATTTTTAATACCAAAATATTAATTTAAAAATTATAGTGTGCAAATATTTACCCCTTTCTTCTCTCACAATGTTCCAAACAGCAGACTTATCCCTGACAATATTCATCTCTTGTAAACACTGGCAAAGCAATTTCAGAATTGTTATTTCATTGAATATTCACTAGCTGTTGCTTGAGGTATTTTGTTCAGCTCTAATTAGCACAGTTAATAAGATCAATATTTTCATTACTGAATGCTGCAGTAAGGCAAAACATGCTTTAAAACTTACATTTACAAAATCCTAAGAAATATATTTATTGGGAAATCCTACTCATCTGTTTCAAAAGCAAAAAGCCCTCAAAACTGGAGGGAAAACACTTTTGGTGTTTGTCATTTTGCTGAGGACAGAAATTAAAATTGAAACATCCATAGTAGTTAGGGGTGCTTTCAGAGGCAAAAGGACTCTTTGTTCTAATTGGGTTTTTTGCTACTATTTCCTTGTGTCCAATGACTTTTTCATGAAAAATAAGTGCTGCACTTTTACTCGCGTGCACAGACCTTGGTGTTGACACCATCACTCTCCCTGTACTCTTGCCTGGCTTCAAAAATACCCAACAACAAAACCCCAGAAACCTGGGAAAAAAAAAAAAAAAACAACTCAGAGGCATTATAATCTAGTAGCAGTGTTTAAAATTCAGCTTTAACTCTGGCAAATAGAGATTGAAGGAAATGAAAGCAATACAGCTGCAGCAGCCAAAATGAGTGTTAGCTCTGGGGAAAGAGAAGTCATCAGCACCCCTGCCCTGAAAATGGACCTTGGGGTTCTTCCATCTGCAGAGAACATCCTTTTCTACCACAGAACACACAATGGTCTCAGCCTTCTCTGCACCTTGTGACAGCTCCACAGCAGAAAAAAAGGAACACAGATGTCAGATACCCTGTTTCTCAGATCTCTAGGCTTTGTTTTTTAGCACTCTTCATGTCTAACAATAATGGGTCAAAAAAGGATCCTGACTCTGTAACTCTCCTTTTTCTTTCCCCCTCAAATGTCTTTCTTCCTTTTTTTAAAGGGAAAAGCTCAGATTTGTACTTGGAAAGCATTCTTCCATCCTTTCACTGAACTTATGAAATGAATTGGCAATTCACTGTGACTCTACCTCTGTGGAGATGTCACTCAGGAAACTGTGAATGCAAACTACCCTAAAATAATTTCATGCTCACGTTGAGTAATTGTTTTAAAAACTGTTTCCTGCAGAAAAATACGATCAAATATCAAATGGATACTGTATAATTAAGCAGCAAGACACACCAGGGAGTGGACTATAGGTTTAGGTGCTTTATTAAGCATCAGGCTGAAGGCACGGATTGCCAGAGCAGAGAGATGTGCATTATATGGCACTGCTTGTAACATAAAGCTCTTCCCTGGGGTAACACATCCTGCACCTGTTGAGGTTTTGCCACCCACTGTGTTCACTCAAATTGGTTTTCTTCTTTTCCATGCCCATCTTTTCTAGTCTACTGATTCTACTTACCCCCCGCAACTAACCTGCTAAACTCGTAATTTATGGCATTGGAGCTGTTAAGATATCTACAAGGCAAAATTACAAAAGACAAGAAAAAATTGGCATAATACTTCTAGGAAAGGCAAGTGAAAATGCTGATGAAACACACTAGGCAGCTCTGCATGCATATTCAGTTTGCTATTAGCAGTATGAGCTCTCATAAAAAACCTGTTCTTTTAAGATGACAATTACAGCAGCAAGGCCAGCATGATCTACTGTCCAAATATGAAACACTTAATTTAAGAAATGGAGAAAAGCTATTTAATAGGGGGAACATAAAGAGAAGCCATTTGGGAACTTATCTGATTCCTAAGCTTCACACACTCATTTTCTAACAGACACAAATGCAAGCAGTAGCTTTAGAATTATTGGAGGTAGTACATGTGCTGCTTACACACTCAAATGAGAAAATATTTGAATGGGACTGCTGTTTCTGCAGCAGCAAAGAGCAGAGAAAACAGTGTCAGAAAGCCTAAAACTAAACATCTAAATAAAGAGGATCTCCAGCGGACATTAGATCAAGCCAATGCCACCCCAATCAGGTCTTGATTCTTCACTCTCACTTGACTGAAAAATCAGTACATTCTTATCTGCAAAGAGAGGGGTTAAGAAATAATATTTGATTCCTTGCCTGGACATATCATTCTGGCAAGATGCATTGTTTCTCAACATGACAGCAGAGATGAACAGCATTTCCAGAGATAGCCTTTTCTCTTTTTCTTTTCAGGAAACAAGGCTGGATTTTGGTAACAAACAAAGACATTCATCATTAAACCCAATCCCTTGAAAATTTGTGCCAAGGGTCCTGGGAATCCATCACTGATGCTACCCAGAGAATTCTCATACACTGCACAACTTGGCCAGTTCAGATTAAGACAAAGCAGAACACTCGGTCATCCTATCGAGGAATCTCAATCCAAAGACTACTAAAAATAACTCAGGTTTATATGGCAACATTTCCCATTTTCATTAAGTCACACCACAGATTTAGAGAGTGTTGCACTCCATTGTCTGCTCTCTTTACTGTCTCTGTCACTGAATGAGACACCCAAAACTTAATGCCACGTGCAGACTGTGAAAGATAGTAATACAGTGAACTTCTTCATATTTTATAAGTTAATTTGCCAGGCACTTCAGCATGTTCTTACAGGCTGCTTCAGCTGGGAAAGAGAACAAAAGTAGCTGGCCATTCTAGTCAGAGGGCAAACAGACCTTCCCTAGTCCCAGCTCCTTACTGGGAACACCTTTTTGCCATAGGCTGTGCAAACCACAGAGCAAGAAAAGGCCCCAAGAAACACATGATGGTCATCATTTAACACTGTGTTTGTGAGACCTTTTAAAAACACAATATTTACAGATGTGTATGTTAATATACATATGCATGTATATTATATTATATGCATATTCATGCATACATATAAATGTATATTTCCATACCAGAAAGGCATTAATTCCTTTATATCCTCAGGGGAGGACAAACCATATACAGTTAATAGAGGAGACTCCTCTGCCAATGGACAGGAGGGAAAGTGAGGGCAAAATAAGGGTTTCTTGTGTGGGTCTGAAGTAGACAATTGATGTTGTGGAGTAGTGTGGAGACTGTAGCTGTGGCTAAAAGGGGAATAGCATCAATCTCTTCTCACAGCATTGCCTCTCAGGGTCTTATTAAGCATGTTTTGCAAAGAAAAGCTAGAATTTATCCTAATACACAAAGCCCACTGCAACTCTACTCCAAATCTGTGGCTACAGAAACCAAAACCAGAATTATGTTCTTAGAGATATTGAAGAAAACCGCCAAAAAATCAAAACCAGAAACCCAAAATGTTCAGAAACAACTGCCAGGAATTTTGTCTTTATTTGTTTGTTTGATGGTGGTCTGTGCTTAACAGACAATGCATCCTCCTAAGCCATTCAATTAAATCAAGACCAAACAAAGAACCAAAATCCATCCATCTCCCTCCCCACCCCCATTCACAGGAAAACTTTCATCTGTCATGCTGGCAATAAAACTAAAAAACACCCAACCAAAACATTCCTATCACTCCACTGCATTGCTCAGGCTCTGCTAGTTAAACTCCACTCAAGCAATCAGTTAGCATTTATTGGTTCAGTTATCTCCTTGTCTCTGCAATCAAATAAGAAACTGAAATAATGCACCTCAGGAGCAGCAATGCAAACACAGTCAGGCAGGGGCTGTGCTATTTGAAGGTCAAGTAAAACAGCATTTGAAGTCAAGTGGCAGTCAAAACCCTGCCTTATTGTGTTGCCCTTACAGAGGTTTGTGCTCACCATTACACTGAAATACAAACAGACTTCCTCTGGAACTTCTGCTCATTTTCACCAGAGTAAATCAGCCAAGGTTTTGGATCATAGGGATTAAGTTCATTGGTGACTAAGCTTAGTCACATCACAGAGGGATACCTGTGCAGTGTTTAATCAGAGAGCTTAGCTCTTTCTTTATGTATAAACTCTAGATCTTCTACAATACAATTTTCTGTTCTGCCAGTGAATCATAGCTTAAAGTTTGCTTAATTCTACCACAGCATGTATCTCATGTAATGGTCTCCCCTGCAGACAAAATTTCTACCCAAAGTACTAGGCTATTTCAGAGAGAAACCACTCTTATTTGTCTGAATTGGTTGGTGTGCTACTTAGATAGCCACATCCACCTAGTGATTTCTCTAAATGCTTGTTTTCAAATGCCTTAAATTATTTTTGGTTCTGTCAAAGTTAGAAAAAGTTTAGGTGTGTACAGAACACAAGACTTAGAACACACTCATATCATTCACATATTCAAATCGGGAGCATGTAAAGCAACAGGCATATTAAAGTCTGGACCACCAATTTCTATTCTTAGGACTATGTGTAATACTTTAGTTAGGCACAGAGACATTTAAGTGAGAGAAAAAAAGAAAGAACCAAAGGGCAGAGGGTCTGTGTAAATCCTCAGATGGTTTTGACATTTAAGTGTATCAGTTTTCAGATAAGCCATGGACTTTGGATGACATGTGATAGAAGGAGAGAACTCAGCAATAGAAGAGAAGAATTAGCAGTGCATTAAGCAGCTCTGTTCCAGTCTGATGGAACTGTGTGTTTTTAAAGGCCACCTGGCATATCAGGCATATCCCTTTTCAGGCTGTACATGTTACAGGGCTGCAGACCTCAGACAGATCTCTGCAGTATTTAGCCATTTGGGGATGAAAGATTGAAGGGTCTCAAATCTCTCCTCTCCTCCACCATGACCCATGGAGCAGACCCCAGCTGAAGGTTAGATTTTGTAAAAGGTCTGCTCTGTGTGCTGCTCTATGATTTCAGTGTAGAAAATATCCATGCTCTTGTTTTATGTTTCCTCATCATATGTACTATTTCTCTCCCTTGCCCACTGGCACAAGTAAAGTAATTCATATAATCAATGGCTAAAATCCTTCACTACATTTCACCCTAAATGATCTTTAAAATCCTCTGAGTTAGTCTCAGGCTCTGAGGCCCTCAGGGGTGTTTAAAGCACACTACAGAAGCCCATGGATGCAGTTAATGGGTCACTGAAACACAACTTCCACCTGGATGGTACTTCAGGTGGGGAGCAGTGGATCCCACATCTTCCCTGTGGGATGAGCCCCCACTGGGGCCATGCAGTGGGACCCATGGAGCAGCTGTCCATGGGCAGTCCTGTCCCTGTGTCCCCCTTTGGAGCACCACAGGGTGTGCCTGAGGACTTGCTGCAATTAGGATTTAACAATGTGACTGTTTGGGCACTGCCATTAATCACCGGGCCTCACACCCCTGGTCCCAAGCTGAAATAGCTCAGGTGTCCTTCACACAGTGCATGGCCCTGCCTGATGCCGACAAGCTTCACCTAAACAGGAGCCAGGCCTGATATTTCCAAAAACAGATTCCTGCACTCTGACCATTCTCCTTGCGCTGGGAAAATTCATTCAACTTTATGGGGAAATAAAGCTCATACCACCTTTTTTCTTTCATCACAGGCCTTTGAGCAGCCTGCTCCAGTGAAAGGTGTCTCTGCCCCCAGCAGGGGAGTGGATTTGAGGATCTTTAAATTTCCCTTCTAAGCCAAGCCAGCCTGTGATTCCCTCAGCATCCATCTCCAAGTCAGCTGTGCAAAATCAGACATGAGAAGAATTTATAGAGTTTGCTAATGACACTGACCTGGTTTTCCTTCTGACCTTTTCTTTATTTTCCAGTGACTGCCTTCCTTCATAGCTCTTAATGACATTTAGAACCAGATTTTTAATTAATGTGCCTAAGAAGCAGATAGTCAATTAAGATTTTAACAAATACCTGATAGGCTAGGCATACCAGCTCTACTGATGAGGTAGGCATGTAAATGCTTTGGAAAATCAGTCAGACATCTATCTGCAGCTTAGAGCACCTAATGACCTTAAAATAGCATCTAATCTTTAAGTTGTAGATATTCTAAAAAGCTTTTGTTTTTCATGATGTATGTCACGCTTATATACAGAGGGAATATTTCTCAGTCTCTTTCAACAAAGAATAGAAAACAGAAAAAAAAATACAAACCCCAATCCTTTGAGCCTCATAAACTTTCTAAGGAAATTAACTGTCCTGTAATACTGCTGGTAGAAAATGAGTGTGAGTTGCAAGCAGTATTCCAAAGCACAGTAGCAAGAGTAATTGGCTTCCCCCTCCATCCCAAAGTCCTTGACCTTTTGCTCCTCATTAGGGACATAAAACATGGGGAAAACAGTTACATTTGTCATATTTCTTGTAAAATTATACAAGTAGAAATTGAAACAGTTTGGAGTCAATAAAGTGAATTTGAAAAGCTGCCTGTAGGAAATTGCTAAGAATAGAATTCCTCAAATCCCCTTGAAGTGATTTTGGAAGTAGTTATGCCACAAGCACTTGTACAATGCACTTCAAAGTATTAAAATTTTAACAGAGAAATTATAAACAAAGCTGTAAAATTTAAAGATGCTAAGACATCTGCTACTGTTCTGGTATTTAAACCACAGATCCTGGTGAAATAAAAGCAATCATACAAACACCTGAATTTAGAGACATTCTGATGCCTACTTTTCTCCATAGAATTCATTACTGGCATTAAAGGGTCTCATTGAGAGAACAGCAGAATTGAAACACACTGTAACCTACACATGGCTGCTCCTCCTGACTTTAGTGGTATATTTAATTTAAACTCCAGACCTCATGAAGCAGAATATCATCCTAGGTAAGTTCTAGTACTATTGACAAAAGTTAATATTGTCTTAATTTGCTGCTAAGACGAAACAGTTACCTGAACTTCAAGCTCTAGGATTTAAGAAGTAAATAACTGTAGGCAGCATATGACAGCATATTTCAGGCACAAATATTAATACATTAATAGAGGCACTAATGTTGCCTCAAAAAGAAGCATAAGAAAGCAATATTGATAATAATTTAATTAAATAGGGAACATTAAAGTAACTGATGTATCAGCACAGAAATGTTGCGTTTCCAAAATTGCAGTAGAACATCTCTTGATGAGAATATTCATGCTGTGAATCAACACTGAAAGAAACACAGTAGTTGCTGTAAAGGAGGAGGAGAGAGAGCTCCAGCCAAGGGTGTAAGATTAATTGCCACTTCAATCCACCACTCCTAAGTAATTTGCAATAGTCAGTCAGCTTCTCTGTCTTCAGAAGTTAAAGCAATAAGGCAAGCACAAATATTTGAACCTGCAGGTTTTTTGCATGTCTACTAGTTCTACATATAGAGTTGTTCTATACAGTATAACATATATATATATAACTTATATATATATGTATAAATAACATGTATAGTTTCCTAGAAATACCAGCTGTACAAATATAACTTTAACTGCAATGAAAAGATACCCAGCAGGGTATGTGAGACACAAATAACACACCTTGCTGGGTATCTGTATGTTAACGAAAAGATAAATTACCAGCAGAGCCACCTCATGCAAAGTATCATATTTAGAAACCCCACAGAAAAGACCTGAGCCCAGTTTTGACCTGTATACAATGTGTAGCATCAGGGTACTCAAACTTACCTTTTTTTTTATTCTTTTTATGTATTTCCTATGTGTTCGTATATGATTTCAGTGTAGAAAATATAAATATGATATTTATTCATAACACGTACTATTTCTCTCCCTTGCCCACTGGCACAAGTAAAATAACTCATAGTCAATTAGCAGCACAAATTTTCTGTTTAAAAATCTGACATATTTGAAATTTTACAAGTAAATGGCAGTAATATTCCATTTCTTATATTGCATAATTGGCAGACACATTTGCTAATTATAATTTAGCCGAAAAAGAAATTGTATCATTCCATTGTACCTTGTTCTCTGATTCACACATAAAGCAATCGATTTATTTACAACATCAACAACAAAAGTTTAATTCTTATAGTCAAAATCAGGCTTGTGAAGACTTGCCTCCATTTCTTAGGGGAGCAAATAGAAACCAACAGACAAACCTATTAAAGGTGTTTACAAAACTGTTTGTTGAGCAAACTTTTATATCCAGATACATAACTATTTTTTTAAAATCTGCAAGTTTTAATGTACAGAAGTCTGTCCAGAACACCTCCTGACATTTTGAAATTTGTTTATTTATCTATTCCCTACCAACCTGCTTATTAAACAACTTCTTTATTTAATTATTGTGAAACAGTGAGTTTGCACATCAAAGGTTAATTGAGAGTTTCATGATTTTTTTTCCAATATCCCCTGCCGAAATGCATTGACAAAGCTGTCTTGTACAGACATTTTCAAATATCACCTTACAAATCTGGTTTTGCCAAGGAAGAAGTGTCCACAAGAGCTCCAGGCTCCCGGAGGCTGCGGTTACAGACCTCCAGCATCGCCACATTCTTCTTGTCTAGCCCTGTAATTTTTTTGCCAGGTACTCTGTATGTTCAGTTGTTTCATTTCAATTGCCCTGAGGGCTTCTTCCTCACTAACTAATGAGGAGCTTGATGCATCATTACTTTAACATAGAACAATGTGATAAAGCTGTAGGATTCTCCAGTAAAAAAAATTACTGGCTCCGCTCTTAATAAATTAGTTCTCTAAATATTCAGCTGTACATCAGCAAGGCCTTTGTATTTAGAATGGTATTTAGAAGGAATATTTTAGTAGGCTCAACTAATTTCTATAAAACAAAGGATTATTTCAAACAGTTAACTGCACACACAAAAAACCATATGGAGACAGGGTGAAGATATGAACCTGCTCCACACAAAAAACACAGAACACTGTATATTCATAAATGTCAAGAACAAGTTTGTTTTCTTTTAACAGCCTAATTAAACTGAAACAACATAGAGACCTTTGGGGGCTACAGTGATTACAGCTTACCAAACCTAGGGTTGTTTGGAGATGCAGAGGTTGTGTTTTTTGCTGTTCACTCAAGACCCTGATCTGAAGCCTCAGAATGGCTCAGGAATCATCTCCTAGGCACCTAAACAGAGCTGAACCAGTTCAGAGAAAAGCTGCCAGGCTGCAGCAAATCTCATTCTGTCTACATTCCTATTCCTATTGACTTAGTTCCCAAATTTGCATTTCTCTGTCTTTTGCATATTCTTTGTCTAAAGTTTTTAATTACCACATTCAGGTTTTCCTCTCACAGCAATCTCAGTGGGGAGGGACCAACTTATAATGTTGTTAAAGGGACCAACTTAAAATATGTTTTACTGGTAGTCCTTTTCCTCTTTGGTGCTGTATGTTGGAATAACAGTTTAGGTATCTAGGTAACTAGAGCTATCTACTATACACCTTCGTATTTTTTAATTTCTGCTAACATCCTCCAGCAGTTTCCTTACTGACTCCTGTGCATTTCTGCCTATGACCTTCTGTCTAAAGCTTAAAGATTAAGAGCTCCCAAATGCTTTGACAGACATAATCAATGGGGTTTAGAACAGTCCTTGCCATTGTCAAATCTTACCACTGATCTAAAGCTGAATATCAGAAGGTCATGGCACTGACACCTTAAACAAACCCTCGTTTCTTTATCACATTGAGTCCATTGAGATTCTGGATGTACAACACAAACAGTACATTAATTCCTACTTCTTGGCAAAAAGGGTGATGCTTCTCATATTAAATTACACTGCCTCCCAAAAATACTTGGTTTATAACATATTTGATTTCTTTCAAAAACTTGAGCCCTTTTCTATGCCTGGGAAGGAAAAAACAGTCATTTAAGTAGTGGAAAGGGATAATTACCAGGTATATTAATAACAGATTGATAATCCACCTCTTCATGCCACACGTTCAGAGTGGAGCCCTCCTATGTTCTGTGGTTCAGTGGACTGGAAATCCTGGCTGTTTCAGGATCTGCTACAGCTCTTTGGAGAACTCAGCTGCCTCCTAAACCCCCTTTTACACAGTGTATCAGGACCTGTGCAAGGACAAAACCATGGGTTCATATTTCAGAAATTGCACAGAAAAATTATGATGCTATAAGTTCGCACTCATGTGTAAAGGGGCTGATCTGGACCCAGGAAAATCAATAAAGTTTTGTTATTGACTTTGCTTGGAGCAGCATTGATCTCTAAAGGCAACAAATGCATTGAATTAGGTTAGTAAATTACTGTTCCCACGACCAAGTTAAAAGACAAATGAGTAGTTAAGTGAGAGTCTGGTTACAATATCACATCACAGGGCTTCCTGGTTATTTTCTTGTGGAATTCAGACAGCAGAATTTCAAAGAAAAATATTCTCCAATCAGCACACACGGGAGTTTTATATATTAAAAAAAAAAATCATTTACAAACAGAAAGATTGTAAATCTGTCTCACACCAAAAGGAACCTAAAAATCAAAGTTAAAGACATCCTGTTAGAAGGCTGAATAAAGACCAGCAGATTTTGTGACTGAGAATTTCACACAGTTCTGGCTAAATACATTAGCAAATGCATTCTGTCAGGACTGAATATTCAATTTAAATATGCTTTCAAAAATTCAGACTATATCTTGATTAATGAAGCTTTTCTTGATTAATGAACCATTGCAGAAAATCTCTGTGGGAGAATGCCATGTTAAAATGAAGAAGCTTTTAATACAGACTTTAAAAACTTTTCCAAGTGGATATTCACACAGGTCTTAAGACTTGCATGATCCATTTATATGCACAGATTAGAAATGATGGCATTTCCTTTTTGCAGAGGTCTGATGTGTCTGCTCCCAGTGATTACACGGCACAGTCAGGCAGTTCTCAGAATGAAACACTCCACAGAAAAAGATGACCTATAATGCAATAGGTTATGTACCACAGAAGACAGCCTATAAATATTTAAAATGTTGGATACAAGAAAAAGCATATTTATTTTTATTTGCTGTCTCATTCCAAGGGTAGAAGCACCTTCATTGCTAAAGATACTGACTGTGCATCACTCAAATATACATAGATATATGAATAGATAATAATACATAGTAATACAAGGAAATGAAATTATTCCTGTGTTTATAAAATTGTTCTTAGAGTAAAATCATTGGTAAGCAAGCACTTGGCCAATAAGAGCTCTTCAGTGGATAAATTCTTAATGATGGAAGCTAGGCTAACACTTTTAAATTCTGTTTGCATATGACCTTATTTTCTTTCTCCCCTTTCCTTAAAGTGGAATATTACAATTTTTTCTCCAAAAAACCTACTTAAACTTGAGTGCTTAAACAGAGAAGACAAGCCAGTGCAAAGCACTTAAACTCCTAAACAAGCAGCCAGACTCAATGTAAAATGAAGCTTTTTGATTTGAGAACTTTTTTTGAAAATTCAATATGACACACATAAAATCTTTATTGTCAGCAGCCAAGCAGTTCAGAGCTGGTTCTGTAATCCCAGTGTGGGACCTAAAGTGCACACAGGAAGCTGGATTCAATTTTTCACTTAATTCCAGAAGTTACCCATTATCCTTCCTTACTAAGTAAAAGGGTTACTTTTCCTTGGCAAGATCCTTGGTATGCAGAGCTAAAATTGGGTCTCAGTCACAAAAGACCTGTCAGTAGACATTAAATTATCTAATTACTACTGAACGTGTTATTGAACAAGTCATATTTAAAGTAGGAATGACACAAATCAAGATCCATTCTTAAAATAGCCCTAAGTGATACACACACACCAATAGAGCTTCAGCATTCTGCTACTGTCTCATCCACACAGTGTCCAGTGTGAGTCACAACTGAGACTTGGAAATTATACATTCTTTATATTTTTGGCTTAATAGGAGATGTGGTGAGAAGCAACGCAAGGAAAATAAAGCCATCCAATCAAGATTTTAGTTTTTAAAAGACAACAATTTCAGCCCACGGGGGTTTTATTCATCAATAGCAATTGCAGTGAGACCCAACACAGAAAATAGATCTTTAATATCAATAACACAAAATGCTACCTTGCTAATGAAGACATACGAGTTTATTGATTAGTTGTGCAGGAATGTTTATGTTGGTTTTGCTTCAATTGCTCATATATGGATGAGCTCTTCAATTTCACTGCATCTGCAAGCAAGGACTTGTAGAAATGGGAGTAAGGGGTTTATTATAGCTTGTTTCCCCCCTCCCATCCTCCTTACAGCCTACATTTCCCCCATCAGGGTTCTGCTGTGCTCGGTGTGCACCAAGCACAGGCAGTGTAAGGTGGGATCACATTCATACAGAAATCCAGCCCACCTTAATCATGTGTGGGTTTAGGAAACACTGACCAGACTCTGCTTCTACTTCACTGCCAGAGACATGGGCTGCAGGGCCCAGAGATCCCAACGCAGCCATAGGCTGTGTTTTGGCAAGATGCCAAAAGAATGCAAACCCAACAAATCATGCACAGCTCCTCAAAAGTGTTCCATCAGACCAGGCCCTTGAAGGATATGATCCACAAACATTTGCCTGTCCCAAAAGCCTGCAGTTCAACAGAGAGCAAGCTGCACAATCTTAGGCTCTAGGAATGCATGACCTTCAAAGAGTATGAATGAAATGAGGTTTAATATACACATTACTTCTAAAACTGCTTTGATTTTTCTTTTTGCTTGGTTTCTTAAGTTGATATGGACCAGATGCAAAGTTCACAACTTAACCTATGAAGTTTCAGAGGTGTGCAGATTCAGCATTTGGTTCAGTCTGACTTCTAGAAGAAAATTTCAGGAAAGATGCACACAATCTGGTCTCCTTAATAAAAAAGATTTTTCAAGTAAAAAATTGACATGAACTACCAATTAAGTTCTTTACAAAAATCCCCAAAACACATACACATATGGAGCAAAAATCTAACTCTTTGACTTGTTCAATATGATGAATAAAACCTGTAATTTTCTACATGGCTCCTTCCTAATAAGGAAAGGCATTTATTCAGTCCCTCAGAAATCATTTTATGTAAAACTCCACAGGAACTGGCATTCCACACCTGTCATCTCTTTCCTTTAAAAGTATTTCATATACTTGTAAATATGTACATGTATATGAAATCATAAAAACTGTAAATCGTACAGATATAGCCTAGAAGATGCCACCAAAATTAGCAGGTAAACTGTTAGGTCACTAGTACAGCAGGATGTGATGTGCTAGGAAAATGTGGCCTGCTCATTGCCATATCTATCAAAATAAGAAAATACAAAAAAAAGTTAGCAGTTACTCATCATTCGATGCACAGAACACTTTGCATATTTTAGGGCCAGCAAACAAGTGAAAAACTTTTATCCCTGACTCGTAGAGACATTCACTATGTTTACAATATGCATGTTTATCATCAGTTACATTTCAGATATCAGTCATATTCCAAGCTCAAATGATTTACCTTTGCAGTAGAAAACATGTCTAAATGAGAATTAGCAGTGGGAAAATACCTGAAACTCTGATCTCCTTTCTTTTAAAGATGTCAGAAATTAAATATTTGCACTGATATCAATGGGGCATTAAATCTGTAACTAATTCCATATGTGTGAAAGCTGTAAGGATTAGAAGTGTAGAAGGATGCTGTACAATAAATCAAAAACACAGCAAATTCTGCAAGGTTGCTGAAGCAAGTCGCTCCAGGCAAAGTGGATATGAATATTAAATCAATTTATGGGAGGAAAAACCATACTTACTTACCTTCTAAGTATTAATTACTTCTAATGCAGTAGCATCTGGATGAGCCAATGGAAACATATTCATGCAAATATACGCACATAAAGAAAAGGAAGGTTCTAGACACAAAGGTCTAGGCCTTTTGGCTTAATTTTTAAATTCTCAAAAGACTGAGTCTACCCTCAGTTTACTGGGCACATGATCAGTGTGTACAAAGAGGAGTGTGATTTGTACATCAATTTCTAACTAAAGCTCTGTACAAGGGGACTCAAATCTAGGGTTATTTCAGCTAGATCAAGTTGGACCTATTTTTCATGATAAATGTAAGAAAACTTTATAAAGATGATTGTTGCAATAAGATTGCAGCTGTTAGTACCATTTGCAACCTTTATTTATATTTTGCTCTTCAAAATGACTACCATGATGAAACGAAGCAACAGAGAAAATGGTCCAGTGGTTAACTTACCTACCGTTAAAACCTTTTTTTTCTATGAGCAGCAGAATTAGGTTTGATACCCACCAGCCCCGATGTGACCTTCATTGGCAAAATCTTTATGTGATAAGTTAAATTTCTTCTATCTAGCTGTTGTTTACAGATTTATCTTGCTCTGGAACACACCTTCAGCAGTGGAGACTCCATGCCAGTGGAGGTGTATTAAAATCAAGAGATAGATAAGATCTGTTGTTAACCAGCCATGCAGTAAAAAAATACAGATTTCAAGTTCCATGAGAAAGCTCTGGTATCCTGGTACAGAGAGGTCAGCAGAGCAGGCCTCTCCAAAAAAAAGGCCAATGAATTTCTTGATCTGTCTTCTGGCATGCTTCAGCCCTGTGAATCAAATAACTGAGGAAGGCTCATAAAAGTGAGTAAACAAACATAAAAGGGTGGCCCTGAGTGCTATTGTATTTCAGAGCTGGCTCACTGCTCTTGTTAAAGGGTTGCTACAGACATATACAAAGAATCATATGAATAATGCTGGAGCCATCTACCTACAGCACAGAAACATGATCTTTTCTGTTCAAATGTGTCTGAAATTTGTTAGAACTGGAAAAAAGATTACGCTTGCCTAAAAAGGCCATGATCTCACGCTCAGTGCCTTTTTTGATAGAGGGCTGGGAGGTGAAAAAAGCCCAAAAATGTATTTAGCCCTTGCTGGCTTAATAACTTTAACATACTCTTTGTGATGAAGATGAAAAAATCAGACTTGTAAAAACTGATCATAAAAAATAAAAACTGAGGCTTTAACTAACAAAGGAGGAAAGGAAACTATGGGAGGCAGCTTAATGCTTCAACATCGGGTAACAATACAAAAGTCTGAAGTCTTTTACTCATTAATTTAAAAGGGTTTGGCTCCAACTCTTTATTTTGGCTTTTCATTTTTGTTTGTTTGTTTTTCCCTCCCAAAGGAAATCTGGACTGTAGATGATTACTTTGAAAACAAAGCAGTACAAAACTGTGGCAGAGAGACTCTTCAAAAGAGATAATTTGAGGAATATAACATGCTTTAAATTAACTCTCAGTTGCAGCAGTGACGGGCCTCAGGGTTTGGTGACACAGCCTCACATTAATTACTTGCTAACAGAGTGGGATTGTCTGCAATACAACACAAGGATAAATATTAGGATAAGTAGTTTCAAGAGGTTAGGCTAAAAGAAAGCATTTTTTCGAAAACATTAAGAAATCTGGGGAGGTTAAATACAAAGTTGAAACTAATACAGATACATACAATGCCCTTTTCTAATTAGCACGAACTTCTGGCTAGGGATCTGCTCACCGAAGAGTACTAGAGATAAGACAGCTGTTAGCGTCCACAAGTGAATAGCAGAGCTTTTTAATCTATTAAGAATTGAAACACTACATTCAAAACAACATAAACTGATTACTAATTTAGAGTACAAGAAGATCTGCTAAATTTTCCTAGAACTACAAACTGACTTTAAGCTAATCTCTGTGGGGATTAGACCTGAACTCATGAACCACTGCTGATCAAACTGGATCTTTACAGACCATGAACTCCCTGTTCAACATTTTGTGGAAGTTTGATCATTTAGAAAATGTTCAATAAGATATGCTGTGAGCCAGAACTGTGTTCCTGGGGAGAGCTCTCGTGAGACACCTCAGACCATCCTGCTGGAGCACTGCTAACCACTTACACATTAGGGGCACACCTACAGAGCATTGGATTCTCCAGGAGAAGAGTCATTTCCATTCAGCAGAAACAGCAGTAGGATTTCAAATTCACCCTATGATCCAGATGGAGAAATGAAACTATTTTCCCTTTAGCTACTGTCTCAACCTTTGACAAGCCATGGCTTAATTATGTTATCACCTTTGGTAATGTGCCTAGTCAAAACTGTCATACACTATTGTGTGTTTTTAATAAACTCATTACAGTTATACAGGAGGAAAATAGATTTTTCTGTGATCAGGATCTCTGCTTTACAGCAGAATGGAAATCAGTCAGAATAGAGGCCTGCCCCTAATCTACCTCCTGGAAATTCCTCAGCTAGGGAAAAGCTCTATCATTATTTGAAGTACAGTTGCCTATTAAAATTTACATTTTAAATTGTCACCTTTTATCTTAGTTTTCTAGTTGAATGTTTTGGAAGGCAGATAAAACAATGGAGTCTCCTGTGGATTAAGAAGTGTAATTGAAGTTTGGGTTGGAGGGATGGGACCCGTGCTGTTATCTGTGGCTTAAAAAACATATAAAACCACAGCTCAAGAAAAATCACAGTAGTTCCACATCATGTTTCAGCTGTTCTGTTTGCTAGGGCCATCACTCTTGTTAATTTTTTTTTTTCCTACTGTCTCAGAGTGGACTAGCCCTAACTTGTACAAACCTCTATGCAATTCCAAATCTTGCACTTGCTTTCTGTGAGACTAGGGGTGGGGTGAAATGGTGTTAAGCCAAGTTTGCCAAAGAATGGAAACACAAAACATTTCACACTCTTACCCATCCTACAAGTTTTCAAATACAAGAGAGAGAAGTGGCAGGCACCAAAGAGTTGAAAAGCATCCTCTTCAAGGCAGCAGCCGTTTGCTCTGAAAAATAGAAGTGGTCACTCCCTGGGGTCACTTGGGAATGCCAAGGACAATTCTGGAAAAAGCCAACCAAATAAATAAATAATTCCCAGCAAAACGAAAGTCTGCCTCCCAGAAGATATTTCCTTCTGCCAAACTAAGAAGGTGTTTAGGAATGTGGACAAAAATAAACATTCCCTTGCTGAGGAGGTGGACTGTTCTGACTTCTATAGATTTTTTAGAATTAGTTCAAGGAAAAATTAGTCGAATGTTCCAAACACTCCAGGTGACCTGTGCCAAATGGAGCAGCTGGCATTAATAGAGTAAATTAGATGATTATATTAAAGATGAATAGCACAGCTTCACAAAAATAAATATCTAACCCTGTTTAGAATTCAAATCAGCTCCAGTAGGAGCAGTCCTAACAGATACAAATGAACATAGAATTAAAGTGTAGGAATGAAAATCAGAGTCTCCATTTACTTTTCCATCATTATTCTGACTTTGTGTATAACAAATCTGATATGATTTCTTTTAGGTTTAGCAAAAAGTAGTCCCCACCACTGTAATGGCATCTTAAGCACCTACCAGCATCTTGCCACCTGGGAAAAACTGTACTGAGGTCAGAATAAAGGTGTAGTTTGATCTTATTGGAAACCAGAATTCCTTCAATAAAAGGACCTTGATGCTTTGCTCTGTGGTAAAATGAAAAAAAAATGACAAGTGAACAGACTTTCTCAGAACAGGAAATATTCAAGTGCTTACAATATTTGGCCTAGGTAGGGTTTCTTTTTCTGAAATAAAGACCTCAAGCTGCATCTTCACATCCCTATGAGAATGTCCCAACCTGTGCTACTGGCCATTCTGAGCACTAATCACTCTCCTACTCCAGAGACTGTCTAAACTTGGCCCAAAAGGACAATGTTTTTCTACCAAATATTCAAAACTTTGTGTAGAGGGGCGGGGACAAAATCTTCCTGGGAAATGCTTCAGCAAGTTCTAGTTGTGGATCTGCAGCCTTTCTGTAATGGAGTATTTGTGTTGGCAGTAATAGGTTACAGGAGCTCTCCCTTGGCAGGTGCAGTAAACTAAGAAAATGATTTTCAGACTATATAGTTTATAACAGAAGGGCTTAATTATAGCTGCAATGAGGCTGAGCTGCACAGATCATGGTGATCAACATCAGCTCCAAAAAACAGAACGTGCTGCATCCGAGGGGGGCTGTGGGATAATGATGCATGGAAGCAGCTTTCTCAGCTTCTGAAAAGGAGAGAGAAGGCAGCATCACATTATTTCCTCCCCCATCTAAGGATGATTAGGGAAGGAAAGCATTCTAACCTGCTCCCAGTGCATCACACAGTGCAGTCAATCCAAGGCAGTTTCACATGGGGTCACACTTCTGCTGAGAGCTGCTGCAGCACTCAGCTGAAAACCATGCAAAGCCTCGGGACACTGAAGAACCAAAGCCAAAACCAGGAGATCAGGCTCACTGTTATGGAAGAGACTGTGGGAAAGAAAAATAATCAATTCCTAGCTAATGGAAGGCATTACTTTTAACTTGTTCTCAATCCTGAGGCTTCAATTTGGGGTGAAGGCTTCTTCTACCTTCTCAGTCTGAAGAATTTTTTTTTCCAGTGCACAAAATGTGCCATTTAACTAAGTCTATTTAATATCCTGATTCTAAAAAGCCTTCCTCTTCCATCAGTCCTATTAAAATCAGTAGTTATTCAATCAAGTGAATATGATGACCCAAAGTACCGCAGCTGGTCCAAGATCTAAAAGGAAAAATTTTGCCTAAAGCTTCTGACTATCAGAGATTGATCTTCTTTTAAGACAGCAGTTGTACTTAGGCAATTGGCCAACGGCCAAACTAATAAATCTAATCTTGAATATATACATATATATACATACACACACACACACATATATTTTTCAGGGTTGTTTATTCAGGTATTCATTATATTTGAAAGAATGCCAGTATCAACATGGAGCAGTAACTAAGGACATGATCGTGCACAGATCTGAGGATGGTTATAAACTTTGCAAAGTCCATCTGAAAAGAAGAAATGGGGATTAACTGTACTGAATACAGGTCTGGATTTGTACTTTCAAAACTAGGTCAGGCTGCCACACAAATCCATCAGAAGAGGAGTAAGCCTTGTACAGAACTCTAGGGTAGAATTCTCTATTATTTCAGGTACTTTTGTCTGCAGAAGAGCTTACTCACAGGCTAATGCTGAAGCATCCAGGCAGCCTGGCAAGGTGGTGATAAGAAATACAGTGGGGAAAATTCCTTTTCTCACAGGGCACCCAAGACATCTGCAGAGCTGATGTGCTGCAAGCCCTGCAGTCCAGAATATCCCTCACTGATTGCTCTGAACAACTCACACACAATAACAGGTCTGAGCCCTGCACTTCCCTTCTGCTCCCCTTCCCCACGTGTGTTTGTACCAGTGAATGGCTTTCACAGGGAATTTCCCTGGATTCTGCTGCAGGCAATACAGCACTGTGCAGATGCACAGTGCCTTTTGCTCACAGATCCTCTCTTTGTGCACACATTGAAGACATGCCACGGAGTTATTCCTCTGTGCACAGTTAAGTGCAGGAACAGTATTTCCTGTGCTGTCCCTGCCAAGGAAGCACACATGCAAAGCTGTCAACAGGACAGGCAACAACAGCTCTGTATGAATTAAAGGAAATGTAAGAGATGCCTTATAAAAGCTACTAACAACTATTAATGACAGTACTTAAAGCAGCCCTGTGGCCCAAGGTGCTTGGCAGAACACTTTGCATCAAGTGAGTAGGAAGCTTTAAAGCCTGAGCTTTGAATGCTCTGATATTGGGATTCCAATCACTGCTCACCAAAATAAAGCAGCAGTGTCCACGTAGCTGCAAGTGACCACCACAAAATCATTCTGGACCATATCTTCCTAACCAGATTCTCTTGCTGAGAGAAGGATTGAGCAAGATTAGGCTCCCTTTCCAATTTTTTCAGTGATTCTTGGAATTCAGGGATATGATTTTTCTATCAGATCCTATTCCAACCAAAATGGCAGGGTTTTTCTTTTCAGTTAAAACACTGAAACTTTTAACAAATAAAAATAGTCTGAATCAAAAGATCCCGGAATAGGAACTCTAATTTAGTTTTTGTGGATCAGGTGATGAGGAAATTATTCAGCATAAACAACACTGGGTTAAAAGAAAAACAAGCTTACTAAAAATTACTTCTATTTTTCACTTTATTCCATGTCCCATCTGCTCCTGATGACTTCATTTCTGCCTCTCAAGATCTGCAGAGATCAGTATTAATTAAAAGAATCTATACCAGTTCAAGATTCTAAGACCTAATGCTATGGTATAAAAATATAGACAAATTGAATTCACATTGGTAATGGCAATTACACAAGTGAATTGTTGTATATTTATAGAAGCAGGCTCCACAAAGTCCCAGCTGAAGCCATACTGACAGCAGCCAAGATGGCCTTTATAAGAAACTGAGAGCTGGTGCCTTTTGCTTTTTGGTTCCAAGTCTGCCAGCCCTGTCCTGGGGGTACAGCAGCCACCTGCTTCCAAAGGATTCTGAGGAATAGCACACAATCCTAGGTAAATGAGAAACATTTATGCAACCCCATTTTTAGCTTTACAGCTTGTGGTACAGATTGCTCTCCAAACTAAAATAAGACAGACAGTAATTGATGCACTGCACTTCAGTGCCCTTCCACAGTGTCCATGCTGGCTGCTTCCAGAAAAGGGAGATGGATCACTCAGTCCTCCTCTCACATGTCCTTTTCTACAAATCCACTTGAACTGGGCTCAGGGTGGGATAATCTAATCCAAGTATGGACTTTATGCCTTCCTATCAAGAGTATCCTTTATTTTTGGATATTGCAAAAATTTAATGGCTATTCAATCCATGAGGAGTAAGCTGGCATTTTTTCCTTAGGGACTTTGTATCTCATTTCAGAGAATATACCTGCTTTATAGCCTGTCACTGAGTCCTGCTCAGATACTCTCTGTTTACTGTCTTCCTTAACCTAGAATACTGAATACATACAAATGTTCTTTGGGAAAAGATTAACACTTTTCCTATTTTCTCACATTTTGCATCTCCACCTAAGTCCATTTATCTATGCTAAGGCCACAGCACATTCAGAATGGGCAGTTTCCAGCAGTGTTGCTGTTACAGCACTCACAGTGCAGAAATATTATAAACCACATCTGCACCAGGAGACTGGGAGTGCTGCACAACCAACCTGTTCAGAAAGGAAACCCAAATCATAATGGAGAATTAATAAGCTCTCAGTGTTGCAGAATTATTAGACCAGGACACGGACAACATAGGCAGCTGGTGACTCTGGCTTCCTCTATTAGCTTTCCAAGAAGAGAGACCAAAAGGCTGGCAAACTTGCATTTAACACACTGTAGCATGCAGCACAACAGAGCAGCTGTATTCAACACCTTGTAAACCTTACTCACAGATCCCTGCCTTCAAGAAAGAAGTGAAAAGAAAATAAAGGAGAAAGTGTAAAGGAGAAAGTGGCCTTTGGCCTTTGAAGCATGTTCTCTTCCTTACACAATAACTATGACTGATTCATACATCACAACAGTGTACCATGCCAGCTAAGGGCTTGGCTAAAACCTTGTTTAACTTTTTAATAACGTACTTAATATTAGCACCCAGGTGTAAGCAACAGCAAGTAGAAGCTAGCATAGTAATTCTGCTCCTGCATGCAATTTAGGGATTCCTGAGATTAGCACTGTATTGTTCTTAGATGAAACAGCTAAACCCAATAGCACTAGGTTTGATTATTCTCATGAATTCTGCTCTTTCTAATCTTCTTCAGTGCTCTCAAGTTCCATTTAATAAATCATTTTAGACAGGTTCAGCCTTCATGCTCACATAAACTTTATGGAGCGACACATAAAGCAGGCAAAATTTCAGGTTCAGCATGAGTTTTTTCCTGAACTATGACTGGCCTTCAAGTGAAAATGTCTTTACCATACCTAAACTACATTTTTTTTTTCATGCTACAGTTCCAAAGCTTGTTCTTGCTCACAAAGGAGCTCACGTGCCTCAGCAACATCAGCACATCCACAAGACCTCAGGTTCTGCTTGCAAAAGGAAAGTGACAATATCTGCATAGGCAACACTAGAGTGTTTCAATCAGATTAATGGATTAATGATTTCCTTTAAATAAGAATGTCCAGACATTTATTGCCTAATTGAGAGACCTGCAGCTCCACATTTCAGTCACCTTTCCCAAACATCTCCACAATGACTCTGCCGTTGCTCTCTTGGAAAGGAAATGCTCCAGATTAGTCTGGGTTCCCAGTTTTGTCATGGAGACTGAACCTTCTAGGAGGAGTTGAGAGGTGTGTGGGCATCTCCCCAGTTCCACATTCTACTAGAATGGTAAGTCGACATGTATTGAACTGGGCAACAAGACAATTTTTTAATCCTGACCCTGTACATAAAGTGTGACTGCTGATGACTTGGTCACTCTAGAGAATGTCACTGACCCTGAGTACAATCAGCATTTTACCAGACTGCACTGTAGGACATTTCAAATAATTAAGTAGTTTTAAGGAATGTCGTTCTCAGTTGACTGAAAAAGACAGCAAGCTGTATATTTTACAAGCAGCAGAAAAAAATGGGCCAATTCTTACTTCAGAAAGAGGCAAACTAAAATAGACTAAGTTGAATATAAACTAGAATAATTTATCATGACCATTCAGATGTAATTTCTATAAAGAAGAAAATACAAATAGCTGAACTTTCAGGTCAAAACATTGCCTTGAAATATCAATAACAATTAACATTTACATTCATCTCAGTACCTACTGGAATGCATGCTTCTTAAAGCCATAATCAGAAGGCAAACAAACAAACAAAAATCATAATTGTAAACAACCATGAAATTTGAGGGTTTGCCTTCCTTCTAATCCAAGCTTAAGTAATGCTAATGTCTGTCCTATTCCTCCTTGAGCCCTAACAAGGCATAAATAAACAATTAATTGTAGTCAAAAAGTGGGAGGGAAAAATAACTTTTAACTTCAGTCAGAGATATTGTATTTTAAATATGCTGTTTCCCAGGCTTCCTTCATACAAAGACAACAGCCCACAGTAAAGTGGGACAGAGCTCAGAGGATTACTGTATTTAGTAACTGACATCCAGGAGACTTTGTGTACAACTATATTTGTTTTCTAATTAAATCATAATTTTAACAACTTTGATGATTTCCATAGAGTTCATGTCTATCTCACTTCAATTTTCAAATTCTGAAGAGAAATTTATTAATTTCATAAAATATATTATGATATGCTCACGAAAAGCAAGCAAGCAGTACCTATCCTGATATCCATTACAAAATAAATATTAACAGGGGAGAAAGGTGCTGGACAAGAAGAATGGACTGTTACTCTGCTTCTACCACAGCCAACACAGTGTGGGTATTAATCCGCAAGGTTTGGTTATATTTTTGTATTTATTTATTATTTCCTTTTTAACAGAAAAGCTACCCCCTCCCCCCACTACATTCATTAGTGTTCTTAAAACATATTAAATATGGGTAATTTCTGTAATCCATTTTCTTCACTTTACTAGAAGTTATGCAACGTCCAGTGTTTAGGAGGAATTCTTGTAGTCTTGAATGAGTTTTCAGGCATGAACTGTATTGTTCACACAGTCTATACATTTACTCTAGAGAGCAAGCCTGGAAACATTTCATTATAATACTGCACATGCAATTACGTGGTGGGAACATGATAACACAAAACTGGCAAACAGCCAAAAAATCTGAGTCAAAAATTTAAAAAATTATTAAGATATGAGATGCACACTGTTGAGTTCAACATTTTGCTTCCTCTCCCCCAGTTAGGCCCTGTCATGAACTGTTCTATCACTTCCCCTTTAGTCTAAGTCATTTAAAGCCCTTGGTATGAGAGAGCAGAAACTCCATCCCTTTACTCTGGTAGCTGACCACATTGCTGAAATTTAGAGTACCAGCTTTGTGAAGTCAACTGTACCCAAAAAACCTAAAGATACATGGTGAACAAGATTAATAACTTCAGAAGCTCACCCAATGGAGAATTTCCTTCTTTCTGCCTTTGCACTATGAAGTGGAAGAGTTCCAGAAAACTCAGGATGTAAAAGGGATGATATCACACAGCAAAATCCCTGTATTGTTACCAACACTGAGCCTGTCTCACGTCAGTGAAGGTTTACTCCTGAAGAGGCACATGTGCCCTTAGGAGTGGTTTGTAAGGACAATTTCATCTTAAAATCCAAGCACTTACATTCTCAAGCTCTGTCCTTTGCTCACTTGGGGCCATACCCAAAGACCACTGAGCTCTCATAGTTTCAGCTGATTGACTTCAGAGGGCTTTGGAACAGAAGATCCTGGAGCATCCACAGCAGCTCGTGAAAGGAAACTGAAAAAGTCTAATACCACCACATAAAATAAACTAGAACAGAATCGGACAAATAGGACAATGGGACAAAGGTATTCCAGAGGTGCTCTTTAAATATCTGATGGACTAAAGAACATGTGAGGGATGGATAACCCATACTTTCAGAAAAGTTTACAGTGACAAGCACAATGCCATTTACATTCATCTCCCTATCAACTGCAGACCCATGTGTACCCTTCAGAAAATGTTACCCTGTTTAATTAATTTTTTGAAGAAAATAAGATTAATTGGGATTTCTATCCTCAATATCGACCCAAATGGGATATAGAAGGTGTGATAACAGTCCTGACCCCTTCACTCTCAGAGACTTACAGTTTCTTTATCTGCCAGAAGCCTTCTCCTGGCAGCAGGGAGGTCACAGCAGTGCCCTCAACCCACAGGAAGGCTCTGAATTTGGCCATTTAGACCAGAAAATTATCTCTTCAGCTCTCTCTGAACAGCTTCCCTCAGAAAAATCCACAATCATCTGAAAGTTTACCATGCCCACCAAGAAGCACTTCTGCCATTCAGTCTCCCTGCTGTCTCTGAGACAGCAAAGACAAAATTATCTGTGTTACAGCCAGGACTAAGATTCAAGTTCAGGTTTAAATACACTCTTTGCTTTTCTGAGCCTCTTTCAGGCCCTCGGCACTACCAGCATGTATTTACTGTGGTCGGGTAAACAGAGCAGAGAACTCAGCATATGGGAGCGATTTAAACTGTGTCATTAGCACATGGCAGGGGGCAGAGCTTCACTTGGATTGTTCACACATACCACACAAATTCCTTAAACAAATAAAGAGTTGTGCAGAGAGGGGAGGGGACCCAAATTTTCCATGCTCCCCCTCTCTGGTTGGGAGAGCTGGCGTTTTACCCCACAATGTCATACCCAGTCTGTCAGAAACTCCGCTCACACTGCCCACGTTTCAGGAAGGTTTTGCAATGCAAAAGTAGCTCTAGAACCCTACTGTGGACACAGAAACAATGTGATGTATTTCTTAATAAATGCAGTCACCACTTCATTTGCAATATATTAACCCTTCGTGCCTATGAATTCTTCACAGAAACAGGTACTGTAGTGAGCAGAGCCCCAGGAAGAGGCTGGAAGCAAACACCACATTAGGCTGGAAAAAACCTTTCACTTTTTAAAAATTTAATGATGCATTTTTGTGTAGTTGCACAATGAAATGCAGCTCAAAAGAAGTATTTGTCAAAGCTCAAGATGACACACCGAGCCATTAATAAATCTTTGCCCTCACCTCTCTGCTGGACCATGGTACACTGCTGTGCTCTGATGCTAGCACTCACCTTAGCTGTGACCTTACATTCAAGGACAGAAGTGAAACCAAAAGGAGAGGGACAGCACTGAAAGAGTGACATACATGAAGGTGATTTTATACAGTTTAATCAGACATTCTTGATTCAATCTAATTTGTCAGTTTTTTAATATGGTGCTAGTCTGTAACACACATCTAATACGGATTAAAATTAGTAGTACTTCACCTATGTTTTTTAGAATACATAGGTAGAGGAAATTCCCTCTCTTTTGCTTTTAGGCTAGGTTATTCTGGATCAACTTTACTCATCAAAAGACACAAATATTTCTCCATTGAGCTCTGCAACAGCCCCTCAGTGTCCAAGATCCCTTGATTTCAGTGGTCCTTTTGAAATATCAGCTGTATTATCCTGAAGTACTAAACTGCAGTAAAAAGTAAAGGTGAATGGCTTCATTCAGATCTGTGTCAGGAAAAGCATTAAAATCCAGGGACCTGAGAGGCCAGGTGTGCTGATCTGAAACAGTTTGGGTCTTTTGCTCAGCCCCTTTTCCTTTAAAACCTTCACTGGGCAAGCAGCAGCAACAGGCTCTGCCTAACAGCAGAAGATGACAATCCCACAAGAATTTGGAGTAGAATAAAAGAAATATCTGGAAATGTATATGTCATCCAGATCTGCAGCATGTAAGAGAATTGATTTACTGTCCCAGCAGCTCATGGAGGAGGAAGATTTATTGCTCAGACAGGGAACTGGAACAGAAACAGGAGTGACTTCCTTACAACCCCACAGGAAACACAATCTATTTAAGCAGACTGCAGCATCACATTCCATTGCCAGGTGAATTTTACAGGAAGATTAGAAGTTTAGCAGCTCCCACAAGTGTTTGCAGCAGTAGCCTATACCTTGTTCCCACAGTTCTGTCCCAGCTGAAAGACAGGTAAGCATAAAGGATCTGAAGGAACTTTCCAAAGATGCAGGCATGGTCAGCTGTCAAAGTCCACCAGTGAAAATGAAATGTTTTCCAAGGTCTCAACAATACCCATGGAGATGGAACACAAGAGGACTGGGGGATTTAGAGTTTGGCAGATATGAGGTAGAGAATGAGAAATTAATGTTTCTGAACAGATCTAATTCCTGATGGATTTTTAAAACTGGAATTCAATCCACATTTCTTACGGAGTTAACACCATCCTGCATAGATACACAGATAATACGTAGATTTTCCTTCAGTATTAAAAGATGGGAGATTACCATCAGCTTTTCATCCTCCTCCCCATTCCTACCTCAGTATTCCAGCCAGTGTCAGTGAGAAGACTTGTCCATTTTTAGAAAAGATCACCTGAAAAATCCAGAGGGGAAGGAGTTGAGAACACAATGACAGGAAGAGAATGAAGAGCACAGTGGTGTATTTAAAGACTTACTTGTGATCCCCTAGTGCCACCTTTGGTTGAAGCTCACCAAGTACGAACAAGCTTACAGTCATTCCCAGGAGAGAATGAAATATCATTTGCTTTATGTCATTTGCAGGAAGCCAGTTCTCCTGGATTCCTTGTCTTTTTTCAGGAGAAAATCAAACACTGAATTTTTCTGCTATAGTGACTGAACTGTATCTCCTATTCCCCTGCTATTTCTGAAGTGCCCCCAGAAGTGCTGGCTGGAAGAGGCTCACCTGATTTTTGTGACAGCATTTCCATATAGCACGGGGAAAAGGTACATGCATGGAACCTGCTTTGAGATCTTCACTCAGTAATGTCTGAAAAAGGAGAAGAAAGGAACAAAAAAAACCCTTCTGCTGTTTCAGTGACCAGACACTCCCTGCGGATTTTTCTATGTTCTAGTCCATCCTTACAGCCTCAAGCCTTTTAGCCTGTTGGGAGGGATGTGTTAAAAGCAGAAGATTGGAAGTGAGGATTTTAAAATAGACTCAGCATCCTTGCAGCTGGGAGTGACCCTTGCTAAACCAGTGTGAAGAGCAGTGACCTCCAGCATGGCCAAGTGAAATGGTGCCTCTAGAACCTTGGTGTGTCTCTCTCCATCTCCCCTGCCTGGGTGCTGCTCTGGGATCCCCCACCCAGCGAGGTGACAGAAATACATTCACTGTCTGTGTTTGAGCCGTGGGCTTGGAGCTGTCCCAGCTGCTGGTCCGTGCCAACTCTCACAAGGCCAACACTCAGAGCAGGTAAAATGCTCCAGGAAAGTCAATGGAACAATTTTAGCAGAGTTTCAGCAATTTGCTGTTGCCAAGAATTAGGCCCAGGAGCATAACAAAGACAGTGGTTTAAAGCCATTAATAAGAGTGCACTTCCACCACCTTGTGCTGCAGTGGTGACTGACTGAAAGCCATTCCAAACACATTTGTAGGTGGTCTGCTCCAGGATGCAGAAAGCAGAGAAGGGAATTGAAAAGAAAAATAAAATAGATCGATATAGATGTACCTATAGATAGGACAAATATGGTACATAAAAACATACGCAGATAAGTGTGTGTGTATATATATAATTTATGCATACTTGCAAATGTACCCACATGGATTGGTGTAAATACAAATATATGCATCCACTTGCAAACACAAGACACACAGGAGATGTATACTCTTGTTTCAACAGGACATAAAAGGCTAAATCATAAAGCAAACCAAAAGCTTTCTAGTACACAAAAGTTACCCCTTGAAATATCAAGCAAAACAGTCATCAAGAAGCTCATGGACCTGCCAGCTGCTCTTTCAAAGCTTCAAGTGAACAACTGCTGAAAGAAGCCCTTTAGGCTTCCTTCCCTGCTGAGAATCAGACAAACCTCAGGTCTAGAAAGCTCCAGTAGTCAAAATGTTCTTCTGTAGTGGAAGTATTGCACCACTGAAACAAATGGATTTACTTTCCTGCTAGTACAACTGGATATTTGGGGAGAATTCACTTTTGTGGGGTTGTTATCCACCCTGTGTTGCCAGAAACCAGTTTGTGGTTTTTTGCAAGAATAGTCATTGCACCATGGGGTTTTCAGACAGGGTTAAAGAGTCAAGCAACAGCTCCTCATCTTTCTTCTTCTGATCCTCCTCTTAGTATTTTTAATCCCATAGTGAGGAAGAGGAAGTGGAGCAGAAAAAAAAAGTATGTTTTTTACTACTAATGTATAGCAGAATGTCATTTGCAGAATGTATTACCTGTAAATTAGCAAAAATGGGATAGCACTATTCCAGGTATGCCTTTTCACATCCTGACAGAAAAAACTTTGCCACCATTTTAGATCCTGACAACTTTTCTTTCCATTCCCAGACTGTTGTCCTTTGCTTTCCCTTCTCTGGAGGCAGCAGTTCCATTGTTCCTGGTGCCTCACACAGCTCACATCCACTCGCTTCCATCTGTTCTCATTCTTACACAGCATTTCTGAAAAATGTATCCTAAAGAAGCCTCAGGCTATTTTACTTGGTGCCCTAGTAATGATGTTCTCTTATGTGAGCACTTGAGAAAGATGACAGGTTGACTCTAATCTACTCCATGCAGGTGCCATTTGAATTTTAATTAGCCCCAGCTAAAAATTCTACTTTCAGGCCATCCTTCTTTATATTTGAATTTAAGATGACAAATTTCATATGAGGAGATTCATTCCTAGTGATTGTAGACAGCTAATAGAGACATCTAAGTTAGGATCCTAATCAGCAAAAGGAGCAGAGTATTTATCTCTCTCCAGAGACTGTGAGCAGGACTCAGGGGCCTGAAGCTGACTCAGGGGAACCCAGGCTGTATTCTCTGCTTCTCATTTGCCCAGGAAGAATCCTGATCAGGGAGAGTTGTCCCCTCAGAAGGAGTTCTTGGGGAAAATGGAGCTTGAAGAGGACACTGCTGCTGTCAGTGGCACAACACGATGGATGGGATATCATGTTTTCATGATCAGCTGTAGAGCGCTACCTTTGTCTCACCATCCTCAAGTTCCCACAAATTTAGGAACAGAGCAGAGAATACAGAGAAGCACAACCTGCAGTGCCAGTAAAGCCCAGGGCAATTCAGATACCATAAAACATCTTATTTCCCTCTCAGCCACAGACAGCCACTCCAAGGCACCTTGCACAGACTGTAGTCCTACAAAATGTGTTCATATTCAGAGTTGAAATGCAGCTGAAATGCACTATAACTATTGTCTGCTTCATCTTAGGGAAGAATTTAGGAACTTCTATTTCTTTTAAAGTTTATTTTAAAAGTAGTGCTATTTCTGTTAATGATTCCAGCACTCCAGTCAGTATTAAGTTTCCAGTTGTCACTGCTAGATCCTGTCTATGAAATACAGAGGGGGAGGAAAAAATTAAACCAGTTTATAATAATTGATATTTCCAGACTATAATCTTGGCATCTCTTTAAATCCATCTATAATTGTTTGCTACCCGTTCCTGAATATGAATAGGCTGTTTCACCCGTGAAGGGTGAGTGCTAAGTTCATTCCCTGGTTATGAAAGATCCATAACTCACAAAGGCTGCAAGGCCAGAGCAAGTGGCAAAGATTTGTCTTTTTTTTTTCCCCAAGCAAGTCAAAGAATCATAACCCCCCCTTCATGTATGAGACAGTCTATTTGTTCTTCTTTGCTGTATTTATTTTAAATTAAGTTTTTAAAAAGGGACAAAACCCTGGCATCAGATAGTAAACAGAAGGCTGGTGCTGGATAATTAGTACTTTGGGGCTTGTTAGATAAGCCAAAAACAATTTAAAAAATTTTAAAATATTGTGTTGCCAACATTATTTGGGTTTTCCTTTGAAGCATATTTTCACCACAGTGAATAGCAAAAGTAATATCAAAGGAAATGTTTTGTTTGATTAGACATTAAATACATTGTTTCATTTGGCATCATATTTATCATTTAATTTTTAAAAAACCTAAATTTTAATCCAACATTCTATTTTAATAACTTGGTGTACATAGTAAGCTTTGAAACAGCAATGTGAATATCAAAGGACATCTGACACTGGCACAATCAAGGAAGGGGTAGAAATAAGCACAGGTGTAGAAGCAGAAAAGGACATTAATGCACAAAGTCAGCAACACAGAACAGGTTTCATGCTTGAGTTTGAGGCTATTCTTCCTACCCTGACTCTTTGGGCAGCTGCACAGTAACCCAGCACAAAGCACCACATCACCTTACAGGATCTTACCCAGGGATGCTGGAGCATTTCCAGCCCCAGTCCAGGACAGAGCACTGTCCTGTCCCCAGGTCCTCTGGGCATTCCCAGCAGAAACACTCTCAGCTGATAGTGCAGACAGCTCCCTGCACTATCACAGTCCTCTGACAAGAACTACATGGAAATTCCACCCCTGCAATAAAAATCAGAGGCAGACATTGAATTGTACTTACCAGACACTTCTGACTTTGCATTCTACCTAATAATCCATTTCTGCTAGAAGTATTTTGAACATGTCAAACATCTGAGACCTGCAAGACACATTTATTTTGTCACTCTAACAGGTTTTCTCCTCCTCACCAACATCTCTGCTCCAGCCTCTCTCTCCCCAGGCTGCTTTGGACCCAAATGCTGAACCCGAAAGATTGAGTGCTGGGTTTAAAAAGCAATATTATGTCACTCTGCAGAGCTAGAAATGGGAGCCTTTCCCTCCAGAGATTAAATGTTGCCAGCCTCCCCATGGGTTTCAGTGTGTTTGTTTCCAACCATGAAGGTTTCAGGATTGTAAAGAAGTGACATTTTAACCGTTCTTACAGGAAATGCATATTTCTCATACAAACAGGTTTTAAAACCTCGGGGAGCATATCCTGAAAGGATATACATGGCTTTTACAGCACAATAAAGTGGTTACTGTTAATTGCACTATCAGTTATACACATCAACCGTCACCTGCTCCCTTCATCTGGCAGAGATGGGTACTGGCATTGGAAAACATCACAGGTGATTTCCTTGCAGTGCTTCACAGACACATAAGTGTTCCCATAAAATATTAAGGTATTTGTCAAATAATTTACTTCCCAAATAGTCTATTAGATGTAGCAATGCAAATTCTTTTGCCAGTAACAACACTGAAAAGAGCATTGGCAAATCTGTAACATGCATTTCCCCTTTATTATTTCATCTTCTGTTATTTCATCATTAGTAACATTGGAAAGCTTTTACACTTTAGGTGAAGTACCTTTGTCTAATTCTTGCTCATAAGTAGTTCTGGAATTTAATAATAGGAGTAGAGAAACATATAAAAATTTCAATTATTATAAAGATACTAAAAAATAAAAATATTAGAAACATATTTTTACCATCTTTTATGCTCAGTACACAGCAGAACATTGGTAGCACAAGCAAACAACTCTCAACTCAGCACAGTTTTTCTATGTGCAACAGAATAAAACTTTGTTTCTTATAGTAAAATAATTTTCTTTATTAAATGGTTTTGTCCTTTACTGCTGCCAAAGAAAATATCAAATAGATGAACTCTTTCTGCTCTCTTATCCCTGGGCAATAATTTGTGTTTCTTTCCTCTACCTAGCTACTGGTTTCCAAATTCTAAACCACTACTACAGCTAAGTAGAATTCAAACATGCATTACTACAAATAAAATAAAAATGTTTTGCTATAAATCTCTTTCGTCTGCCTTCAGCTTCAAAGGACTTGGAGTTGGACTGGTTTTACCCTCAGTTCCCAGAAGTAATTGAGATCTGTAAGTGCCCTTCAATTCCTATAATGCATTTATATTAAAATTATACTAGATCTCAGGTTGCTCTGTGGAAATGTTTTAGAGCTGATATAACAAACACCAGCCCAGGCACAAGCAAAATCCATCCATTTCTGCTGCTCACTGCTGCATGCAGCAAAAATGAGAAAAATATAAACATAAAAGATATAACAACATTTCAAAATTCTTAAATTTAAACAACTTTTATGCTTCTATCTACTATTATTATTACTGTAATTAAATATTTATCTTATCTAGATATTAAAGTTTTGCTTTCTTCTGAACCAACTCAGATTGTTAGGTTGAGCTAATTTTCTGTTCATAATTACCAAAGGGAAAAAAAAAGACAAAAAACCAAATAACTCAAACATACCTTGCAAGATATTTTGGAAGTTTTCCCAATTAGTCAATGATTTCCTCGAGATAAATATTCAGTGCTATCAAAAAAGAGAACAAGTGCAGGATTTGTACATATGTATGTATGACATATACAATGTGAATTTTTGAGTGTCTGTGACCATGTTATTTCAAAAGCCTGCTGAGATTTTGGGGAAAAAATTTGCATTGTAATTTCTGTATTTATTGTATTTATTTCCTTTTGTTATTTCAACATGCATTAAAAATAACAAGTAAGAATTACAGAGCCCCTATTTTTTTTTTTTGAAGACTCAGTCTTTAAAAAGATCTAGAGTCATTCTAGATGCTCACTGTCAAAGCTCCCTATTTATCTCAGCAAACTGTAGTGGAAATGATCATAGGAAAAGGTAATTATTATTTTTACTTTCTTGAAATAATAAACATGAATGTGTTATTTCCTATGAAATAAAAATCTTGTAAGCATTTTTATTAGCAAAAAACCTCCAAAGATGTAAGCATGGGTGTGAAACAAGGTGTTCAACATTACCATTCTTCCCTCCAGAATGGATTTCTTAGTAGAATATTTTTCAAAGTTGCACCAGATATCAATGATATCAGGCTTAGGTCCTAGAGCTGTAGGCTACCATGCCTTTTACAGAATGAAAATTATTGCTATCTGTATGTACTGGAAAGAATTAGGAGTCTCAATTTACTTCAGGCACTGCTTGCCAGACTTCCAGCATCCAGGGTGCAATATTTTTTAGGTGACACATTTTCAGCTTGTGGGTTTGAAGAAACACATACCTCAAGCAAACAGGCTTAAAAAGTAGAGCACACCTTTCCATCTCATTAGAGGGCTCTATTTCTGAATCCAAACACGTCTTCCTTCTGTCATGCCTCTTCTTAGGATAAATATAAACGATAAATCCACATTCCAGTCATACTGAGACTAACAGTTCCTAAGTGTGATTTTATTCAGATCAAAGATGGTCCACATCGAAGTTCCAGCTACAAGCAGCACTTTCTTATGAGCATGTTTAATTCTTCAAGAGCCATCTGAGATATATGATGAACAAATGACAGGAAAAGGTTTTTTGTTAGTATATAAACACAATAATTAAGAGTTAACTATGCCTAATTTTCTTCCAAGCATTTCCAGCTGTTTTGCTGAAAGAAGCAAATAAAGATGTAAACATGAAAATTTCTTGAGCAGCCTTGTCAGGACTTGACATTTCTTATTTTTCTCCTTACCATTTATGAACAAAATTGCATTTGTGAAAAGTAATGAATTAATTTAACACTCAACATCCATGTTCTGAAGACTGAATTCTCTCAGGCCCCCTGCACCACTGCGCTGACTGACAGTGTGTCCAACAGCACCGAGCAGCCAGTTGGGCTCTTTAATTAGGCACTAAATATCCCTGGATCTGGTTGTGTCAGGATTAGAGGGCTGAGGCTGGACATTCCTCCCATCATGTCACACACAGAGTGTGATTTATGTGCCACGCTGCTCAGCTGTCACTGAGCTGTACCTGCACACAGCCCAGCTGGATGAACCAATTCCATGTCAACATTACCAAGCAAATCCATCCCCACTGGTTTGTGCACAGCAATGAGTCTTAGTTCATATAAGATGTATTTCTTATTATTTCCTAAGAATGCACATTTTTAATTATCTCAGATCATGTTTTCTACACTACTTTACCAAAAGGTCCTTGTCTGAATTGCATCTATCCCTCATGCTTAGCACTGCTTTACTTTTGATTTATATTCACATGATTACTGTTATGATTTTATATACACATATATAAAGCATAAATGTTTTACCAGCATAAACAGCACCATTACATGCTATATTTATTACACGAGACACTCCATAATTGATTGCTAAATGCTACATAGTTAAATTTGCCTTTCCCTGAACAGAATCATGACGTTCAAATATAGATTTAAAAATAGAGTGCTGCCAATGACAGTATTTATTTAAATAAATAGCACAGCACAAAATAATTATTGCTGTCATCAGCTGCAGTTTACTTTTATTTAAGGCTGCTTAAGCTTGTTTTTAAAAATATAAGCAGTTTTAAAGGAATTAACCAATTTCCCAAAGGTTGTTCCCACAACAGCCATGACAATACTAAGTGCAAAATATCTTAAAAGGATTTTACAAGAAATTTTTATCAATGAAAAGTGATTTTGGGCTGTTATTGTGATAATCGGGATATCAAACACATGTATACAAACACATCCACTCAATGTACATACATCTAATTTCAATAATCATCCCCTAAATTCTGTACTCTTTACAGAACAAGCAATTGTGAAAACACAAAGAACTTAATTCAATCCCAAATTGTAATTTTTCTATCACAACACAAGGTATTTCTAGACACAAACTCAGAAAAGGCTATTTTTGCCTTAATTGTTATTAGCATATAGTAAGATATCACTTGCTGCTTGTAAGTAGGAATCTGTCACAATTTGTACAATTGCTAAGGTATATACAATAAGGGAATTTCCATGTGATCCAAGCACTTCCTTTCTAAATTCTTTACTGTATATTCTGTAAATCCGATATTATTGCTTATTAAAGAATGCTGTAGCATTGCCAGAGGTGGTAGCTGCACTGAAGAATTGTTTATGTTGTGCATGAAACAAATGTAAAGGTTTCCTAAGAGAATGCTCATCAGTGGACTTGTTTAGCTTGTTGTAATGATTCTAAAGGGTATTGAATCAAAGAAAGGAAAGTGTTTTTTAAATTTTGTTTTGCTTTTCTATAAAAAGAAAGGGGGAGGGATGAGAGTTACATTAACTACTGGAGATATTTGGTATATGAAATTTATTTTCTGAACTGCTGGGCATTTTTTAAAGTTAATTGTGCCATAAATCAAAACTGCATTATACATTTAAAATGTCTGAATATGCTCTGAGTGCAGACTTTAAAGGAAGTTTTTCAAAATCTATATGCTGAGCCAGATCTATGAATTGATCCCATTTCTCTAAAGATTAGTTAAGGGTATGCTCTTTAGTTTGTCTGCTAAATCTTGTCAGAAAAACAAAATAATATGTGTACTGTACAGATCCCAATTAATGCTTCCCAGATATAAATTAGGATTACTTTCAAATTGCCTGTGCAGATTTTGTATCATCATTTGAGTCCTCTTGCTGAAGGTTGCTCTATGAAGGTTGCTGTACAGATGCTACCTAGAATACATCCAGTTATTACCCTGTGAAAATGTGGGGAAGTGCAGGGAGAGAAAGCAGCAAACAAGTGATGATTTGGAATCGGTGTGCCTGGCACCCGACACAGCTGAGCACCCAAAGCTCACTTGTGGAATTAGCCTGATCATGCAGCATGGGAATTTCTAGTTGGACATCCCAACCATTCCTAACTATTTTAAAATAACTTTCTCTTTTGAGAAGCAGAGATCAGTCATCAATATTCATTTCTTTCAAAGACAAAACTCTGTTCTTGTTTCCTGAATACTCCCCTTTGAAAGAAGGGGGAATAAATATCCTGTCTGAGACCCACACCAATCAATGTCCTAATTAGTTAGGATTCTTCCACTGAAAATGATTTTTTACTCTAGAAATGTCATTTCTTTAAAAATCAAAGCTTCTCTGCAGAAGCACATTGCTTTCAAATAATTAAGGTCTGGCACGAATTAACTGAGGGCCTGTGATTAGCTGAGGACCTAATCATTAAGGCACTTCCTGAGGATGTGGAAGATCCTGGTTCAAACCCAGCCTGCCTGACTCAGACCAGGAATTCAAACCCCACAATTTCTCTTCCCAGCAAATACTTCACTTTTTGCTCTGGCAAGTCAGCCCCTCCTTTATCAAAGGACATCTCTTTACACAGACAGAACAACAACAGCAAATGCTTTGGGAGATTCATCCCCAGCCTGCTGCAGGCAACAACAGTGCATTGACCGGGGCATCCATGCAGCACATGGATGTGCAAGGCTGAGACACCATTCAGCTGCCCAGTCAGGGGACTCCAGTGCCATTTCAAACACCTCAGTGTGAGCCACCTCTTCTGCAGGTGTGACAGACAGAACTGCAGGCCTGGAAGATGACTGTGCCCAGATGAGAGAGTTTAAGGCATCTCCAATGGCTGTGTTTAGTCAGGTAAATCCCTCTCATGTAAACCGTCAAGCCAAAAGCTTGAATATGCATTGCCAAAGGCCTCTGTGAATAAAATAAGTTGGCTGAATACCAGCTGCTCTGAATGAGCCTTCTCTCAAAATCTGAGTAAGTCTCAGTTAAATTTTAGATAGATTTTTTTTTAAGGCCAATAATTTTCTACCATACAAAAGCTATCAGTCTGCAAAGTTAAGCAAGTCTGAGATAAGTGCTCAAGGTGTCTCCCAGTGTGCCTTTGTGTAGACAAGAAGTGAAGTTAATAGCAACACTCTTTTTCAACATAAGCTACTAAATATTGTCAAGATAGTTCTGAGGGAGAAATCGATTCTATACCCTGTGGGTATGTAAGTCTTGCAGTCTACCCAAAACTGAAACACATCTGGTTTACCAAGTCAGGCTGCATGTGTGCACTAATAATAACTGTGTTTCACTGTCTGACTGGCATCTACACTGTTTTCTCCAGGAGAAAATTACCTAAAACAGCGTGTCCTTGAGGACAAAACTGCTGCAAGCTCACTATGGGAATCCTATGGTATAGTTTACTACCATTTATGTCATTCTATTTAATTTGCTATTTCTTCCTTACACCATGTGGGTAATAATCACAGCAAATTGATTCCCATGAGCTCCTTGGACAATTAAAGCTATTTGGTTATTGCCACCTGCCTGCTGTTGCCATTAATGCAATTTTCAGGACTTTTTTTCCTTCCTGCTTCTCACCCCAGTAAATTCTTTGCCCAGTCTTGACACATTGCTGTGCTGCAATTAGAGTTAAAATGCTATGGAAGACATCTGTCCCTGAATCCAATCAGTCACACTTCCAAATATTGCTTTGTCATATGTAAATTTCGTTTTGAGAATTTATGAAATTTAGGGGTTTTTTAATACACAGTCTAAAGGAAACATACATCTACTGAAATACTATTTTTAATCAGATACTGGGTAGCTTAGCTATTATTTCTGTAACTGTTTTATGCTCATTATATTTGTAATATTTACTAAATTTCCTGTTATGTTTTAACTTATTTGTTAAATACATGTATAAGAGAGGAAAATATGTGCTGTATTTATCTTTGTGTGTGTGTGTGTGTTTTTCCTGTTTGTCATGTCTTTAAACTTTTCTTTCTTGGAATGTTTGGTTTTGCTTCTCTATTGCTCTGGTTCACCTATCAGCCTTTTCAGATCTGCATTCTCAAATAAGCACTGTGCCTTGTGTTGTGATCTCTCTTTCTTTCCAAGATCAAACTGGACACTGACTTTTGTGGAGAAGAAAGGCAAAAAGAAGGATAAGGTCATGGATCATAGAAGTAAAGATGAAAAAGAGGAAGAAAGAAATGAAAGGTCTCAGTCCCAGTTCTGTTAAGGAAAATTGAAGCTGTGCTTTATACAGCAGCTAGAACAAGAGGGAATCTGAAACTGATTTCAGCTTTTTAAAATGCAGTCAAATGGAGCTAGATTTCCTTGTTAGCCTCCTTTAACTGCTACAGTCAGATCACAGAATATTCTGAGTTGGAAGGCACATATTCATAGCCATGGTTCTTCACACCAAATCACCCAGGATAAGAGGTTGCAGTGGGATGTATACATTGCAAGAGTCATCCTTGCATCATTCTGATCATCACAAATAGCTGATCAACTCACAGACATGTCCTGATGGACTCACTAGCTCCTCACTGAACAAATACAAGCTTAGTGTTCTTCACATGGCAGGTGGCAATGAGAAAAAAAACAACAACTAACCTATGAAAAATAGCTTTGATTTTACCCATTGCTATTACTCTTTTTTCAGTCAAGTTTGTACATGAAGATATTTAGACACACAGTCTAAGCACAAAGGTGGATCTAAGTTAGCAACTTACAAACTGAACATGCATGTAGGAAACAAATTGGATCAGCAACAAGAGAGAACAGACATCAAGTCAACACCAGCTTTGTCCCCCAACAAACATGGCAGAGACATGGTGAGCAACAGCAGCAGAAGTCATCCAAAAAAGCCCTAATTTAGGAACCCAGTTTTAAAAAATTTCCTTTATCTATCTAATGTTCCACTAGATCTTACCACCAGGGTAAAATTTCCAGTCTTTGCAGATCATTTAAAAGCTTAAGGGATTGTTAAACCAGTCGTTTAAAATGACATTTTCATTGTACAAATATTTGTCTATTAAATAGCCTGTATGGCACAGGACCTGATCAGCCTTGGCAGTATTACAGGTTCTTCATACACTGCAAACCCCACTGTTTCCTCATAAAGCTGTCAAGCCTTGCTTTAATGAAACATATATAAACTCAATGATGTTAGCCATGTCTTGGCAAGTTAATTCATTTTGGTTTTTTCCTGTTGCGTTTCTACTATTAGGACTTTTATCAATTTATCATTTAGGAGCACCACAGCAGATCTCTTGCTGGCACTGGAATACAAAATTAAAGAATAAGTTTAATTTTCAAACAGCCAAAATATTTAGATATATAAAAATACCTCTTGATTGACCATTATTTTATTAATTTACAGACAATGAAAAATTAGGAAGCTTTATTAAGAACTGTCTCCAAATTGACCCTAAACCTCTTCTTGAGACATCCCACTGTCCCGTGAATTGTTCCCTGCTCTGTGCTACGTCATTTATAATTACAGCCAAGGGATTTCAGTCCACATGCACTTCACAGTGTCAGGGCCTGAGTGATCCAGAAGATAAAAACGTATTTCACAGAATATGATCTCAGAGGTCTTTTCCAACTGAAACCAGAGTCCAAGCATTCCCCCAGCCCTGCCGAGCCCACTTCTAAACCATGTCCCCAAGTGCCACATCCACACATCTTTTAAACCCCTCCAGGAATGGCAGCTTGACCACGGTCCTGGGCACCTTATTCCAGTGTCTGACAACCCTTGCAGTGAAAAAGTTTTCCCCAATATCCAATGTAAACTGCCCCGGCACAGCTTGAGTGCTATCTCTTGTCACCCAGGAGGAGACCAACCCCCACTGCTCTATACCTGCTTGTATTTGCAGGAAACAGTGGAAACATGAATGAAGCAACCATGTTGTTTCATTTGAAAAATATAAATACGCAATGTTTTCAAGTATACAACAAAAACCTGAAAATCTGTCCACTGAACTTATGATGAATGCATTAAATTTCCTTGAAGATTCTGAACAGACACATTTAAATGTCTGAGGAAAACAATCAGTCTATTCCCAGAAGAATTTGTAAGAGAAGTGAAAAGCCAGAAACAACCCAATGCATTAATTCTGTCAAGTTATTTACCTAGTTCCATTTACAATTCTAGTTCAGTTTAATTATCTCCACAGAGAGTTTTGAACTAAGGAGAGAAATTTTGTCCAAAAAGAAGTTTGAATGTAACCACACCAGACTTTTTTTTCTTTT
The DNA here is from genome assembly GCF_036417665.1 of Passer domesticus. NCBI lineage: Eukaryota > Metazoa > Chordata > Aves > Passeriformes > Passeridae > Passer > Passer domesticus. The sequence goes on from NC_087484.1 coordinate 18,002,773, forward strand.
TCTTCTTTTTTTCTGTTGGCCCATATGAAAAAATGACAACTACTCCACACAGAACAAAAAGAAGACAGAGCAAGGAAAACAAAATGGGGAAGCCTGTGTGCTCCAATGCTGCAGGTATCAGGGAAGAGAATCATAACCAGCAGTGAGGTTCAGAGAGAAAGCTGCTAGAACTGATCTTATTTTTCTGCCAGAAGCATGACTGAGTGAAGGAAAAAAAAATAAAAATCAGAGTTAGCAATAAACCTTCCCGCATTTTCCATTGCCCTTCAGGAGATTACTTTGATGGGAATTAGAAAGCCCCCTGCAGGAAACTCTTTAGTTCTTGTTAAGTCTTTGCACAGCATGTTTGTTGGAATGGAAAGCTTGTGTTTGATGCTGTTCATCACTGTTGCTGCTGATTTTCTGAAGTTAGGAGACATCAGTCTGTTTGCACCCCTTTTGAGAGTTGCCAACGTGAAGATTTCACATGAGTTCCAAGCTTCTGGCTGCTGTGTTACAGCACATCCCCTTAGGCAAGCCTTCATGCCAGGCTGAACAAGTTTCACATATCAAATGCACATTTAAGGATCTTCAGTAGGTGAAACTGCTCTTCCTCAAAGTGATAGCATGTGCTTGTGCTAACATTGGTCTAATTGCATTTCTAGATTGTGTTTGAAAATCATCAAGGAAATTTTTCCCCTTTTAGACCTGCTGTTATGACAACTATTACAGTGTATGCACCCAAAGGGGAATTCTTGCCCTCCAACAGAGACAGGATAGGTTTGTGGATTGTTGTTTATTTGGGTTTTTTACTATTTCCAGAGTCTATAAAACATATGTGTGTGGGTACTCCTGTTACACAGAATAATAATTTGCTTCTATAATAGAGTGCTTCACTAAAAATTGAGATACACCTCCCATTCTCCTCTTTTATTTAACGGTTCATCAGGGTTTTGTTACCCTAAAATTTGCTGAGGTAAAAGCATAAACCAAGAATGCACTCTGCAATTCCCCTGCCTTTTCCAGTAAATCACACCTTCTCCTGCTGGAACCATAACTGTGTTTACCTTTTAGTTCTTTCCTCCAACCTTTCCTGTGTGGAGTCAACCGAGTTTTGTTCCTTGACCTCTTCTCCATTTGCTCTTTGGTTATAAGTGTGTTCAAACAAAATCAGTCTCTCCAAGACTGTCATTACAAAACCAACCTTTGCCTCTTTGCTACTTTTACTCCCTTTCACACTTCTGAAAATTACAGAGAGCTGATAAAGTCTGAATCACTTTCATCACTTATCAGAGGCTAAAAAAAATGCACACTTAATAAGGCTTCACCACCTCCCTTGGTTTCCTATTTCTCTCCCTTTACCCAAGCTGCCTTTGTATTAAGTGAAAAACTGCTCTAAACCTGTCCTTTATGTCTACCACATCCTATTATGTCTACACACAAGGGCAAAACTTCAGTGAATCTGGATCTCTTTCCTTCCTGTCAGGGTCTGCTCTACTGTTGTTACCAAATTTGGTAGCTTATCATTGTACACAAAGGCACAGGAGTGATTTCCAGCTGGGAAAGGCTTAGCACATCCCCTCCTGGCATAGGCAGAGGAAGGAAGGCTTTTCTTTAGCACACCTTTATGAAGGCTTTGCCTGCAAGGCCCCAGAGTCCTGGCTGCACATGGAGTTAATTAGGGCCGTGACATCTGTGCCATGTCCAGCCACTGTCCTGACAGAAACATGTGAGCAAAGCGCACTAAACATCACCAGCACCTTCAGTTCCCATGCCAAGGAAAATCTGGCTCTCCTCGTGGCTAGTGGCAGATTTTCCTTTCCCTTAACCTTTCCTGCGGATGAATTCATACAACATTCCCTGTTAACAGAGCAGCTTTCATCTCTCTGCTCATCCCTGCTCACAGGCACAGCAATTTCTCTTTTAGCAGCTGTGAATTCAGTGCCTCTTTGATCCACAGTCATCCTTAGCACCTAAATGTTAAGTGGCATTAAGAGTTTCAGTCAAAAGCATCAGTCTTCAGTGGTTTTGTGACCAGCATGTCTCAGGTGTTCAGTATTTTTCTGCAGAGGATTTTTAGGTCATGGTTTCCTCTCCCTACTTGTTCTGATCAACTGGAAAAGAAAAACAAAAACAAACAAAAAAACCCACCCAAAAACAAAAAAAAAAAAAAAAAAAAAAAAAAAAACCAAAACAAACCAGGACATGATTTATTATGCAGGTGGAGGTTACTGTGATTCACCAGATCTATTTATCTGATCAGTCCTCTCTGTGTATGCCTGGGAAATAAAAGCATTTGTGCTCAGATAGGTATTACCACCATTATTTATATTAACACAAATAAAATGCTACACACAACACCACAGACCCCCCATGGACACACACTGATTTCACACACATTTTCCACACATTTCTATTGGCTCTGCTTGAGACCACATATTAAAACCCACCAATCTTCCCAGTAGACTGATGAAAGCCTCAGTAAAAACAGCTGCATTTCACATGTGGTTTAACTTAATGTCTCATCCTGAATGTTTAACTCTAGCTGGTAATGCTACTTTTTAATATTCACAGTCCTCTTTATCGTCACATTAGAAGCAAGGCATTCAGCCTTGAAAAACACAGGAGAACACAATGAGGCTGGTAGCACTTCATTTCTGGAGTGTCCAAAATCACTTTTTTATTGCAAGGAACATGAAGAGAAATTCATGTTTGATAACCTGTGAGCACATAAACCAGTTGCATAGGACTGTTAAACAATGTAAACAAACACCAGTCTGTCCACACAGTATTGCCTTTTCATAAAAATTAAGTATTACTAAAAGTAACTAGCACTGCATAGTTTTTTTCCACCTTGAGTCTAGTATCAAAAAGAAAAAAAAAAAAGCAAAATGCATCTCTCCTCCTGGTTGGGCCTGAAAATAAAAGTTACAAAACTATTTACTAGAAACTGGAGCATGTCTTAAAAGAAATAGACATAGATAACTTAGAGAGTCCCTTGGGTGGGTAACAAGAGAGTCTTAATTTAGAAGACCCTTTGTTTTGTCCCCTTGAACCTGGGATAAGATTAAAGATCAGTAATAAATTTACACAGGCAAGCCCAGTCAGTCATGTGTCTGTCCCTCCTGCACGAATGACTGTCCCAGACACAGACATCAATGCCTCCTCTCTTTTATCCTGGAAATACACTTCAAGCCAGGGAAGCCTTCTCTGTGGGTGACTTCACTGCAAGCTGTGCCAGAATCCCACAGCTTGAAAGGTAAAACTTAGTGATGGCACAGGTTTGTGTCCATGGTAATACATGACACACTTTGCCTTAGCCTTCACTTCCAGTAAATCAATGAGATCAGAGGGAAGATATCACCTTCTGGAACATGCTAATTTTAAGGCTGTATAACACTGCTGAATAGGCTCTCAAGACAATCCATCCTTTACCAAGATCAGCAGCAAAACTCCCTGTGACAGGATTATTGTCTCCAATTTCTTCATCTCTAAGACAATAAGAACTTCAAGCACTTTACAGAAAGCCCTCCTACTCTCTGTTTAGGAGGAGGAATAGAAGCCATCAAATGCCTTTCAAGATTCCTGCTATTTTCTCTTCAATCTGAAATGACAGGCCTTATCACTTGGGAGGTTCACTCTGCAGGGAGCACTATGTGCCCATTACACCTGATGCTTAAGAGCCTTTCATTTCAAGATGCTGCCAAATGTTTTTCTCCTAATATTGCTAAGAACAACAGCAAACCATAAATGTCTGAACTGTGTGCAGATGAGAGGGGTGTAGAATAAGAGGATAAGAAAGCACTTTCCAGCAGAAGGTACTGACACCAGCTCACGGCACTCAAGTTAAAGACATTCCACAGAGCAGAGCCCAGCTCAGACAATTAGCAAAAACACATTTCATTGCCCATTTCTCTATGGCAAATATAACATTGACACCCATTGTTACTGGATGTTTTCTATCCTGCTGCTCACAGATATCACCCATCTTACAGGAGTGGTTCACAAATCCTAAGACAGGAGCAGCTCCAAAGTAAACATTGTGCAAACATAACAGGGAGCAGATGGCCAGAGCACAGAGAAGGCCTCATTTTCAACTTTTCTACTATAGCCACACTGAGTAGGGAGTGATGCCCATTCACTGAGGTTTGGTTCTTTACCCCTTCTCATGAACTGGTGTGAGCCATACCAGCAAAACCCCATCTGCTGGGGCATGTTGTGCACCTCCTGGAAAAGTCTTGTGCTGCAGGGATTCAGAGAGCCCCTTGCAGGGCATCCTGAGCCTCTCCAAAGAGAAAAAGCCTCTCTGAGAAGCAGGATTCCTCATTCCTTTTCACTCATGACCTGAGCAGCAATGGCCACGGTGTCCCAGTGACTGTCCATCGGCAAAGTCTCCAGGTGTGGAAGCAGGGAAGGGCAGGAGAATTGGACAGTGGACACTCCATGAGCTCCAGAAGCTACAGCTAGGCAATTTCTTGGTTAAGTGCCGACTGACTTTGACAGTCTCAAAGGTTTTTTATTCCATTAATTTGCCTAATTGTTTTTGAATGTGCTGTAATTAATAAAGGGAATGGACAGCAGGATTGGCAAAAGGTCACTGCTGACAACTGCCTGAATCCTTGGTGGGCAAAAGAATTTAAGAACATTTTTCTCTCTGTCCCCGCTCCCCATGTGGAAGAATGGATTAGGTCAGGCTCACTGCATCTTCTCCTCTCTTCCTGTGAAGGTGCATAATAACTAAAGGCAGTCAACCTTAAACCCCAGGAAAAGGCCATGTCTGATTCTCAGCTGATGCATACTTATGCATACTAAAACTAACTCCAGTGGAATTATACAAAGATTGAAGCACCCGCATGCCAAGGTCAGAGTTGCCAGCCAGTACGATCAAACCACGAAACCCAATTCCCTGGAAACCAAAAATAGGACAGATCACCCCCTAAACTGTCAAAATTTACTTTACTGCTGTTTCAACAGGAAAAAAAAAGTGGCAAAGAGGAAAAAGAAAGAAGTGATGTGACTAAGTGTTCCCAATGGACCTCTGCAAGTAAAAGAAGAAAGGCAAAAAGAGCAAGAGGTCACCAAAGTGCATGTGATTAACATAATCAGTGTAAGAGTCATGCCAGCAAATTAAAAATAGAGTCTATAACCCCCAGAAAATGTGCTCAGGGCAATACCAGGAAGAGCCATGAGGTATGAGATGGAGGACTTTGGGATGAAGCCGAGGCAACATGAGTTTTAGTAGCTGGAGAATGTGTACAAAGAAGGTATGGACACATCCTTCAGCTGGGTTTCAGTCATTAGTAGTCAAACTAAGCATTTAATAGACATTTATGGTATGCAGAGAAAAATTCTAAGGATATTCAAAAGTCATTCTCTCTCCCATCACCTTTCCTGAGCACTTCCAGTGACAACAGGACTCATCCATGGACAAGGTTGTTCCAGGGAGCTCTTGAAGGACAGGGACTAAATTCTCACTTCAGTGGGAGCACGCTGGATTCTCTGAATCCTTCAGGCATTCAGTGAAGCAAACCTTTGGGATGAAGGGCAATTCCAGGCTTGGAAATAAGGCAAATGTTTTACCAACAGCACCAGCAGCACATTTTTTACAGGAGCACACAGCTATATCATGCGAAGTAATGTTTACCATTCAAAACATTTAGAATTAAGCAGAATTGTTTAAGTTATTTTCTTTTTTTATCTGTTTCTACCTACCTGCCATTGCACTATCTGAGGAACACTCTAGTATGTTCTGCAATTTTTCAAAGTCCTCAATGCATTTACTTTGTAAACTAGAGTTACTGTAATATTTCAAAATTTTATTAACCTCTATTATATCCATTAATTGCATTATACTGCAGAATATGCTTCTGTTCTTTGAAATGAATCCTTGAAAATTACTAAAAATGAATTCTTCAGAAAAATTTAACCTCTGCAAAAATCAATTGCAAAAACAAATTCTAGGGATGGTGTGTGAAACAACCCTATCTCTGGTGCCATTCTCCCTCATCCTTCCTAGGGTAGCAAATCAAAAATCTTTGTGCAAGAGGAAAACAAGTTATCAGATGCCTTCAAAGAACTATTAAAGATCAAGGGTCACTGAGAAAGGACAGTTTCAGACAACTTCATATTTTCCAAAAGCTAGGAATAGGAAAATGTTTGCATCCAACAGGGAAGAAGCATCAGGGCATTTTGATTTGGCTTCCTTGAGCTTCAGCTGTGGGACTGATTCTACCTGCACACCCTCTGCTTGTTGGTTCAGGAGCTCCACTGAGCTCAGGGATGAGCCCCAGTTCCTGCCTGCTCGAGTTCAGGAATATATCCATTAAATTTGGATCCATCACGTGCCTGGCAAAGATGGATCAAGCTGAGAAGCCTGAGATGCTGTCTGATCCGGGGAACTTATGAGCTGCACAGCAGGATGTAAAATCACCTCTGAAGGCTGTTGGCTTGGTTTACCATATTAAAAATAAATTAAATTAGCAGCTCAATAAACTCAGCTGTAAGCTGCAGTTGTTAAACAATTCTTGCCATAGGGGTAACAGCCTCAGGGAAATCCAGCCAAGCAGTGCTTCAGCACTCTTCACTGAGTCCTTGGCACCCAGGAAACAGGGGAGATACTCCCTGCATAAGGAGTGTGCAGGAGTCCCTTTCCTTCTATCCAATTTTCTCCATAATAAGGGCAGAGAAAAACACCTTCATTCTTTCCAAATCTGTCAACCCCCTAAAAATTCACCTCTGCATGTTCAGCTGTTTCCTATTCAAAATGTAGCTCCTTAATATTAGAAGAGTGCTACTTAGGAGTTTTTATTGTTTTCACCTGAAAGTCATCTTTTCCCCTCAGTCACAGAGAAAAGCTTCTATCAACTACCCAAAATCATTGTATTCCATCTTGCAGTACATCCCTAACCAGTTAACAAACCACAAAAAAGAAAACCCAAACATACAGCCCTGAACCACAGTGTTTTGGATTTTTGAATTTCCCAGCATAGGGGAATAAGCCAGTCCTTGTTCCAGTCTCAGAGGCGAAGTACAGCAGAGAGATTTAAAAGAGAGACTGGTTCCTGTATTCTCCTGACTTTGGATGCAAAGAGGACAAGTCCTGTTCTGCCAGGTAACCCATGCCAGGAGGGGCACCATGCCTGGCACTGCTCCCTGCCTGCTCCCAGCTGGGCATGAGCTGCTTCCTCCCATCTCCCTGCACAGCAAAGACAACCAACAACTCCCTCCCACTTTGCATATTCCAATCTAGCATTTCAAACAGAGCCCTTTGCTTTTTATCCTAAAGTGGCACTTGTTAAAGGAGCTGTGACCACTCAGGCTATTTCCTCTGAGGATGATAACGCTGCTGCAGAAGCTTCATTATTATGCTAATGGAGCACAGGCTGAGCAGCTTTCATAACTGCCACATTAAATCATCCACCAAGGGGAGGCCTCAAGAGCCATTTACATTGCACTGGATGCATATTAATGAAGCCAGGAGCAGCAGAATTGTTTTTGAAGCAAATAGTCAGGTAAGATGAAAAAAAAAAAGAGAAAAGACATTATATTGAACATTGGGGAAACTAGAGATGGGTAAACTTCACAAAGGCTCAATCTTGAGGCTCAGTTCTGCTGTGTGGAATTAGGACTGAGCACCAGAACCAAGCAGAAGCCTGCAGCAGCCCAGTTATGATAGAGGTCTCTGTGACAGACTGCAATGGCACCACCTCCTGCACAAAACAGCCTCACTCTCAGACAAACACACAGAAATGCACCTCTTTCCTCCTCCTGTTCTCCTCATGCCCTGGCTCCCTCCCTCTTGCCTCAGGACAGCCACTTGTGCTGCACCTAAAGCAGATAATGCTACCACAAAACGAGATAAATACCCAACAATGTGCCTTCAGAGGAATTCAGACACATCCATCAAGACCAAGGACATAAAAGCAAACAAGTGACATTTAGAGTGATCTTGGGCTGACAGCTGAATATAGATATACCTTTCCTAAAAGATAAACCCCGGGGAAGTCACCACAGATGAAGGAGGATGATACAGAGAGGTTAGGTGGAAGAAAGAGCAGGAGCAATAATCACTGCAGCCCACCTGCCCACACCGTGCCACGCTGCTTTATTTCACATATGCTCTAGAAAATGTCTGCTGTCAAGAGGGAGTTTGAGGGCAGAGTAGTGTCATTATTGACAGGAACTGGGAGCTTTTCCCATTCATATGAGAAAATTGCATAAAGGAGAGAGTTCTATGGAAAATGAGGATGATGTTGGCACTGTTATTGAAGCAAAGTCAGGACCTTTTTATCAGATCACAGGTTTGTTTAGACAGATAGGCATATTTTAAAATGATTTATAGGTGAATATTAGTGCACTGTGGAAAGAAAACACACTTTAGAAACCTGGCATCCCAGGAAGTGTTTTGTTTTATGATTCAAGCCATGCACTCTCTTCCATCACCATGTTCTGTAATATCAACAATCCACTTCCCTATCTTGTTCCTGCTACTCTCCTCCCTGAACATCTCCCCTGCAGACCCAAACAATGCTTGACAGCAATCCTTCATGTGCTCAGGACATCACCTGCTAGTGCTCTCTCCTTCCCCACACCTCTTGGCTCCAAAGGGATCCGATAAGAGAAAGCCAATGTTTACAAAAGCAATAATTCACCTGGTACCAGTAAAGAATTACTTTTCTTTGTGCTTAAGAAGTATTTATCCACAAACTCATTTTAAACCCAAGAACACGCCATTTTTAAAATATGTAATTTTATTATGAATGAAGAGACTGCTTGCACACTATCACTGCAAATGCCACGGTGAACCTTGCACATTACATATGTAAAAAAGTTTGGTAAAAAGTCAGTCACACAACCTTCCAAATAAGCTTTTGGAAGCCTTTTCCTGAAAAAAAAAAAAAAAAAAAAAGACTAGAACTAGAATCAGGAAAGTCTGCAATATCTTTCTCCATCTTATGAGAAAAGAATGACTGGGGATAGCATGGGCCTTCAGAACAATGACCTGAGCCAAAGGGAAAAGCTCTGGACCAACCCAGAACAGTGCTGAAGGAAAGCAGGCACTGCTGCAAGATGGCTTACCCCATCCACCCCAGCCTAAAGAAACTATTCTCCACTTCATCCTTTAATTGACTTTTGAAGATGCACAAATTGACTTTTGAAGCAATTCCCAAGTCTTGTTTTCCAGTCACTTAAAAATGTTTCCTGCCCCATTGATTTTTTTGACAACACCTCACTAAACAAATAATGTTCTTGCTTTCGTGGTATCTGCCCTCCCTACTGAAAGCAGCAAAGTTTGTTTGCCATTTTTGAGACTTTTCCTCCAAATACTGCATTTTATCTCAGTTGTGTTGCCAGCAGTAAAGGGTACCATATCAGCAGATAAGGTGGCACATATAAATGTTGTAATGCCCACCATTCATGTCTCCTCATATATTCCAAAATAGGTAACTTTAGAGGTAATCTAGTATATACTGTCCTTGAAAGGGAAAGAAAATGTTTATGAGTGTCTTCCAATTCAACTAGTAATATTAATCTGATAATAGATAACTTGCAGAACAATGTAACACAACTACATAAATATTCCCATAAACAGAGACAATATAATGGATATAGACATAAAAATAGATTTTTGTACCTCTAAAATATACCAGCAAAACAAGAAAAGTTTTGAGTGACTGTCAAAGAGCTTAGTTTAGCAAATAGATAAAATATGTAACATTTTCAGTATCTCATCTCAAATCAAGTACACAGCTTAATTTGCTTCTTGCCCACTTTTGCCCAATTAGCTGTTCAGCTTCAAAAGCTGTGGGATACAAACTGATTTCTTGTACATATTTATGTAGCATCTCCCAACAGCACCACAGGGCTCACTCCTTCATGAAGCCTTTGCATAGGGCTCCTCTGCCATTATTGCTGCTGTTAAAGACCATTTCAGGGATGTGCATGGAGCCAGGCAAGAAGCACAGGATAGCTGTGGATACTTGCATACCTTGCATGTCTTGAGTGATAATTCCACAGGTTAATTTACTTTCATTATCTAAGAAAGGCAAGTATGTGTTAGAAATGTGTTTGTTTGGAAGTTCCACAAAGGGGTTGGTTTGTGTTGTAAGTAAATTAATGAAACTTAACCTTTTAAATATGAACAGATGGTGGAAGAAACAAATTCCATTAGCTAATAAGATAAAAAGTGTACTCAACAAGGTAAAGTTCATAGTCAAGAATCTAGTCTTGTACACACACAGAGATCAGGAGATACCTGACAGCTCTGCATGGTTTTGATTTTACAAAAGCCCCACAAGTCTTCATTCCTAATCTCTGAAAGCCTGACATTAAATTAAACTTATATATGTGGTTTTGCTGAGGGCAGGATGAGGATGGAACTACTCTATATATTTGCTAAATATTATCAACAGAGGCGACATTTTCCATTGCTGATACCCACAGATTCCACTTCATTGCTTGTCTGTGAATCACAAGCTCCTAAACCACTGTCTGTCTATTCCATTTTAAGCACTATTTTATCCAAACCATTTAATGCCAGCTAGATCCCTGCAAAGTGCTGGTTTTACCCTGTTTCATTCCTATGTCTGCTTTAGAAATGGTTTATTGCCTTTCACTTCCCCAGAGCTGTTCTGCACCCTATTACTCTGTGTTCCTGGAGGGATTTTTCTAGAAGGGTCTGAAGGATTTCAGTGCTGTCTCTGCAGAGCTGCTCTCTCAAGCACCACAGGCACTGGAGTTGACTCTGATAGCTGGAATGTCATTGGGGGAGGGGGGTCACACTGTCATCCAGGGAGGGAAGGGATGCAGCAGTGCATCAGATGTGCCTGTGGGACCAGCACTGCTCCTGGCCCATCCAACTGGGCACTGAAGGGCAAGACTGCATCTGAGTCTGCACATAAGGCTGAGCCACAGCTGGGTCCTGCTTTTCCTTCAGGAGACTACACAAAACCAGAAAGGACAAAATGCTCTCTGGAAGCATCCTCTGACTCTCAAATAGATTCATCACTCAGTGGTTAAGAAAATATTAAAAAAAGAACTCTTTTCCTTCATTTCAGAGTAACTGCCTAATCTCTCCTACAGTGTAGATGACACTTTTGGAGCTCCAACCTCCATAAGAGTTCCTATTTTGGAAATCAGCCATTCATCCTTCTCTCTGGCAGGACTGGCAGGGAAGAGAGGATAAACCTTCTCTTCCAGCCTGGGGAGACCAGCCATCAGAAGGCATCAGTGACACCAGACAGAGACCCTTTAGAGCTGAAATTCTGCAAGCTGCTCTCCTCTGACAGGCTGCTAGGAATGCCACAGGCAGGCAGACAGCCTAGGGGAGAATTTGTTCCCCCCCTTTCTTTCTTATCATCTGTAGCTCAAAGCCATCAACTAGACATGTTGAGAGAAATATATAGCCTGTGTTTGTCTTAAAATACAGCACTTCTCATAGCTCTACAGTTCATTACTTCCAGTCAGAACATCTTTTAAAATGATGTCGTCCAAATTGCATATGTTTCCATGTATTGATAATTAATCATCAAATCATCTGGCACCTACAATATGAGGTAACACATTTACAATTTTCAAAGAAAACCTCTGTTTCTTAATGGACAGAGCAAAACATACACCCGGGTTGGAGGAATATGCACATGTCTAACACTTCCCAATTTTGAAATGAGAGTTAATTCTTTGCAGGGACAGCTTAATACAATAGACCTGGAGTGCACAGACCTGGACCTCTGCCAGCACCTGTCTGTTCAGCAATTTCATCCACTTTAATAAGCTGCTGCTCTCTGGATCTCAATTAACCAGACAAGCCGGTGCAATTGTAGAGAACTCAAAAATAAGAGAGAAGATTTCACAGATTCTCCATCTGTAGGCCTTCTGTAAGCATGGCACATACAAATAGAACCCAATATTGTAGGTGACATCCTTAAAATTATGAATTACTGTGAGGCAATGAGAAACTGGTAGAGAAACATCAGCATGAGGCCCCAGAACAAATGTTATTTTTCATGGCTTACTTCAATCATTGTCATCAGAAGTCAGCATCTCTACCAAGCACCTCGTTGGTACCACGGAACCCAAGGTCTGCCAGGCCTGCAAACCACTCCATGAATTAACCCCAGCTCCAAGGAGGCAGAAGGGTTTACCAGCATGAATCTAATTACAGGATGGAAGACCACATTTATACAATGACAATATAACTATCAGGATAGAGATACATCAAAACGCCTGAACAGCACATTAAATCATGAGAACCTAATGTTTGCTTTGTAAGAGTCTCACAGGATTTAAAAGGAATGGAACCAATAGACTCCTGAAGAAATTAAGTAAAAATCCCACAGCGCTTTCTGGCAATTGTATTCTTCCCACATATTAGCCAACCTTACTAAAGACATCTGAAGCGGGAAAAAAACTTTGCAGTAAATGACTTTTGCTTATACGTGTAACGCAGAGATTCCTACTAAAGACCATTTGACTGCTCACAAGCACTTTTATTTTTTAATCATGACATAAAATGCTCCTATACCCAGCCCCATAAAATAGCCTGGCTTTTACTACAGTCATTATCTGTCTGGTCTGTTGGGACTGGATGCTTTTAGGATGGGATGTTCAGGAGAGTTTTGTCCATAGACAACCACAAACCATAAGACAGCTGAAAGTGGGAAGCACTAGCAATGTGTGAGGCAAGCAAATAAGCATCACGGCTAAACAGGAATGTAACCACAAAACCACCCAAATGAAGGGAAGACAAAATATTTGCAGATTTTGTACCTTCGTACATCACCATTCAATAGGTCTATTCATAGCCCAAATTTTAGTTCTCTTCTGTGATGCCTAATACAAACTGGGTATTGAAAAGGCAATAGACATCCATGATACTATATGAAACACAAATTTGTAATTTACACAACAATTACAGCTGTGTGTAATTTACGCACACCTGTTTTTCAGTAACTAGTCCACTTCAGATCTTGGCTCAGAATTTACATTTATATCCTAAGGAGATGAATATGAAAATTCAGTCTGAGGAAGGATTTGAGCATTAAAATTTCAAGTCAACACAAATAAAAGTTAAGGTTAGTTTTTAAGTAACTGTGTCCCTAGTGATGGAAACACCTTTGGGGCAAACACCTCTGCAGGCAGTAGTGATCCACCCCCTCAGATTAGAACAAGTTTTGAGAGCCTAAAAAGACAAGGAGCAGAAGCCCATAAAGAGAGGTGAACTTGCATAAGTAAGAATAATATATTAATCTTCTCCTATGGCTTTGTCACTATTTTTAATATAAACAAACTGTTTTTTCTTCACTTTTCCTCCCTTTCTTTCCAAGTGCTAGAAATGCAGCAGTACATGCATTCTGCCAATGGAATAACTCTTAGATAGATTAAAAATCATGAGCTTCCCAATTATCTCCTTTTGCTTGATCCTTGAACTGTTTCCCATTAAATATGGGAATATATATATCCTTGTCAACATTAACACAGCTCAGCCATGCAATTCCCACCCCACCCCATGGAGGCCCATCATGTCAGATTATCATACCCACTGGCATGACACAGCCTGATTCACATTGCACATCTTCACTGGTAGCCTGAGGCCAGGGTAAAATAAATTGCATCAGTGTTATCTCTGGGATCAATTGATTGCAGGGTCTAATATGACTAAAGTCCAGGAGAATATGGGAATGCTCCAGACACAGGGCAATTCTTTGAAATCAATGATTGTTAGAAAGGTTGATAACTGGGGGCTTTAGGCTATTAATGCCAGCTGGTCATTAAGTCCACACAAATTGTTATAGCTTTTATAACCTTTTCTTATCTAGAGAAAACAATTAAACATTTTAATTACATTACAGGGATGACAGAAGATAATTGGAGTTACCAGGAAATTATGTAGTCCTGCTAATGTGAGTTACTATGTCATTTCCATTGCTTACAAATGTACTTGCCATCTAGATAAAGTAAAACTAACTTTCAATTAGGTCCATATTCAAACCACAAAGATGGAAGAACACGAAATAAGTAACCCAAAGCCAAATGAATTACCATATTAAGTTGGTGTTTTATAATCTTTGAACTATTGTCCTGGAGACAAGATAGACACTGAGTTGAAAAGGAAATAAATTACTTTTCATACCTACTCTTACTTTAAAATTGTGAAATACATAGAATACAAAACTTTTCTGTTTACATAGCTTCTGTGAACGATCCTGCACCCTTTACTTAAATAAAAAATAGTGCCATCAATAGAGGACAACCTGCCAAAAGCTGTTCCTTGTATTACTCCATAAATTTTTTGCCCCTTTAGATCTGTTCTAGGAATGTGCGTCCTACAAAGCTCCTAATTCCACAATACCAGGTCTGCCTCATGTTTCAGTACCTCAGATCTTCACTGGGATTGGGGTATTAGAGTGATATTTGCAAAGGGCTACAACTATGTCCAAGCTGGGAGCTTTCACACCATGACTTCAGCCTTTTTAAATAAGAAGAGAATGTGTAGGAATGTAGCCTTTACTTTTTGCTGCTAATCTTTTCTTGCATAAATTTCTAGGGCTGAACAGCAGGCACAACAGCAGCTGCATTAATTCCCAGGGAATTCCTGGTCATGATGCGCCAGCCTGTTGGACTTTGAAGATTTACTGTTTTGCACTTAAGGGAAATGTATAAGAAAATATTTACAAGTGCTCATTAAGGCTAAATTGTGTCCTTATCCTGTGCAGGTGCCCTGGGAATTAAGAAAATTCTATAATGAGAATGGATGCAAGGCTGTCACACTTATGCAGGAATAGTCCCTTGGACAAGGGAAGGATGAAAAACTAAAATACAAATACAGTGAAGGGCAAAGTTTAGCAGAAAGTGAAATATTGATCACCTTTATTATGGACACAATCATGCTGGGATGAATAAACAGGAATATATTCTGAAAATATTTTGTCAACTAGTCTTTTCTCACCCCCGGCCCTAGTGAGGCTGCAACTGTAGCAATGTAGTCAGATTTTGTTCTTATACTTGAAGCAGGTTGCAGAACAGAGGCAGCACAGGATTAAAAACACAACATTTCTTTTCCATTATGTCTAAATGATTCACAGGGAAAGACTGGCCTGCAGCAGATTTATGCAGAGAACAGGATTCCAGTTATCATTTACTGATACACAGGAGTTTGCCACGCCTACAGCAGAAAAAGATGCAGTGGAGGAGCCTCAGGCTGAGGTAAAACAAGGGGACAGATCACACAGGTGTCTCACAGAGACTGTGAGAAATGGCAGGCACAGCTGACCCTGCTGTGAAAACAGGCAGGGACACTCACGTGGCACTCACCCATCTGCTTAAATATATTTTTCTAACAGAGTCCCACTTCAGTTCCTCACTGTATTGCCAGGAACTGAAAGCCTACATGATGATGTTTCTCAAGGAAGGGAATGAATGAAGAATCTGCATAGCTGTGCAATGGAGGCTGAAAGTCAGAATGGGCCAAGAGCTGCAGCTCCATCCTGGCCAACACACCACAGCCTGAACCATGGCCAGTCCTGACTTGTCAAGAATTTTACTGCACTAAACAAAAAATCATGTCCCTAGTTGGGGACTTGGCCACCTCACAGGCTTTGTATAAGCAGAGGTGGATCTGTAATACGCAATTTGAGGTTGCTTATGATGCATCCTGAAAGAAATTAAAGACACTGCTTTGAATTTGTGTGATGGAAGAGCCAAGAGATTCTGAATCTGATTCAACTCATGAGGTCAGGTCTTGCAAGCAAAAAAGGATTTGTGAGTCTCTGCTTGCAGATCACACACATGAGGTTGCATGTTTCAGAACATAAATAATGACATATAAACCTTTCAAAAGAAAACTTGGCACTCCTGAATTTTGTTATGAGGATGGATTCAAATTAAATCTATAAGATTTCAGTTGCAGGTGTTTTCATTGTAATCACTTTATTTTGGTATTGCTTGGATTCTTAATCTAAATCTGTCTGAAATCTACGCATTGCCTACCCATACAGAGGAATTATTTGGTTTGTCTCAGGGGTAGGGCTATTGAAAATGATGTGTGCTCCCTTACACAGAAACACAGAAGTTTTTATATTTTTCTATATTATCGAGTTAATCATCCCATCTTTTCCAAACTCTGGCATTTAACACAGCCCACACACTTTAGTTTGTTTCCATTGACTTTCTTAACATTTGTACACACATAAAACCAGCCAGAATTAGACTCACAGGGCTTCATCTATTTTCCTAGATAACTCAGCAGACTGTCCCTAAATGTTACAGGTCTATCCATGACAGCAGCACAAATTCACAAATTCAACTGTCCTGATACTCCAAATTTCTTCCTATCAGAAAAGCACATGTGCAGCCAGTTGCAATATGACATGCCAAGAAAATCCAGTTATTCTCTGAGCTGGAGTTCACAGAAGAACCATAATCCTTGAACTGATACTCTGCTCAAAGAAGAGCAATGAAAACCAAGGAAGTTTGGTTACAGCTACACACAAAGTCTCAGATGGCTGCTTGCAAAAATAGGCCCAAGCTGCTCATAAGGCAGATGCTAAGTAAATCTTCATAGCAAAGCTGCTCCTGTGGAAAAAAACTTCATGTCTAACTCAGAGTTCTACATTTACCTTCATTTGCCAACCTCAGCCTACTCCTAGCAAGCATTGCCTGTGTGTCCAGCATCATTTGACCATGATCATTTGCTCACTTGCTTTTTCAGCTCTTTTCCCCCAGGATGTACCATCTGTAAAAGTTTCCAGTGTTTTTTCACAAGGTTTCTGTGCATATGTGGCCTTGGGGAGAAATCCACCATATTAAACAACTGCAAATAGTTCTCCTGATCTACATGACAAGCTGTACTGGGGAAAATGGTGCTGTAAGAGAAGAATTATTTGAATGTGAAAAGGGTTATAGCTCATATGGGAAAGCAGGAAAGAAGAAAATGGCCACAGTATCACTGATGATATTGAGAAAGTGGAACAATATTATAATTACCTCCTTAGCATGACTCTCATTTTTTAAAATGAGCCATTAATAATATCTGATACAGATACCTAAGCAGAAAATAAAATATCTTGTTTCCTTTCCCTGTTGGTTTGTTGGTTTTTGGTGTTTTTTTTTAACTTTTTGTGTCAATATTCTGTTTTGGGAGGGAGATTACATGTCACCTTATACACCTATCCAGCTTTACTATGAGATTTTCAAGAAGACTCAGTGCACTTTCATCATGCCAGACCCATTTAAGTTCTGCTTAATTTAATGAAGAAACCCAGAATATATTCTCTGAATATCTTATGAAGCTGCCTGTGCTGCATGTTGGAAGGTCAAGTCCAATGTACATCAAGAGCCCATGGAAGTGCAGGCCAAGAGCTGTGTCTTGATCTTACACAGATTTTTTTTCCACGCACAAGAAAAACATCCTGTATGTAAAGCATCTGCAGAGAGAACTGCTTAAAGGCATGGTGACAAATCTTTCAGCTGCTAAAAAGAAGATGAAATAAGGCTATCGATAGAGCAGCTATGATGATGACAAAAATTTCATCAGCAGTTTTTGCTATTTTAAAAACTATTTAAAAAACCACTTTCAGAGTGGTATTTTTCATTTTTGATTTTATGACGCATTTAAAAGAAATACATGCTCCATATGAATTCATGGTTATTACACCACTGCTGCAACACTTTAGTGTGCGTCAGCATTTTCATGGTGAACCTTGGAGTACTGGGTCTGTAACCTGTCCATAAAAATCTGCCCAAAGCAGGAACCTGACATAAAAACTGACATAGGTGCATTATTTTAAGCTGAGTGGGATAAAGTATTTTAACCTTAGATAAATTAAAAATTATTCATTAATTATTAGATTAATGATAACTGGATTTGGTAACTTTCTTGAATCAGATTGAATACATAACCCAGGGTGTTAAATCAACCATTTACAGTATCATCCTAACCTTCTAACACTGAGATGTTTTCAAACCTTTTTATGTAAACAGAGGGTCTCAATCATTTGAGAAAGGTGGTTTTTAAGCTGTCTCTTAAGTACACATCCAGGACATGCACTTTTCATGCAGAGACATTACTGTTTCTACATTTTAGATGGGACTTCCAGCTCAGAAACATGCCAAAGGTCATGAAGTGTGTCAGAGTGAAAAATCAGCTTTCTACCCTAAATCCTTAGCCTTCACACCAATCAAAAGAAAAACAGCAACATTCTGATCTCTTCATCAGAGCAAATTTTCACCAAGAGATTTCTTTTCCTAAAGATCTCTCAAGTTTTAAGTCTCTCACAATAGCAACTATCACTTCTATAACAACCGGACTAAACGTCAACTCACAAAATTGTTCTGATATTAATCCTACCTCATAATGCATATCCTTTCAGCAACAAAATTACAAAATTTATATGGAGATTATTCTAAGCCCACATCTTTTGGATGACTGTGAGCACCAGTGATTGTGCTGTGAACCAAGACTGAATGTTGATATGCACTTAATATATTTATGTTTTTGTCTGGGAGGGACTGTGTATCTTAATGATGATAAAAGCAGTTAGAAAAACAGCTTGTCTCCTCATTCCACAGTTTATAGCCTTGAAAGGAAAAATATATCCTACGCAATTTGCAAAGCACACAACAGAAATTTGAAAAGAATAAGATTATTCTATCAATGAAGAGCTGCAAGCACAATGTTAGATGACTGAGACTGGAAGGAAAAGGAAAAAACAACACCACAAAAAGCTGCTTCATTAATCTCAATAAAAGGAGAAAGTCTTTGAAATCTAAAAAGTCACAATCTTGAAGGCAAATCCCACATTAAAAAGAGGGTTGTGGAGTCATTTTTTGAGAGCCAGATCAAGGTTATTTTTGAAAGTCGAATGTGTGCAGTCCAGGCTGTGGTAGTGTTTTGGTACTGGCCATTCTTATAATGCAAAAGAGAAAGCTTTAACAATCACATACCACTCATAACAATAATGTTGCTATAGAATTCTTTAGAATATGTAACAACATGTAAAATACACTAATGTATATTGTTTTAAAAAAATCTAAACAAAGTGTGTTATTTGGGATCTAAGTGGGTAATTCCATAGAGCTGCAGCCTCCAAAAACTTAAACATTTGAGTCTCCTTCGTGTCTTGAGGGCAGTTCTTATTTGCTTTATGTATTAAAGCATCACTTCAGTATAATGAAGTACCACATCATATTCAATATCTACAGTACAAAATTTTAAAAAAATCCTTATTGTTAATCACCTTATAAAGTTGAAAAGTTTCCTAATTGCCTTTATCTTTCAAACGTCAGAAATTTCATATTTTAAATTAGAGTAGGCAATGGGAATTAACAGTCTGACAGAGAGAAACTTGAAGATCCCTCTTCAAACCAACATTCAGCATTTATATATTAGCTTCTAATATTACAAGAAAATTACTACACAGTGTGCTATAACAAAGAAACAGATATTTTATATACAACAATTAGAAACTCAGATACCCTTCACCTTGATTCATCACTTAAGCAGGATGAGAAATTGAGGCTTAATTAGAAAGGTACATCATGGGACAAGACACAGAGAGCCCCAGTCAGACCCTGAGAAGAGCTGATTCATCCATTTCTTTTCTCACTAGAAGGGGGTGTTTCTGGATCATTTATCATGTGAGAGACTCAGGACACTGCAGTTTAAAAGAGCCAAATTAATCAGTGTACTGACAGCTTGCTCTTTCTAACAAGATTTCTCCTCACTTAGGCAAGTTCATTTCCAGGTATTAAAACCTAATTTTAGTTTGAAGCTAAACCTCTGACTTCTGTGCTAGGCCACTGTAGAACAACCTATCAATACTGTATTTCCAGCCCTTGAATTTGAAATGAATTTCCAAAAGGAAGTGCTCTGTGGTTCAGAGACAGGCCCTGGAGAAGGGAGGGGAGGCACTTCACACCAGTAACACAGGTCACCTTTACAGGAACATTTTGCACCTTTTGAAAAGATTTGAGTCCCATTGTCCTCTATACCACAGAACCTACATTCAAAAACTGAGGGGTGCAGATGTGCAGATATATTCGTCATTAAATTATTTCTACACATTAAAGAATGGTGATGTTTAAATGTATACAATTTTAACTGAGTGTCTTCACTAACAGCCCCACATACACCAGGATCTCCTAAAGAGATGGCAAGGAAGCCCCAGTATCACAAAGAAATCATAGCTTCAGACTTCTCAGACATGGAGGAGCAAGACACTGTTTTTAATGCATCTTTTAGAACACATATCACATAAACCAGCTTGATTTAGATGTTTTCTCCATCACAGGAAAGATAAGAGCTTGAAACCTGGGAATAGTCAAGCTGTTATACACTTTAGCCAGCAAATTTCAGCAAGTCATTGCCAGTTGAGCCTCCACTTATAGTTCTGATGTGGAAGGTTGAAACCACCCATGACCTGTATGAAACCCTGGTCTTGTCAGCTTCTAGAAGATGGG
The DNA here is from genome assembly GCF_036417665.1 of Passer domesticus. Taxonomy (NCBI): domain Eukaryota; kingdom Metazoa; phylum Chordata; class Aves; order Passeriformes; family Passeridae; genus Passer; species Passer domesticus. Next base: position 18,023,209 of record NC_087484.1, read on the forward strand.
CAGGTGCAAGGCTCCAGCTGTTAAACACTGATCCAAACAACACTAGTCACCACCTCCAGCACCTGCTTTGTCAATATATTCAGTGGTGCAGGCAAAACCCTGTTCAGTGCTTTGGAAGAGATTCCTCTGCAGTGCCTGGGGTAGAGCTGCTTATTGGCACTCACACCATTAAAATAATGCATGTGGCACAATCCATCATCCATGGTAGACATTAAGCACTCTCTAGTATCAATTACCAATTAAGAACTGACAAACAAATTTTTTTGATTAGCAGGCCAGTACAATTACAGTCTGCTGGGAAAGCAGAATCTCACATCCTTTTCTAGACTCACTCAGCCAGCCCATTCTCAATGAAACAGAAGAAAATTCAACTGTGAGAGAAGCCTCTGAAAAATTGGGGGCTGGGGGGATATTCCACATGTGATTTTCAGATATTTGCAGATTTTTTACTTCAATTTACAAGTTCATCACATTTCCCAGTGCCACATTTTATTTATTAGTGTAAACAGCATGGTGGGTAAGATCACAGCAAATCAACAGGGAAGAAAACAATTCATATTGCTGGCAGAGTTTATATACCTGCTCATTATTTTCAGCAAATTGCTCATAAGGACACAGCTTTTCCAGAAGCTGTTTATTTAAGTGCTTAATGGATATTCTTGTCACACCAGGCCAAGAAAAGTCACATCAAAACCTTTGACACATCATTTGATGCTATTTTATATTTTAAGAAATTTGGCACACATCACATTACAGCGCAATGCATTATTAAGTGTCATTCCAGCATATGAGATAATCAATCAGAAAGAACCTTTGGGATCAAATGAAATTGAATAACTGACATTCAGAATAAACAGAACTGTAGGGTCTACTGAAGAAGTTGCCATTTAAGGAAAAAAAAACATGTCCAAAGAAGCTTAATTATTTCTATTTCCCCTTTTTCTCTTCATAAATATTCCTAGTAGTGTTACATTTAGTCCCAAATCCAAGGCCCTTCCTCTGCTCAGTGCTTGGATTTCCCACTATCTACACCGTGAGTCCGGGAAAGCCATAAAACAACAAAGAAATTCCCTGTTAAGAATCTGATCATGTTATTCAGACCATTTGGCCTCGTGCTTGCATTCATTATATGGAATGGAATGCTAGGAAATGCTATGAAAGCAGGAGCAGAGGGGATTAGGGAATCTCTTTGGGTCACTCATTCATTTCCCACTCCCTTCCCCTCTCCCTTTGTCCTGGGTCAGGCTCCTTTCCCAGATCAGTCTCGGTGCACTCCAACAAAATGCAGACTGATGGAGAATGTTGCAGTAACTGAAACCCCCTTTGGAGGAAAAAAAAAAGAACAAAAAGAAAGTGAAAATAAAGACAAATTGCTGTTTATCTGAAACAATTCAAACCTATTCTGATAGGTATAAATAGTAGTTGGAAAAATTACTTTTGTGACCCAGTATATCAAATACAGCATTTCAGTTTGGCATAGGCTTGGCTGCCTTAGCCCAGAAACAGTCCAGGCTGGGAGAAGGACATGTCTGTCACACACAGTGCTCTACACTGAAATTATTTATGAATACCAAGAGGGTTAGATTCTGCAACTAAGGTTCAGCAAAAGGCACATTACAACATATTTTATAACTTATTTAACTCTTTTATTTCTTTAGCTATGAATGCCTCCTTTTGGTCATTTTTCATGTGTTTCACAAGCCTGCACATCTATTCCCTGGGCAACCTGTCCATATCACAGAGGCAGTTCTTGAACAAGAGCTGCCAAAGAAGCACCTGTACCCTTGGGTAGAGATATATGGTATTTTATTTGAAAACAAAATGCACACAAACACAGATGTCCAGCAAATTTACCACATTTTTAAAATATCTCAGCAGCATTTCTCCAGAATGTCTCCTGTCTCACATCTCAGAAGACAGCTTGCTGGATGATAAAAACTACATTTTAATAGGTGCCATTTAATTCAGTGCTATGTAAGAAATGACACAATCTCTGCTTCACAGACAGGAAAAGGATTTTTGAAACCAACTAACCTTAATTACTTTCAATTTACTAAAAACATAAGCTAGCAGTAGGATGTTTAAAACTGACAAACTTAACAGCTCCCCTTTAATTATCTTCAACTAAATAGTCAACCAAGGAGACCTCTTCAGAAGCAAATCTGAGTTAGGCTTATAAATCCCATAGTAGCATGGGATTTAGTAGGATGCAAATTCCTTCAACAGGGCATCCATTCCACACAGCAGCTGCTGAAAACCATAACCTCAGATGTTGCATTTACCTGGCTGACCACGCAGAGGTGAGGCCAGGAAGGAACTGGTGTAAATGAGCAGAAGGTTGAAGGAGCAGCCCAGGCAGAGAAGCAAATGCCCACTGCAGTGCAGGTGATGCTTCCCTAGGGAAACCTTGTCCTGGTGGAGGCCACTGAGAATTGCATGGCTTTGTCCACAGTGCCTTGGCCTTGCTAGACAGTTTCTAATACTGGAATGTCCCTTGGGAAGCAAATAGTACCATTAAGTTTGCTAACAAAAAAGTATCCTCTGCCTATTAGGCATTTAGACACTGGTTTTCTCCTTTGGTCTTTCTCTTAACATTGTGTCTGCGTGGAAAATCCAAGGGCCTTGTTCCCATTGGGAAAGAGAACTTCAGCATACAAGCAATGGGACCATTCTAGAGTTCTATTTAATTGCTCATGTCCTAAGGCACAATTATGGTAAGATACATATTTATTCATCAGAAAGTCTTTGTACTAATACAGTAACACAGGTCATCTTCCTAAAGACACACACTTTGACCTTCTGAGTATTTCAAGCCACAGCCAGGAGTCCTCTCCTGATGACACACCCAGTCCTACATCCATATTCCTACCTACTATTCAGCATCACCCAGAATTTGGGCTGAAGAGAGAATACAGAAACAGTGTTCATCAAAACTCCCAAAAAATCAGATGCATGAGAACTCCTGAGCAGCAAGTGCTTTGGGCAGGGAGCTGCATCTTGCTCACACACATCTAAAGGAATTCACAACTTCTACTAAGGTCTTATTTTCCCACTTTTCAATTTCATCCCAAAGACATACAGTTCCCTTAAAGAACCAGAGCAAAAGAGCAATTCAAGTCAAGCTCTTAAGCAGTGGTCACACCACGTAACCTATCTGAAGATTTTCCTGTACAGTTCAAAGGGCATGAAGGGGACTTTGGTTCTTTGAAGTACAGCTCCCCATGGTGTTTCCTCACATAAAGGAAAAAAACATATGCCATAAAACTTTATGATCAAACTTACAGGAATCTGGCCAAGAGCCTCAGAGTGAAAGGAAGATAATTAGTTCAAACTAGCCCCACCCCCAGTCCCCCTCTGACTTCCTACCCAAACAGCAGCAAACCCAACAGAAGTTAAAAATCCTCATAAAAGTACAACCAGACCACAGGACACCCACTTCTCTTTATGCAGGTTTTTTTTTTTTTCCTAAAACAAGACACTACAAGAGCTAGGGAACAGGCCTTAGTCATACAGCAAACCTTTCTAATGTATGGGAAATAACCAGTGATCTCTAGGGGAAAAGGAAGAGATTCTAGTTTTGCCCTGGTATCAGTAACATTCGATTTTTATATCTAGCTGTATGTACAATTAGAGAAAGTGCAATATTTCAGGTGCCATTATGCAGGGTATTCAGAATCATTACATAGATTTAACAAGAACAAAGGTCAGTAGCAGCACAAGGCAATCAGCCAAGGGAAAACAGGATAGTTTCTCATGGTTTTCAAGACATCTGCATGAGTATATGAAAGATACTGTGGTCAAGAATAGCAAAAAATAACTGTTTTCAACGAGAGATGTTACAGCAACACCATGCTGTAAAGTGCTTTGCTGTGGAAGTTTGGAGCTGATGAAGGCAGGCATCAATCCAACAGTCTGCTGCCCAAACTGCAGTATTAGGTTATGATAATGCTGACATTTCCAGTGAGTGAGGAACTCAAAGCTCAACAGATGGGCTGGATTCTCTCACCTGAAGACATATGTCCCTGTACTGCCTGAAAACTGAAATTCTCCTCACTGTAAGCACAGAGCAGGATACTCTGGCTGCCTGTGCAGAGACCATGGCCCACTAAACAGCAGAGGAGGCAGTTTCAGGCAGCTAAGTTAGACATGGAATTCCAATATTTATTATTTCGGTGGGAGCAGGAAGAGAACAGTGACTAACAATCACTCCCATTTTTTCCCCAATCATATTTTCCCAAGCTGTTTCCTGTCTTACCTTGCATTGAGTAGAAGGCATAGCAAGGCCATTTTATGTAGCTTTAAAAGCATTTTTACAAAATATGACACCCACAAGAATTAGCTCCTGTATCACTCAACAGCTTCTAGCACCTGCCATGAGTTTTATCCCTACATGAAGATCCCTCATGTGCCAGAAGGAGACAGCTAATTCTGTGTCTGCCCTGTAGGCTCCAAGAAAGCAGACAGACAAAGAACTGTGCCAGAACTGGGTTTGTCACTTGTGCCCCAAGGATCCCAGCAGTAATGCACAGCCATGGATGAGTCTCAACTTTCCACAGGATCCTCACAACCCCTGATCTCAGAGCACTTTTCTACACCAACAAGAATAAACTTAACAAGTTGTGCTTGAACATGATCTAGCACAGTCAAGCTTTGGCCAGGCTCCTAATCTTAGGAGACAGCTGCTCTAACCAAAGGAGGAAGGAAATGGTGACTAAGGACAGCTGCTAAGAGACCTGGGGACAAACCACACCCTACCACCTTGCAGCTGCAGAAAGCTTTCTGTTTTCTCTGGACAGTCATATCAAATAAAGAATATTTGCTCAGGTAATCAAAATGCCTCTGTGTATGACCTGATGGTTGTGAATAAGATGTCACTAGATGCTGTGAAATTCCTCAGGAATGAGACAAAGAGGTGGTAGGGACAACCCATCATAATAGGCTTCAGTCTCTGCAGTGATGAGAGCTTTTGAGTCACTCTACAAAGGGACCAAAAACCTGATCCCACTGCTCAGTTCAAAAACCCAACTTGTCCATGGAAATCCACATTTTGCATTATATTTTGTTTTATGCATGACCAAAGTCACAGGAACCCCTGTGATGACTTTAATTAGCAAGGGTTATTGACACAAATGCTTGTGGGCTCAAGACCTGAGAGCACAAACATCCACATTCTCCCACATAGTAATTTCATTTTTTATACCATTTGTGGGTAAGAAAGAGCAATTTGCAAAGTAATACACTTACTGCACTGTGATTTGAATTTGCATAATAAAAGCATTTGCCTTTTAAGGCATACATTAATGCTTAGAAGGAAAAGTGAGTGTTCTAATATAATTCAAGATATCTAGACACAGTTCCATTATTTTAATTTACATTTTATTGGGTTTTTGCTTTGGTAAAGAAACACATGTTATAACTAATCACAGTTCTAATTACTGCCTGATTCTATCTTTTATTACTGCTAAAATTTCTATTAAGGAAATGAAAGAAACTAATAGGATCATTTAAAGATCAATAGGAAATATTGCTTACATAGAAGTTGCAATGTATAAACTTCAACTCAACAGACAGAATCAAAATAATTCCTTGGAAACAAAGGATTATGAATTCATTCCACTTAGGAAAGAACACAAACTGATTTAAAGGCTATCCACAAGAAGAATTCCTTTTAATTTCACTCCTCTGAGAGCAATAGGCAAACAAAAAGCACAACAAAATTATTATTAACTTTCCACTTCCACACTTCTAATACTCTTTGTATGGAGTCTGAGTATCTTTAAAGAGTATCATTAGGATCTGGAATGTACCTGACATTGGTGAATATAGGCATGGGGAGGTGACTTGCTTACAATTGTACAATCATAGTCTCGTGACCCAGATTCTTATTTTAAAATGATGCTTAGATAGATCCCACTGAGTACCCAGTCTATCTAAAACCTCTTCTTCACTTAGTTTTGGCAGAAAAGAAATTATTTTACTTCAAGTCACTACTCTGCCCAAAGTGGTTAACCCAGAATGAATGTCATACATCAAAATATTAATATGATCACATGACAATACCTACTTTGATGCAACTTCTTACTTTGGCTGCCAGAGTGAAAAGTATAGGTGTACAGAGGTGAAATTAGAGCAGGATAACACCTCTCTCTACCTGTTCATGAATAATTTAAATACCTTTTAAAACCTCCAATGCCCCAGAAAGAATAAGGAGAAAAATACTGGAAATGCATTTTAAAGCACAGTTCATGCAGATGCAGTACCTGTCCATGACTGCAAGAAAACCAGAGTGGCAATGCAGGTGACCAGATTTCAAACCACCAAACTTCTAGACACATTCAGACCATTATTTTTACCCCAAAATATCTCTATTTCTCTTTTCTGGTTATGCAGTGAACTCTACTATGTTCTCTTTCTTTAAAAGTCTGAAAAAACAACTGTGTCCACAGAGACCCAGCTCAGGACTAAACAACACTTTCAAGATAAAGCAGAGTCAGATGAACAGTGCCTGCTTACAATGGCGGTCAACTGAAGCCAAAAGGTGATGCTGTAGGTCTGTGTACAGGCTCTTCCTGGGAGTCAGGGTATTGCTAAACATTGTATAGAAACATGTGATCACACCAGAACAGCTGAGTCCTCCAGGGGTTATAATGCCTGATGTGGCTGCAGTGGCACCTGCACTTCTGAGCATTCCTACAAACTACAACTCTGCAAGAAGGAGAAGGAGAAACTCCAGGGCCCTCCAGGACCTTGGATTAAATGTGAAGGCAGCTCTGAAGTTCATGTGCCAGAGCCTCACTGGATGTCTTTTATTTGAGCTTTCTCCCAACCTGAACTTGAGTGTACAGATCTTGAAAAAAGAAGGAGACAAAGCCCCTAAAACTACTTAATACACCTATTAGTGGACTCAGAAGGTTCAAGTACACAATAGTGAAATGGACTGAGACAGAAGCAGAGTTATCAGCCATGGAAATAGAAGCCCTTTTGCTTCTGCTACAAAGAATGTGACGATTCTGCTATATTTAAAGACAGGATTAAAGGATGCTGCAAGCTATTAGACATAATATATAAAAATCCAACTAAATTGGGATAATGGCCAACAGAAAACTTGATTTAAAATTGGTAAAAACTGATATGAGATTAGAGTGACCTTTCTCTAATAGATGAGTAAGTCTGTTAAAATTTTCCATTTCCTAGAAGGAACTATGAAAACAAAGATCTTCCTGCTTGAAGAAGGATTAATACCTAAATTCAAACACATCCAGTATTCTTAAATTGTATGGCTTAATAAACTAATAAAGAATATTTTAGAAAAACAAGTCATATCCATAAAGAACTCGTACACAGAGGGCAACTTCTAAATCATAACATCCCCAAAAGCATCCACAATAAACTTCATAAGACCATAGACAAGGAAATAACCTTGTTCTAAACACAATCCTTGCTTGGCAGCAAGGCACCATAAGGTGAGTGCAATTCCTTGCCCCCAAATCATTTGTCACCCTTGTTTATGTTGTTTCTACACAGAATCTAATCCTCTTGACACTGCCTCTTTTTTGAGAGCCAAGCAAATTATTGGCTTCTGTTTGTAACTCTGAGACATCTGTTTTCCTCTTTTGTCACTGTATCTTTCTTTTCAGGAATCAGTTGCCTGGAACCACAACAAGATCTGGTATAAATCAAACCAGTGGATTAATTTACTTCAATAATAATTAACACATTAATATTTTGGGGGTGGAGGAGAATAAGAGGGGGATGGTCTCAATATCATGCAGCATTTCAGGCAACACCCTACTCTCTTTTGGTACCGTGATCTTCACCTAACATTTCATCATTGTCTAAACTTTATAATCAGTGGTTTTCTAGCAAGAGTGCAAGTGTGAATGAATGCAAAATTATAACCAGGATTGCACTTCAGCCTCTTTCTGCTTCCTGACATTTGCATGATCACCTTGCCACTCTTTTAATAGCTATAAAAAATATACCAAAGGCACTATCTTACCATGAAAATTTGTCCCTCTTTTGTTGGTTTTGTTCCACATTCAGATTACCCCAGGATTTCCCCTGATCTAGAGACTGTCATGCACTGGCCATCACTTTGCCCTTCCCTCTTTCCTGATCCCACCATTAACTTCATACTGCAGTCCACAGATACAAACGTGGCACCAAACACTTCACTGCCACGAACATGAACCAGTTACAGATGTTGCCCTGCAGAAGGACACTTCAGGCTGTGTTTACGTTTGTTCAACAAAAAGCTGTACAAGATTGCTGAGATTAAAACTGGACATGGCACATTCCACCAGTCATCTGCACTAATGTCAGTAACAAGAGTTTCTTATTTCTGAGGGATGCTCATGCAGGAGTAGCTATTTTAGGGGTTGTTTTGGCGGGCTTTTAATTTTATGGGAATTGAAGAGACAATGTTTTTCTAAGAGGATGATTCAATATAGTGGGTAATGTATTTCAACTACATAAATTCTGCATGCAGACCCTGGGTGCTTCACATGGTTTCAACGATCCACACTCTAACAGCTTAAACAAAGACAATCACATGGGCTTAATAAAGTCAGTGGTAATAAAAAAGAAAAGCTTGACTTTAAGAGGAAAATATTTATATTGGAAGCAATAATTATATAGTACTTTTCATCCCCAGAAGTGCTTTTTAAGTGTCATCTGGTGGTTTGCTTGAAAGACTGAGAGCCAGGATTGGATTTCTTTTCCTCACTGCCACCAGCTTGCTGTGTGGCCTAGGGTTCATTGCTTAGTGTTGGCTTTTCAGCAGTTCCAGGCACCCATCCATCCATAGGGTGCCACTGAAAAAAATCAGACCAGCAATGCTCTTGGGTCTCACTTTTTCCACCTGTAAATGAGATTAGTTACCCTATTTTGCAAGGTTGTCATGCACATTAATCATTATTTGTAGGTTTTCTGGAGATCCTCACATCAGAGAGTACTACAATGACCTGGCTTCATTTATGGCAATGTAAGATAATCCCCAAGCCAAGAACTGAAGTTGCTCCCTGGAGTAGAGCAGAGCCATCTAAGTGTAAGAAGTAGCAAGTGGGATTACAGTGAGGGAAGGGTGTTTCCCAGTCATTAGCAATGCTTATACCCTCCCAGCTCCCTTTCATTAGCTCCTGGGAGACACTGTAGGAAAAGGAAGGGAATATAACCCCTCTCTCTCTTCCTCTCACTCACCACCTCCAGCCTCCCTCCCTCTGATCACCAGAGAACAGCAGCAGTGGATCAGGCAGCTGCTGGCTGTGAGCACTGTTACTCTCTTTTGGAATTATCCTGTTTGCTTCTTTGGTGTTGCTCACACCAGCTCACAGAGCCACCCCTCTGTCTTTACCATTTGTAAGCACTTGGGGAGCTGGCTGCTCCCCTACACTCAGAACATGCAGCACTGACAGCTCCCCAAGGCAGCAGCCTGGAGATATCATTGAACATAAATGCATGCAGGTAAAATCCTGCTCAGCTGGGCAAGTGCCCCTTTCCTCCCTGCCTTGCAGCAGCAGCTGAGGTTCCACTGAGTGTGCAGCACCTAACAGCCATCCCAACATGGGTAACAGGAGTGGTGAGAGAGCATCTCACTCCTGAGCAAAGCAAGAGGGAACACACCAGCCCATCACAGCTGAGAGAGGATACAGCAAACTGAGTAGCTGCCATATGCACTGCAGATCTGCCAGAGACATCATCTGCTGACAAACTGCAGCTTCATTTCTTCAGGACCTCACAAATACACAGAGTTTAAAAAAAAAAAAAAAAGAAAGAAAAATCAATACATCCTACAAGGTAAGAAAGGGGCTAGATCTAACTCTTCAGCATAGACTCCTTCAAGAACCTCTGCTCCACAATGCAGCAGACTAGGAAGAGGACAATGAAAAAACAAAACTAATTAAAATGCAACTCACACATTAGGGCTGCTGGAATGCATGGGATCAATTTTCATTGTCATCACTACAGCAGGGCCAGAGAAATTCAAGTGCTTTTTATCAGATTCTCCAGCCTACACAAGAACTCAGTTCCAAAACCACCTCTCCTAATTCCTCTATTCTCCCAGGAAAATCTGACATCCACTTATGGACTCTGGCATAGCAAAATCCCTATTCAGTACCAGAAAAGTTTCTGCTGGATCTTGTTTTTCTGTTCTTCCTCCAGGTATAGAAAGGCACCCAGTTTTTTTAGGCTATTTAATCAACTTCCAAACACTATCTTTTTCTAATTCCTTATTTCCTCTACTGTATTGTTTAAACAATTAATTCCCACATGTCTAAATTGTCCAATTGTCTATCCTGAGTTTTTATCCCATTTCAGTTCTTGGTTAGTACCCAAGTTAACTCCCTTCTTGCCCTGAGCAATTGGTAAGTCCTCTCACACCCACCCAACCTCTCAACTCTGCAGCCTGCTCGTTCCACTTGGCAGGAAAAGCTTCTAGGATTAACTTCTAGTACCTGACCTACATTTCTGGAGAACTTGGGAGTGGAGAATTGGTTTCTACAGCAATTCCTGAGGATATTCAATAATCTTTTTCATGACAGTTTAATAGCCATATATACACTTTTCTATTATTCTTATAAGTTCTTGATTCCTCAAAAAAAATCCCTGCCATGTTAAATATCCCAGTTATTTAGCACAAGATCTTCTGTATACAACAAAATGTATTTGAAACCACAATGACTTGAAATGACTTTAATAAAAGGGATGCTCAAGGCTTATGAGGCTTTGATTTTCATTTTCACTAAGGCCTTTACTTACTCTGGCAGAATCAAATGAGAGTAAATGGGATACAGACATGCCTTACACTCACTTTAAGAGGCCATTACACAAACGAGAGGAGTCTCTCCTGTCTGGTAAAAAGAGAAGCAGAACCATTTACCAAATTATGAGAAGCAGCCTTTTCTCCAGCAATGAAAGTCTATTACTGTGCTTCACCAAAACCTCAGCAAGTCAGTGAAATTGCTGTAGATGTGATGAAAAGCTCATCTTAGGGAATACAGCGTCACATATACATCTCCTTCAGAATTTATTTGTCTCTTGCAAACCCATGAGCAATTTCCCCACACCTATTTTCCCACCATCCTTCACAGAAGCTAACTTGAAAAGGTCTTTTCTTCTGGGAGATATACAGCAGCTTGTTTTTTGCTATTATGCCTGCTTTTTCAGTTTGAGGAACATTATTGTGTTGTTAAAAAATATCAGGAATGAGGGAGTTGGTGTGACAGACATAATTGGTAAAAACTTGCAATACAGTATTGCCCACAAGTGATATATATTGTTTAAATTGTACACACAAATGTCCATCACTTTTTTGTGGGCACATAAAATAAGGGACTCAGTCTCTGAGAAGTGCCATCAATCAGTTCTAGCAGCCAGCAATAAATGGCCATTTACAATGAACATATTTATAAGATCACTTACGTACACAATCTAGAATATCCTCCTTATACTTGCATTCAAGCTCAGCCATGAATCACTGTGAAAACTGGCTTTTTGTTGACTGGCAGCTTTAGGGAAAGAATCCTTTCTGTTTCATATCTCTGAGTATTTTAAGGGGAAACTTTGCTTAAAGAATGCTAATTAAGAGTGATGTCAATACTCTTAAAAATATTTTTTTTAACAGAAGAGCCATTTTAACAGGTACAGTCTGAAATCCCAAGAGGACAATATTACCTGTGCACTTCAAATTTCAGTGTGATCTTACAACCTCATCCCATTCCCACATGACCAATGATGTTCACTTCTAGAAATTTCCTGTTCCCAAGGGATGACTATTCATCTCTGAAAACTGCTCCCCATATGGTGGCACAGTCCAGCTCACACTGGAGTGTTGCATTCTTTCCACCATGACACACCAATGCAGCCTGAGATTACAGGGCTGCTGGTTTTTAAAGCCCAGCAGGCAAATCCTCTCTCTGCTTCTTGAACTTTGCATCCATGAGACCACCTCACCCAGGCCCTCCCGGTGAGGAGCCAAACAATCCTGTTTGAAGGCAGCAGGAAGACCATGACTTCTTGCCCATGACATGGAATTTACTCACTCATTAATCAGTCTTGTTCTGCTCCTTCCTACTGCACAGGCACACCAGAAGGGCTGGCTTCCTTTCCCACAGCAATCCTACATCCCTCAGTTGCAATGTAATTACACAGAAATGATACTAAGCTCCAGAAAGAAGAGAACAAAGTCCTAAACTTCCCCTCCTTCTCACCACAAATATGTGCAAAAATTGCATTTCCTTCCATCCCTTTGAAGCATAATTCAGTTGCCTTGTTAATGTCAGGAAGATTATATTGAAACTCTTTCTTTAGCAGCTCAGTGCCCAGCTGGGAGGTGAAAGGCTGCAATCGATGTAGTAACCCTACAACAGATGAGTTTCAAGCACTACACATTAGGCTTTATGGATTTCTTTAAAGTGTGCTTTAAAAAAATAACAAGGAAAGAAATTAAAAGACCCATCCTACCATTTCAGCTTTCACAATCTTTTATACAATCCTCATTTTTCAGAGCTGGGAGAGAATAAAAACCCAGCCTTTCAGACCTTGGAAACAGGTGAGTGCATAAAATTGCTGGGCTAATAAATGTCATACTGTCCCTCCATTTTCCCTAAAGGCTGTTCTTAGTTCTCAAACACAACAGGGGACTGAAATTATCTCCAAAGCACATAAATTCAAACTCTGGTGACACTCAAGAAGAGATCAGAGCAAGATGGATCCTGACAGGCAGTTATTCAGCCAAGCTGTTTTACTATTTGCTTAACAGCTTTGAATTTCTCTATGAATTTCAAAATGCAACTCATCACTGAAGAAAAGTTAGGAGCAAAAATAGAAATTCAAGTTGTTTCTTTTGGAGGACAAAATTCCTCAGAACATGTGTTATTTAGAGATTTTAAAAACTGGCTCAGCAACCCTGATTTCCTTTGCAAGTGCCCCCATATTTGCATTAGCTGGAACAGTGCAAACAGAATCTCATGATTGGATGTGTATGCCAGGATTTTATACGTGTAAAAGTGTGCACAGATGAAATACTGGCTTATTAAAGCTTCCAGTGTATCACTGATACATCTCATGAAGTGTACTTTTGGGCAACTTTAGTACGAGTAACGCCTTTTATTTATTTAAGCCATAGTTGAGAATATAATTCTGGGACAGCACATGTGAAGGTAAAATGAACAAAATACCTAGAAAAATAAACCCCCAAAGTATGGCAGTTGAATCAAATTGACACCCAAGCTATGTCAGTGATATCAGAAACATCAGTGTGGGGGTGCTGCTAAATTTGGTGCTGCTTTGACAATGCAGTTCTGTACACTGAAACACAGAGTTAAAGGGCACTGTAGTAGGGCCCATAGAATTGCATGCTTTATCTTTTTCTTAATTGCTTTGTGAAAGAGAGAAAGTCTGCAAGTACCAGGTCTATGTTTTTTCATTTTTAATCTGTCACAGGATGTCCACATCACACTGAGGATCTCCCAAAATTCAGCACACTCAAGAGGTATTTCATGACTATCCCAAACACTTGCAGAACCTCTGTGCCAGAACAATCCATTTGGTATTATTTCTGATTGTCAGCACAATGAACAGATTAGTTTTGGTCACAGTTAATAGCTGTGGACAGACACCCTGTACCCTTATCAGCTGTTCTGGAGTTCTGTATGTGAGGAGGGTACAAATGGAGAAGTACCAACTGTGTAAAACAGATATCCCCTCCCATGCCATTATGTATTCATGTACAGAGAAACAAACTGAATTCTATTTATTGCTATAAGGAGATACAGGTTTTTTCCCTCAGTGGAAGGACTGTACACCTATGTAAAGGGAAAATGGCATTGCTCGTTTTAACTTATTCCTGCTGCTGCTGAAATAACAGGAGCTGTTTCAAGACAACTCAGTCTGAACCCCATTGTAATAGGTCTCAGCCTTTCAGAAGGAAGAACTGAGCCATCTACAAAAGGAGAAAGAGAAAAAAAAAATCCCATCTCAGAAAGCTGTGCTGTGGATGTAGTTTCAGCAAACTGCCTGCAGCTGCAGAAGGAACCTGCCACACATTGCTGCTTTGAGCAGGCAGCAGCCTGTGCTGAAAGAATACTGATGGAGGGCCTGAGCCTCACAAGAGCTGTGCAAATTCAGCTGCCAGACTTTAGTTTGTAATAATGCATACTATGGCCATGTGAAGCACCCATTTATGAGGCAGAACTAAATGGCAATGTTAAGTACACAGGTAGAAGAATATCCAGCAATAATACAATGCTCAAGAGCCTTCTCTAAATTCAGTGGAGTTTCTCTGATTTCAGTGGCCTTTTCAATGAGCCTCAAGACCACAAATTATTAAAATATAGAACTTAATCAAGTAATTCTGCTTTCTCACTGATTTAATCTGCTTTATCCCCTCAATTTCTAGATAATGAGGAACCAAGTGTTATAAGTCCCATTATTTTGCTATTAAAAGGAAATCTAAGCCTTAGGTTTTGTTCCTAAAGTAAGGCTCTAAAGACAGAATCCCCAGTGCCACTTCTGTTGATTGACCTAAATATCTTCCTTACTTTTCAGGTCTTTGGTCAGGCAAATTGATTTCTGCACTTTCCTCTCAGCTAAGGCCCCCACAGAGATGCCCCTGGTCACACAGTCCCTGTACATGGTATTCTTTAACCATCCCCAGCTGCTTGTGCAGGGTCACTAGAAAACTGAGGACCAGCATCAGGTTATTTACTTCTTGATTTATCTGTATACAGTTGGACTTGCACTGAAACAGTGTTTATGTGTAACATAATTATAATAAATAAAATAATTGCCTACCCAGTATGCTATATTTTTCCAAACTGCATCATCCATACAGATATATTTCATATATCAGAAATACTGAAAGGTTTTCAACTCTTCTGACAGTAAGAACATATCAGATTCCATTCTATGTGGTCTTCATTATCAGAAAATAACTGAGGCATACAGCGAGGCAAAAAAAACCTGCTCTTCTTGTGGAATTCCTACATGTTCTCTTTTCTATTCCTCCTTTGGGCACAGACACCATCTCACTCTACATATCTACCAGACTGGAACTGCCATCTCAGTTCCATAGACATAGGTCTCCATGTAATAAACCAATAGTAATGTAATGAAATAAGAATAAAGATTGGTGATTCACAGTGCTGACTTCATTCAACATCCAATTAACCAGGACCCAGTGGCACCTCAGTGAGATTCAGTGCAGGGCAGATTGAGTTTCCACAGCATCTACATTCACATTAGAAGAGTAAAGGCAGTGGACATCCTGTCCTCACAGTGATGGGCAGAGTGCAAACACCCAGAGCAGAATGGAATAGCTCAGAACTGGGACCAGGAAAGGAGTTGACTTCAATTGTTAAAATGTGCTGCCATAAAAACTCCAAGAAATATTATATCACACAGAAGATGTAAATCTTTACATCTTCTGGAAGGACTGGTATACTGGAGTTTCCTCATACTTGCATCAAATAATCCTGCATCAATACTAATCCAGTCAGCAACAGAACATTTTTCGTCTATTCGTTCCTGTCCTGTCCTCCCACCCCAGGCTCAAATCTCATCCATCTTGTATAATAAGGCCCTTTTTGTGCTGAATTGTTATCTCTGCTGGCCCAGGTCTGTACATCCACAGCCTTCCTTCAGGTGCTATTAATGCATTTTTCTGATGCAAGCATAAACTGGTCTGAAAAAGCAAAGGTGGAGCTGTAACTGTGTTTAAAGCCCTCAGAGAGAACAACCAGTTACTTTAGCAAAATGTTCTTGCAGATAATGTAGACTAGGATTTACCAGAGCCATCTCTGCCCTTCTAAGCCCTTCAAATGTGACAAAGATGTAATGGTACCTGAGATCCCCAATGAAGAGATACATTCAGTATCAATAATAGTTACACTTATAACTCAGTGATGAAATTCCTGATGGTACAGGAAAGGCCTTTTCCCAAAGCCATTAACTGTGTCAAACTCACAAGATCTGTTTCTGTTTGAAGAAAACCACAACACAATTAATTAATGCCAAAATTCCTTTTTTGATACCTCTGCAATATTAGTAGGGCACCCACACCATTGCTGATATCCAAAAACTTCAACGTCTGCTTAAACTTTCAGTCCTTTGTTCTCCCAGCTTCTGGCAATAATAATCACTTGCAAGACTTGCTGTTAGAAACAGTCATTGATTTTAAAAATATGAGTGATCAAAGATCTATGTTTTCTAAAAGGTAATTTCTGAAGCAGACAGTTATATCAAACTGAAAAATTCAAAAGCTTGGTAAACTTTTTGCCTTAATGAAAAGCCTAGAAAGTTAGCAATGGATTCTGTCCATCACTCATATTAACATAATTTTCTAAGAAGGCTATTAGGTAACATGAATTTTACTAACAAAAAGGGTGAACACAAATCAAGCATTTTGAGAGATACTGCTATGCATCACTGGCACATAATTCAATGTTATGATGGATTGCTGGTTTTCATACTAATTTCAAGACTTTTGAATCAGTAAAGTAATATAGTTGGTCAACATAATACATTTCATAAATCAGAACTTGATAGATTAATCCACATGGAATTATAAATCACATCAGGGTATTCACTCCCAAGCAGAGCTTGCTCTCTACCTATTTTTCTTCATGGATTTGAAAACAAAATATTGTGAGCTTACATCTCCAAATGATATGTTAGCCCTCCAGGGCTATTCCAGAAAGCTCTGCAAGATCACAAGGGCAGAGTGTGTAGAGTAGGAGAACTTGGCAAGCTCTCTCATAAACTCACAGAGACTGGAAAAAGTGCAAATATTAATGAAGTTCATGTACCCTGAAAGAGTGCATGATCAGAAATTCATCTGTAGCTAACAGCCTCAAACCCTAAGCAGTAAAGATACTGTCAGCAACAGCCCTCCTACAGATTTGTAAGTAATTAATTAATTCTTCCATCTCTCAAATTTACCTGTTCCTTAAAGAGGATTATATCTTCAATACTTTTCTGTAGAAGAAAAATAAACCACAGTTAATTTACTCTCTATCAGAAATGTCTGCAAGCAGAGTTATGGTGAGGTGTGACCCATGATGCACCGGCCCTGCTTTGTCTATAGATAAAACACCAGACAAAAATGAACACATGTTGAAGCACTTTCAACAGAACCAAGGACACTGGCTTTAAACCTTGTGTGCATCCACCCCTGGAAGACACTCTCAGGCCAGGTGTAAGGGACACTGAGTCTGGCAGAGATCAGACTAATTACAGCTGTTGCAGTGTGATGTGCAGCCACACAGCAGGAACTGACAGAAGCCTTAACTAAGCCTTTCTTCTATTGGTATTGTTCTAGATTCATTTCTCCGTTTTAATACCAACAAGAAAAGAATCAACCACCCTGAATTTGCTTGGGTATTTAATGGACTCCTGGCTGACAGCAACACCCCAAACTGTGCCTGTTTAACCCCAACAGGCTCTGCCACAGATCTTTGGACCCCATCAAATTCTACCCCTTGAAGAACAAAACCAACACTATATTTTACAGGACATCTCCACCAGCATACTTATTTACCTTTAAAGACCTAACAAACATTTATGCTGACTTCTATCCTTTAAAGATATTTTAACTCCAGGCTACTGACTGTGCTTATTGCAGGTAACAGACACTGACTTTCTGTGAGACTTGAACTGTGCTGCATATTTGAGGAAATGGTGTGGGGCTTAGAGCCTGTACTGCTGTGATCACTGTGGAGGAAACAACTGATCAAACATCCTTGAAAATAGAATATGGTAACTTTCCCAGACAAGTTCTGTAAGACTGAATTTGAGAAGCTCCACACAGCTCTATTCCTTGGTAATTATTATGTAAAACTATTAGATCCTGAAGGCCTAACACTGAAAGACAGTATCACACTATTAAATATCAGTATTCTTTAAATTCTGGCCTAAAAGTGACCAACAGGAAGAATCAATGGGAATTTTAAGACATTTTTATTAGTGGATATTAATATACATATTATGTTATATATCTTCTCCCTCCCAGGCTCCCGTAAATGTAAAGTTTTGAACAATTCCACATATGGCATGATATATTAAGAAAATAAAAATGGAAAGGATGCCATATTTCTCAGGTGGGGAAAAGAAGGTCAGGAATGGCAGCAAAACAATTCCCCACACATACTGGTAAATCCAGGCTTAATATTCAAGTAAGCTTTCACTGGCCTCATTTTATTCAGACTGGAATCCTTTATAATTACAGAAGAATTTCCTTGAGACTTCTTACATGGCCCTATTTTTACAGTGCACATGAGTCATTCTGGCAAAAAACTTTTCACTCTTGAAGTGCTATCATGAGGCCTTGCTGATCTCCAAGACATGAGTTACAATGCAGATGGCAGCTTGGGGAAATCCTGCTCTTATGTGGAACATCCAAAAGCTCTGGTCCCTCCCTCCCTTTATGCCCTTGTGAGCCAAACAGATTCACTCTGTTCACCTGTTCCTGAAACAAGTAGCTCCTAATCAAGCAAAGCAAAGCAAAAAAAATGAAGGAAGAAGGAAAAGAAAAGGTATAATTTACATTTGCTGTTGTCTTTAATTAAATGTATTCCACTCTGGTGCTGCCACTTAGGCTGAACCTTTTGCTATGCAAATTTCAAGGCTAACTTCTAGCCTTAGAACAAGTGTACACTTGAGAATGAGTTGGCATTTTTTCAGTGCTACTTGTGTTTAAGTGCACTCTCAGGTGTTTATGTTATCCTTCATAATGGCCTCTTCCCTTTCCAATTAGAATAATTAGAGAACTGACAGTAAAAAGATGCTTGGTTTCTTTATATCCACAATAGATCATCTAAGACTGCATTTCATTCTGAAAATCAATCCCCCTAATTTCCTGCTCCAGGCAGCCTGGGCACCTGTATTAGTCTGGGGGTTTTTTTGTTGTTGTTTTTTTTTTGTTGTTGTTGTTGGGTTTTTTTTGTTTGTTTGTTTGGGTTTTTTTGTTGTTGTTGTTTTTTTTTTAAGAGACATTCCTAATGTTGCCACCTGCTCCAGTCCCTGCACCTTCAGAAAGTCACCATCCCTGATGGTGCTGGTACAGTTATACACAGCAGGACATTTCAGGACCTGTATCTTGACAGATTAAAATGACAGAGGGAACTGCTATCTTTACTCAATGACCCAAAATTTGCACTCTAAACTAAAAGTACTTTGTACTTGTGCCAAGAACTGAGATCGGTTCCAAATCATCCTGTAGGGTTTTAGACTGTCCTAACCCAGCAGAAAATATGACCATCAATCTCTCTCCTTGTACAGCATAATACAAGTCCATTTATAATCTTCTGATCATTCACTCCATCATGAATATGAGCAGAATTTCTATCTATTATTACTATCCAGTAAAGAAAAATTCCATGAACAGATTTCATATGCGGGGAGGCAAAAGCTAAGGAACAATGTATTCTTTGCCTACCACACAGAGAATTCAACATACTGCAATCTGGTTTTGGACAGGAGCTAAGACAATAACGAATGACAGAAAATTGAAAGAAAAAAACGTTAAAAATTGGTCCGTTCCTGCAGACCTTCTCCTAGTACTTGTAAGGATGAGGTAAAAGTGGGAGTTGCCATCTGCCTTCAAACTGTGCTTCTTGCACAAACACATGAGTGTGCCATTGTTAAGAGGATAAGGACTGAACAGCTGGATCAGTTCTAATTATCCAATGATTACAGAGAGTAATTCAAACTTTCATAAAGACCTCCTTTGTGAAAAAGATCCACCTGCTAGAAACCACAAGTTGTATATATGGATATAACAGTCTTCAGTGCAGCAAATCACACCTCATTTTGTGCTCTTTGCATTCCCTATTTCAACCTTATAGTTGACTCACACCCGCATCTTTAAAGAACAGCACATTACCAAAGTTAGTTTTATGAAATAACAAAGAAAAATGCATAACAATGCAAACAAATTACAATTGCTTTGGTAAATTATTTTTCCCTGAAAAGAGAAAGTAGAAAAAATGCAAAACAGACTAGGATCATTTTTCTCTCTTCAAGACTGCTGGGAAATGTCATTTTGATCAACTCGAGAATTATCCACATATTCACCTGGGATTTGCATTGGATTAAAAATTCTGAGTGAAAATAAAAAATTAGATTTACATTTCATTTTAGAGGATACAGCAGTTCAGCATTTTGGTCAATAGGCTGGTGTTCATCCAAGTTCAACTCTAATTTTTTACCTTAATAGAGAAGATCTGAATACTTTCCTTCCACTTAGCAGAAAGAAAAAAAATAATAATTTTGACTTACCACCTCCCTCCTAAGTGCTCCTTACAGAACTTGAAAGGAAAAGACACCACATCCATCATATCCTTTCATCGTACTCTCAGTGGATTCAGAAATGTTTCTCATGTATTACAGGAAGGCTGCACATACCACACTCTTTCCCATGACAGCAGAAAAGCCTGGATTTCACTGCAGACTGTGCTGTGTTCAAAACAGAACCCAGAAGTTTCCACTTGCATAGTTCCAGTTTTCAGAACTCCGAAGCCACATGCCTGTAAAGGGACAGATGAGGCAGTGCAGTCTCTGAAGAGGTAATGAAATGGAACTATGTCAAAAATACTGCATCCAGGTAAAGCTTCTCCAGCAACCAATTGCCAATCCCTGTAGCAATTCCAAAAGTCCCAACTGTGGCCCTGTGCAGGGCCAGGAAAATATGTTGCACCCCACTTGGTGCTGTGCGTGTCCCACAGTGCACTGTAGATGTGTCCCATGTCACAGTCCAAACGGCCATAACACACAGAAAGCTTCAACCCATACTCAGTAACACCAGACCTTCAGAAGCCTGCAGGTATCTGCCCTTACAGAGTAACACCATTCCAGTTCAGAAGGCTTCAAGATCTGCTCTTTATTGCCCTTTAGCTCAGCCTTTTATCCCCTCATGCTGATGCACTGCACCTGTGTGCCCTCTGCTCCCTTTGGAGGTTGGTCAGTGCCCTGGGCACTCCATGGCTCATTGCTGTCAGTGCTGCTCACCTGCTGCTCACAGCTGTAGCCCATTGGGGATGGGCCCCACTCCCAATCACCACAAACTGTGTACCTACAGTTCCCCTTCTTGGATTTGGCACAAAAATTCATAGCCCTATAAAATAAAATGGCAAAAGATGTAGAGACCTCTGTATCCCTATTGACACCACGACTAAGGGAAGGATTTAGAGCATAATATCACAAGTGTTTGAAGAAATATAACTGAGGCCCTGTCAGGTAATGAAACTCAGAAAAAATCCTCAACACATAAAAATTGCTTTCACAAACATCCAAGCCCACTAAATAAAATAAAAATCTGAAATGAAACAAGATACTCTGGAATGACCTTGAGAGCTGCAATCTTCTACTCTGTCAGATAGCTGGAGCAGCAAATCACAGAAACATGATCTACATGTGCAAACTGTCCCATCTACAGACAAAAGCTTTCAGCAACAGGGTCCCCAAAAGAGGCAACATGAGCTTTTTTCTGTCAAACCCTTCATTATTCTAACATATGACCTAAAAGCCAAAGGAAACCATGCAGTACACTCCAAGCAGGAAATGCTGCTGAAGGGATCCTTGACATGATGAATCTTTCAAGATTCAAAAGGACATTAGACTGATATCAAAGTTGGGCATCAGTAATCCTAAAGAAGCCAGAGTCTTCCGCTCCATGTAAGCAGAGCATTGTTCTACTGCTTGTTCTGTTCTACTGAATTCAGCTCTGGTTATGCTTTGACTGAGCCACTTCTTTGCTTTTCCCCCTACAGCAACAATTTTTCCACCACCCAGAGTGACTGTTAGTGCCTTTATTTCTGTTGGAAAAATTTCTATACTGAACACACACAAACCTTGTTAACAGTTTAAGGACTTTTCCGTTTTCAAGTAGGATTAAAATATGACTCCTAATTTGTGATCTTTTGCATTAAAATATGCCCCCTGTTATCTTCTGCAGACATTCAAACAGATGTGAAAAGAGTACAAACATCCCAGGAAATCAGAACCAAAGCATATTCACTGTTTTGCTGATGTGGATTTTGTAAGCAAAGTATAGGAGAATAACTGAGTTTCAAACCTGGTAATCAAAAGTTTTAAGTAATGCCTAAAATTGATGGCCCTTGAGCTGTCTATATAACATTTACTCAAGCCTCTATACTGTCCATGAAACCATGCTGTCAGGGCAAACATGAAAACATTTGGTGACAAACACCTTCTCCCTGCCAACAAATAGAGTTATTTAAATTACCAGAGCTAATCTTAATGCTTGCTGTATCATCTATACAAGTCATAAAACAGTTTTACAAATCCAGAATAAAGCAAAAGTGATGCCTTGAGCTTACACCACAAGGATCACCATGACCACTGTCGCTGGGTTTGATTTCCTTCCTGAGCAAGAAAGTCATGGTTGATCTCATTTCAAAATTAAAGCACACAAAAATTGTTGTAAGACAACTTAATCCATCACTATTATATGTTCCAATGGTTTTCAAAGAGCATGAGACAAAATATGATCTCAGTTATATCAGCTATAGTGATTTGGTTGCTTTTGCTTCAACTGATAGGATTGTTTTGATGCTCTTCAGTAAAACTCCAGTTACACCACAGACTTGTGTAGGATTATCACTAACGCATGCTTTTAACAAGATGAGACATGGTTGATTTCTATATAGTTTTATCCTTTTTATGTATTCTGCATTTAATTCACTGCAAGAGGGGGTCCTTTAAAAAACTGATACCTCTTTTATTTGAAATTTGTGACATGAAGCTTCTTTACTTGCAACTGGTCATTATTCTTAGTGTACATGCAAACAGAAGTTCTAATAGTTTCACATATCAGATCATGAATGCATATGAACAGCAGTGTGGATTTCCAGAATGGAAATAGGAATTACAGAATTATAATATTGAGCACAAGAAGCTCTCACAGAGGGGAATAATCTCTGTGCATTTGTTAACCTATGTCTATCCATCACTTTCAAGATGACTGAAATAAGCAGATCATCTACTTTATGGCAGTAATGACTTCAATGGCACCAATTACCTAAAATCTCAGAAGTTATCCAAACTTCTAAAGATGGTAATACTTCACCTTTCTTTACTTTCTATTATGTCAGAGAAGCCCTTCAACAGGCATTTCAGAAAGTCTCTTTGCTCAGCACAGTGTGCTGCCCATGGGCTGAGGGTAGAGGTTTCAGTCTAACTGGGTAACTGGTTATCAGCTCCTGGTGTCTGCTGTACAGTAATTTCTCTTGACCACACATTCCAGCCTGTTAAAAGTATTGCTATACCGTAAGAACCAAAAATCAGTCCCACTTGTTCAGATCAAGGTTCACCAAGCCCACACTATCTTCAAGTCTCCCACAATGAATTATAAAGGCAAAGTATAAACTTAACATGTTCTCCCAGTTTTGTCAGTAAACATGGATGAGCTTATTCTCCCCTTACGTTTTTTAGTTTTAGCATTAACATTATCATAATTGAAGCTTTACTGTGAATTTTGACCTGGGGTCAGAAGATGAGGGCCAGATTCATTGTAGATGCATTCACAAATCAGATCCTAGCTGTAGTTAACAACACAAGTGTCAGCCATCTGCCTCTGTGGGCAATGGAAAAGGAAAAGCACTTCCAGAGACAGACTCAGAATAGTAAGTTTAGCTTCTGTTCCAAGCTCTCCCATGGAATTATCCATTTTAGAGTCCTTGGAGAAAAATAGCAACAGTGTGCAAGAATCCCTTTCTGAAGAAGCCACTTTTCCATCATTCTCTGTCCCAAAAGAAAACAAAGTAACACTAATTTTTAAAACAATGCCTGATACTTTTCAAACCACATTCATGATCTTTTCCTGATTACATCAGTCTCTACATTCAAGCTCTCGATTTATTCTGTTTCCATATGATCTATCTTAGCTTTTATCTTTTCTCATTCTGAAATTTTTATTCTTCTTGTGAACAAGTGATAAAGTGTAACAGTGATCAGCAGTTGTCTGTAAATAAAATTCACTGTTTTATCACTCCCCTGTAAAGTATTCTGGAGTGCAGGATTATATCCCTCCAGGGAAATGGCCTGTCTAAACAATCTTCCCAGAGGTTACAAACACTGATTTATAGCTAAGAGAACTCCCCCTACAACATGATACAGAGTATAATTATAAAGCAGAATATATGTTGGGAATTTTTTTTTCCTTTTGTAGGCATGTATGTACTGCTGTGCCAAAACTTCAAGTCAGAAATTAAACAATCAGCTAGAAAACTTACAAAAAGTAGCTTCTTTTTCTAATGAAAATCCTATGAAACACACACCTCAGAAAACCTCAAGAAAATCCTGGAAGTAATTCAGATTCTTCATGTGAAACATGAACTTTCAAAAAATTTTAGTGCTTCAAAGGGGTTGTTTTTCTTTCTTCCTTCTTCTCAAAGACACTGCATATACAGAAACGACATGAGAACACCCTATGGAAAGCCTACCCTGTCAAACCCTCATCACCTGTACAATAGTTTCTTGACATGAATTACCTGACACCTCCTACAACTGCAAAAAATTGTGGAATTTTAGTCACTGGAAAAAAAAAATCATTTAATCTTAAACTGGAAAGAAGAGAAGGCAACAAAAGAAATCATTATTACCAATTTTTCTGATAGGTCATGAGTAAAGTAGCAAGTGTAGAGAAAAAGTTCACACCCAGCTCTGGGGACCCAGGGCAGGACCCAGGGCCAGGTGGGATGAGGCTCTGAGCAACCTGGTCATTGGGAGATGTCTGCCCATGGGAGGGCATTGGAACTTGATGAACTTTAAAGTCCCTTCCAACCAAATCCATCCTCTCATTTTGTCTTTCTTCCACTTATGCCCTACGAAGCTCCAGAGAAGACAATGAGTCTTCTCTACAGATGGGTCTGGTCACTACAGCTTTTTGAGCCAAAGGCAGTGGTGGGCACATGAAGGCTGAGGACAATCTGCCACAAGAACAGTGCTAGACACAGACAGAAGAATTACCAACTACTGGAAAAGAGTTTTTATTTCTTTCACTCTCCTCTCACAGGTTTTTTTTTAATTTTTTTTCAATGCACCCAGAAAGGATTTCACACCAACAGTGAAAGATAT
Organism: Passer domesticus; assembly: GCF_036417665.1. Lineage (NCBI taxonomy): Eukaryota > Metazoa > Chordata > Aves > Passeriformes > Passeridae > Passer > Passer domesticus. The sequence goes on from NC_087484.1 coordinate 18,048,301, forward strand.
CCTGTTTTTCCAATGTATGTATCCCATCAGCCCACCTACAGCTATAAAATGCCATTCCCAGTCCTGAAAGGTTATACCTACATCACAACTCCAATATTCTTGCTTTCCCATCTGACTAATTTTCTGTTCATTGAAAAGTATTCCACACTCATGGGTAGACAGCATAGAACAGACTCTTCTCATGCTATTGTGAACCTGGAGCAGCTGAAATGCATTCACTCGAGTTAGTCCAAATTTACTCTCTGATCAGGATGGCTGCATTCCTCTAGAATTAAATCAGAAAGAGAAGAAAAAGGAAAATACACTTATGCTGCAAAGGTACAATCTTCCACCCAATTGCTATAGGAGTGAGACCAAAAGGAGCATTCCTGAGACATAGTCCATACTCAACAGGATTCCCAACTTGATCCCTGAAGTAAGACCCCATAAAACCACCAGCTTCTTGTGACTCACACATTAAGCAATTCAGCATTGTTTTCATACACAGCAGGACATCTCCCTTTCCTTATTTTACAAGATCCTTTGTTGAGAAAAGGGTGCAGAATAAACTTCAACACCACAACCTTTAAGCTCCCAGCACTTTGACATGAGATTGACAGTAAAGAGAGAAAAGAAGTTGCTAAGAGATGAATTTCTCAACTATTTAACTGCCAAATATTTGATACCCTAGGGTTAACTTCATACTACTGACAGGCTCCTTTTCCTCCAGAACTGCTGCCCCATGGAATACTTGTGTCATAAAATGTGAATGCAGGTAAAACCTCTGCTGCCAAACATTTGTGTGAAAAACAATAGTTGAACTGTAACACCGAATTCTCTGATTTTAAGTCCCTGATTTTCATGTCTTCAACTTTGCTATCAGCCCTTGTCCTGTAGTTGTAAGCCACTCTGCTTTCTGAAATTTTAGCCAATAAATCCCTAAAACTCATATTCTGAGTAAAGAAAGTAGAACAGAAGATTACTTTCAGTAATAAAAACTTCTGCTAACTGCAGTTATTTTTCTGGTACACAGTGCCACTCTTAACAAGAAGCCAAAAAATGATGTTTTACTAGACCTGCATACATTCTCTGCCATTCTGAGACCAGTGAGAGCTGACACAGGTCCTACAACTACACAGAAGTCTTACAACTTCCTTGAGCTGTGCACAACATTCCCTGCAAACAGCAGCAGATTTGTTTGTCTCAGTTACCATCAGCAAATGCCTCAGGAATAGCTGATGGACCACTGTGGTCATAAACCAAGATACTGAAAACCACTTGTCTGAAATTATGCGTCATTTTTTTGTGTTACTAGGAAGCTTACAACTAGTTTCTCTACTAGTTAAATGATTTCCTGTATTGAACTCTAGTGCCCAGTTTCTGGCCCAGAGAATAGCAATAAATATGTTCAGTGCCGCAATGAGACAGCCAATCAGTCCTGCAACTGCAAGCAATTTCCTCTATAAGAGTGGGAAAAATCAGGACAATCAAGGAGTTTCTCTAGTTGTCACTCAGGGAAGGAGATGTGTAAACAAGGTAGGAAGAAAACTTGGTCCCATCTCTGCCACATGTGAGATCTCGGAGAACAGAAGACCACTGAGAAACATTTCTAGTTTGTGGGGGTTTTTGTTTCTTAAAGATATGTTTCTCACACATTTACTTGACATTGCATTCACCTCAGCTAATTTAAAGTGTCTCTTTCTTTTGTTCCCTTAATTACATATCATATTTGTAAATGGGAATGTTCAGTCTTATCAAATGTAAGAGGTTTCTGTTCTTTGCCCACACAGAAAGCATCATCCTCACTGTGCTGAGGATAGAAAAGAATAAATCAAACCAAATCAAAATCTTTATGAAATAGGAAACAACTGCATAGAGGATCCATTAAAAGAGAAAGCATGAACAGCAAGATTTTCTTAAAATCTTCACTTATATTGCTTAAATATTGAACATAAGTAAAGTGATAGAATCCTGGTCTATAGTTAGGAGGGTTGAAACCATTCTCTATCAGAACTATTCAACTTCAACAAGTTCTTTTAAAATCCCAGTTTTAACTGTAAAAATGAGATTTTAAAACACTTGAGAATATTTTCCTTTCCCTCCATAATTTTTTTGTGTCTGCTTTTTAAAGTTGGTGTGTCAAACATTCAGCTTGTCAGATTACATGATAATAAATGGCATACAATAACTGCACAGCACTCAAATTCCATCAAATCTTGGCCAGTAGAACTAAAAACATCCAAACAAAGGGAACATCAGGGGACAGATCTCAAGCAGAAGCTACTTGGGATAACCTTTGAAAACAATAGTGCACCACTAATTTATACCAGCTGTGAATCCACAGGGAAGGAGCAATAGTGGTGGGAATTAAAATATACAGACAAGCAACGAAACTGAGGCAAGGTTTTGTGTATCCTTATGGAATCCTTCAGAAAATATGAGAAGGTGCTGAGCTTCCTGTCTATGTTTTCTCATATTCAGTGCTCAGGAGAGATCACATATAAATACATCAGTGTACAATTGTTGTAGGCATAAATGCAGCTTTTTTGACTGTGCCGGGGCTTTATTAGTAAAATATGAAGTATTGAAGTCAACATGATATGAGAATAGAGAAAAATACACCTTTTTTTTTTTAATTTATACCAACAGAGAAATAGGAAATATATTCCTGAGCTGCTTTTGCCAAAAATACTTTCAGCAGCCAGTGCAATTCAGCAGTTTATATGGGCTGCCTCATGAAAACATAATACAATAGGTGCATGGGAAAGTTTTCTGTAAGTATTTATGTTTATAAAAATAAAATTTGTGTTCATGTGGTTCTCCCAAGAACTGTGTTTCTAGTTACTGGTTAGTCTGTGTCCTTTAGCAATAATCAACAGTTCTTTGATGCATTTCCCAGCAGTATGGGAGCAGGTTCCACAGGCTTTCCTTCCAACAGGGAGGTGGCTACACCAGCTGACTGTGATAAAGATCCACTTCCTTTCTTCTCATGCACTGCTCTACTTGGTGCTTATTTCTACTGGGCAACTCCTGAGGCTTTTTCTCCTTCAGTGGTATTGAGAAGAGCACAGACAATGCTGTTGTGTCTGTCTATACCCTATTACAATCCTCCTTGGGATGAAGGGGCCAAACATTTTACTAAAAGCTAATGGCACTTGAGAGTCAATTTCCTGTAAGCTAGATATACAAAATCACCAAGGCAGACAAAAAAAATCTGTATAAGAAACCAAACAAATATTTTTGTGTTCTTCTACATCAACAAAAACAAAAAATAAAATATTTGAGTAAGAACAGCAATGCTTCCCAAGCCGCCTCCTTCCACAGCAATAATTATCCTTCTATTTTCTTCACAAACCCATTTCTTTAAATTTACAAAATTCATGCTGTGGTAAATGTTATTTTCTTTCAAAATTACAGGTGTAGCAAGTATTTGTCTTATAAAATCTGTCTTTACTTTTAACTTGTACTCAACTTACAGAGCAGAGCATAACAAACAAGCCATTACAAAGTGGTTTCCCTCTATCTTAGAAAATACTAATGTCAAGTGCTGCTCAACACAGGAATTTTTTGCCTAATGACTACTTTGCCTCTGCTTTCTTTGCAAAATTGCAGAGTTTATAATTATTTGTCAAATAACCATGATAGATACATTCAAAAATAAAGGAAGAGCCCATAATAGTGGAATTTATAAGCGATAGACAATGAAGTTGATCCTAAAGTTCTCAGTTCCTTGGATCTAATATTTGTAAAAAATGTGTGGGTTTCTCAATTTTCCATGCAATCTATTAGTTAGACTTGTCTCAGGTGTTTTCAGATTGAATTAACTGGAAATCAAAGATATACAATAGATGAAAGGCATTGAAATTAAACCCACCAGAGATCTCTATGCTCTGAGCACAGAGCAATCACTCACAAATTCCACTAAAGACTACTGAACACTTCAGCCACAAAAACCCAACTAAGCAGTAGAGATCAGCTCTCATTTTCTCTACCAGCATTTACCAACTATATGAGATACCCAGGAAATACGAAGAGCTCAGCAGCCCTACAGGATGATGGAGCTGCAGCTGTCAGACACTTTTCACACAATTTCTGCAAGACAAGGTGCCTGGTGGCTGGTTCCAGTCAGCAGGAAAACTCTGGATTAGAGGCCATTTCCTCTCCAACCAAGATGAATTCCAGCCTCTGGCATTTGCTCTGGTCAGACTCTGATGTTTGTAATTAATTAAACTAATTTGTTCACAGTAAGCATCCAGCCCTCCACCAGTGAAAAGTAGGAGGCACAATGAGATGCCTTCAGTTTTCACACAACAGGGCTCAGGTGAGACATTCTTTTCTAATGACAGAACCCAAGATTACTTTATTTTTCCCCCTTTTCTTGTGAAAGACAGTCCTTTTTTCCTAGGGAAAAAAAAACCCTCCAGTTTAAAGGACTATTTCACTCTTTCTACAGAGCATCTGCCCAGGAAGGAGGAAAACATGAGACTACAGGCAAAAGTCACTTCAGTAAGGAAGGATATTTGAATAACTGAAAACCAGTGCACACTTAGAACACCAAATGAACCAAGTACCAAGATGGAGAATGAATGTTCAAATCCAGTTGAATAAAAAAAAGGAATTAGTTAAAAAGGGCCCACAGATGGCACTCAATATTTTTTTTCAGATTCTACTAGCTAATAATTGTTTCTTGGGGACCACAACATACAAATCTCTCCTCTGCATTTTATCAGGACAGCCTTAGCAAAGAGGTAGACTGCAAGCAAAATTTGTTGACTGTATCACAAAGCACAGAAGGCAAATAATACTCACAAAGAAGTTTCCAATAATTTTTGAAAAGTAAATATGTATATATAAAACCACACATTAATATGAAAGTTGGGAACCTTGGACAGATTGAAGAAAGAGCTATAGTTATCAAATAACTCATTCAGCATTGTCAATATCACTTATTCCTGCTGTCAGCTTTGACAAAACTCACACTGCAGGTTAATATAAGGCAATTTATCAAAGAAGTGTCCATCAGACAATCATTATGATGGAGTCAGAAATTTCTCTGCAAACCATCATTATCACTTAGTGTATCAGTCAACAACTTGAATACTATCTGAAGTATCAGACACTGATAGCATGGTATGGCAGGGCCTTCAACCAGCAAACCATGGTGATACCTTTGAGTCATCAATTACTTCATATTTCCTTCTACTCTCCAAGTATTTATGTACCTTTACATTCCCAAGAGCTCAGAAGAACCATTGCTAATAGCAGATAGACAGCACCATTTATGCAAATGTGTTACAACAGCACAGAAAATGGAAATAGGAGCTAAAATAATCAGGATCAACATTTATATGCATAGTTAAGAACAAATTGTGGAATGAGTGTTTAATTCCATGTTCTTCCATTGTGGCATTAATCAGTGCATGGATGGTAGTTAAGAAATTGCCTCTGCCCGTCACTCAGCACCTCTGCTTTTGAAGCAAGAATTGAACTTTTCCTTTCCTGGCAACAGTTGTAGACCCTGTCATGGCAATAATGGCTCCTACCGTTTGCTTAGACATCTGACATGGAAATTCCTGCAGATCAGACCAGATACAAAGAGATTTGACTTTAATTACCAGATTGGGTGCAGGTAAAAAATACACTGCTTCCTATGTAAAAGCTGCTATGTCACCACGGTCAGGTTGTTTCAAGCAACAGGAATTCATAACACTTTACCTAAAGATAATTGAAAATGTCACAGAGCACTGGAAAAAATGTTTGTGTGAGAAACCACAGATACACAGCTTGGAGTAAAGGAGTGGATACAACATTTATAGACAGACTACATAAGGAATTCATGCACACACACTTGATTCTTTGATTGGAAAAAGATATGTAATATATTTTACAATGAACAAGCACAATTAAGTTGACCTGTCCAATTTTTTGTACATAAATTACTCTTGGTAGTTAAAGAAGGTCAATAGCATTTTCTTCTTTTTTACAGATGGAGAAATGGCAGGCAGTGTCACTTGCAAAATAACACACAAGGTCTTAGGAGAGCCCAGAAGAAAAATTAGTGGGACTTTCTGGTCTCCTTGAAATTAATAGGAATCTCATGGACTTAAACAGGTCTAGCCTTTTCCTAAGAACATAAGAATCTTATATCCAGGGCACTATGATGTTGTAATATTACACAAAATAATTTTCCAATGAGCTGCTAGCTTTATGTAACCAACCATGCAAAGAAAGAAGATTAAAAATTGAATTAATACTCAAGTTTTAATCATACCAGCAGTCGCTACTGTCACATAGCAGCAGCAGCACCACAAAGGGTGAGAGGGGCAGAGCTGTAACTGGCAAACAAAAGGCAAAAACTGTCTCTTATTCATAAGTAGATTAGTGAAAAATAAACCACTTAAACACCCAAAGCCTGCTTTATGAACTCGGGCATTTATTTACATAAATACTAGATGGCTGCTGCTATGAATTCTTTTCATCTGAGTTATTTAAATGTGAGCATCTCTAGCATGAAGGGCAAACCACCAGGACAGGAGCACTGTGAGGCTCTGCTTTTAAACCCATATATGACTTACTGCCTGGGGATTCACTAGATGCTTAGGAGAATCTGACAAAACTGAAGTTGTGAGAGAGAAGTACCAAAGAGTTCAGTGTCACACACTATTCATGGTCCTTCTGAGACAAAAATTCACAGAAAACATGGCTTCAGTCCAGCCAATAAAATGATGTTATCTCAGGTATTCTATAAGTCTCTGTCAAAAGCCACTTTTGCTAGAAGAACTTCAACCATTCATGAGCTTCCAATAGAGCAAATTCTACACAATTCCTTCCTGTTGTTCCAAGCCACAAATCCTACCTGCAATTTTGGTAAGATTGCATTTATAAAGGTAGGAATTTGGGGTTTTTACCCCATCATATTTTCATACAGATCTCCATCATCCAGCCACGCCAGACACACAATGCCCTCCATGCCTTATATAGCAGCAATTGTCAGGAATCTGACTCTTTCTTTACTGGGAACTAATTTGAGAGCTAATTTTATCACAAATTTCCCTCACGCAGACACATTGCAAAGTAGGAGCAAACCACACAAAGTCAGAATTTGGGCCTCTGCATTCAGAAACTGAAAGACTGTTAACAATTTTCACAAATCTAAATTACCTGTAAATAAGAATGACTTGTCAGGAATTTGTGATTATTCTCATTAGAGGTAAAAGTACAAGGATCAAGAGCAGATGTCATCCTTGTGCAGGAATTAAAATGAATGATCGTGCATAACAAAGATTCATTCATGATTTTTTGAGCTTGACTGATATGAACACATGATAATCACTATTAAATGAACTGAACCCAAACTCAAAGTCTGGGAGAACTTAATGATGAAAGGAGTACAGATACTGCACTAAAAAATGGGAAATCACACAAGAGGCTGGTTGTTTACAAGAAAAATGCAGTGGAAGCAAAATGTTATATGCTGTGTTATTTAAATACCAAATTTTTATTCAACAAACCCCACTATGCCACTGACTACCCAATGATTTTTTCTTTATTTTTTGCATCCACACTCTATGATTCTTTAGCGATGACAAGGGAAACATTAAATTAATGATAAATTTCAGTAATCAGGTGAAATAAAAAAATATTTAGAGTCATTAATGTTAGTTTTTTTCCAAATCACTGTTTCATATTGTTTAAAGACACTTCAGAGAAATAACTAAATTCTCAGTACTCTCCATGAGGAAATGAAGTCTTCAAAAAATAGGCATTAAATCATTACCTATGCTTAACAAATACTATAAATCACCTTAATGAAACAGGCATAAAGTTCTCACAGATTTAGGTCCCAAGCCATGCAATATCCATTAACCTGGTGCAGCAGACTGAGTCTGCCACCAACGCTGGAAATATCTCCTGAATTTAGTGACTCAGACTGGGAGGTATTTGTTAAGTTAAACTCCACTGTTAATTTCATGCCAGAAACACATTTTCAACAATATATGGGTTCTGCCAAGATTAAGTGTTATCAAAGATGAGAAGTAAGAGTAAAGGAGACTTAGAAGAAAGAGAATTTGTCCTTGAGATGGGGAAGCATTCCAGAGGTGCTCTGATTTTTCATTCTCCACACTCCTATTTCCAGAGGCCAACTGCAGCCTGATCAAAGGCACACAGAGGCTCCCATGATCTCATTCAGTCTTTTTAAATCAAGGTTCAGACAAGCACCTATTAATACACAGAAAAAAATAATTTAAAAATGGAGCAGTCACATCCTTTTCAGTTAATTAGGTCATGATTATTCAGCTTCACACCAGAAAAATCTTACTGCAGCAAAGAGTTTTCTATTAACCTCCTCCACTCCTTCCTAGCTGTGCATTCAAGCTGTATGTAAATTGTTTGTATTCCTCAATACAAGCCATCACACACAGGAAAGCAGGCAGAATTAAAAGATGTCTGTGATTAGACTATCTAGAAGAATAATTTATAAGACTACCCCATCAGCCTTCACACCAAAAGGTGAATGCCTGACACTACATGCCTTAGGTTGGAAAGGATATTATTCAGTGCTTGTCCATTATACAGATTTTTTTCTGATGCTTTTTCTGAAGCATCAAAGATAAACCAGATAGACCAGTGGTCTAACAAAACAAAACAGTTTACATTTTCATTAAGGAATGGGGAGAAATTATTTTGTTCCTCATCCTACTGTTTCAGTCAAGAAGCCAACTTTCATTTCCCTTTACAGTTATATCTATAAATCCTGCTCTTAGCTCTTTGGATTCAAAATGAGAAATGCTTTCAAGCAGTGTTTTCACACTGGCCCAGTTTTCACACATTTTGGGGAGGCTAATCTAACATTAAAAATTAACAAAGGAGCTTTGCAACTGGTCACTTCCAGCAGAAGAGTAACCTTAACAATTTTGAAAATAATGGATTACCAGGGAACATGCTGAAAGTCTGTCTATGAATACAGTCTGAAACCAAACTTTTTGTATAACCTCATTTTTTAAGGTGATTCAAAACCTACTAAAGTCAATAGGAAGATCCATATTGATTTTAGGAGGCTTTGAATCATGCCTAAAATTGCTCTTTCATTACACTTCCATCCAACACAGTAAAACAAATCCTACAAATCAATATATTTCTATAAACACAGCAGTACAAGAATGAATTATAAAAAGTTATAACACAGCTAACCAGGATTTGTACACATAAGCAACAAAAAAATTACTTCTTCCTGGGGTTAATTATCTTTTCACAGTTCAAAAAGGTAATCATCTTGAATTACATTGGTCTTGCTAATGCTTCCTTAAGTAATTCTGACATTTAAAGGTAGGAAATTTATGGAGAGCAATTAATGCATAAAATAGTTGCAACAAAATTAAATCTACTCAACATTTTCTACTTCCTGCAAAAAGACAACATTTTGCACATAATTTATTACACAAATAAATATTTAGTCAAAATTGGGAATAAGATGTTTTTCCCATTATCTCTGCAGAAGTTTTGCATTTCTTTATAGAACTGTTTGCAAGGAGTAATGATCTGGGCTTCAATAATCTTTTGGTGGTACTTGTCATATGCCTCAGGTCAGGTGAGCTTGGATTCAGCTGCTGTGGGCTGAGTTCACTCAGTTTCATGGTGAAGATAAGTAGATGCCCTTTCATACACCTTTTTTTCTGAAACTTACATGCAGATACTTCTTGTGACTCACAGCCTAGACACCTTTCTCTGTGTCATTTTTTTTTTTCTTCAAACATTAAAGTTATTGCTTGAATATAAAATACTGCCCTAATGGGGAACAATAAAAAAACTTGGAGATCTAAATTAAAAACGTCGGTGAGCAAGTCAAGCAGGAATCCTGATCAATTTGAAAATAACAGCTACTTTTAATTGGCAACCCTTACAATTTTTGCAAGCCATTAGGTCAAAGCAGTGCATTTCAATTCCTCTATAACTGCTCAATGAGCTGTCCCTCTTCTTGCACACACCCTTTCAAATTTTAAAGCATTTCTGGTGCTTGGCTTTTCTTGCCAAACTATGGCTGTGCCTATGGGACAAAATCCAAATTGACAGATCTTTCAAGAAAGAAACCATTGGCAGGAAGTTCTGATATCCCTGGACTACTGAAATAGTGTAGAAATAAACACTACCCAAACTACAGCTATTACATGGAAACATGTTATAAGAAATTGTCCTCTTAAACCATGACTCAGGACGTGTTGATTCTTGAGGTACAAGAGCTGTTCTGAAAAGCAATCAAAACCACAGGACACAAAATGAAATAAAATATAGAAAATAACAAACTGAACTTAAGAAATGTTAATAAAATATCACTTCTTTTAGTAAACACATCATGCAGAGCTTTGATCATCCTACTGCAGTGGCCTTGTCCTAAATGAATCCTTCATTACCATCAGTGTTACTGTGGAAGGAAGAGAGAGCCTTTGTTTACACTGAGTTTGTAACAGACATTTGAAAAATTTTTAAGTTTCTTGTACCCAAAGAGCTCTACAGGAAAGCTGGAGAGGGACTTTTCACAAAGGCAGGTAGTAATAAGACAAGAGGAAATAGCTTCAAACCAGAAGAGTAGATTTCAATTAGATATAAGGAAGAAATTCTTCACTATGATGGTGGCGAGGCCCTGGCACAGCTTGTCCAGAAAAGTTGTGGCTACCCCATCCCTGGAAGTGTTCAGAGCCAGGTTGGACATGACTTGGAAGAAGTTAGTTCAGTGGAAAATATTCCTGGCCATGGCAGGGGATTGGAACAACAGGAGCTTTAAGGTGCCTTCCTACTCAAACCATTCTATGGTTCTATGAAAATTGGTTTTGACAGCCTCAGGAGGCACACACGGATTCGCAAACCCTGTCTAAACTCCACATCTAAAATCCAGAAGTAATTTCCCAAAAACAGTCTCAATATGGCAGAGGCAAAGCTCTTAACAAGAATCCACATAGTTAGCTATACATTTTGTTTAATTTACCACACAATGACCCAGCCTGGTCTTTTCCACAATTGCTCAATTCACACTCATTGCAGCTGGCAGTCAGGTAAATGTTTTCTTACCCCCAGAAAGACGAAATTCACTCTAGTTTACTCTAGTAAACTACAGTATTGGTTATTAAAAGATTTTGTCATTCCTAAGACAAATTTTTGTACTTTACTGAGCTTGAGAACACTGTGATAAGGAAGCTCTGAAGTGTTTACCATTTGGATAACATTTGTTTCATTCTATCTTAGTCATCCAGAGATAAACTCAAGTGTACCAAAATGAATACCTGATATAATTTGATGAACATTATGATAAGTTTTCAGTATGACATTTTTGTAATGAGACACCATTAATTTAGTTGCAGGTTGTTGGAGGAATAGATGGAATCCATTTCTACGTGACTGCTCATATCATAGAAGGACATTCTTGTTGGAACTGTAAACATCACAGATCCCCACTTTTTCTAACACTCTATCATACATTTGGGAGTCTCTTTTTAAAAACCTCTTCTCAAATAAGCTAACAAAGAGGAAACTCCAAAGTTTTGGCACTACCAGACCATATCCAGCTTCAGTAATGCTGTTCCTCTACAATATCTAGAATACTTCAAAACTAATTTAGAAATCCACCCTATGGGAGCTCTCAATGTTCAAATATTTCAAGTGCCACAAACCAGCATCCTCAAAAGGAATGAAACACAGTGTTTAAAGCAAATAATATAGAACAGTAAATCAAAACCTACATCCACACATAGAACCAGGAAGCTCCCCCCCTCCAAGACAGCATGAAAAATCTTAACTAGTACCAGGCAACACAAGTTCATCACCATCTGCTTGGTCTTTGTTTCCAGGCCCAGCTACACAATTCTCATGGATACTCCCTGAGCCCATCTACATTGCAAAGCACTTCCCAGTTCTTCCTATTGATTCATTCCAAGCCCCTCTCACACAAACGTGTTTTACCACACCCACTAATGTCATTCCTCATCCTGCTCCAGAAAGAAACAAACCCTCACTTATTTCTTTATAACTCAAGGAGCAGTTATCAATAATTACAACACATCTCAGGGATGACTTTTTGAGCAGATGCAGTGTTTTAAAGCTGCAAATTTATGGATAACAATTAATGCTGTAAAAACTGTTGCAACCAAATGTAGCCCTTTCTTGTATGCTAAATAATCATAGGAAAGTGACAGAGGGGAAGAGAGGCACATAAAATCTCTTTCCAAGAATAGCCACCTTCTCTTTCCCCACACACAATATCTAACCTTCTGCAGGATGAAGTTTGCTAAGGATTCTATAGTTGTATCTCCTGAAAAAGCCTACTAGAAGAAGTGAGAAATATTTATTACTCCAAATGTATACAAAATAGACACATATTTATTTTTGCCATCTTCCAAATCTGCACAAGCTCTTGTAGCTCCTTCCCATTAAAACCTTTTACTTTGCAAAATTAATAGCAAAGACACTTTTGCATACCTCTTTCATATGAGTAAATTTAATTCCTGCACACAATTATGTCCTAATTTAAAAATTAATTCTTGATGTATAGCCCTGATACAAACTGTAAAGTCATTCAACTTTATAGCTAAACTATGAAATGGGTATGCAGGAAATTATTTCCAAACTGGTCTATTTTGGGTTTGTGTAGCAGTCCAAAAAGCAAATTTAACTGTATATAGTGGTAAGGAGATAAATGTTGAGAGCAAAGAAAAAAAGGAAAAGGAAAATAATTTAAAAACCGGAGTAAATAGTGTCATTGCACATGTGTTCAAAATTACCTCTGTAAGGATGAATTAAAAATTTGACTGTGCAAAATGAAGAATCATAAACTCAGCAATAGAGCAGGTGTTGCAAAGTTTATTAGGAAATCTCTTAAATGCTTCCATAAAAATTCAATAGTCCATTGTATGTAAGATAACAAAATTATATTTCATGGAGAGCTGAACTCCTGCCATTTAATTATTGGACAGAAACTGCAGTCTTCTCAGAGCAGCTTTCAGACCTCAGGTTATAATGACCAGACAAGAGTGAAGAATTCCCTCTCCACTGTATTTAAGAGATTTCACAATAGCAAAAGGAAATTAGAAAGCACGGTATTTTCATGAAAAACACTTTTCAATTACCTTTGTATCCAAATAATGTTGCATTCATATGCACAGTATTGCAAAGTTATTACCTACACTAAGTAAAATGAACACAGTATCAGAACTTAATTGGATATAGAAAATTGGAAAGTTCCACAGCACAGTTGCTGAATAAGTAGAAATGCGTAAAATGAAGGGCACAGTTTTTTCCTGAAAGCCACTGTAATACCAGATACAGCTTGTAAAGGACATGGAAGGGTCACTGAGCTCAGGACAAGGTGAGCCCAGGGCTGTGCTCACTGGGCAATCCCACCCCAATGCAACAGGTCCATTAGCACCAGCTCACAGTGACAGTCAAGGAAAGCAGCTTTCCTTGCTAAAGCAGCACTCCAGCAAAGGACTATTTATATGTTCTGATTGAAAACAACCAGTAAAAACAAGAGTTAAAAGACGCTCTTTACAGAAATCAAGGTGAAGGTTTAAGCACTTTTTGATTGTTGAAGTTGCTCTTTGGGTATTGACATGCATCATTTCAGTCAGGTTTTAAAAAATCATAAATCTTGTTATGCTGCTTTGCTCTGTATTTTATGATGGTTATATATATGTACCATGAACACTGCATTCCACATCCTGCACAGAAAGGGGCACAACAAAAGGAAACTAAAGTCTGGCTTATCTGGTTACATGAGAAGATAAAAGAGGAGAACAGTAAGAATCAAGAATCACTTGCACTATGCATTGATGTGGGCTAAGATGTCAACTTAGGCAAGACTCTGTGGTTCAAAAGAACATCAAGACTTTTATGCTGGCTGGGTCAAATGCCCTCCACCTTTTTATTAAGTTACAGATCTACTTCTGAGTTTTGAAAGTGAAACTTTATTTTACATTACTTGGAAAAATTTTCTAGAGAAAATAGAAATGTTTGAAAAAGCTCCACTTCTGGACTGATATTTCCATTTCTATCAACCCATTTTCTACTGCAGAGGCTTCTAGGGTGACAATAGACTCTCCACAACCCACACAAAAATCCTCTGAATCCATGACCCTCAGAACTGTGGGACTGTCTCATCGGTGCTCTGAGCCAAGCCCTGCTGTTCCTGTTGGTCTTCCTCACTCCTCAGTAAAACCAAGTCCTTTTCCCTCCTGTTGAGTCCACTTGATCCAGTTTACTGCAACCAGCACAGTAGAGGCAGCCAGCCCAACCTTTACTTCTCACCCACAGCCCAGGAGGGGAACACAACCCCACGACTCTCACACACATGGAACTTCAGCAGAAGGCAAACACAGCAAGAGTTCCCTCGAGTGAACACATCATGTATGTGGCCTTCTTATAAAGGAAGAATTCCTTCATAAAGGAATATTTTATCAACTGGAGGACCTGAGACAGCTTTAGAAATAGAATTTCCTGATAGAAAGTCTGTGCTAGTGGCAAGCTTCATAATTCTCATGGCCCAAGAAATGCTTTCCAGTCCCATGTATAAGAAATCACACTGACAGTTTTCAAAGCCAGCTACAAAACCTGGGCACCCTGTCCACATTTCCCAGAATCACAGAACAGTGGCTGGGAAGGGACTTGCAGAAACCACCTTGAAAAACTCAGTACCCCAAACAGGGTCAACTGCAGCAAGGCTCTCAGTTGTGTTTTGAATATCTCCCCAAAGAGAATCTCCACAGCATCTCAGGGCAACAGGTCTCATGTTCAATCACCATTCCAGTAAAAAAGTGACTGTTTTATGTTCAGATAGAGTTTCCTGTACTTCCGTTTGTGCCCATTGACTCTGACCTTGTCCTTGTGCACCACTGAGCACAGTTTAGCTCCATCTTCCACACATCTTTCCATCAGATATCTGTAAAAAATTATGAGATTCCTTCCTGAGCCTTCACTTTTCCAGGCTAACCCATGCCAGCTATCTCAGCTTCTTCCCATATAAGAAGTTTTTTAGCCACTTGGACTTACAAAAGGACATTTGGGGGGAAAAAGGAAAAAAAAAAAAAAAAAAAAAGAACGTAGTTTGGAGACCGTTCATTTTGGGTAATGCGAGAGAAAAATTTTGTGCTTTTCATCACAAGAACAGCTGTACATATTTGCTGCCTCAATTCCTTCAGTGCTCCAATTAAAGATTGCATAGATCCTGGGCTGGAATGTGTGGAAATGGGAAATGCTAGGAATATAAAAGATTACCAATCCCCTTTAATTTATGCTTTCAAATGCTTAACACAGGGCTATAATTGCAATTTTAATCACATGTGTTCTGTATGTGCATTGAATACTGAGGTCTCCATGTGTCAACTAGCACCCAGTAAAGCTGCAGGGATTTTTTCCACTTTAATGTATTCATGTTCACATGTAAAAAGATCCACTTTAAAGGCTCTGAGAAAAAAAAAAAATTAAAAAAAGTGACAGCTTCAACTATAACTGTCAAAAAAAAAGTGGATATAAAATTCCAGCTTGTCTCTAATGGCAGGGTACTTTTTTGTTTTGCCTTCAAACATTTCAAAAACAACCTGCTCAAGGTGGGTGGCAAACTGCTATTTTATGCCCTGTGGATAAGTGTCACAAGTGATGCCACCAGATTAGTTAAGCAGGTCTGCTGGGAAGAGCTGAAAGTGAATGCAAATAACACAAGGTTTTTGAGAGTGTTTTTCTGGATTTTATATCTGGTTTATGTTGTTGCTTTTAGTAGGAACAAGACTTACTTTACACAGCAGTTTTTGTGTTTTGTGAAGTCTAATTTTGAAGTTTAAAGCCTTCAAATACCTGAGGTGTTCTGTGCTTCTTGTTTTGATTTCAAATATATTTTGTTTTATTGGAGTGTGGTGGCAATTTTGCTACCATTATTTAAATAAAATGGGAGAAGTCTCAGGGTAAAACACTGCCTTCTGGGACTAAAGGTTGCAGAGGCTGATCCTAAGCTGTTCCCAAACTGACACTTCCACACTTGCTGTGGAAACACTGAGCTGAATACATCCATAACCTTGAAAGTGTCTCAGTGAAGTTCAGGCTTAAAATACCAGCATCCAAAATGGATACCAGTATTGTCAGGAATTAAGATATGATTAGTTGGAGAAGGTCAATAGCATTTCACCATTAACCTCCCCCTTTCCTAAAATACACACAACAGCCTCACATATAAATAACATAAACCAGTCTTAAAGATAAGGATAGAGTCGAGATGTAAGATTCACTCCAGCCATGGCAACAAAATTTCGCAGAAGATAATGAAACTGGAAGATTGCAAATCCATTTGGGAGATCAGAATCTCATCCACTATTTTCTGGCAAGTTTAATCTTGCAGCCCAAAATGAATAAAGAATTAGGAATTAAATCAGCAGTATAAAAAACATTGAAAATAAATCACATATTGAAAAAATTTAATCATTAAAATGGAAAAAAATATTATTTTAAGACATCAATAATTTATCTAGCAATATTTTCCTGCAAGTATTAACCATGAATATTTAATATGTACATGTGAGCAGTTTATAAACAGAAACAAAAATGAAAATGTTTAAACAGTCCTGGATGTGCTGCTATAAAGAACCAAATTGAATCATATCATCAAGCCAATAGTAAATTCAACAGCTAGAAGCCTACTCTTTATGAAACTGCACTCCAGCTAGTAGAGCTTGTAAGCACATTTTTGTTCAAGTGCATAGTTTTATCTATGCAAAATATTTTGCAATTGTATTTTTTCAATTTAATTTCCTTTGGAAATATTTTGAGATGTCTCTTCCCCCCATACAAGAGTAAGAGAGAAATTAATAGCTCATATTTGCAATCCAAAATAAACTGCTTCAACAAAATTCTGTTTTACAAAAGCAAATCAGAGGCCTTTTTTCCATCCCAACAGGAAATGTCATTATCCATCTCCCTGGGCAGAGCCACCAGGCAGAAATAAAAATATAACTGGATCAGCTAACCTAACATTTAGTTTAAAATCATTTGGAAGTACCTACAAAAGGTGCTTTTCACGCAGGGCATCTTTAGAGGAGCTGATCTCCAGCTGTGGAATCAGAGATGATCCCACCATCTTCCTGCCTGCTCCTGGAAAATCTACACTGAATGAACTCAGAACCTGTGACTGGCTCTGTCCAGCCCATTTCATGCCACAACAGCAGCCACATCAGTTCTTCACTAAGATCTGCTTCCAGCATCTCTGTTACCTGAAGCTGCATTCCCTCTGCCCACCACTGCCTCCATGCTGGGCAAACTCAGCTCCTCTCCTGTTCCATGCAAGGCCTGATCATTCCTGGTGGTTCTTCACTGGTAGCTTGCCTGTCTTGACTTCAACTTGTGATTCTCATGTGTTCCTCCCTTCCTTTCCCTCAAGGGAATGGAAAATCTCTGCCAAGCCAGTTTAAATTATTATTTACAGATATTATTTAATTCCACTGCTGAATTTGATGGCAGTTTTATCATTAGACTATAAATAGGAACTTGAGCAAAATCTTTATCTGAGTTTTATAGTAAATCAATCTTTGTATTCCTTTAACCATAACCATAGATCTAAACAGACAAGTTTATTTATACAACTGCACTCCTAAAGTTTCTGTTCCTTTTAGCTTATGGTCAATCAATGTCAGTCCCTCCTTCCTCAGCAATGTGGCAATGCCAGGGGACTCTCTCCAGTCAGGATCTGAGGAGTTTCACCAACTTTACTGCTCTGACCATTGGCTCACATGTGCACACTTGACTGCCTGGATTTCCCAAAGTGCTGTCAGGAGACAATCCAGTGCTAAAAATCATTTGGCCCACAAAATCTCTCTCAGGAACCAGGAGCAGGAAGGAAGCAGTTTGAGAGGGTAGCTTCCCAAGAGATAAATTGAGAGTTATCTATGTCAGTACTCGCTACACCACTCTTCCTCAGTGGAGGATTATGCACTCCTCGAAACACAGCTGCAGACACCACAGATTAGGAAGGACAAAGGATGTCTCAGTGGTGCTGAGGGAGGACTGGCAGCTCAAGAAACAACTGTGTTGAAGTCAGGAGGATTATCTGCTGTCTTTGGGGAGAGGGAGGGTAAAGGGGAGATGTAGCTGTGGTATCCTGGCAGCTGAACTTCCCACCACCTCTACACCATGCTGGGGGATGTGATTGGAAGCTTGTGTCTCAAATGCTCAGACATTTCAGCTAGAAGAGAGATTCCTTTTATGTTGCTATTATATTGCTAGAAAGACTGAAGTAATTTCTCTGCTCCCCTGCCTTTTCTTCTAGAGTTTAATTTCATTTCTGATTTCAGGTAAGCAAGACTCATGCTCACAGGATGGGCACAAATGTGTCTGGGCCTGTCTTTTGGTGCATCTGTTCAAGTCTTCCATCTCCTCACTAAGTTTTGAGCACACTATTTAATTCCAACAAACAGCAGAGGCATCAGCTGTGAGGTGCAAATATTCAATTCATCAGGCTTCATGAACTCTTTTGCTCTCAAAATGATGACTTCTCTTTGGTTTGGGGTGAATGGTAGACAGGATTATTTTACCTGTATTGTTTCTACTGACCTTGTCATACCCATCAAGAAAAGATGGTGTCACCATTCTTGAGAGCAGACAGGGGAGAGAGAACAGAAGCTCTCTGTTCTTGTTTTATTGAAAGCTCAGATGCAGCAAAAATATCCAGAAGAACACAGTTATGTTTCCATTTGGAAAGTGGAATGACCAACTTATTACATGGGTTTAGATTGAGTTTCTTATAAAATCTGTATTCATTCTACTAACCAACTAAATATCCACAGCAGCACCTCTAGATTCTAGGACAGAATTTTAATCAAAGACTGTATTAGCTGGCCAACTTATTTTGGTACTCAAGGAATCCCAAGAGACAGTGACCAACAGTCCTTGTTTCACCAACAGAATATTTAACCTGGGAAAATATCTATCCTTGGAGCTGATCACATGTAGCCACAGACTATGAGGAGAGAAAAGATCACCTGTACCAAAGCACAGACATGTATGCATCCCTAATTCTGTACCAACCCTCAAAAACTGAATACAGAACACCTTTCAAAAAGACAGCCTGTCTTGATCCCAAACATTATTTCTGTTCAAACGATTAGTTTGTAAGGAAGTCCAGAGAGAAAGAAAGATTTAGAGAGCACAAAATAAATCACAGTTTTTGCAGAGCACTGAAGAGAGAAAGTGTCCAATTTTCACCTGGCTCTCACAGTGAATATGACAGACCTTGATGCTGCATTTCTCATTACTTTAAAATCACACAGGATTTTAATTCTGTCACACACAGAGGAAGTCCCAAGTTTTAACACAGAGTTCTACAAAGATTGTCAAATGTAAGCCAATAGGCTGCCTTGTTCTATTCACTTGTACTTTTGCATCAGACAACAAATACTGAAGAGGTGAAGAACAACCAGTGTGTAAATTCATTGGAAAAACAATTTTCCCACAACAACAGAATAGCAGAATGAAACTGGGCAGCAAAAGTCCAGTGGCAGCAGTAAATTAGATTTACTGAAGGCACACAGTAGCACAAACATAGGGACATAGTCCTGAGCACACTGGCTTTGGTTGTCCTGTTCACTGACAGGCTTCTGTAAGGTTTCCTGCATTGCCATAGTCAGTTGTTGTCATGCATTTATTTAACTCACATGTATTTATTTAACAGCACATCTGACAGCTCAAAGTCTTTTGCTGACATTCTGCAGCACAATCAAATCAAACTTCCTTCCTGGTTTACTGCAGACACAGTGTTTTGTTCTACATGAAAGAATGACCCTTACACAATGTATTGTAAATCTACAGCATATGAGTCTAAAAACATATTTCCTGTCTGATTTTTCCCTAGACATTATTATTGTTGTTATTAGTTTATGCCAGGGAACCTTTCTCCTACCTTAAAGTCTCTACAAAACAGCCTCTGTTGTCACTTCAGGAGAGTGCCCTCATGCAAAGGTACTGTGTGCCAGCACAGTGGCATCCCTCTCCTGAACAAAAAAAAAAGAAGACGACAATTAAAACAAGAGGAAGATTTCCCTCCCCTGGCATAGCTGCAGCCCCACAATGGAGTTTGCAGCACTTCTGAGGGTTGTGAACTCTTTCTCTCCTCAACAAACACAGAGAGAGGTTCTACAGCATAAACCAGCCTGCAAAGTTGGGATCTTGTTTGTAATGAAAAAAAGTTCCTCTACCTAGCTCTGAATAATGTTATTTCCTTATAATAAACTGGTATAGCTAAGTAAACCTTTATTTGATGTTACAAATACCTACTCTCTTTGTAAATTCCTCTTCCCTGTTTATTCTCATCAAAAATTTCCCTTGTTGCTCCCTCTCCTTCTCTCTGTTCCCAAGCCCTCTTTTACAGACTGTTCTGTTGTTTCACAAGACTCAGCCATCCTTCCCAAGACTCAATCCATTTTCACATTAGCTACCTAATTGGCAACAGACCCGACACTTTTCTTGATTACAAGTTAAAACACTTAGAAGAAAGCTCTAAACCTTTAAAAAAAGGAAAGGAAAAATGCAGTAAAGAAAACGTCCTCAATTAAATACTCTATAAATGGAATTCTCTGAGAAGCAAAAGAAAAGGGAAACCAAATTGTAAAAGACCACCCTGTTGTAGTGTTATTTAAATCCCTGGGGGTCTTATTTAAGAATCTGAGTGTTCTGAACTATAGTCTCAAGGTACTCCAAGCTTTTAAAGGCATTTATTCTATTGCCATGTAAATAGTTTCTCTCTTCAGATAACTTCAAAGCAGTACAATATTAGTCCTGTTGATAAAGATGCTGATGTTTAAACGTTTTCACAACTTATGATAAAACCTGTATCATACTAGATAGGTGTGGTTTCTTTGTTGATTTGTAACTCAAAAGTTAGCAGAGAAAAATACACGAGGAACCATGATTTTGTAAATTTGGTATTCATTTATAAAAGTAGCAGTACTTTGTATTGACGCAAAACCCAAATGAAGGCTGGCTCTTTCTGCAGCTGACAGACAGTAGTATTGCTGTAGGAATGGCACCTGGATGGGCCATCATTTTGATCACAGTATTACCAAACTTTCCAAAATTTTGTAG
This sequence comes from Passer domesticus, assembly GCF_036417665.1. NCBI lineage: Eukaryota > Metazoa > Chordata > Aves > Passeriformes > Passeridae > Passer > Passer domesticus. The sequence goes on from NC_087484.1 coordinate 18,069,382, forward strand.
TGCACCATAATATAAGGCAAAACAAACTAAAGGAAAATAAAACTAAACATTTAAATTTGGAAGTTGAGTTTAGTCACCTTATGCCAGCATTCTTTGTGAAGGTATTTTTTGTGGAGATTTTGCTTCCCAAAGTATTTCAGGGTTTATTCCAATAGCAATAAACCTGATAGGGTTTGGTTTATATATTTTTTATTTTTGTTGATTGTGAGGTGCAGGGTAGGGTGTGAACGACAAAAGGCATCACCAGAAGGGAAAAAAATGAACTGATTCAACTAAAAAATCTTTTTTTGATGAGTTTTGCATCAGGTTTATTTAAGCTGTAAATGAGTGTGAATCCTGTCTATTGCATCATGTTCCTATCTGAGAATCCAGACCAAAGAGCTGCCACTTGTGACTATCCCAAGAGCTGGCACAAGGTCTGGGTTGTGTGACTCTGGGGCAGTTACATCCCTATACACACTGTAGGATTCTGTATGTTTGATCTAGTCTCAAATGAAGTTAATTGTTGAATTTAAATCTAATTTAAATCTGCCTCATGCATCTAAACACAGCGCTCATGTTAGCATCTTTGCAAACTTGGAGCCACTGACAGATGAGTTGAATGGCTAGCCAGTTTATTTCAATATTTTCCCTACAGTCAAAGGAGAGAAGTTGCCAGAGGCAACACCACAGACAAGGACAGAGCAATATTGGGTTTGCTGTACCTGTCAGCCTGACTTTTCCTGCAGTACACTTGCTCCCTTGTAACAATCACATGGACAAGGGTAGGTCTTTGCAGAACAGCTCTGAGCATCTGCACCTGCCCAGGAGCCCTTTGGTAGCAGCACTGCCACAGCAGGGCCTGGGGAGTGCCAGGGAAGGAGGGCAGGTAAAGAAGAAACACTTCAGACTCCAGAGCCTGCAGCAAAGAACTGCTCCCTGAACTGCACCCATGGAAGGTCAAAATGTCCCTTAAAAGAAAAGCAAAGAGAATCCACAGAGCCATGTGCTAACTGTAAGGCTTCTCCTTGAAGGGAATTTACTGCCTGGATGACTTACAACAGGGCAGATGTTTTGAAACATGACAAAAATAAAGATATATACTTTTTCCCCTCCCCAAATTGGAAGATACTACATATGCATAAAGATGAGAAACATGTTCTAATATTGAAGAGCAAATTATGGGAAAAAAGAAATCAAATTGCATAAGGAAATACATTGAAATGAGCAGAAAATAGCTCAGTTAACACCTCTCCTTCCTGGTCTTTTAACTGCCCCAATCCTCAAACATGTCCTCAGTATTGCAGGAAAAATAGTATCAGTTTAAACGATACTGAAAGTACCCTCTTAGCAAGGTTTTCTGAAGTAATGCAGAAATAAATATAATACAGAGGGACTTCGTTAGATTTCAGAAAAAAATTTCCTAATGGTAGGCTACAAATCAGTTTCTACATTAGCAAAGGTGTGATATTCTGACAGTTTCTCCATTACAATAGGTGGTATATTTTCATTAATTCTACCTAGAAATTATAGGGTGGGGTTTTTTTAACAATACAATGAAATTTATGAAAAACATACATTTGTCTGGTAGTGTTCTTTAGTGCACAGCTTTCTACTAATTTAAACCTGAATATTTTCCTGCATGTCTCAGGAAACATGAGTTGGATAGATATATAGATCTGGCCACAAAGCAGTTATTCAATCTGTTCTCTCTGGTTAACCAGTGACAGGACCTGAGCAAACAGCACAAAGCTGAGTCAGGAGAGATTTGGGCTGGATATCAGGAAGAGGTTTTTCACCCAGAAGGTGATTGGGCACTGGAACAGGCTCCCCAGGAATGTGGTCACAGCACCAAGCCCGACAGAGTCCAAGAAACATTTGGACAATGCTCTCAGGCACATGGTGTGACTCTTGGGGATGGCCTTGTGCAGGGCCAGGAGGTGGATTTTGGTGATTCTTGGGGTCCCTTCCAAATGAGCATATTCTATGACTCTGTCTCTCACAGCAGCAAAGTAGAAGTCAACAAAGGGGTAACAGAGAAGCCAGATGACTGCTCAAACATGCATTCTCTGTGCAGAATTATTCTCACTCTCAAGCTGAACATATATTCCCACAGAGAGTGAGGGATATAACCACAGAGGCACTGCAATTCTGTGCTGAGGAGCTGCCTGTTGAGTAGGGAGCAGATATTTCCGTGTTCAAGGGGACACGTTCCAGTTGTTCACACCTCTGGTGGAGGCAGCTTTGCCACAGCTCCAGCTTGCCAGGAACTTGGTTTGATGGAATACTTCCGGTTTTCTTTTGATAATTTGCCCCCTTGATAACAGAATGGGGCATGGAGGAGAGGAGAATGGCCTTGTTATTTATTATTTCTGTCATCATCTTGGAGACCCTTCAGGAAACAGCTCTTACCTCACTCAGAGTGCAAACAACAAAACAAAAAGGAACTTTCCCCAAAGGATCCAAATTCACAAACGATTTGTGCACATTTTCTGTATGCTGTACAATCTCTTTTTCTTTCCATCATTTTAATACTCACTTAATTTCTTCCATCAAGCAGAACCCTAAGAGGCAGGTGCTTAGACATGCTCACCACACCAGTATCCTGTGGGTGACTTCAAGCACTCCCAGCAGGTCTCAGGACCAGCATATCCAGCTGGTCCCAGAACACATCATGGCACAAAAGCTGGCAATATTGAGGAACAGCTATGAAAAAATCCTGAAAAAATACCCACTAGAAAAGTAGTATAAATGTAGCAAATTCCTTCAAAAAACATTTTATAAATCTTCAATTTATTTTTGAATCCTACCTATTTAAGTAAGAAAGCACCAAATAAGCATTTCAGCACTAATACAGAGATGTTTTCTTCTGGGTTCTGTTGCCCTTTTTTTCCTATATGTATAAAATAATAGATACATACAATCAGGAAGAGTCACCTCTCATAAATTCTGCTGAGTGTCAATAAGAACTCTGCCATTTGGATGCAATTCTAAATTTCCTCCATCTGAAAAATTAAACCAGTAACCTCAAGAGCCAGTCTGGTTTGGGGGCCCTGCCAGCCCAGCAGAAACCATCAATCCTGGGTCACTAGCCAGTCTTACAGTGGTCACTGGCCAGTTTTACAGTGGTCTGGTGATGCTTTTCCCCTGCTTCTATGGCACTGGAGATGTAGAATTGAAAAAATGGGAACAAAAAATAAGGGTGCAGGGAAACTGAACACTTTTTTTCAATGTGAGATGTTGGTTCACATAAGGTTTGAACTGGGGCATGAGGAACTGGGTATGATGTTATTTCATCCAAGCCATTAAATTTTATTTTATGTAGGGATGAAAAACATTTTAACCAAATTATCAATATGTTTTCCTTTTTATACCTGCTCAGATCATTAATCAGGAACTATAAAATGAAGATTTTCTAGTTCTGGCTGTAGTGAAAACTCAGTCATTAATACTTTTCCTTAACAAATTTAGACATGAGATATTATAGAGGATTTGAGGTTTGGTTAGGTTTGTTCAAATTGAAGTTAACTGAACAATTCTTACAATTTCTACTGATATTATTATTCCTGTGTTGGACACCACAGAAGACTTTCACTCATACATGAATTTTAAACACCGATTTATATCAACATTCCATTCAATTAAGTGGTACATTCACTGGTTTCTGCTTTTAAAAACCTCCATTTATAGTTCTGCAACAGAACTAAGGAGAATTCTGGGCTTTTGTTGTAATTATACCAGAAGGTTGATGTAAACCTAGAGATACAATCTGATTTGCCAAAAAATTCTTTAAGAGCTTTCCATATGGATATCAGGCAAATGGTTCTAATCCTTCCAGTGCTCGCAGTGTGTGTCAGACAGGACCCAAACAGGAGCTCAAGGAACGTGCCAATTTACTGGAGAAGGAAAGAGGATCCCTAATGACACAAGAGCCCGAGCCAGGCAGGACAAAAGAGAAAGAGTGACCTCTCCTGGCACCGTGGAAAACCTAAAACTGCTTCCTATCAGAAACAAGAGCGGCTGGAAGGAAGAATCCTTTGATTTGAACAAGTAAAATTCTTTTTTTTCAAATGTAAACATTGTTCATCTCGCAGGGAAATTCAAATCCTCACCTGGGTTTAGGAGTTCCATAACAATGAGCAGGAAATGAGATGACAGTTTGGTAAAGTTAATGAGGACAATTATTAATAAAAACTAGCTAACATGCCCTGAAAAAGCTTTCTGTTGGGCTTTGTGTGATCATTTGGCCTAATTATTTTTGATGTTTTGCCCATCAAATAACGAATGTGCAGCTTGTGAAATGTCAGATATAATTAGAACAAATAAAGCTGTAGCATGAACATCCAAAAAGCCTCCAAAATCTATTAACAAAAATTCTCCTTAGGAGCCATTTGCACAGCACCAGCAGCAGCATTTCACAGGTAGGAGAATTGGCACAGAGCTAACAGACAAACTTTGAAGTCAAACAAAAGTTCTTAAGAGATTACTGACAAGTGGTAGTTCTCTGTGCTTTGTTAATGGTATCCATTTATGGATCTCAGGTAAGTGCCTTAATTTCACTGGGATTCAGTGATAAAACAAGGCCATATGAATAGGATTTTTAAATTTCTCTTATCATCCCCCATAGAGTAACATATGTGGCATCCCTGCTAAGTTAAATAATGATTTTCTGAGTCACTGTTGGAATCAGTTAAAGGTATAGAATCCATGTGTGCAAAACAGGACACTGAACTCACTGCCTCCATCAGCCTTGCTCTGTGTTTTCTGCATTGCTGTGGGGTGCCTGATCCAAGGCTCACTTGTTGTTTAGAGGATTCCCCTTCTTTCCTCTCTTCAGAAATGTTCAAGACAACAGCCCTTTCCAGTGAGGCAGAAATTGTTTGCTCATTTGCCTCACCACCTGAACAGCATTGTTTTTAATTAACTGATTACCCCACTTGTGTTCCTGGCATGCCAACAGTATTCCTTTGGAAGAGCACAAAAAGGCCAGATTAAAGAAATAAGCATTGCTGTCATGTAACTCTGTTTTTAACCTGCAATGGGAACAACTGGGAATTTAGATCAAACCAAATATCCAAGATGCTTTTGATCTAGTCAAACTCAAGTAAGGAAATATGTCAAAAACACTATGATGTCAAAAATCCTGGAGCTATTTAAGAAAATAAAATACCTGAGGTCCAACCACAGAATTCTCCATTGAATACCAGGCTCTGAGATCTAAACATGATCATAACAGTGAGATCTTAACAATGGAAGAAGCTATGCAGCTTGGATTTGAATACTTTCCATCACAAATCCCAGTGCTTACAGATAGATTTTTAATTCTTCCTTCTGCCAATAGCAGGCAAAGACACATGCACATATATTATCATGGTAAAGTAACTTTTGAAGAAGCCATGGCTACAGTTCAACCTCCACAGCTCCAATGAGCCTCTTAGCCAGCCTGTTTTGTTCTACAGGATATATCTTTCATACTTATTTCACTGAGTTTTGAATATTTCTGCAATGATCCCTCAGTATTCAGGGGGAAATTCTCTTACCCTGTCCAGCCTGGTCAGGAGGTTCAGAACTCCTTTTCTAGTACCTCCTGTAGGTGAGCACCCTGCAGCACCCACCTTGCACTGATGTGCAGAATTTCTGAGGTACAGAAAATCAGCTCCTGCCTGGAGTCCAACCAATGACATCACAAAGCCATTCAGGACAATATCTTTGGACTCTTCAAGAACACCACTTAAAAACCTCCAAAAACTGCTATTCTGGCTAGACAGGAAGTCAAAGAATATTGCCAAAATAAGTAAGAAATCAGACTGATTGAAACACTAATGGATGCACTCAGATTTGCCATTATGGATAGGAATCTTGCAGTCAGAATTATATCTGGGACCGGTGACCCTGATTCTCAACAGAAATGGGGAAGAGGGGCCAAGAGAAAACAAGGAAAAGGGATATGAAGATGGAACTTGTCCATTAGAGAAAAAATACTTAACACTTGCCACTGGAAAAATATTGTGAAACAAAACGCCAGAAATCTTTACAACATTATCCTGTCACATCATAAAACACAGAGTAAATCACAAAGACTCTGAAGCCTTCTGTCTGCAACTGTAGTCTGAACCAGCTACAATATTTTATCATATTCTCCAGTGTTGCTAGAAATCAAAAACTGATATAGTGTCCAACCTAAACAAGATGCAGCAATCTGCCTTCATTCAAAAATTATTTTGAAAATTATAGAGACCAGCCATAGATGACAAGAGGTATAGATTGATATTGCTGCCATCAGCAAGAAATACAGATAAACCACAAGAAAGAAAATAAATTCTATTAAAAGCAATCAATCAAATGCAAAATCAAATAAAGCAAGCATATTACTCTCATGCTGCCTAATACAGCCTGTCAAGCACAGAAAGTTCTAATGCAGGGGTCTGTGCTGAAGCCAGCTGTGATTCCTGTGACTCTCAGATCCAGGAGGGATGGGGGAAGATCATCCCTATCATTTGCAGTTGCCAGAACAAACATTAAGCCAAGAGAAATGAGGAATGTCCAATAACCAGGGCTTATCCAATTTTCCTATTTCTGGAATTTGCAGATAGTAATCTGGTGACATTCTGTTCAGCTTCTCTGTAACTAAAGGGAGCTTTTTAAAGCAGCAGTGACTGTTTGGCACTGGTTTGCACTGCCAATTCAGTCTTCTGCATCTCTTTAGTTACACAAAATCAAAAAATCAATATAAAATAAGGTCATGTTCCTATGCTATTCTTGCCATTCTATACTGAGTATTTGGAAATAAGCATTCAGGGGTTAAAGTCAACTGCTATTTAGCAATTGTGTGACTTCATAGGAGAAAGATTTCTCTTTAGCTCAAAATAAATGCTTCTCCCAAAAAACAATGCTAGTCAATGTTCCCATGAAAAAGTTGCTGTAGGGAATGATCTGAAAGAGCCAATCCACCTTACAGAATATCCTACATTTTAAGTCCATGTCAGAGAGAAGCAGCTGCTTTCCCAAAATAGTTAAAATCATGCTCTGGCACTGCTGCCTCTTCCAAATGTTGCTGTGATTTTTTTCTGCTTCTGATATGAGCGATGGCATAATTTTCAGTGAAGCTGTTGTAGTAAATTTCAGCCCTCCCTTGTTTGTTTTTAAAATGTGCAATCTTTAAAACACACACATGCTTTCCAATCAGATCTTTCAAATAATGCTATTTTGTTTCTTTGTGGGATTTTTTAATCCCAGCAAGGAAGAAAATAGGCAACAGATTTTTAGTGCATTTTATCAAAGTGAAAATGAAAGAGCTAGAGAATTATCCATGCTATATCATAATTCTTTTCTGAGATAATTACAAAAAAATATCCAGGCATCCAGGTAATTTCATGTTCCCTAAATGCATACAGATGGTTGTCTTTGAGCTACTGCACTTTGAATTTCAAGGCAAACAGCCTCTGTTTGCCCCCAACTGCTGCTCTGCTCACAGAATACATTAGATATCAAATTTAAGATGCCTCTTTCTTTAATAAAATTACAGACAGTCCAATCCAGCAAAATTCTGCATTTAATGTCCTAAATTTTACATAAATTGATCAGGTGTAAGTGAAGTGATTCCCATAGCAAAAACTGTCTCCCTGGCAATTTGAAAAAATGTACAGCAATGAAGAACATTTAATTTAGCAGCCAAGAAAAGACAATTTTATCACCAGCCATATCAGCCCCTGCAGCAATTGAGAGCAAAAAAAGGTAGACTCTATCACATCTTTAGGCTGGATTACAAATGAGTAACACAACCTAGAACCTGACTAACACATTCCTAAAACAATATCCCTTCAGGGTTTGGAGGGCACCCCTCATCCACTGCAGAAGGAAAAGAAATGACCATTACTTGAATGAACACCACGAGAAATGTGGAGTGCAGAGCTTGGCTGACGTGGCAGCACAGTCCTAACAGGTGTGAAAATGACACAGCCTGGGGGGAATGTTCAGGGTTATGATCCTGATGCTGGAGGGACATTTACAGAAATGGGTTAAATTTAGAAGTCAGTAGTCCTTAGACATAAGGGATCACCCAATTCAGTAAAAAACTTTCCTCCACCGCAGTCCTTCACAGCATTTTGCTGAGAATGCAAAGTGGTTCTGCAGACCCCAGCCAGCATGAGGACTTCTGGCCACCCCAGCTGCTGGGAGAAGCAGCAGGACAATGATGAAGTTTCACCAGTCAGGATAACTGGGTCTTCTCCCTGACTGACTTCCTCCCTGGATCTTCCACAAAATCAGAAGGGAGCTACCAAGATTCAGAATACACTTACTCTCAAAACATTAATCTATTCCATTCGTGCAACACCCCGTGTATGGACACATTTTCTGTGAGCAAAAAGTTCCAATACAGCTTTTCTTTGTTTGCTGTAGCAGCAGGATATCATGGACCAGGCAGAGAAACTCCAGCCTGTGTGGAATTGTCTGGATTGCGAGACCATGCTCTCAATTCAGATGGAAAAACCCATTTCCACTGTGTGCTGCATTCTGGTGCCTCCCCACAGTGCTAACTTGCTCCAGGCCCCTGGAAAGGGCAGATCTCATCCTGCTCCACTCCACACTTTACCTTCTCATCCCTAAGGCATCAATGTGAATGTTTGGTGGGTGGTAAGTGGATAAATTCATTAGTGGTTACAAAATATGTTGTGATCCTCAGCTGGAAAGATCTGTGTGACTGCAAAATAATGTATTCTTTACTTTGGCAATAGTACTCCTATTTTGAATCTGGCAGTGAATAATTGGAAATTGCTTGGCCAAAGATAGACAGCCAAAAATAATAGTCACAAATGCCAAAAGAAAACCAAAGCAAAAGAACTCATTATTAAATCACAGAAACTATTTTCATAAAATGAATAAAATATTTAAATAAAACATATAAGGGAAAAGGCACACATTTGAAGGCATCCATGATAAGAGTTTTGGTCATAATGAAATAGATGTGAGGAATTACAAGTATTCTACTGTATTTGTTGACCTGCTTCTTTATATTTCTCTGTTCATGTTGTGCTGTGCACATGCCCCCAAACAAGGTCAGGCAACTGCATATAATGGAGGATGCCCCTCACTTCCCCAGCCCAAGTTCTCAGCTTGGTTTAGACAGATGAAACTTCACTTTAACTGTCAAGAATTTGTGTCTAAATCATTCATTTGTCATCTAATTTAACTTTTATGAGGAATCACTTTAAAAATTGAAATAATTCACTTGTAACTTGAATTTTTATGAAAGATTAATGTGGTTAAGAAAAAAAAAGTTCAAAAGATAGACTGACTCAGAACTATCTGCTTAAGATTATATAGAAATCCAATCAGTTACATTCTCTGCTCAGACTGAATCTGCACCACGTTTCCCAATAACTTCCTAAGAAGGTTTTATTTAATCAAGAACGAGTTCCACGGAGCCCCAAAGGTCACAGTTGAGAAGGATTATTTGACCTAGACTTTGTATAAAGCAGATGGCTCTGCTTTATGGCAATTAGTAAGCAGGAACTGTGGTATCTGGTTATATCTTCTGATTCTCTGTTTATATGAAGTTATGTGAAACTGGAACCTCTTTGAAAGTCAAGCTGTGTGGAAACCATTTAAGACTATTTCATTTCTAATTATAGGCTTGATAAAGCCATTTTCATGCAAGAGTAGGATCAATGCAGAGACTGTCAAACTGGTGACCATCCATCCATTGGTAAGTGCTCTGACTCCTTCAAAGGCTATCACAAAGATAACCTTGACATGAGGAATGGGAATCTCACTTTAAAGAAAATGTAAACACTATCTACAACATTTACTTCAATCTTTCCATGCAGCTTCAGAGTGGCAACAAACTTGCACATTTATTAGCAAAAACAGAGTTTGAAAATACTAATTTTTTACTCTCCATTTCCCATTCACCCACAAACACATCCATTTCCCACTGCCTAAAACAGGAAAGTAAATTGAGCTCTTGCTGGGTTCCCACATGAGGTGCAAGATGGGCTGGTTTGCCAGGGCAGTGGCAAAGAGAAATGGGCAGTTTCTTCCCCTGACCTCTGGGTAAGTGTGGTCAGCCCTGCCACGAGTGTCATAAGCTGCCTCCACCCCAAAGGAGTGCTGGAATGTCACTGGGCCTGAACTGATGCTGCCTGGACTTTGTGTGGGTTTTGTTAGTCCAGGCCCAGCACAATGCTACTCTCACAATCCTGTGCTAATGGAGCTGCCAGAGGATTTCAGCTGCAGGGCTCTGAACTCAGGGGGAAGAGGTGCACAAGTGCACTTTGGCTGATGATGCAAGAACATCCTGGACTAAACTGCCAGCACTCTGAGCAAGGACTGCCACTCCTCATCCTGCTACACTGATGAATTTCAGGAACCACTGAGACAGCAATATCCCTCCTCTGCAGTGAGAAGCCTTGCTTGCAATACGAAAAAAGAGTATGTTTTCAGACTGCAAATCTTCGTTTTCCTCTCCAGAAGAAAACAAAACCCAAAAAACGTTAACTGCAATTTAGTGAGTTATGTATGAAGTAAGTGGGAGGCCTTACAAAGGAAAATTGCCTTTACTCACACGTATAAGGCACAGCCAGAATGAAGAGGTCTTCCAGCATTTCTGTCCACATAAACATTCTTTAATTCTGATGGTAAAACTCAGACTTTAATACACCTGAGTGTTGTCAGGTGTTGTCTCTGAGTTTCAGTTGCCAGTGTGATAGTCTGATAGGAAAATAAAGTCCATTTCTGCTGGCATAAGCCTCTCTGCATGTAAAGAAAAATAAAAAATCCAGAGTCCCTGACACAGTTTCAAAATTACTTAATTCTGAATTACTGAATCAATTTAATAGCTTTAAACTATTTCCCTTAAACACATTAAAAGACATATTGTATTATTTTACAAAGACCAATTCATCTAAATGCTAAAGATTTTCACCCAATTAAAACAAAATGTTCCTTAGCTTTAACTTTCCTATGCAGACTATGCAAAGCTAATATGAAAGAACAAGTGACAGATTGCTCATAGTTCCTATTTTTTCCAAGCTATTTCCTTCATCTTCTCCTGAGCCAAATTTTTATTGGCTAAAATTAATGGACCCCAAAATGAACCCATCCTATTTAGCAACACATACTTCATGGCAATTTCAAAAACAAGTAAGATACTACTAACTTCCCAGCAGAGTTTATGCAAAAATGAGGATTTTCACCTTTTGTTTCAGTTTGACATTCATGCTCAATATAAATTTTCTTTTACCTTAGTTGTTTTATTATCAATAGGAACTAGGTATTAAAACCTCTGCATGTACAGAATTCCTTCTCTGAATTTCTGAACTGACACTAAATAAGATGTGACATCAAACCTTACACAGTTTCTCTTTTCGTGTTGAATGCAGTCAGAAAAATGCACTCAAAGTAGAAGAAGCTTTGAGGGAAACGTCAGCCAAAAGACTCTCTTATATTGAGACTTCAGACACCTCTTATCATGCCTAAAATGTGGATGCTAGGAGGGTCAGGAAGCAAGAAGTCATTATTCAAACAATTCTATGCCCATTACTCATCACTCCCAGTGATGCCTCCATAAGTACTTTTTTTGACACTAGAGATGGCCCTAAACACTTTGATGTACACTAAGGAATTCATCTATCAAAATACATGGCAGCTGAATCAACATCATCCTGTTATTTATGATAAAAAAGCTAAAACCACCTCTTGTATATAAATTTTAAAAAAGGAAGGGAGGCCACAAAACAGAAAAAGGAAACCATAGCAATGAAAATTAACTCTCTTCCCAAGGCTTAAATCAGCTTTGAAAACTGTCATTTGTCCAATTAACAGAGTTCAGGTTTTTTAATTCATTTTCATTCACTCCTGGGCTCTGGAAAGGATCATCAAGACAAGAATCAAAATACCTTGAAAATATTGCATATACTTCTTGATTGGGAACAGGACCTAAAAGAAAAATCTCAGATTTCTCTACCTAGTTCTGTAATATCAGAGCAGGATTTCTCCTTGGGGTAAGAATTCAACTGGATACAAGAAGACCAAGATCCAGACATGTATCCATGACTGGGTATATGTCAACCAAGATTTTCCAAGTCTTTTGGTACTTCTCCTAGCCAAAGCTAATTGTTCTGAATTTCCCAGAGTATTCATGCAATATAATGGTAATACTTCATGTTTTGCTAAAACAACTACAATCAGGGTTTAACAGACAATTCGTGGTAACTGAAGAGAAAACAGGGATAACAAATTAATTGGAAATTAAATAAAATATTAATTGAAAACTATTCCAACGTTGTAGATTGATTTTATGCCTTATTAATAATTAACAGCAAAGGTGCTAGTCAGCTTCAGTGTAAGGAGGAGTGAATGAAAACTGATTCAGTGAAAATGCCTCAAAATCACCTATATTTCTTCCCATAAGAATTTTCTTTTACTGTCTCTTATCATAACACTGACTCAGCCCAAATTTCTTTAGACTTACTAATATCTGACAGAACATAGCCTGAGGTGATACAAGAGCAGACTGAGAAGAACTCTCTGCAGCTCTATCCACACAAGAACATTTCCAAAAGGCAAACAGTATTTCCCTTGTTTCAACGAACCTATTCAATTTGGGGAAATGGAGTGAGCGCTGAGGGAATGAGACACAGGCAGTTACCACTCCCACCTGTGTTCTGCATGGCTCTAGGAATGAGACTTGTCCTGCCAGGCACCTCTGCAAAATGAATGCTTCCCCACCCTGCCGAGATACAACAGGAGAAAGGAATTTCTCATGGGCCCTTGGGCAATTTAACGAGTAGCTGTGCACCTGACATTCACTCTCTGCTTATCACCTGCCCAAGGTTAAAGCAGCCTCTCACTAGCAGGGGGAAAGCAGGGCTCTCGCAGGAGCGGCAGGGAATTTGGGAATTCCCAGTGAGCTCACCAGGGACAGAGCACAGAAATGCACGGTGCCATTAGCACAGCTGCTTCCTCAGCAGCGCTGCCGCTCTGCCTCGGGCTGGTTTCAAGTGCAATACCTTTCACAGATGGAGAGTGGGAAAACTGCAAGGACATCATTGATCTGACAACGCTCCTGTTACTTGCTTCAGTTTCTTTGCACTCCATCAGCAGAATCTGTCCCAGTTCTCCTTCCTGGCTTTACCCTCTGCCTTTCCAAGTGCAGGCTCCTCGTTCCCTGCCTGCAGCAGTCCTGGGGATGACAGGGACACGGGCTCACAAACACTGATTGATGATACACGTCCTAAGGAAGCAGGAGCTAGTAATAAACATGGCCTTAAGACATGATTTATGTGTGTTTGGCAATTCAGACACATACTCACGCTGCAGACTAGCTAGAGACAGGGGCAGGGAGAGTGGATGCTGGTTATCTATCAGAAAAGCTCTGGCTCAAAGCCAACAACTGGTTGGTTAGCTCAAGTCAGAGGGAGCAGAATGTGGAGCAAATGCAGCATCAGAACTCAATGCAGAGATATATTTAATTTTATTTTGTGCTTGGTGAAATTAAAATATAAAATGTTTTCAATTAACTTGGGGAAAAAATAAATAAAAGCAGAAGTCATTCAGAATTTAAACAGTACCACTTCTGAGAAATGTTTAGGAAATTAACTTAGAAAACACAGGGCATAACTTAGAAAACATTAACAGGACTCTGAACTCACCAACAAGATGGAAGAGGCCAAAGTCATTGTCTTTCTGCCATAAAGGGAGGATGAACCTGAACTTGGACTCAGGCAGACAGAGGTAAATTTTGCAAAGACTCAAGTAATGAAGTAGGGCACTATACATCACTCCTTGATTGAGGTATGGCATCTTATAGGCCCCTGTGAAACACAGCCCCCAAACCAAGAGTTCTATTCTTGGTTTCCTCATTGGTTTTCTAGGTAAAATCATTTCAGAACATGATTAAGAGTTCCAGCTACTTTCAATGTTAGGGGTTTTTATGAGTAAACAAGCAGTGCCAGAAAATATGTCAATTTTTAATAAGAGATTTGCCACCAATGAAATCTGTTCCAGTGCTGAAAAATCTTTTATATTTATTCATTCTCATTATGAATGCACTCATTTACTCAATTTTCCTTGGCCCTTGCAGCAAAGAAGTTTTCCCAGCAACAACAGAATTATAATGATTAATCAGTGCTCAACAACACTTCCAAATATCTTATTAGCTTGTTATTTAGCTTGTTATTTGTAAAAATAAGAATTATGCCCCAGATGTGGTTCTTGAAACACTACCACAATCCTGCCCAAAAGGAGATTTGCACTGTGTGGTGTGTGCAACCAAAAGAGCCTGAACCTCAGAAATGGCAAACTCAAAAACTGTTCACAACTGAGCTACTGATTCTGAGGGAGAACTGTTTGGTGAATAATGACTAAACCAGGCAAAACTGGAGGTGATTCATGGAGCAGGAAGTTGTGTCAAAGACGTTGCTGAATTATGCATGCAATGAATGTCATCTTTATTGCAGTAATCTTTGCAAATCATGAGACTGGAGAATACCTGAGCCTTTAATTTTCTCTTATAGAATGAAGAGAAAATGGTACAAGCCTGAATTTCAACATCACAAATGATAACTACAAAAAGACTAAAATGAACAGGATTTGGGGGTTTGGGTTTTTTGTTGTTTTCCTTTTTGTTTGTATGTGGGTTTTTTGCAGGGCTTTTGTGTCAAGTTTTTTTTTGGTGTTGGTTGGGGGTCTTTTTGTTTTGTTTTTTTTTACTGGCAATATGAGACTATAGATGCTGGAAAATGACACTGTCCAATCCCACATTTTAACACGTACAAAAACACGTTTAGGGACATGAGGAAGCAGGCATGAAACTGTTTCTAACAACACTATCTATTCTTGCCCATTTATAACATGTTCTTTGCTCTTTTCCTCAAGGCCAGGGTTTGAAGTCACTACTTGTATATCTAAACCAACAGGAATTAAAATAAAAAGGGGAGAGAGAGATCCACTAGGGGAATGAAGTCACTTTAGCCTCTGCCCAGATACAGCTCCTCTTTTTCAGCAGCAGCAAGTGAACTTGAATGGTAGTTTTATCTATACCTCTTCGGATATAATAAGAAATTTTCATAGCCCCCAAGAACCCAAAAGACAATAACCATAACAAGACACCATCTAGAAAAAACCTCAGAAATTTCAGCCAAAAATATTTCTGCTCATCATTCTTTTTACTTGTAAAATGTGACCAAATCATTGGAAAGGTTTGTGCAAATGTATATTCAGTGTCCAAATGGACAAGGCTCTATCCATCCCAACAGCAGCAAAATGTCCAATTGACACCTCCCCCATAAGAAGGAGTCTGATGTTTTTACATGGAAATACAAAATAGGCTACATGTTCGAATTTTTTTTCTTTAATCCCAGTTTACTGTGTGGTCCAATATGAAATCGTTATTCCTGTGAAACAACTGTTTTCTGATCTCTCTCCAGGAAGAAACCCAGAGAAACATTTTCATGGCTAGAAGGAATTACCAAAAGATTTCATCATGTCTTACTTTAGGCACATATGGAAGACAAAGGATCAATTAAATCCAGCCTTTCATTCATCTAAATTTTATTGTGCCCAGCAGAAATGGTATTTTTCCTATCTGAAAGTGTCACACAAACTGTTTAGCTTTGGCTTAATTGAGAAAAAATTTTCTAACTACATTTTGATAGAACACATATGCCTAAACATCTTTGTTTGCTTTTAATTTTTCAGTGTAAGAGTTTTTAGCATTTCTCTGCTCTCAGCTGTGTATGATCCAGCCAAAGCCAGACAGTCACATCTCCTGATGTGGCTGTATATCCAAGGCAGTGGCTCCTTATTTAGTTACAGTCTGAGTGCTATCCCAGACAAGGTATATTTACATCAATATTTTACTTCCATTTCCTCTTCACAAAAATTTTTATCTGTGTAATCCCTTTGCTTTGGGTGGAGTTACTCTTGGGTTTTTATTGCGACACAGTCAGAGGAGAATGAGGCTTAACGCCTTTATGATTAGCTGGGATACTGTACTAAACCCACCTGGGAACAGTTTCAATGAAAGTGCAGCAAATGCATGACTTATCATGTTGGGAGAAGCAGTGTATTTTGAAGGAAGCAGTGTAATGGTATCTCATGAGAGCAGTTCTCATTAGTTGCAAGGTTTGTGTGGCTTGGATTTATTAAAGTTCTGAATCTATTGCCAGTTGTTGCCATATGTAGTCTATAATTTTTGAAACACAAGACTGTACATTTCCCAAAGACATTCACTCTAATCATTTGCAAATTTAACAACTTTAGCACAAAGAGATGCTTCCTAATCAGGACCAGCAATCTGGCCACTGGCAAAACCAGTACAAAGACCAGAAATTATAAAAGCATAAGTACATCTATCTATAAAAGCAGTAATACTGATCAGGTAGACTTAGCAAGATTTTTCAACTGTTCCACACCCCTCTGTTCCAGATTTTTGGATGCAGTCTGAGCGTTCTGCTTGGACAGAGGAAGCACTTCCTAACACAGCAACTGTCCCCAGAAATGAGAGGAACAGCTCTGAGGAGCTCTCAGGGAGGGCACTAATAGCTGCCCACATCTCAGCAACCCCACCCTGAGACATTCCAACACAAGGGCAGCAAATATACACCTGCTGTGATGCCATTCAGAAACACTTCATGAAGCAGAAAATTACTGCAGGGGCAATGGGGTAATAGTTCACCAAGAGCACACTCCCAGGTAGCATTAATGCTGGGAAATTCCTCATTCCAGCAGGGATACCCACAGCGCTGACAGGCTGCTGCATGAAGCCCACACAGCCTCAGGCGCAGTTCCAGGAATAAGCTGAGTGAAATTGCACACAGAGAAGGCTACACCCTTCTGCTTTAGCCACATTCACTGGTTTGGAAAGACCAGGACACACTCTATCAGCTGGAAGGGATCATTTGTCCAGTTGCCTGGCCAGTTCAGGGTTGACCAAGACAGAGCTTTTTAGTGAGAGCATTGTACAAATACCTCCTAAACTGACAGGTTTGGAGCACTCACCCCCTCTCCAGAAAGTCTTTTCCAGAATTTTACCTCTCTGGCAGTAAAGAAACATTTCCTAAGGCTGAGTGTAAACCTCTCCTGGTGCAGCTTTGAACCACTCCCATGTGCCCTGCCACTGGAGAATTGGTCTTTTTTACCACGTAGCTGACTTCACTTCTTTGATCTCAGCTGTCTGAAGAATGCAAAGTAAGGGACAGATCCTTTTCATACCTGCTCTTCCCGACACAAGAGATTACAAAGAACAGTAATGAGGGTTGTGGTGCACAAACAATTTGTGCCTGGCTCTGATGGAGAGCTCCCACCCACAGCAGAGCCATAAGGCTCTGAGAAGATGAAGGATCAAGTTTTGTAGCATCAACTGCACACAGCTCAGTGTAGCTTCCCTTTGATACTTCCAAATGAGTAATTTTCAAACTTTTCTTTTGAAAATGTTGGTTTACTTCTTTGTTTATTATGTGACATGATGGTGTTAACCAAAAGCCAGTTGATTTCCTCACCTTTCAGTTAAAAGTGGTTTCATTTGTTCTTCTAAAACTTCATTCTACTACTTACCACACATCAATCTTTACAAGATCTAAGACAGTCTACCCCCATCATGATATAAAATTTAACTTAAATGACTGAGATTTCACCAACTGCATTCTCTTTTCCAATTAAACTTTTCTTTTTTACATTGACAGTAATCTTTTGTTATAGCAAAGGGACTTCAATATTAGAATTAATATTTCATAGCAAGAGATGTTAAAAACAAAGTGAATTAACTCTTCTCTATAATAAAGCATCTCTTTCCTCTAGTGCAAGCTAAAGAATTTTTAACACAGGAATTTTCATTACAGGACAGTGAAAGAAAATGTAAATGAAATGTATCACTTCAGGGTTCTCAGAGCATTTATGAGATCATGCAGGCACCATGTGTGTGTCTGACAACATTTCTCCTAAGTGTACTTCACCACTCTTCAGACAAGGTTACTCAGTCCAGCACCTCTAATGCTGCTCAGCAGGTTCAAGGCTTTATTCTGTTGGCTTACAGGGCTCAGCTCTGAGGCTTTTCCAAGCTGTCATGGCCTGGTAGTAACCTCAATTTTGTTACAGGGCTATGGTTTACAGTCTCAGAAATATTATTGCACCCCAGATCCTGGTTCCATTTAGATTTCCTTCTAAGACAAGGAAGTTTGTGCCCAGACTATGCATAAACCTCAGCAATAACACAAAACTACTTTCCTAAAAAAGAGTTGGGAAAAATACTCTCAGTAAATGGAAAACATTATCCTTTAAAGGGAGCAGTTTCACAGCATCCTACACTGAAAACATCCATTGAAAGGAAAGCAGGTATTTTGCAGAGAAATTACTAAAATACTTAATGACCAGCCTCCTTAATGGCCAAAATCAAAACAGCACAAACATAACCGATACCAAATTCAATTAACACCATATGAATAATTAAAGAAATAATACCTCTATAACTTACTGCTAATAAGTTAAATTTTCATTAACCCTGGAGAGACCTCTGCACAGCACATCGACAACAGAGCCACTGAAGGACCCGGGGAAAGACCTCGGGAATGGCAGGTGGGAGTGACAGCAGCACACAGCAAACCCTGCAGGCAGCACAGCTTCACAGGGACCTCACCTGAGCCCTGCACCCCCTGCACTGTGAGCAGAACTCAGGAACCCCAGCTGGTCCTGGAGGAAGCCCCAGAATGTAAATTCCACACAATCATAGATGATTAAAAGACACATGTAACACTGCAAAGAGATGGTAATGGACTACATGGGTGAAATATTCATGGTCAAGCTTCAAATCCTTTACCTCCTCTGAGTGGTCTCTGCCTCAATACATATAGTCTAGCATATTCTTTACTACATCAGGTGGTTCCTTTTTTGATTCTGCATTATTATGAACTCCCACATCTGCATGGTGTCACAGAGCAAATTGAAAAACGCTTTTGTTTTATTAAGAGGTATGTGAAGCATTTCTACATGAGCAGTAAATATTTTGCCTACATTTTCTAGGTGCATTTATGGTATGTACCCACAAGCATGCATATTTCTTGGTGAGCTTGCAAAATTATAAACCAAAAATCATTTCTGTGGCAGAAAATTTACATTTTCTTTGTAGTAGGCAAAAATATATATGTTGATCCAATAATATTCTTAGGAAAAAAAGTAAAACTGTAGCACCAGATATGTTTAATCTATGTCTAGGGGGAAATGAAAAGGCAAAAAAGTCCAGATTGCTCTGAACAAGGGTATGTTTGATCTGCATGTAAAAGGAGCACTTTGCAGCCTTCACACCACTAGCTCACATTGATGGACAGGACATTTAGACTTTTGAGTTGGACCTGAAGGAATTTAGTTAACTAAATACATCCCCTTGCCTCAGAGATGAAAGCCACTTCTCCTACCACATGATCTGCCGCCTCTTTCTTGTGTTGCTGTCAGACATTCCAATGTCAGACATTCTAATACTTCTCTGTGTCAGAGAGGCAAATTTGCATCAATGGGACAGGCGGGGAAAAAAGTGTAAAAGTTTTCTAATTTAAATTAATAAATAAATAAACACCATCATAAAATTCACCTGCACACTTGTGAAATGATCAGCCTGCTTTGATACCGCCACAGAAGTTGCTTTGACAAACACTAGAATACTTTCCAGTATTCTAGACACCCAAATAAAAAAAGTCACTGAGGTTCTCATTGCTGTGCCTTCCAAAGCTCTCTGCTCAGACTGTGAACAGGAAATCTTGAGGAAAATCACAGGTAAAAATCCAAACTCCTAGCAATCACCTGACATCAACTCTCTTTGTGCCAATCACTGCTTTTTTACTAACTTTAATATTTGCCTTTGACTCCAGTTCTAACATAGCATCTAGAAAATTACCACGGGCTTTGCTGTACCTGGTGGAGTAGAAAGAGCCATTTCCTCCAAAAGTTCAGAATCTTAAGAACCAAAAGAAGTGAAATTAAAGATGGTTGTGTCACACTCAGGGCTTTGAATGCTAAAGATCTGAGTTCTAGTCCTGTTCTAGCCTTATTCATGATCCCAACCTGCCTTTCTCCATTTAGAAAACCAGAAGTTTTCTTATTGGCACTTCAGCCTTAAATGCAGTGCCAAATCAAATATTACCAATAATTATAGTAGTTTTTAGCAACTGATGTTGCAAAAAATGTATATTATACATAATTAAAACAGGAAAATCAGGGGGTTTTCTGAATATACACAAACATTTTTCCAGAAAAATCATAATCTGTACTTAAACTAGTATCCTACTATGTGTATAGGACTATTTTAGACTCTTGGTGCAATAGTAAGTTGAGCAGCATCTCCAGTTTATCACTGACCAATTTTTCCTAATTTAACAAATAAGGACTGAATGTGGCTAAGAAGAGAGGTCCAGCCCTAAGCCTACAGCATTTTGTGCTGGCAGCAGTTACACAATGTGGAAATAGCTAAGGGTACGTGAAATCTTCTGTCGTTGAATTACAGCTGTCACTATAATGATTCTGGCAGAGTAGCAGAATGCAGTTGTTGGCCCATTCTAGTACTGTTCTGTTGACTTCAGGCTCGATGTAACATAAAACTGGTCTCTACTGGTGGTATTGTCTATCATATGTTGCCCAATGGACTCTCACAGTGGGGATTTTGTTGCTCTTGCTGAGATGTTTTTGTGGAGATGCCAACAAGTGAATTCTCACAGAATTTCAATAGTGTTTCTCAATACCCATGTTCCCTATAAACATTACCAAAAGTATTGCAAATAAAAGAGTATTTTGAAAATACTCTTAAAACGTTATTTTGGGTTTTTTTCCACACAGATTAGTTATGTGGCATTCCAGATACAGGAAACAAGCATGTGTTTTACTGTTATTTCATATGCAGCAGTGAAAAAGTAAATTTGTAAAAAAAATTAATCAAATATATCACATTTACTACTATCATCCCTTCTCTGAGATTCTGCATTTGGTGAAGGCCACAAGGATAAGGTTTTACAGCAAAATTAAGGGGGACATCACTCTTCCAGGAAAATATTCCATAACATGTAAAAGAATTGCACAAGAAGGAGAGTGTTTTATTGATATCATGTCCCTCTCTGGTTTGGGTTTGCACCTTCTGGACAGAGATTGCATTGTTTAGATAACTACACCCAGCAGTTTTCTTCCAAGCCCTCCTCACACTGACTCTGACCTGCAGCCAGGGGTCCAAAAACACATCTCCAGAAATTTTATGTTCAGAGCATTAACTTCAGCATTACTCTTCTTATCTATAGGGTCAGAGGTCTGCTTCTTTTATTTGGGAGCAACCAGCATGTTGTGGTGATAATACACAGTAAAGCTCTGTTAATTAACAGATGTAATGGAGAAAGAGAGAGATGTCAAATAAAACAGAGCAGCAGCATCACAGCTGGGTTACAGGGCTGCCTCTTCCCCTCAGGGTGAGTGGGCTCTTCCACTACAGCACATAAAGGCTTTTGCAAAAAATTGTTTCTTTTAATCAGGTTCAAAGATTTTTTCTTACCTTTCCCGCCTGCCTATTTTTTCTTTATACAAATTCCCTCTTAACAAATACTCAAATAAATGCATTGCCTAAAAATCGAATGATTTGCCTGCCAAGAGGAGGAAACAAATTTTTGAAACTACATTAATCTTTTTCATACCACTTTAAAGCATTTCTCATTTACTCATTTATACTCCTGTTTTAAATGGCTCAACAGGGGAGCAGAATCATGACTCAGTGGGCCAAGCACATTGCAAATACTGGAAAAAACAGGCTCAACATATTTTAACATCTTTATATATGCCGCATGGGGTTTGTTTAAAAAAACTAAAATTCTTCTTTTGAGAAACTTCATATCTCATCTCCAATTGTATTAATAAGGTCTAGAAAATTTTTTCAAAGGAAGTAGGCAAAAAATGAGTCAACTACTCCACATTAAATGTGGATAAATAATGTAATTTTTTACAAGCAGTTAGAGCTGCCAAATTTATAATGCAAAATTACAAAACTGAGTTTTATTATTGAAAATGCTATCCAACTCTAATATGGGCTAATTTAAAGAGGAAATTTAGCTTTACACTTTCTTATGCAGAAGATGAAGCAGAAGTTTTGAAGGTCCTTCACATACATTTAATATGTGGTATTCAAAACAACTAATCTACGCATTCTTTTATTATATAAACTATCACATGTTCTCTCACTGTACCCAAAGAATTCAGCACTTCTACTTACTCAGGCATGGGATTTTCATTTATGTTTTGACTCCAGAAATTTTCAGTGTAACCCTCTTTTGACTTAAGACAGCAACCATCAACAGGCAATGCAGACAGAGCTGTCTGCAGGATTGGGGATGTCAGACCCACAAAAATCAATCAGAAAGAACATCCAGATCTTTTTTCAACCTTTGAAAGGTTTAGATTTCAAATTGCACTCAGTTTAATTGATCCCTCTGACTGGGCCCATACCTGGACAGAGCTATGCCAGAAGAACTGCTACTGTGGCAGCCAAGAAACAACACTCCACATGCTTACAGTAAAATGTAATATCCTTAAGTTTCTTCTCTCTGCTTGTGTGGACATCAAGGCCTAATTGCAAAACCATCCCAGGTAAGGTTATTTTCTTCATTCACTCCACAGGCTTTTAACTCAAACCCTAAGCTATTAATTCAAACCACACACATGACCCCTGCCCTCCAGGAAATTGAACTCATAAGATAATGTCAAAAAAAATTCTGAACAAACCAAACCCCCCAAAAAACCAAAAGAAAAAAAAACTCAAAAAACAAAAAAGCAATCAACATAATACAACAAAAGACCTCAATCCAATCCAACCCCGAAATACCAATTTTGGTGCTTGAATTTGGAATTGGGACTGTTGCTCCCAGCAGAAGTTCACTTTCAGCAAAAGCTATGATGTAATACAGTCTACTACCCTAAGATTTTTGTTGTAGTTCCTCTGGGAGGAGATATCAAACTTGACTGGCATTTTCTGTTTTCTTGGATTACCTAATAATAATGAATTTAGTGTAGAAAGATTCAATTTAAACATTCAGGATGCTGGTGAAGCTAAATCAAACAAGCTACACAAACAGAGAGTCATTTTATTTAACTCTCCCCCAGCCCAGAGCACACCCCAGTGGTTCATGAAGTCTGTTATTTATTGATCATGGAGAATGACCATTTTCAATTTTACCTCTTATAAAACTTAAACATGAGACTCCTAAATTGTGTGGGTCCAAGTCAGTGTAAGCATATTTCAGGGGAAAAGACATCTGCCAAATTCAGTCACTCTGTACACAAAGATTTTAGGTCAGTGCAATTAGCTGAAGAAAAGATATTTTTAACAGCTTAAACCCAAAAGCACTCAGAACTTCCAGTGATGCAAAAAATACATATGGAACACACAAAAATGCCTTCATCTGACTTCAACAAAATAAAACTAACACCAAAACTCCATTTCTAATTTCCTATTGCCATAAACTTTCTAGCCATTTATATGTAAGAAAAGTGCCCAGCAACTGCATCATTCAATGAATTCAGCATACATAAAAATGACACCAGGTAACAGATACAACAGGAGCATATAGAGTATTTCCCTTCAGATATTGCTGTTTTTCAACAAATAATTTGTGACATTACAATGAAGGACAAGCGCTGGAAGATCACAAAAGCTTTTGTTTTAGTGTGAGACTAATCTACACAGGTTGACCAGCTTTGAATATTCACAATTCAAGCACCTTACAGGCCAGGTGAGCAGCAGTTTGCTCTGGCTGGCTTAGTGCCCCATCAGACAAACACCTAACCTGTCACCAGGGCATCAATCTAACACAAAACCACAGGTTACAGCAGCTAAGGTTTTACTGAGGAACAATTTTGTGGATCTGACCAAGTCTGGTATTTTATTGATCCAATGTCAGTCTGTTTATGGAACAAGAACCAGTCAGTACCACATTTTACCAATTTAAAAGTTTGCCACAATTGTCTTTAAAAAGGTAATGCAAAAAGATACATATTTCCTGTATATTTTAGGTCTTCAGCTCGTATACTCAGGCCTTCAGCTGAGTGCTGAAATCAGTGTTACTAACCTCAGACCAACACTGGCTTATCCCAGCTGAAAACCTGGCTCACAAAGAGATGTCTGAAAAAGATTCTGAGAATGAGATTCATTGTTCTTGCTCTGGAACATAGAAAGGCTATCTCATTCCCAAGAATAGCAGCCTCCAGCCTCAAACATTTGCTGGGAAATTTCTGGCCACACAGTTCTGGTAACTGCAGACACCTTGGATGTTTTCATTTTGGGTGGATGATGTATTCATCTAATTATGTCATACACAGATCAGCAGATTTTTGAAAAGTAAAAATGTATCAAGCTGCTCTGTGCAGCAACTTCAATAAAAAGGGAGAAATTATAAAAAATTTATAAATAAGAGGCTGGCAAAAGAAACAGAGACTCTCACAGTAGAAGATAAAAAGCTCAACCACTTTTTTAGTTCATCTAAGAGACTGAGAGATGATAATAACAGTGCAAAAAAAACCCAAAAAAACCTGATCCTAAGAGTTCCTTAATCCAGTAGAAAGTCACAATGGGGAAACAAATGGCTGAAAAAAGAAGCCATACAAATTTCATTTTTAAGATTAACACAAATCAACAGCTTCAGTGGGAAATTAGAAGAAGCTACTAAGAAATCCTCCATCATCTGATGTTTTCTACTATGACTGGATAGTAGAAAAGGTATATTTCCAACAAAATTTATATTGTGGATCATAAGTGGATAAAGCCAACCAGTGTGCAACACAATGTTCTTGTAGAGCCTTAAAATAACCCCTAAATATCTATTAACTATGCTGGCCAAGCAGACAGAAGGGCCTCAGAGTACAAACAGTGGTTGCATGGTAGGGTGAAACAGGCTTTCTACTGAAGCTGGAAAGACTGACCTATGTACAGAGGTATGTCCCAGACTTGCAGCTGCTCAGAAACCAGAAATACCATAAAGGAAAGCCACGAAATCCCAACAAATATTTACACAGATAGTTCTTGACTTACACATTCCCCAGAAGTACTTTTCACAAAATGGATGACCTGAAATTAGGTTAGAAATCCAATAATTCTGAGTTCAGTTTATTAATTAGAAGCACCAACAGAAGCAGTTTCTAGCAGAACTACTGCTGGACAGGAAGGAGTACTGCTCAAAATACCTCTCCTAAAACCACTGCAGGCAAGTTTTACTTGCTTGTCTTGGGCCTATTAAATAATAAACATTATAAGAAGGTACAATTTCATATATCTTCCATCAGAGCCATCAGCTCAACCTATTTATCACCCAAAGTGCCTTCATTCCTTTATTTAATTCTTACTCAACTCTCTGACAATAGCCGGAAGAGAGCATCCATTTGAAAGAACGAATTCAAACTATGCTGCATTCCAAAATGAAACTTGTTCTGCCCTCAAACATTCATCTTATTTATCTTAATAAAACATCCATCTCTATTTATCTTAGAGGTTTCATTATTATTGTCTGATCTGGATTAATTTAAAGGGAAAGAGGTTACAAATGAGGTTAACTGTGATAAGGCCAATCAATCTTTTGACGTTGTGGTAACACAATCTCATTAAGAAATAAAACATCCCCCTTTATGCTCTTGTGCCTCCCCTTTTTTCTTTAAAGGTGGAAGCCTTGGTGCCATGTTTTACCTTGATTTCCCTGCCCCACAGACTGTTACAACTCTCATTTTGGGGATTCTCTGCAGTGGGCTCAAGGCAAGGGGGTTGTGAAGGCTGAAGGTCCCACTCTCTAAATGAAGATGAATGAAGATGAAGTGTGAATTATAATAGCAAGCTCTATTTCTTCGCTGGTTTGAATTAAAAGAGGGAGGCATCTCCCACATCAGTGGAGTCTCTGTCACAAGCTCTCCACTGAAAAGGGCATACACAGATGGGTAAGGAAGAAAAAGAAGAGAGAAGTCATTTAGAGGGCATGAAGGCTCAACTCCTGGCATATATGCTCAAACCTAGGGAGTGAAACAGAATTTCTCTTCCAGTGAAGTCCACTGGTGACACTCAGCACTCTAGAGAGTGCACAGATTTACAGGTCAGCACTACCTGGCCGAGACGGAAAATCCTGTTAGAAAACCAATTTAACTGACTGCACTGGGCAGCTGCAAATAAACCATTGTCTTTAAAAAGTCTAAAATCAACAAACAAATGAAAAACTGACCCAAAGCAAAAGTCCATACCAACAGTGCTGCCAGTCATATTCTTGCTGTTATTAAGAGGAAATTAAAAATTAAAAACTGAGCATTAACTGGGAAAAAATAGTTAAGCCTCTTTATGCATTTTCACTTCATAATAATAATTTTGGTAGCAATAGTAAAAGTTATCATGAGGGTGAAGATTCTTCAGCTGCTCAGGTACAAAGATCTGTCTGGCAAGGAGAAGCTTTAAAGGCAGAGAGTCTCTTGGTGTC
Source organism: Passer domesticus (assembly GCF_036417665.1). Taxonomy (NCBI): domain Eukaryota; kingdom Metazoa; phylum Chordata; class Aves; order Passeriformes; family Passeridae; genus Passer; species Passer domesticus. Next base: position 18,095,823 of record NC_087484.1, read on the forward strand.
TAAGCCTTAAATAATGCTACCTGTATTTTTAATAACTCCTCATTCATTGCTTCTATTTCATAGAATATCACTCATCCTGCTATATCACAGAGTATGTGAAACATTTGAGGACATTCTTGAAAATAATATGTACCCAGGTGTGGAATGTGGTAGGCAGGAAAAAAAGCCAACAGAAAGCAAGGGGAAAGGAGGGCAATTTTGTTCAGACTAAGCTGGATCATACAGCAGTGAACACACTACAGGCACACAACCTTTAGCTCTGTTTAAATCAAGAGGTGGCACCAGTTCTCATCCTCATTGGTTTGATCCCACTTATATGACCTATTGCATAGAGGAACTTTCCTTTTTTCCTAATAAATTAAAGGTATTAAGGTGAAACTAATCAATGGAACCATAAAACCATATGGTATTGTGGTCCTGGATGGTAAGTTTATACTCTGAGAATCTGCAAATTAGCTGTGAAAATAAAAATTTTACAAAAGAAAAAAAAAGAAAGAAAGAACACAATTAAAAATAGATCAAGTAGAGATAAAAGCCTTGGGACACATTGTAAAAATTACAGATCCCCAGACCCATTAAAGTGAACTAAAAGCAAATGACAATGTGACTGGCTATCAACTTTATCAAATTCAGTAAAAAGTCCATTTCTTTCTTTATCCAAACAAGGGTCTGGGATCATGAGCACCCCACAATGTCATATGTTATCTAGAAAGCCATACTGTGTCACCAGCTGATAAACATCATCAGGAGTCCAGTTTCCATCTCAAGGGAAACTTCTGGGACTATCTCTGGTTCATGACTGGGTCAGGTCACTAAAAGTTTTTGCTGACCTGAACCTGATCCAAACCAATGAATTGAAATTCCTGACCTGCTCACCCCAAGGAACAACTTTAATGAAAAACTGATACACAATCATACAGTAGAGCAAGAGCATGACTGGAGAGCAGCATCTGTCAGAGACAGCTTCAGAAGAGCACCTGTCTGTTTTTATCAGGAGACCCCTGCATTACCACGGTGAGGACCTGAAGTGAGTCTTGCTGTCAGGAAGCCATTCTGCTCATTTTATTGAGCTAGTCTAACAAAAGAATGTGAAACTGGACTGCATGTTCTGGGCATTCATGGTAATTTGTTTGCAAAACCTCACTTCCTTAGTGTTCCTCCTTGAAATCAGTTCTTAAAGCAACCTGAAACCACTCACAAAACAGTGCAGTTATTTTTCATTAAAATAAAGAGTGATCAAATTGAATTTCAGGCAAATTCTAGCTCTCTGTAATACAAATTTCCAAAGGTATTCTTGCAATTTGGCATGCTGGCTGTTTCAACAGCTCTGTAGTGTCAGTAAGAACTTACTGAAATGCATTTTAACTGTAGAGACTTAGACACTGCACCAAAATGTGTAAATAGTACAAATAGTACAAAATGTGTAAATAGTGTAAATGTGTTTTAAAAACAGCACAGGAAAGATGAGTCCAGGTGAAAGGACACTGGAGCATCCATAAATAATTCTTTCATTGTAGTACTGAAGAGGTTTCAGATATTGATTATGGGTAATATTTTTGTGGGTTTTGTCCCAAACTGGGAGACAAGTAGGTGGGTGATGGGGAAAGAAGGTTTTTTTGATTGTTTAAATTCTGACCTATAAATACATAGCTCAAGATTATACAGAACATGAAAGTGCTACAGAATTAATCTCTGCTGATGGCCTGTGGCACACTCTACTCCTGCAGTAAGATGCAATTTACAGAACAAGAAAATTTCTAAGGTATTTAAGAAAGTGACAGTGTGGCAAAGCACAGTGGTGTGCAGAGAGCTGGGCAGCTCTGAGCACACAAACAGCACGCTGGGTACAAGGGTGAGAGCCTGAGAGCAGGCAAGGGAGTGCTAGACACACCAAACCAGCCCAGCTAAAGAAGTCCTTTAGCAGCTACTGCATGCTAAATAAAATATTAATAACTTAACTACATAACTAGATAAATCAGGAGTTGAACAATGGAGATTGGACCAGGTGATCCACAGTGATCCTTCCAACCTTACACATTCTGTGGTTCCATGATCCACTTTCACTGCTGAACTTGATGCAAAACTGTAAAATTACTAACACAACATAGATGTAACATGACACGTATGTATGAAATATACAAAGTTCATAATGTGGTGTTATTATGCAAAATACAGTACTCAATGTTACAGAAGGTTTTTTCTCCTTTTTTAAGTGCATTCTCCCTATGGCACAGAGTAGGGAAGGCAGGGAGCAGCCACTCCCAGGAGGTTTATTTAAACCCTTACTTGGTGACAGCATGCAGGACCCCTACTGCTTTACAAATACAGCTTCAGCGGTGCAACAGTAAGAAACATCATCCTGCATCAGCAAGATTTGTTGAAATTTGTCATCTTTTGCTTTTATCAATCCTTTGTGATGTGATCTCCAGTTAAATTTGAGCTTTTCCTGCTAAATATTGCTGTCCTTTCAGTTTAGAAATTTGTCTACGTTCCTTAATTGGCATATCTAGGCTGCTTCTTCCCAGGAACCATTGCAATAACTGATTAGAACTGGCTTTCAAGTAACTTAAGAATGTGTATTTATGACTCTGTGATAATTAAACCCATTTTCTTAGGTCTGCCATACCAGGAACAGTGAAACAGCACCTCTAGGATGTTTGGCACCAATAATTTGTTAACAATTTAACATAGCTTTCCTTAGGGAAAGTTCAAAAATGTACTTTTAGCAGTAACATTTTTACTTAGTACAAAAGCAAGTGAGCATGTGGCTATTTAGCATATGCAATACATGGAAGTATAAAATAATACATAAAATTCCCTCATTCAGTACTTGATATCTAAATACTTTTACTGGCTCTTCAACAGACATAGTTCTCAAAAATTCATCACTGTGTGATGAATCTGACTTCCACTTTCATTTCCAGCAGCACGTCAGTGTTAATTTACTCATGGTTTCACCCATCATTCATATCCAGAATCCTGTTATTACCCATTAAGTTAATTCTTTCTGGGGTTTATTCCACTGAAAACTTAAAGAGCAGCCCACCTGCCTATAGCACACAATTTCTGGGGAAATGTTTCAGATTTGGAGTTATACAAAGAATGGCTCAAAAGATGTTACTACAAAGAACACCATGCAGATTGTATTTATTTTCATGGCATTCTCATCCTGGAATTTTGGAGAGCTTTGGAAGGTTTGAGTTCTGAAACCTACATTTTAGGCTACAAAAGCAGACAGAAAACTACAGCATAAAGAACAACACTTGACATAAAGAAAACTAGAAAGGAATTATGTTTTTTTTCCATGGGTTAGAGGGAAAAATCAAGCAGAATTTTCCTTCGTCTAGTTGTTAGGGTAGATTTTGGAAGAAGAAGAAAATTGGATAACACACTGTCAAGGCTTGGCAAATGAAAGGAAAAGGACAGTTATAGCCATAATAGAAGGGAAAGCAATGGACTGGAGAAAGGAAAAAAAAAGTTGTGACAGTATCAACCTTTTTTTCTTTTTTAGTAGTTAGGAAGTAATTAGCAAAACTGTAAACTCAAGAATGTCAAGAGATTAAAGCTTTGTAGGAAGAGTAAAGTAATTTAGGTTCTCATCCTGGCTCTGACCTTCACTTATCCTGTACTTTAATTCTCCCTGTGAAGAGTTTTGCAGTGCCAGCACTGAGCTGTGGTTTGTGGCATTACTGCTTAAGAAAGCCTTCCAGTTTCTCAGGAGGAGAAAAAATAATATAAATGAGAAAAAAAAAAAACCCAACACAAATATTGTGAGACTACAGGAGGGGAAAGATCCAGCCAATCTAATGAACAATTAAAAAAAATACAACCAACCAACCCCCAAAAAAATCTCATATGTGTCTACTGTTACTTCTTGCCTACTCATATTGACATAGATTTGTAGCACACTGCCATGGGAAAGCTCTTGGGACTATCTCTGCTTTTTCTGACAAATAAATTCAGAGTTTGAATTTATTCCTATAACTAATAGTCAGGAAAACAGCAACTGACTTTATAAAGCAAAGCTTTCATTTGATATAGTTTTAATGATATTTTAAATAAATATATAAAAGAGGCAGAAAGAAAAACTGCTATCAGTTGAAATTCTTCCTGCTTTTGATGCAACTGATATAGGCCTCAATGAAAGAATACCAGCGGAATGAAAATGCTCCTTGAACTAAAATTCTTCTAGAAAAAATGTATATTATTAGAGAATTCAACTCCCCCATCATAAAGATGATGAATGACACCCCGAATAACAAAATCAAGTACGTTTATTTTGCCACTTAGTTCAATGGACACATGACAAATTCTGCTTGTCCTCACTGGAAAACATTGCCAATATTTTAAATATCAGATATTTTTCTCCCAGAATATTCTCTTCTTTATAAAACATGACTGCAATAATTAGAAAAACGTCTGTGGTAGTCTCTTCAGACTGAAGGAGTCATCCCTGGAATTCACTGACTTGACTGGCTGCTGATTATTTTGTTAAGAGTAGTTAAATAAACTTTGAATTAAAATACCACTCTCATTCAAGTGGTCTAACAAACACTAGACTGATGCTCAGCAGTGAAGAGCAATGATCTTTAAATTCAAGTTTAAGGTTTGATGCCAATAACCTCTATGTTGCTTTTTTATGATATAAGAACTTAAAAAAAAAAAAAAAAGGTTTAAGGAAAAATATTTTTACCTTCTAGTCCTTAAGTCTTGGAATTCCCCACAGACAGGTAAGATACTGGGTAACACTGCAACATGGTATTAATAATAGGTATTAAAATCCTTAAGAGGCCACTGCTCTAACCCCTTTATTTTTAATGAACAGCAATTAAAAGACCACAAGATCACATGAGAAATACCTTCTCCTAACCTCTCTGGAGGCAGAAGGAAACAGACTCAAGATTTACTTGGAAGCTTCACATGTCAGGATGAAATGCATGAGTATGAATCATTTAAATGCTTATTTACAATACACCAAGATACCACCTCCTCCTTTTCCTTTAAAGCAATGGAGAAACATCTCACCTCTCTCAGTTCCAGTTGTACAACTCACTTGTGGAAAGAAGCAGTCATTTGTGCTCAAACCTGACCCATTCCATGATTCTCCAATGCATCTCTTTCTCCATCTCTTTACTCTTATAAAACCCCAATCCACAACTGAACTCAGAAACAATTATTAAGGAATTAAAAAGAAGTTTTACCCTTGCTACCTAAACTCTCTACCTACAAATCTTAGCTCTTGCAGTTGCACTCCTCATCAAAAGCTATGGAAAGCCTGGAAAACAGGCTGCCTATTACCACCATCCCAATATGCAGATACACCAAGTTTTTCCATCCCAGAACTTTTCCTTGAACAGTTCAGCACATCACTAATTGAAAGTAAATAAAGGTTTTAATGATTCAAGCCTATATAAACCTTTTCCAATTCAAAAGCTAGAAGTCTCTTAAGGATAAAAAACACTTGCATAAAATCACTGCAGCAGAGCACAATCAATCCCTCTATCTCCATTTGTTTGCTTTAGCACTTTACAAGGTTCCCTCAATTCTCAGGTCCAGATCAATCATTTGTTAAAGAAAGAAATGAACAGGCTTGGGTGCCTCAGCAGAATACTGATAAGAAAGTGTCAGCTCATTTTAACTGAGGACAAGAATCAACTTAGAGATTTTTTTTCCTCTTCTCATCCTTGGTAGAAGACTTTAGAAAATCTATCACCAATATGAACAAGACTGAAGAAAAGAAAAAATATATTTCCTAGCAACTTATTTATGCTTCTTGTGTGGCTTTTATTGAATATTTCTGCTTTGAATGGATTGTCACATATAGTTAACGACATATTTTTCTTTTAATCTATCTTCAGCATTATTGGTTGAACATTTGTTCAAGACTACACCGTTGTAAACCTTCTCATTTAGCTTAACCAGGTCAAGGAATGCTTGAGGAACATACAAACTCATCACAAGCATTGTTTAAGTAAAAACATTAAGAAAGAGCAACTTACTTGGATTACAGTTGCTTTTACTGCTGAGACTAAAGGACAAGCATACTATGAGTTATAGGAACTGTAAATAAGCACAGGTCTTTCATCACTGCAGTAAGGGGGGAAAGTGTTATTCCGATAATGAAACATTTTAATTGCTTTCATTTACATTAATTTCCTTTATGCCAATAACCTCACTTTGACATCTGCACCCAGAAACACCCCAGTGCCATCAGTGGTTTTCCAGCAGTCACGAAACACTGCTTTCAGCCACATTTACAGATCAGCTACAAAAAACATGCAAAAAGAAACAGCACTATAAAGAGAGTTGGGAGCTTGATGATAGGGTCAAATACTATCTGTGTGAAAGGGGTTTTCTCTCTGCAATTGATAAAGGGAATTATCTAGGAAATGGTGCAACACACACTGACAGTCACTGAAATTACATCCAGGGGCAATGCTTAAACCAAAGCTTTACTGGTATCACTTTAGTCTTTCTGGCCCACAATGCTTAATGCCTTATCTCCATTCACGCCTTGGCACTACAATTTATTGCCCCAGTCAAAGGTAACAAAATACCTTGGCTTTCCACTGCAATTTAATGAGTATTTCTCCAGACTTTCCCAATGAAGCTACATGGAAGTTCCACTGGAACACTGATTGATATGCACTAATTCTCTCCCACATTACAAAGACAAGTCATATGCCTTTGGAGGAAGATGTGCTATTTTCAGACATGCCAAATGACTGACTGTGATTCTACTTGAAGACACCAGAATGACATAAGAAATAAGACTTCTACCAGTTAACAAATCCCCCCAGGTCCTGGTTTCACAGCAAATGGGGTTTTTTTTCCTGATCATAAGGGGATGATAGTTTAATTTTCCCTTAAAAATATCCAGAGAAAACAGACAGGGTATATCATACAGGGATAAGTTCCTTGCCTGCTTCTACCAACATTCTTATTCCTGTCTCTACAGCAGTGAGGGCTACCAGGGTGCTGCTATTCAAGAGCTGCATCTCAGCCTCCTCTCTGTAAAGTGACATCTGTGCTCTACAGAAACTTCCTCACTTTTGCTCAGTCTTCTCCGGGCAGACTCTGTGCAGCAGCTCACACACAGGAGTGACTCAGCCACACTCCAGTTCTCTGCCCTCACATGGTGAACACGACCTGGCTCAGCTTCTCAGCACCCATGCAGAACACTCCAGGTAAAATCTTGTCCATGTACAATGCATACAGGCAGAGTAGACTGCAAATGTCTGACATGCTGAATACTACTTAATTGGTGTTCATTGTCTAGCCTAATGTTTCACCTAGATATTAGATTAGAAGCTTAAGAGATTCCTCCTGTATTAATTTAGCTTCATTTTGTACCAGGATGCAGCAGCTGTAGGAAAAAGACAGCCACAGACCATTTTAATTGTTTCCCACAGCCTGACTTTCCTTTTCTTTCTTCCTCCCTCCTTTTTCCAATCTCATTCCACTTTTCTGACAGCTCGGTATCACTTTCTTATGATATTTTTTTAAGGGTATTAAAAGTATTAAATTGTAAATGTGGAAAAAAAAATTAAAATTATAATTTTTCTATGCACACACACAAAGTCACTACCTGGACATCAAAAGTGTGTGACAAATGGAAAGGGAACTGGTTCTGGCACCTCAGCATGAGCAATAAACAGCTGCAAGGGCTTTCCACCTCACTGAGCCCCTGGTGCTGAAGCTAATACCTCCTGGCTGAGTAATGTGCACAAGTAGATGGGCTGAATTTGTGTCTCATCCAAAGAAAACCAAAAGCCAACCCCTGCACAAGAAGGCACAGCTTCTGAGCCATGACTGCAGTCCATGGGAGTTAATGTTTCTGCCCCTTTGAATCTAAGGCTGAATGACACATTTTCCAAATCTCTATTCATCACAACTATACTTGTGCATTGCCAGCAGTGCATGACACAGATTTACAGAATTCCCACAAATGTGCACTTTTGATTATCCACAGCTTCTTTCTTGTTTCCTCAAACTTAAGCACAGGAAATCCAAGCTTCTTGGTAGAAAACAAACACATCAACTCAATTCCTTCGACATGCTGCTACCAGTTCAGCAATATTATTTTTTTCATTAAAAAGGCAAAGCTCAACAAGGACTGAATGAGTGACATGGAAACATTTTCATCACTGAAATTTTGATGCTGGGGCAAGAGCATAGATGGAACATATTGGAAAGTACATATGTACTTATATATGTATGTATAAACACATGCATTTATGCTGGATTTTTCTGTGACATCACTGTATTCACAGATTTACATTTTATCTCGTTTAGGAGTAACTTTGGGCCACCAGTGACTAATGGAATGAGATTAATGCACTTTGCATCTGGAGTGTTCTGTAGAGGAAGCTGGCATCCTCATGCACTTGGGGCTTTCAGAAACAGCTTCAGTGCATCAAAGCCTCTGCAGCCCTTTCTGTCCAAAAATATGGTTTCTTTGTCAAAATGAAGATCAGTGGATCTTTAGAACAGATGTTTGCTCATGCAAACAGAAACCAAGGCATTATTCAGCCACCTGCTTTTGTTAGATAAATGGACATGTAGGCTCAAAAACTTGTATGAGCTCTGAACCCTCTGTCTCTCAAACATGTTGTTTTATCCCAAATGTTGCTGACTACATGCCCTGAAGGTCACAGTCTCAAAGCCAAGAAACAAGGACAACTTTCCATGATTAAATGTTTTTCAGCCAGCTTTACAAGCAGTGCATTTGTGCCTCAGTGCAGCTTTACTGGACATTATCCAGACAAGTCAGTTCTTTCTCCAAGGTTATAGGTAATAACAAGGAACTACATATAAATCAACCAAACAAGCCTTAAGAAATTTAAAGCAAACAAATTGATGAGTTTTGTCAACAGTGATCTTATTGGTTCAGGTAATACCCTTTTCCCAGACTCTTTATTTCCTGTCATGAGAAAAGCACTGTATATTCAGTGTATAACAACCAGGGCTGCTACACTGCCCCTTCCTTTTCCATTTCCACAGAGGCTTATAAGATTAATGAGAGAAAAAATAAGGGGGGAAAAAAATGAAAAAACAGTAGAGCAAGCAAATTAGACAACATTAACAAGTCAAACACATCAGTATATTCCTCTCCTACTGTCAGACCAAGCTACTGAAAACCTGGCAGCTGACTTTCACAGCCAAATTATAATGAAGAGGGGGAAAAAAAGCCTTTGTCCTCATAATGAGCATTAACAGATAGGATAGCTAATTTAGTGGAAATTATAGGCCTATAAAATTGTGCAGAGAAGCAAGACCAAACTTAGCCTAGCTAAAGAACAGTAGCAGTATTGCCCTTTTTTTATTTTCCTAGTGTGAGACCATGTTCACATTGGCCTATTTTGGAATGATCATTTTTGCTTGAAATCTACATTCTACTGACAGAGATAAGCTTAATTCTGTGTATTTCATCCATTTCAACATTCCTTTAGATTTTCGTTCACTATAAACATTTTTTGACTCAAAGACACTATACAACTATTAAGCTGCATTTATCAAATCTCTGAGCAAAGACATAGATACTCGAATTCAGAAAAGTGGATTTGAAATGGGAAACATTAATTTATCTTATGAAAGAATATAGGATGTGATAGGATGAAGAGCGACAAGAAAAAGGGCTCTGTACACAACCTTAACAGAACAGTTGCTCACTCCTTGAAACAGTGACTTGACAAATAATAACAAAGTTACAAAGCTTAAAACCACCAGTGGAGGTCAGGGAACTTAGAAGCCCAAAGCTTTCCTTAGTCTTCACATTCCATTTCATGGACATTCTCACTATTTCTCCTCCATTTCTCTCTGCTCCTATCAGTAGCCAGTTTCTGTGCTCTGCTGTAATGAGAGCTCTGTTAATTGTCCTCCAGTGCCTGCCTGTTCAGCATTGCTGCCCCTTGATTGGTGCCCCCCGGTGTTGTACCCTCCAAGCAATTAGCCAGTCTGCTAATTTCACTTTCCTCTGAGGAATGTGGTTTATGGAGGAAAATCACTGACTCCTACCACATAAGATGTGGCAGCTTTGCTACATCCCAAACCAGCATCACCACCTGCTCCACCAGTGCTGTGCAGCTCCATGTGAAGAGATATTAAGAGCTGTTATAAAGTGCTGCCAAAGCAATTTGGACCAAGCCCAGTTTTCAGGCCTTAACATTTCCTGCAAATATCTCCTCTTTCTGAATATCTGAAAGTCCAGATTTTGGGCTGCTCTAACTTCTGCTCTGCTACAGAGAACTGCATGTGCTGCTTGGAAACTGGGGTGATGAGACCCAAAAAAGTCATGTGGATGACAGCACCAGACATGGTGGGACAATTGACCAGGATACCACTTCCCCCATGGACTCAAGTTCTGTGCACCCTGAGCTGTTAACAGGAATGAGGCATTAACTGCACCTTCATATTCTTTGGTCTATCACCACTCCATTCAGAACATATCTGGAAGATAATTTCTACAAGAGGACATCAAATGCATAGCACACCAACACTGTAGAAGACCCTCCTTTTCAACCTGTTCTGCAGCATTCAGGCCCAGGACATCAGACTCCTCACCCCAACACTACTTCTGTTCAGAAGGAGTTTTTCCCTCTCGTTCTTTAAACCACAAGTCTCCTTAAGCAGCCTACAATTTTCTGCAGCCTCTGCAGTACTGTAAATGGAAATTATACCTCAAAAAACAGTTCTGGGACTCAAAAGTGTCAAGTCTTGGTGTGCAAGCATTAGCTCATTAACACATCACTGTATTGAACCACTACCACTGACTGGAGCAATAACCAATTGCACTCCTTTCAGCTGCAACTCCAAACTCACTGGAATTGCTGCCTTTCCTTAACCTGGTTATTTACTCAAGAGGGACTGACTTCTCCTTTTGTTTCATTTAAATTCTCTGAGCTAATACCAGAGTCATGGATAGTAAAGCCTTTACCTGAGTCATATATTCTAGTTCACATTCTGAAAATAACAACAGTGCATCGGGACAGCTATAAATGCTGCACATTTGGTAGATACCTACCCCTTCCCTCCTTCCTCTCCACCCATTGCATATAAACACACACACTCCATAAAAGCACAGATTTAGAAAAAGAAATGTCTTTTACTGCGAATTAACCCAATGAGACAACAAGTAACAAAGAGGGGGAAAATATTCCAAGAGATTAAAATAAATTAAGTAATCTAATGAAAAAAGAGATACCATAAAGTTGCCACAGTGTGGCAGCTACAGGACAGTGACATACGGCACACAATCTCTTCCAATGAGCCAGGCTAAAACACCTCTGAAAACGCACAGAGCACACAGTCAGATATTGCAGCTCAGATAATAACCTTTAAAGGCAAGTTACACTCAAAACCAATACATTTCAGATGTATTTTTAGATAATAAGTCTAATATTTTTTTTTCTTTTTCAGGACAGCCCCATGAGGTTTGGGGTTATTTTCTGCTTTTTATCATGACAGGTTTGCTATGTAAATCCAGTTTTAAATTTTGCAATGAGATACCTGCTTCTAAACTGGTGTTTCCCCTCAGTAAGTGCTAATTCATTAAAACTGAAGCAAACAGAAACATATGAACAGAAAATACGTAACACACGCTCCTTCCATTGATATTGCAACCACAGATTAAAGATACTAGTCCAGCCAAATTACAGGCATGTAAGAAAGCAATTTAAATTCAATTTTTCCTACTTAAAATGTGTAAAAAAATTACTGACTCCTTCATTAGCAAGTTTCTTAAATATGCTAATGAGCATAACTACATGAAAGATTCAGGTAAATGTTAAAAATTAACCATGTATTTTAATGCACTGAATCATGGATTTCGGAGTGAATCAAATACTCCCATAAGGCAGGAAAGGGACACATTCCTTGTTTTACTATACTCCTTGTTAACAATTTAATATACTGTGTATAACATAACATTTAGCTCGAGAGTTTTCAGACCAATATTAACACACTTTTCCAGAACATAAAAAAAAATATTGTCAGTAACAAGCCAGGAAATCGAGTCCTTTCTCAGTAATGTCTCTACATAGAAAAAAATCCCAGTCTTTTAATAGAAATATACTATGACTTCAGTTGGTACAGATCCATTTCAAATACCAAGTACAAGGGAGCGTTTTAAGTGAGCATCTTTAGAAAGATAAGTCTCTGCAGTGAATAAGGCCACATCTAGATCCCCATGAAAAATAAACTGCTGTAACTGTCAAGCACAACAAATGAAGTGATTTGTCTCATGGAACTGCTCTGCACCACTCGAAAAGAGAGATCAACGACACAACTACTGAAACCATACTCCACTACAAGCTTAGGAAATCTCCAGACACAAGGAAAAACTCAGAAAAGAAGCAGAAACACACAAAGAGAAAGAAAAACAAATAATCTGAGCTTCTGAGCATATGATCTTCCCAGCCCTGCAACAGAACCCCAGAAACACCAACAGCTTTATTCAAATTCCACTGAGTCAATGGAGAAGCTCCCTTTGCTTTCAACACTCTCTAATTTAGGCTGGTACTGAATTTTCTGCTCCCCAAAGTTTGTGTCATTCCTAACACTGATTTTGGGAACACTTGTCCAAGACCCACAAACTACACAAGTTAAATAAAAAGTGCAGTTCTAAGACAGTAGGAATGCATGCTCTGGGTTTCACAAGTCATCTCCTTGTGTGACTTCTCACATAAGCCACATCTAGAAAAGTCTGAAAAGGCCCTCACTAGAATTTCAAACTCCTACCATCCATGTTTTTCAGCTGATGCCACTATATTTTGCAAAAAGTGATTCAAAGTGCCCAGGCACAGACATTTGCATACACCACCTCAGGCAACAGCAGCTGGTGAGCATTTCAGTCACACTGCTGATTTCTATTTAAAAAAATCTGACAGCAAAGGGGTTTGTTATACATTTATTTAATCAATCAATAGTGGGCATTCAGATACTGAAGCTGTCAAACAGAAGACATAAATAGAAGTGTAACTGCACTTCATTATAAGGTCTCATCAGACTTATTGATGCTATTTGAATGAGTGAATGCACTTCCCTCAGTATCCTGGTAACAGCAGCTCGAATACATATCCTTTAATTTGAGATAACCTTTTCCTACACAGAAAAGATTTCACCTTGGAAGAAGGTAATGAACTTAAAAATAGCTTCTGCCATAATGTTTAAGGAAGGTACAGTAAGCTCTGAGGTGTTTACAGCGCTTTAAAACTCTGGATGCTTTTCCTGTTACAGTATCTCCATCACAAGGGGAGACTCATCCTCACCCTGAAAGCTTTGTCTGGGATTGCACAAGGTGTTCACTAGATCCAATACAACACATAGATAGTGACACATTTTGAGGATTTAGCAACAACTCCGGAAAAAATAGCTGATGAGGTCTGGAACTTTCCACACATAATGGGGTTTTAATACTTCCTTCAAATCCAAACCAAAACCAGTTAAACTATTTTTAATCATCATGCAGTATTTTATTTAATAAATTTATATAAACACCAAATTAAATTCTCTGCCAATGAATTAAATTGAAACAAATGAAAATGCTTTGATGAAGAAAAGTTGGATAAGTCATGCAAGGCAAATATTTAGACTGAAAAATTAAAAGCAAGCAATAGATCTTGGTGGGCTATTAAAGGTTTAATTAATTATCTAGTCAAAAAGTATACAATACTAAAACCATATGCAATTCTGAAAAAAATTAAGGAAAAGGAAAATGTAAAAGTCAGTAGCACTTTCATTAAAAACAAATCCTTCCCATATAAACAGAATTAAACATTTACAATTAAACCACACAACACAGTATTTCCATCTGCACCAATGGTCCTGATACAAGTGTTGAGAAGTGTTGTCTCCCTCCCTCCACAGAAAAAAAGAAAAAGAAATTAAAAGAAACTAATGGAAACCTTGAGTGCTGAGTATCTAATTCAGATAAGAACTGGACTTTAAATGCCTATGGAAAGATCTCATTTTGGAGATAGTTGTTTTCAAATGGAACTGCTTGGTCTTGAGGAGCTAGCACAAGCTGAGCTTGTCAAATGCTCCAGCAGGAGACAGTGCCTCCTGCCTCCATTCTGTGTCTCTCATTTCTTCAAAAATGAGAATTCCAGAGTTATAATATGTCCCAACCATTGTCCCTCCACATCAGCTGGCAGAGGTGAAGTTGCAGGATAGAAGCAGTCTCCTAGATGACACAGACAGCTTCTATAATGACAAGGAAGGGTCTTTAAAATGGCAGGGCTTTTGCTGCTTATATAAGCACTGTTCCTTAATACCCACAATCTGTTGGCACTGATCAAAAACTTGATTAGACACAAATGTTGTCACCATAAGGCTAAGGGTGATGCAAATAAAAATAAAAGTAAGAAGTCCTTCCAATTTTTTGTATTTTAACTCCTGGGTTTTTTTGTGCTGGACTTCTCCACCAGTGGTTTAGAATCTCCATATGTTGATATTCTTGAGGAGGGAGGACATGAACTAAGAAAACCACATTTATCAAACTAATGGCAGACCATTTTCGAGTTCAATGCATATCTGTCTATGCTTGTTAAAATAATTACCTGGTCTTCTTATCACTTAATTGATCATTTACTTCTCAACAGAAATATAAAGAGTTATGAGAGCCAACACTAAGAAAAAGTCTCAGAAGATAACCCATCTTTTTTTTTATGTCTTAAACTGCTCTCTGAGCAAAATAGATCAGAACACCACCATTAAGGGAACAAATTTTGCCACCTCCATCTTTTTGAGATATTTCCTGTATGTTGTTCATAGAGTGATTCGGTAAGACTACTCTAGTAGTTTTTGTACTGAAGATCTTTTGTTTAGCACAATACTCCACTGTGGTAACAAGCAAAGCATTAGACCTAATCCAAAGTGATACACAAAAAGAATGAAGGAGTTGAACTATAAGCTTTGCTTTTTCATCCTTTATAGCTTCATTTCTGACCTCTGTTCACTGGAGAGAATATCCACGTTAGAAGTGAATGAAAGGATGAACTGCCAAGGCACAAACAGAATCCAAAGGCAACAGCCCCTTGCTCTCCTCAGGAAGAGCAGAGGGCACAGCCAGAAGGAGAGATGTGCTGCTGAGCTTTGTGTGGCTCTTCAGATCAGCTGTCAACTGGGGCATTCTGCCAGGAGCTCCATCTCAACGCTTGAGATGTGTGACAGAAATACAATAGTAACTGGATTGGGCTAAGGCAAGCAAGGCTCCCAAGCTGTATGTGCACACCTGAGATGCTCACCAGGCTGGTCTCACACTCCTCTGCCCAAACACCCACATAGGAGGGAGGAAGAAGCCATCACTGAACTCATGCCAACTATTTATGACTTTTCTGTCTCTTGAATATGGACAAGCCAGCCTCTGTTTCAGAGGGAGATAGTAATAAAACAAGCACAATTTAGCACAGAAATATGTGTGTGTGCACGTGTATGTATGTTGCTTTTTGGGTTTGTTTTGTTGGGGATTTTTTGGTCTTTCCAATGTCTTCCAAAAAGAATGGGAAACATTAGTCCCTTCAGTAGCTATTGGAAATGATCCATAACAGCCAGGAACTGCTAAAAAGGTAATTGCATCAAAAAACTACCAGATTTAGCAAGACCTGATTTTGGCCAGTTGGTCTTGGCTGTCCACAGTTCACAGATAATTCTTTCTGTGCTCACAGGCTTTGTAACACAAAACTACACAGCTGATCTATAATCCTCATTTCTGCCTTCCATATATCCTCATCTTCCATATATCTTCATCCATCCTCTACCAGCAAAATAACTGCTTGTAAAAGATCTGCCTCTTTTTGCAGATGAAAAACAGCCTAAGTCACACTCTTGTTTCTCAGCATTTTACTTCAGGATACAGAAATTTAAAAAAAAAAAAAAAAAAAAAGGCTTTTATGACTACCACACCTGGAGCATGGGTAGGGGAGGAAACCAATGGTAATGCTGGGAAATTCCCTTTCCAGATCTCTTGGAATAAAACTCCTGTGTTCCCATTGAATCAGCTACTGTAAATGAGCCATCCCTCCACTCTAGACTGTAATTCTCTGGCAGGTTCCTGTACCCATTGAAAAATATGCAGATTATTATCTTTTCTTTGAACAAAATGTCCTGGAATTGAAATTCCTCACTTCACTTATGTACAATAGGAGCATGTTCAAAGGGAAACACCACCTGTTCCTAGCAGATGGTAAATTAGCATTGAAAAGGATCACCTGTACTGGAAACCCCATTCTCTAATTCTACCACCAAGAGGTAAATCAGCAATGTATGTCACAACAAAGACTGTCTGATTTAGCACTTTTGCTGCAGGACCACGCCTATAGTGCACACTACTACTTGTCCATTCTCTTACACTGATGCCCATTCATCCGATTTCCAAGAAGAGTTCCAAGGCTGCAGCATGGCAAAACAAGCTTGGCTGTAAGCCACTGCATTCACACATATTAATTACCCTTGCTGAGGCACTTCAGTACCTGATACACTAACCCACTTCAGGATTTCCTTATCAATACCTGTAGTTATTTTTCTTGTCACCTTTTTTCCTTTGTTCTTTCAAGGAAACTTCCAGAATCAAAATTGAGATTGATGCAATTGCTGCTTTCATGCTTGATCTTCATCTGTTATGCCATCTGACAGTCATGTGTGCAACAAAAATTGAAAGTAATCATGAACAATGTAAACATCATCAATCTTTAATGAGGTCTTAATATGTGAAGCTTGTACTTGTCTGTGAGTCAGAGACCATAACCCTTTTCCACCAATCTCCAGCCCACAGTGAGTTAAAATACTTCAAATTTTTTTCATTGCTATCAAAGCTGCAAGAAGGAAGGGAAGATTCTTCTGTGCTTAAGGCACTTTTACTTTATTAAAAGGCTTTCTAATGTGAAAAGCACTCACACAGTCACTCTTGCAACAGCTGCATTACCATTATTTTCACCACTCCAAGCACAAAATGAGATTATGAAGGGGGTTCAAGAGCTGGATTTAAATCCAATTCTGCAGCTTCTGAACGTGTGTTAATGTAATATTGTGGGATTTGGAGGTACGGACCTCAATATTTTAATCTACGGCTTTCTCAAACATCTGGGTCATTGGCAATGTCACTGGTGCTTTTATTCTAACTAAATCAAGGGGATAATCAGAAATATAATCCCTGACCAGTTAGTTGCCTGCAAGTCACCCAAAATACACTTACAGCAATGAATCTGTCTTGCTATGGAAGGCCTTGGTAGAGCAGCATGTATTAACCCTTACAAAAAAAGGAATGCACTGTTAAGAGTAGAAGCTGATGTTTTAATGAATGACTGAATAACTTTGTAAGAACAAGGACTAGAGATCAAATACCAGCAGCCAGGCTCAAACTACCACAAAAAATACCTGCTAAGACTGCATTCTGTAAAGGCAGAGAATTCTTTAAAACCCAAATATGATTGCACATCTGATCCCAGCACTGATATGAAGTGTTGAGCCTGGGCTTGTCAAGAGGTAGCAGCCAGGGCTGAAATGCCAGCTGTGGCCATAAAACAGCCTTGTGCTGGCCACCTGCAGGCTTCCTGCCACCTGAACATGTCCCAGGTACAAACCCTGCAGGTGGCTTCACCCTGCAGAGCATCCTAACAGTGAGCAGGCAGCAGGAACGGAGCTCTCTGCTTAGGGGAGTTCTTCCTGCCTTGCTTTGATAATATCCTTTAAGAACACTTCTGCATTATTTTTTGGGGGAGGAGCCTTTCCTACATGATTAGGAAGATCATCAGCTGTATCACTGGGTTCTACATTAAGATACAGGCACAAAGTGGGAGGAGCACACCAGTTCTATCAGAACTGAGCTGCAGGACTGACCATAAGATGAATCACTCAGCCACCGCAGACCTGGGGTTTTGTGCAAATATTTCTAAAAGCAAGCGCACCATACCAGTCCAAGAAAAGGTGAACTTCCTAATGTCAGCTAAACCACAAAAACCAGATAATTTTTATGAACACATAAAAATCCCTCCTTGACCTATCTCAAAAGCACACCAAGTATGTTCCAAAGTGCAAGCAAGTACTTCTGGTCCCTTCCTCCCTTTTACTGCACCTGGTTTTCATCCACTGCTTGCTCCAGAGCCTGGTAACATCTTCCACTTCAGGGTCTTGGCAAAGGCTGTCTCAGCATATTATTCAAAGAAAGATCAAGTACACTGCCATATAAATAGTGCTATCATGTTTTATGCTCTTATCTCAATTTTATGATTTTATATCAGCCTAGACTCTGTTTTCTATGTTTCCTATGGTGCAATGAAGTGACTATAGAAACATTCATGTCTTTCCCACATGAAGTTAAAATTGATTCAATACTGTATTTGTACAAATGGTACTTTCTGGTATGCATCCTTTTGCATTAGTCCACATTATATTTCACCAGTAAGATTCCATTGTGATTTATTTTTAACATTCCCAGTGAAACTGAGGTAGAGGTAACACCTTAGAATTCACGTTGTATAAGGGACTCACACTGATATGGTTTTCAAGGCCTCACATCTCCATGCGAGCACTCTCTTCAGACTGAAATAATATTAGCAATTACAATTGACACAGTTGACCATTCCAATATTATTTTATTATCAAATTGGTATTAATCTAAAATCTGAAGCATTCCAACCCACAGAATTTTATGCAAATCTCTGCATTGCCATGGTCTCTCCCAAAAACCAGGTGAGATGAGGTGCCAAAATGCTGAGAGCCCAAAATAATAGAAATCACATGACAAAACTATCACTAGAAGGAGGAAAACAAATTAACCCCACTCCTTCTATTTGATCTAATAAGAATCATGAAAATTAACTATAACAGAGTGATGCATATAAACTATAAAATTATGCAAGCGGTCCTATAGCAACACCAAGCATCATTAGTACAGCCCCAATACAGCAGGATGTTAATTGTTGCTCCCATCATTTACCACCTTTTAACGCTGAACTGCTTGCATTGGAGAATGTGATTTCATTCCTAGAAAATTAAAGTGGTCTGGCAAAAACTGCCTGCATGTTTTTTGTCTTCTTTTCCTTTGGTTTATGGCAAAAGTCAAACCCTTGATGCTAAAGTTTCTGCACAGATCACTGTTCTTCTCATTAAAAATTTCAAATTTAAGCCACATGCACCCTTTTCTTTCATGAAGCAGGAATGAGAGGGCTGGAAATTAAAATCTCAGTAGTCCACTTATCTCATTTTAACCTTAATAACAAGGTTTAGGCATAATATAATCTCTCCTGTCTACCTTTGATTGGCTTCATGTGATGCAAATCAAACAGAACTCACTAAAAAATCTCTTGCCAATTCAATAGGCCCCTTGTTACCTACTAACTGAGGACATTGTTGCAGCTAAATGTTTAAATAAGAAATTGTTCAATATTTGAACAATCTGAAGATACCAATCCAGAAAGAAATCCTGTAATGACAGGTATTAATTTTTTTTCAGAGAGATTGATTGCCCTTCTGTTCAAATTGCTAGCATTTTCTCAAGAACTGTTTTAACAATGGACTTGCAAAGCCTGGACCACAACTTGAAATGCATTGCATCCTTTACTTTCTTAAGAGAAAATCTTTGAAACTTTGCCTTTTACAAAGTTGGTCTAGAGAAACTTTTTAGTGTGTGCTTCACTGTCTCACAGTCATTGCTAATGAGCCGTTTCTTCCAGCTCAACTCGTACAAAAGAGCTATTCAAGAGACATAGAAGAGCACTGTTCCTTCCACTGGCACACCTTGAAAGTTTGGGTTTCGTTTTTTTGTTTTCAGAGAAAAATTAAGTTATTTAATCACTGTATGTTATCAGAGACTAATTATGGTTATTAGTTGTCCTTTCCACTTCTGATGGGCATTAAGAGAAGCACACATTCCCCACCTGACCACTGCGGTCTGCAAGGCACTAAGTGAAAGTAGAAACTTATCTTCCTAAAGGCATTAAAGTAAATGGAAAATCAAAGCCAACATTAAATGCATGGCATGTCAGGGAAAATGAAAAGCCTTCCAGATTCTCCTTTTCAAAGAATCACAGAAGTTGAAAGGACCCCTGGAGAGCATTCACTTTAACCAACACCTGTGCTCAGATCATGGAACCTTAAGGGCTTGATGTGAGCCCTGAAGTTCACCCAGTCCCAACCCCCTGCCATGAGCAGGAGCAACTCCCACTGTCCCAGGTTGCTCAGGGCCTTGTCCAACTCAGCCTTGAATACTTCCAGTGTTGGGGCACCCACAACTTCCCTGGGCAACCTGTTCCAGTGTCTCAGCACCCTCACAGTCAAGAATTTCTTCCTGCAACATATTTTCCCTCAGTCCAGCAGACTCGTGCTGACTGCTGAACACTCACCTGTACATCTGCCATCCTCTGAACTGTCTCTTTTATTCTCTAATAGTCTGAATACAGAAGATTACAAACCTGTATTCATTTTCTTTCAATGTGAACAAATTTAATTTCCTTCATGCATAACCCAGCACTCACATATGAATGAAATATCTCTATAAAGAACCAGAGATTTCAGTTGAGAGTCCTTATGTCCACCACCACCAGAAGTGATGAGAAGAACAACCCGTACATCTACACTCTGTCACACAGGTAATTTCATGTCTAGACATTTCTGTATTGTAATTTTCACCTCTAGAATCCTGCTTATCTGCCTGCCCAATATTTCAAATAAAAGATTCCTCATATTTAAATCACGCAAAGTTTAAAAAGAAAAAAAAAAAAAGAAAGAAAAATGAGGGGGGAGTTATCCCAATAGGTCTCTTTTGTGTAGCACAAAGAAAGTGTAACTCTGGAATGCCTTCCACCTACTCCATCACAGGGTTGAGTGGCAGCTGCTGCACTAAAACAATAGCAGCTATGCAGATGCTGATGGCACACAATGGCTTGGCACCAATGAACCACAGTTCAGCACAGCTCCATTGTGCTCAAAATCTGACTGAAGTGGGAATATTGGAATGACAGTTGAAATGCTTTTATCTCCTTTTGTTACTGTGTTTCTACATAACTTCACTATGTTACCTAAGTTGAAACAGACTGATCATCCTACAGTGTTGTAAAAAAAATGGGGGAGGATTTGCACAATGGCTTTCCTTGCATTGTAAATCTCTTCAAACAAGATTTTCAAACACCCCCCCACCCAAGAGGGCCTCTTTGTTCAAATTGATGTTTCTATGCCTTTTATTACTTAGGTTTCTGAGACCCCAGAAGGCAGCAGTACTCGCACATCGTGGATTTGACTGGGCAGAAACCACGTGCATTTAGAGAAAAGAAAACCCAGCAAGACCTGTTACACCTCTAGGTGATGTCCCCCTCAAAATCTCTGTACCATCATTAATTGAGTCTCTTAAGATTAAAACTTTAGAGACATCTGATATATGTGTAGCAAAGAAATTACGTATCTACTATATAAATAGCAAGACAGCACTAAAAAAAAAAAAGCCTTTAAATATGTAGGCTTATCTACAATGTTCCTGATGAATTTAGATCTGGTTAAAGTTATCTGTTTATGTTTTCATAGAAAAGCTAATCTGGAATACTGAGTTACACAAGTCTCAAATGCTACTTAATAATTATAATTATGATGAAAAATCAATCAAAGATACAGTGGGGTTTGACTTTCCTGAAGAGCCTTGTATTTTGGTGGGAAAAGTATTTTTCTTCTAATTTCTCAAATGCAATATTTTTTTTTTTTAGTTTTTCCATATATTGTTTTTTCCTTCATTTGCTTTTTTAAGGTCAAATAATTAGTTTTTCTCCAGCCTTGAGAGTTTCTTTTCTTTTTTTTTTTTAACATAGCAGTTCTATTCTGCCTACTCAGTAAAAACAGAGTTTTCAATTTATGACCTTCAAAAAACCTGGCACAAATTAAACCACACAGCTTTCCCTGATAAAGGTAATTAAAGAGAGGAACCTATATGCTCAAAGGAATTGAGAGCCTAAGCTACCACCAAAACTAAAGGAATTTTAAAAGTCGGCAGGATTTAGCAATTCTGGGCCCACTTATCCTTTTAATCACTGATGAAGATAGAAGAAATTAAGTCATTTACCTTATTACTGATGTCAGCCAGTGCTAGAATTACAACCCAGGTCTCCTGGCATTCCTTCCAAACACACTGTGTTTCAAGACTACTTTTTCCTATCATTTCTAAAAAATATATACAGATTAAAATAGTTGAAGAAACTCATAGCCATGCTCTGTTTGATACATGAAGATCCCTACAAGGGTAAATTATGATATACATCATATATGACATTGTGTAAGGCTGTAGCAAGATTTTTAAAGCTTGAGCTAGCAGTGAGGGACAGCTTGGCTAGGTCTTGTTAGAGCGACTGGGATCCAACTATTTGGCCAATTAGCCCCCAGGTTCATTTACCATCAGATCTGGCTGCAGGTTCCACTGAGTATTTATAATAAATACTCAGTATTTAGTGAACAATTAACCCGGGTTTGGTACCGAAAAAAAATGTAGAAAAGAGACCGGGGGTGGGGGGGAAGGTTTAGGTATTGGTGCTGTTTTTCATTCCAACTTTTTAGAAAAAAAACCAAGAACTGTTCCTAGGGTCCTTTAAGGATACATACTGTAAAAGAAAAAGGCAAGCAAGCAGCTGTGAAGTGCTTGCTTAACAAGCTTGTAAAATTATTGCAAATATTTCAATGACCTGGAAAACAAAACTTTTACCGATACGCACATTTCTAACAGCAGCAAAACCAAAACTGTTGTCTGGGTTTGTAAGAAGCAATCTGGTACCACACCAGGCTCTGTTCCCCACACCACAAGACTGAGCTCCACGTGTTATATCTTTTCACGTACATTTGGAATGCACCATATGACAAAAGCAGCTTAGTTGTGGAACTGGACTGCCCTTTTCTTCTCTCACACACAGACACATTTCTCTCTTCTTTTCCCTGTTATTTGTGGAAAGACATTACAATCCTCACACTCCTGCATTCTTCACAGCAAGAATCCTGTCTTCTTGCAAACGTCAACCAGTCTGTTAGGACAAAGAGGAAAAATGCAATACCATCTGACTGGTTAAATAAATAAATGCCTTTGTCACAATTCTAAGTCATCCATTCCATGTGAAACTGCAGAGACCATCCTTCTCCTTGATTTATGATAGCCTGTTAGCCACAGAACTACTTAGTAAAATCAGTTTGGCTTGATGTAAAATTCTGTCTCTTCACCAGGAGAAAAAAATAATGTAAGCTCCACAAAAAAGAAGACATTAATTTAGGAATAGTTGAGCTATCATTGACTTATCAAAATAAAGCTAGAGACATAAATCAATTCTACCGCCTGGACAAAGATAAATCAATAAAGCTCAGAAAGACATTATTGATTCCGAAGCCATCACTCAAAGGCTCTTCATTTGATTCCTCAGCCATCTGTTTAATTGAAATGATAATTCTGATAACTTCTGGTGAGCCCTTGGCATGTTGACTTTGATACAATGTTATTCAATCAAATACTGATGGCTATGACCTCCTGTCAGTGGGAACCCTAAATGTGTTATCCACATGGATTAGCTTGGGTAGATAGATACATTTTGTTTTAAACAAGATGCTTTTGTCTAAATGTTTTTTTACATGACCCTGAGCAGGTGAGTCTTTTGTTCAAACCATCCTCTAGTTCCAGCTAATTTCACCTCTTCAACTCACCAGTAGCTGAAGAGCAAACTAAACAGTTAAAAAGGGTGTTTGGCATTCACCCTTCAAATACCCTTCTTATCTTAATTTCTGCACAGGGAATCATATGTTTGTATCTACTCTTTGGGTTGTACCTATTCAGTGTGAAGACAGAAGCAGAGAATCTGTGAAGAGTGTCTCCAGTACAGACATTTTGGTGGTTTTATGGATTTGTTACCCAAAACCTAACAGACTGAAAATTACTATTCATTTGCAAGCTAAGGTGGTGCTGCATTAGGATATATGCATTTATTCTACAAACCTAAGAAAAACCACGACACAGAATTATGCAATGATTCTATTGTGAGAATCTACAACCAATATTAATTTCCTCACTTTAGAGAGGTTAATTGTCAAGAACTAAAATAAAGACTCAGGTGCTTTTCTATGACAACATACAAGGGAGTTATTTTCTGCTTTGCTCAAAAAGCAAGACAGAGCTCCTGGTGCACTATAGAATCTTATTGCTCAATCATTAAGCAAAATGCACTCTACTGCATTGCAGGAAGAAAGCAGCAACACACAGTACACCCTTCTCCTGGTGCCATAATTAGACAGCAGAACAAAAATGCACATCAGAATCCAAGGGCATCGACTGAAAATTTTTAAGCTGTCAAGTGCATTTGGCACAAGCTTTCCCCACCAAAGTTAACTTCCTTCTAAACTAGAAGAGCTCGAAGGCATAAAATAATACACACCATGATTAAGAGAGAAAGGTCAAAATTTGCAATTCTGCTACTTTGTTTTTATCATACTGTAAGTATAGAATAAAAATCGGGGCTGCACTAGCCTGAAAACCAGAAGAAAAAAAATACATTAAATCTAAAGGAGTTAACATCATAATACTTATGCTACATTCACATATTACACCAGCACTGGGGAATACAAAATGATGAAAAGCAACACTAAGTTTTAGATTAATGGAATATATATAGAAACAGAACATTTGACAGTGTAAATGGTGTCTTATTTCCAAAAAAAAAGGATCTAACCTAAGCAAACACTAAAGCATTCAATGTCCAGCTATAAACTGCTGTGTAGCACAGAATTGTACCCTGGCAGCACCCTCCTAAAAGGACTGGAATTTGTGCTGTCCTTACTAGGGTACAGCAGAATTAAGTGGGGAAATTTCCTCAAATTTAGATATTTGCTTAAAGAAATTACTTCTAAGTATGAAGAAAGACACAGAGTTGATCCCTGGAAGCAGCTGCCTTCCTTCTCCAGGAGGACTCATCTCAGACAGCACTTAGCTCTGCCTTCAACGGGTCAGTGCCTGCCTGAGCAGGCTTGGAGACAACATCCTGCAGCTCTCCTGTGCTTCAGATTCTCCATGAAGCATGAGAGCACCTGCTGCCTGCCAAATAATGAATTCCTTGTATCTGGACTGAGAAACCCAGAAAACTGTGAAGCAGAAAGCTGTATGGAGCAAGGGGAATTGTGGATCGCTCCACAACAGGCAAGAGAACATTTTGACCAAAAGTCAACTTCAGAATTTTATTTGGTTGTAGGCTTGTAATTCCTGCTCAGAAGGAAGTTATGGTGAAGTTACAGTCCTGCCTTCTCCCAGATCATTGCTGTGGACAACATATTCCTCCCAGCAAACATGAAGGAAAGAACCCATGTGCACCTTAGGCCTTCCACTTCCATCAGAGCAGTAAATTGGCTCCAAGATAATGAGCTCGTTACACAATTTCTCCGTTTCCATACCCATCAAAGAGTCAGAAGGTACCAAACTTCCACAATATTCCTTAGTAGAGAACTGAAAGAGGCTTGTTTTTCCCTGTAGGAAAACGGCACTAGCCTATTGGCAGGAGTTTTAGCCTGCACTGGAGCCAGCTATTCTATACTGTTAAACTAATCTTACTTTCTTATGACATTGTCCACTGTGGAGCCCCAAGTCAGCATAAATGGGAAATTATACTTTCTGCAACGATCTTACATTTTAACAGCATTTCCTAGCAGCAGCAAATAGAGTTAAGAAGAATTTGCTTAGAGAAGCAGGGACTAAAAAAACCTGCACGCTTTTTCACCCCCATTTTCAGTGTCTGTAACTGAAGTAACAACATTTCAGTGTATAATGCTGGCCCAGCACACCAGTAAATTTTGTAGCTAGAGGGTTGATGATAACTTAGTAACATAGCAGAAACTATTTGCAATACAGCTACTTCTTATTAACATCAATTAATATGCTATTTACAACAAGCAATACACTTTACTTATAGAGCTAAAATAACTAAACCAAGTCATGTAAGGAGGCATTTTCTAGCAAAGAAAATATCCCTGAGGAATTTTTAATTTCAATCCTAATTTATGTGTCTATCATGATGAAAATACTTGAAAGAAGTTATTTTTCCATATATAAAGCCTATCAGCTGTCTATTACTGCCACAGTTTATGATTTTTAATACTGCTATAGTTCATCAGGGAATAAAATGTCTCAAAGATGGGAAGGGGACAGAGAACACTATATAATCAGTATTCTAAATAAGTACCATTGTGTTAAATGGCCTTCTCACTCTCTTTGGTATAGAAAATTGAATTTGAAAAGCAAATACAGAGGCAGAGAGTAGCAAAAAAATTGTTCTGCCTAGAATACAGAATGCAATCATATCCAATTAAAGTCAATAAATATCATTTGCTGGTGCAAGCCTAGGAAAGAACAATTTGTACAACAAATATTTTGATAAATAATTTTTTATATAAATTTATCTTTTTCCTTAGCTATTGATTACCATTAGAGAGCAGAAAATATTGACATGTGCATGAAACCATAACGAGATACAATCAAGTTTCAGATAGAGTATCTCTGGTTTGTGTCTGTGCTTAGAATTAAACAGAAATGCTCAGGTTCTGCAATAGATTCTGTAACTGGCTCTGCCATGGAGCTGTCAAGGTTCACTAACCATCCCAGACCTCATTCTCGTGTAATCTCCCTGAGAAGCTGTGACAGTGCAGAGATGCCAGTCTGTGAAGGGGATTTACCTCCCAGCCAGGTTCTGCTGATTACCAGGCTCCTGGGCCACCCTGACTTCATATACAAGAAAACAAAATCACAAAAGAAACTTCAAATCACACCAGCTCATAGGCAGAGTTTGAGGGATCAAGTTTTCTTACTGCCCAAGTCCTGAGCTTTACTCCATTTTCCCCTTTTGCACCAGTGCCTGGGGGCTGTTCATCCTCTCAGGATGAATTAAAAATTAAGGTCATAAGGTACTATTTAAAATTATATTCTTTGTACAGACAATCCAGATCCTCTGCCAATTCATCTGGGGAAAATAGAGCATCTTTTCGTTTGTTATTAAGAGTGAGTTCACTACAAAGTACTTTGAGACCACTAAACTAAAAATTAGTAAATTGATACAAGTTGTGAGAATTAAAAATAAATCACTACTGATAAGTTGAGAATAAATTTTTATAAATCATAAAAATCATTCCTATATCTGTTTTATAAATATTTTGAAGAAGCATTATGAAAATTCATCCAAGAATGTTGTTTCAAAGCAAAGTAATATTATAACAATGGAAAAAACTTTCATTTTCTAATTTGTGTGACCAGATGAACAGGTAAAAAGTCTAGCACCAAGCTAGTCTTTATAGATTTGAGGAAAAAAAAATTTAAAAAACCCAAAATTAAAAAAAAACCAAACCACAAAATTTTTTTTAAAAAAACAACACAGAGGAAAAAAATAGAAGGCAGTACAGAAGCAATGATTGTTAGACGAACACACCACTATACCGTTTAAGGCAAACGTGGCCAAAACTCAGATTATAGAAGCATTCTGATTGTGTCAGTCTGATCTTCTCTGTGAAGGGCAATATTCTCCAGCCCTACACATGGGTCCTTCTCCTCTTTCCAACTCTTCTGTCCAGCAAGTCTGGTGAAGGAGTTAGTAAAGGATTTTTGGCACACTTTTTGAAAGGGTTCTACCAGAACAACAGAGGCCTGTGATTAATTTCATGGATGAACTAAAGCATAATGGGTTCTCATCCTACTCCTCTCCCAAAGAAACCTTCAACCACAACAAACATTTTGGCTGAGCCAGACAATATTCCTCCTGGATTATCCTGTGCTGGTTTTACAGCAGCAGAGGAAGCTGAGGTATTACACTGCTAACAGAGCTGGAAATCATAGAGACACAGAGAGGCTTGGGTTGGAAGGGACCTTTAGTACAACCCCCTGCAATGAGCAGGGACATCTGCAGCCAGCTCAGCTCAGTCAGAGACAAGTGACCCATTCCCAGCTGAAGTCACAGATTCTGAAGTTCCACCCCTACCACACTGGTAAAGAATTTCTAGGAAGATTTCTGCTGTTTTTCTAAGCAGACCTAGAGAAAATCTATCCCTCCAGCTGCCTGATGAATCTATTTGGCAGGTCACAACATTCAGGAAAATGAATTTTTCTGGCCTGTGGCTCTCTGCAGCAGGACGTGGGAGCCCGAACACGGGGACAGTGCAGCCCTGGCAGCAGGTCAGCACCCAAATAAAACAGGCAGGGACAACGTCTGTGGGCTGCGGGGTGTCACCAGGGGCTGCGGGCTGAGGGGAGGGGGCTGCAGGGTGACACAGAGCATGGAGGCAGCTGAGAGGCAGAAGGGGCCTTTAGGAGCAAAAGGGGGCTCCAGGGTGGCACAGAGACCCTGAGAGGCTGCAGTGAGGAACTTGAGGGTGACACAAAGATGCTGAGGGGCAGGGGGTGCCTTGAGGGGCAAAGTGGGGGTACCTAAGGGCGAGAGGTGACACAGCCCTCACTCCAGCCCTAACCTCACCCTAAAAACCACCCCTACCCGAGTGGAGAGTGCACAGTGGAGGTTAGGGGGCCAAGGGACAATGTCAGGGGCTTGGGGTGACACACAGCCATTGTGGGCTGAGGGGCGAAGAGTGGGGGCCTTGACAGGTGGAGAGCTGCCACTGAGGGTTCGGGGTACAAAGGACACAGGGTGCCAGGTAGGGTTGGGCACAGGTGCAGCAGCCCTCACCCCAGCCCTAGCCTCACCCTAACCAGCCCCCCAAAGAACAGCCTTTTCCCCCAACAGCAGCACAACACAGCAACCCAAAGAGCGAGAGCAGAATGGAAACCTCCTGCTGGGACAAGACAGCAGCCCTCCCAGCAGGACAAGGACAGAACCCTCAGAGGAAAACAAGACCCATTGCAAAAATGTAGGGAAGATAGGAGTGGCCGGCTGCCTGCTGAAATCCCAAATGGATCAGGATGCCTCCCAGAAGCAAGGTGCCACCACAGGCAACTGTGGCTGGTTTGACAGTGCCAAGTGCCTCCTGCAAACTGACATCAGGAACCTGGCCTGGTGAGTTTTGTTTGTTCCCTAACCCTAGCCCGGGGCAGGTATAGCAGCCTAGGGCTAGGGCTGGTTCCAGGGAAAAAGCTGTGAAGGAAGGCATGTTGTGGCAGTTTTGTCTTCCCCTTGGGTTGCCCTTTGCAACCCAAGGGATAACCCCAAACATTCGCAAACCCTTGGATAGTTTACCATTCTACTTAAATTAAATATTCTTTTATTCAAGTCCTAAGCTTTAGGAAACTTCTTATTAACAAGAACAAACAGTGCAAGTATAAAATTGTACTAAGAAGTACTGATAAGATGGGGGCATTTACAGCTCTGTATCCCATTTAAATATGACCATTTCATTACCAAACTCTGTGGTTCAGTTCTGTCTTGAAGAACAGGTTCAGTATTACACCTAGGTAAGGCAAATGTCTGCCAATACAAAAATATGAGTTTTCAGGAATGCATTCATTTTACTGATATGTGTGGAATTACAGTTCTGTAAGAATGCTTGAACTCCAGGCTGATATAATTACACAATGGGAGGGAATAGTTTATAAATACTGTAAAAAAAATCATTGTTTATTTAAAAGTTTTACTTACTAATTCAGACAACAAGGACAATATTGTACACCGGTGACCAGACACACCACATCCTACAGCAAAAGAAAAATGAGGAATTGCTGTGGGCTTTAATACCTTGCAGTGGCACACAGAGCTTGGCTCAGCTGCTGCAATACAACAGACCTCTGACAGGTTACTGAATCTCACAGCAGGAGAGTCATTGGGGAATTGGCTAGCTAGAAAACAATTTCATTGCAGGGGAGGCTGGTGGAATAGTGATAATTTAGCCCTTCTTTTGCTCTATCAAGATAGAACTGAGTTCATTGCAAAAATTGTGCAGAGGCCAGAAAAACACACACGTGCCCCTCAACAGCCCAAGGCTTTGGAACTCAGGCTCATATGGAAGAAGGAAGTTTAAGTAATGTCTGATTTGAGCCCTGAAACTTGAGCTTAGCTTGTGTCACATCTTTACCAAATTCTGGCTTCCTGTGGCTCTCCCTTTCCCAACAACAGCATCCCACCTTGATAGTGAGACAGATAGTTTCAACAAAACAATGAGAAAACACCAGGAGAAACCTTCTGTAACAAGTCACTGTGCCTTTGCCTTGTTTGTACTCTCAGGTGCCACAAAAGTACAAGCAGAAAAAGATGCTCAACTTCTTGGTAGCATTATAAAATTTTAATTCTAAAGAACACTGTAAATAAAGACAGAGTAGCTGTAATTAGGATGAGCCTATGTAGGATTTTCCAACTAAACAAGTCAAATCCTTTGGCTCTTCTATAAAATACATACAATTTAATGACAGCTATACTGGGCCACATTAATTATCAGAAAGTATAAAACATGATACAAGAAGGTTTGCTACATGATTTTTAAGCCTCAGCATCTGAGACTTCTCAAAAACATAAGGCCTCCCACTGAGTTATTTTACAACTGTGTATTCAACAGCAACAGTCTTTTGGGATTCAAACATTGGTTTCAGGACTGGGTTTCAAATTTTTGCCCCTTTATGAGACTATTTCCCACTTAATCTCTGAGAACCACAGCTCTCAGCAAGGAACTCAAAATTCAACTCAAAATATTTGTCTAATTCTTTGTCAAATACCAATTAAAGCACTCTTGATTCGCATACCTCTCATATTTAGGATTATGCTGCCTTACCCATAAACAGACTGAGGTTTACAAAATCATGCTTCCTTAAAGTTCCCCATATCTCTTCAGGGAGAACCCTGATATAAAATAGGCTGGTCACAAATGGTAGAAGGGACATTAGTTTAAAACTCAGTGTCTCCTGCGGGAATACACAAGCTCCTAAATACTCAGATTTTCAATTAGTAGCTGCCCAACATCAAGTACAGTTATTGTAAGCAGTGAATAAGCAGCATAAAATACAGTAATCAAGTATATCTTATGGCCCAATATGATTTCAAGGCTAAGCCTAGCAGAGGACATACAAGTGTGACGTGTGAAAGTTCCTCCTTGGAAAGCTATGCCCTGGAAGCAGAAAACTGCACAGAAAGCTGTTGTGTGGCTCTTCTGGGGGCTAGTTTAGGGTTTGGAGGTTTAAGTTCTTTTAGAAAATTTGTAAGGCATGAGTATTGAACATGCTGAAAAGCCCATTTTACAGGGAAATTTTCTCCTTTTTTTCTTGATAAACAAAAATAGAAAGTTGGTTCATCCTTTTGAAGAAGCCTCATAACTTTGCAAGTGATGAATTTATGCCTGGAGAAACACAGACAATTCCCCAGAAAACAAAAGCTGAATGTGCACATGTGACACTGGCTCACGTCTCCTAATATTTTCTTCATTTCCATAATTACATACCATTTTCCAAACAGCACAACATGATCTGAGCCTTGCTATATTCTTTGTTGTGGCGGACCATCCAAGTGTGGGGACACGAGGCTTGACTCCATTTTTCTCAGAAGGCTGATTTATTATGTTATATATTATATTAAAATACTACATTTAAACTATACTAGAAGAACAGAGAGAAGAAGGATCAGAAGGCTACAAAGCCTCGGCACAGGTGGCTGTGATTGGTCACTGATTGAAAACAATCCCCATGGACCAATGGAAGATGCACCTGTGGCATTCCACAGCAGCAGACAGTTATTGTTTACATTTCTTTCCTGAGGCTCTCAGCTCCGCAGGACAGGAAAAATCCTAAGAAAGGATTTTCCATAAAATATCATGGCTACAATTCTTAGATAACAGCATAGTGTCTACTGCTGGGTACTGTGCTGCTTATTAGAAACAAGCAGAATTCATTAGAGTTGTTTGAAGAAAAAGAACATGGAGATCAGTTTTCACCTACACAAAAAAGGATGAAAACTTGCAGCCTTTTGTTACCTACCTAATTTTGAAGCCAAGTTAACTGCATTTTAAATTAATGTGGCTCTGCTGCTAGCTGAAAAAATCTCTGTGACTCTTAATTGTATTATTAAAATAAATAGCTTAAAGAAAAAGATCTTCTCATACAAAGAATTTAACTTATTAAAAATGTTCCGGACTATTACGATAATGTAAATGATACAAAAACACACGATTTGGAAAAAAAAAGTGGCATCTTAATTTCTATAAAAAGGATATAATGGTATACTGTCTATTGTTTAATTTTGCCTAGTCTTAGCGTTTGATAGTGTAATATACAACTTAAAATTTTCAGGGCAAATTAGTATTTGTGGAATTTTCTTTTTCTCCATTTGAGGCAAGGCCTGACACCTGTGTACTGGAAGGCTTCTGGGAAGCAGGAGTGCATTGCCAAGGACATCTTGGGGACAATTCAGACAGAACAGAGAGGCTTGGCAGGGCTACCCATAATTCTATGATCATCATGTTCTGCAGCAGCCCCCCAGCATCTTTAGCCTGCAGCCCTGGTTATTAAACAAAGGCTCTGGAGCAAATAGCAACTGCGATTCTTCCCATTTCCCATTCCAGGAGCACTCAACTGAAGAATTCAAGAGCCTTAATACCAGCACAAGCCATCTCACCTCAGCATCCCTGGGCTTCTGCAAGGCCTGGTCCTTCTCCTTTTCTCTCTCCCTTATTTCCTTCTAATGCTCCACAACCACTGCTCCCTCATTCCCACCACAACCCTTAATGGTCCCATTTCCACAGCTCAGCCCCACCTTTTGTTTTCGTCCACACAACCCTGACAAAGACCAGAGCCTTCAGGGGCATCTGCTTACCTCTCTAAAGGACAGGACAGAAGGAAATATGTTATACATAATAAAATACTCACATTTAATTTTCATAACTGGCCCTTTGTTAGTCTTGTTTCAATCCATTTGCAATTGATATATGTGAAATATTTAAATCAAGATGTTTATGGAAACAAATACAAAAACAAGATCCTTCCATAACACAGAAATCAGCGCGAGAATAATTTCTGCAAATAAACTTAGCATGTGGCCTCCTCACATTACAACATCTGGGGAAAAAAACTCTTTTCTAAGCTCTTCTGAATCCTGATCATTGTTAAATATGCTCCTTCCTCCCACCATGCCCCTCTTGCCAGTCCTTAAAATTCTATTTGCTACGTTTTCCTTTTCTATGGTCTGACAAACATTAGTCAAGGTGGATTATAGATTACTTTATTCCCTTCTTATTTAAGAGACTTTTCTGCTGGCACTTGACTGATGTAATAATGTTGTTAGTCTTAAAGCTTTAAGCCTCTAGAAAATACTGTAAAAAGAAACATCTTTCAAAAATTTGTATTTAATAAAAAATGAAAAAGGAAAGAAGGGACTATCTGAAGGGCTAAATTGAATGCTGAGATACAACCCATCCTCTGAGAGGCTACAAAGCTGGTGTCAATCAAACAACAGAAGGCAGAATGGGAAAAAAATCCATCTAGAATGTTAATGAAAACACATCTACTGCAATGAGAAAATATGGCAACCACAATTATTATTGTCCAGCTCTGGAAGGAACAAGTTTTCTCATGCTCACACTCCTGAGGATTAAGGTGCTGATGGGCCTGTCTATGACGTGCAGTCACTGCTGTGCCCTGCTAAAGTGGCAGTGCCTTTCTGCTGGATGTGCAGTTATGAGCACTTAGCAGTAAATGGCCCAGGTGCTTAATCTTTGCCTTTCATTATGGTCTGTGTGATGTGACAAGAAGGAATGTTATCATAATTTAAAGACAACAAGGATTATGTGAATGATAGGGTCTTTGAAGGGCCTTGAGAAACTTCTTTATAATGAAAAAACTTCCAAAGGCTCCTAAAATTTGCTCCACCTATAGAGCCATCACTCAAGATGGTGAGATATGACATCCTGGACTTATAAAGAGCTTTAGATGAGTTATAAGTAACATAGAAAAATACACTGATTATCCTTCAGTTTATATGTTATGAAGAACGATTTTGTGTGTCACTCCAAAAACGTTAGCCAGCTGTTAGAAACAGTGAAATCCACATCTTGAGTTCTCACTCTTTATAGCTTTTAACCATTAAAAATAGACACATGGCGATTAGAAATTAACTTAAAATGCTTCAAACCACTCATTGTCATGTGATAGTCAATGGAATTTGACTCAGTTTGAGTTCACTTTTGCTTTTTTGCCCTGGAACAATATTATTGCCAATGGGGTTGGCTCGGGTCTGCAGGTTGGGAAACCAGTCACTCACAGAACCTCACACCAGGATGACTTGCAAAAGTATTCTTGGCTTCTGAATTGGTGATGCCCCTCATTTTCACAGAGAGCCCTCAAAATTATAGATCCAAATTGACAAAAAGTAACTCAGTGTTCTTAACTCTACCAAATCGGACAATTTCCCCCCAAGGAAAAAAATCAGCCACTTGAAATCAAAAGCATTACTGCTAAGTCTGGCTATTTTTGAAACGTGAGTAATTCCAGAAAACGAGGAGGAAAAGAGAAGGAGAGGAAGAAAGCAACAAAAAAAGTTTTGGAAGGCAAAAAAATGGAGAATGAATAAATAAAAATTTGATGTAGGCTAACATGATCCCTCAGCAAAATAATGGAGAAGTTTTTAATAGATACATATTCAAAATAAGTAAAGATTCATAATTACAGCCAACACAGTTTCATAGCCCCCTTTCTTGGTCAGACCTGCCTTTGCTTCATGAGAACACAACATGGACAATAATTTAACTACATATATATAAATAAAATTGTAGCTACCCTAAACTGCTTCACAACTTTCAGATAAAATTAGTGGGACATGTAACGCTAATTTCTACTAAATTTCCAATAAAATCAAATTCACTTATTTCTTAGAGCATGTTGGGGATTGGGGGGAGGTTAACCTAACAAAGAAAAAACAACTAATTAGTAATACACCACCCTATAAGATTATTTATCAGTTAGTTACATCTAAGTCCTTCGCTAATCCATCTGAACAACTCTCCCACTATTGTACATTCAGGACTCTTCACTCATTTCTTTCCTTTCCCAATGAAAATTTGTCAAAAATTTGACAAAATTTGTCAACTTCGTCTCATTACTGGGAGGTCTTTCAGTACTGTCTATGTCATTTTCATTTTTTACTTTAGGAACTTTCTTTTCACATTTTATCATGCTGAGATTGATCTATGATGAAAAAGTCTTTTGAAATTTCAGTGATTTTTTTTCTTTATTCTATTTAAAAGGCATCACTCAACATCAAGTATGTGTGTAACACAGTATTCCAATGTCTCCCATATGGTTTTATAATTAGCCTACTTACCAGAATGAGCAAAATATATTGCAGGTTTTCAGTTGCTTAAGAATCTGCTGTCATGAGAAGTTAGGCTAAGCTTTGATTATCTCCTCTTTGCTGGCCAATAGTGCTTATAAATTAAAATTGAAGCTGTATTTAAGATCTGATGAGACTTCTGACTATTTTGTTCTTCCACTGAGAGTTTTATTTATTCTTTTCAGCATATCCTTCAGAGATTAATCAAGGAAATTTGGTAAGCAAGGTAGGAAAAAAAAAGGTGGGGATCAACTTAACAAGTCAAAATATTTTCTTGTTGTAGAGTCCTGAAAATTTTTTTTAGGTAGTTACAGTTATGTAAGTCATGACAAAATAACAATTTTTAGCAGTTCTCAGAGTTCAGCACAGATGTGCCTTCTGTACTTAAAACTAACAAACATGAAACAGCAACAGGCCCAACACCAGGCTCTGGGTTCTGACATTGCTGACACGCAGATGTGTGTGACTGTGGCTCAAATCCTGCAGCAAGAACCTGCCAGACCACCACAACTCTAACAGGTCAAAACTGGAAATAAAAACCCAAATATTTGAAGATGGGGGAAAAACAAATCTAAGCTCATTGGTAGAAAAATGTTTGTCTTTATAGAGATATGCAGCAGAACACTCTTATCATTAAACCGGTTATTATATCACATAACAAGTTTACCCTAATTGAGAATTCCTTTAATACCAGGAATTGTTCTATATGGAAACAATTAAACTACTAGCTGGAGTAATTTAAGGCAGTCCTGAGACTAATCTCAGCAATATCAAGGACTACAAGACTGTTCTTGCTCAAAAGTACATTAAGTCTATTTGACATATTTGAAAGTTTAGCCTACAAATGACTTTTATATGCACCAAGAATCTACAAGAAGAAAAGAGTTAATTATTTTTGCCCAAGTCACTATACTAATAACTGTGTTTTATTAGTAGTAGTAGACCACAATCATTTGTGATCTGTCCAAACAGCTTTTTAACTGAGAGAAAGAAAGTTAGATGGGACACAAGGCTGCTCTACTGACTTCTCAATCTTCGCTTTCCTCTTACAGCTTTCAAAATCTATAGAAAATCATGGAATTAACTGGGAAAATGATCATTATAATGAGTACCATATTCAATTTCTTTTTTTCCCTCCAGTACTTATGCAGATAAATTATAAGAGTTCCCACAGACAAGAAGGTATTTTTCCCATAAAAGCAACAACATTGCTCATATTTTATTTGGAAAACAGAGAGTTCATCATGAGTTAAAATATCATTTGGAATTAGTCGAGCCTTTTACCGACTTTGAAAATTGCCTTAATAATTAGATACTATCTACTAAGTAAATAATGGATTAAAAATACTGCTTGTTTCCATTTTGTATGAAAGCACAATTATGATGGGTCCACACTTCTATCAGCTTTCTCACTCTCACCTCTAACACTCAAATATTTATAATGCCAGCTCATATTTCCAGCAGCACGGCTTCCTTCAGGCTGTCTCTGATGCTCAGCCTCAAGCTCACTGTCTCAGAGAAGGCAGGAATGAGCAACTCAGAACTGAGGATTGTAGTGCAGTTAATTCTCACACCAGCCTCTCTGTGCTTCAAGGGTCGGATGAACTCCTGGGCCTGTAAAAGTTTTGGCATCTCCAGATACAACTGAACTTTGGTCCAAAAATAACATCCTTCCCCAAGCATTTGGACACTAATCTGTGAAGTCAGGTTGCCATCTCCTAAATAAATACATTGGCAATCCAAAGCTACCAGGAGAAAGAAGAGAAGAAATAGCATTTCAGCCTTGAAGAGGGAGCTGGGCTCTAATTGCCACCCAGCTATTAAGTGATCTTGGTGCCAGATCATATGGTATCCATATGTTTTCCCACAGTCAAGACAGTACAGTAATGCCAAACTTCTTTCCAAAAAGTGAAAAAGGCGATATAAAAGCAAAATGTTTATTATTATTACAAAATGTTTATTATTA
This sequence comes from Passer domesticus, assembly GCF_036417665.1. Lineage (NCBI taxonomy): Eukaryota > Metazoa > Chordata > Aves > Passeriformes > Passeridae > Passer > Passer domesticus. The sequence continues at coordinate 18,133,017 of NC_087484.1, forward strand.
TACGAAAGTAAATGCGATCCCTTAAGATATATTTGTTCCTGTTCAGGAATCTTAAATTCTTGCTGTCTACTGCCAAATCTATGCCACCTGGGTTTTGTTTTGTTTGTTAAGGAAGACTGGGTATAAGAGGATTTAAAATAAGACACATTACACAATAAATGACAGGCACAGTATAGTACCCAATTTATAAAGATCTAAATTTCTGACACTTCCAGGTAACATTAAGGAGGCTTGGCACAAGAAGGAACTATTTGTTACAAAGAGAAGCTGTTGCTCAGAAAACAGAATGCTTGCTTTCATTGCTGGAAGTAACGCTTACAGGTCTCCACTACAGTCCTATTCCAGCAGAACACACTCCCCCAAAACACCACCCCCCCACTGGAGAACTAGGAACCTTTCCCAGTGGCTCCAGAGGGGCAGCCAGCAATCACTTGTATGCGTTAAGCAGGGGTACTTCTTAATGGGAAGATTAACCCCCTTGGACCAATTATTAGCACCATTTCACACAAGAACCCATTTACAAAACCTTCTGCCTCTCCCAGAGAACTGCCAAAAACAGCCACTGAGTCTGGGGGTCTAAATCAAGATGGGGGACCTGGTACACAAATGTGTCCAAAGCTTCCAAAACAAAGATTATTCAACAGTTTCTCTTTAGAGATTTTGATTGTGTGTGAATATTTCAACAAGACAAAGAGCTGTTTTAAAATACACCACCAGTCACGTTCTTTTCCCTTCACCATTCTGCTGTGGTTTAACACAAGTTGGTTTGGGAGACTAGTTTCAATCACCTTTGCTTTAGAGAAATCTGGAAAAAATTCTGTTTTTTCAAAGTCAAAAGTGTTATACAGATTTGAAATTACTAAAACGTGAATCCAGACAGTTTGATTATTTCCACAAGATCAAAGAGGATGAAGTGAACACAATTCTAGTATGGAAACACAGAGAAAGTCTGAAAGGAAATAAAGAAGCAGCAATGAAACTGAGGATGTCTAACTTCAGGAAATAAGATGTAAGGAAGGACTGAAAACAATCTAAAAGCTGAAGCAAAGAAAACCAACAACTACGTTCAACAATACTTTGCTAAATAACCAAAGAATTTAACACAGCTGGATTGTTTAGACAACAAATCTATTGTTCAGTGCTAAACTCAGGGTAATTTAATCCCCAAACTGAACATGACTCTATTGTGGCAGCTGATGCATTTCAATTAACTCATTCATTTTTCTCCCTGAACAATAGTACACAGGAAAGTGAAGATGTTAGTATCCTCCCAGCTCGCCTCTGCTTCATGCAGTAAAAAAAGTGGCTAAGCTATTAATAGATGATCCTCAAATCTCATGTCTAGATAACCTCTTTATTCTCTAAGTTATGATTTCTTAGAATACATCAAAAAGCATAGCCACTAATTCTAGATCTTCATAAACCACATAATCATATAGAGTGATGAACATGAAGATTTTAATTTAATCTCCTCTGCAGAAAAAGAGTCTTAATTCCAAATGAGACTGCAAAATGTTTTTCATTCATTTTCACAAGTATTTTCCTGCTAAGGGAAGACACTGTGTTTCTGGAGAATTTTCATCTAAATGCCTCCCCTCCTACCTTCTCCTCACAGATGAATAATTATTAAAAGGAACAAAACATTGGGGCATTTGGCAAAACAGCAGCCAATGCTGCGCAGACAAAACAAGGCCACATAAAATTTAACAGAAAGGGGATGGAGATACTGTCCAGAGACAATAAAATGACTGTTTCACTCTGAGGCAAATCTTAAGGTTTCCATTATGCAATGAAACTTTGTCAAAACAAGAACGTGTGTGGCCCCATGAACACGGAAGGCTGTGAGAGTCTGCTCTGCCCAATTCTTGGCAAGGTCTCTGTGCACAGGACTGAGTGCCTGAGTTACTCTGGCTGTCCCACATCCGAGGACAGTCCCCTACCAACAACTAAAGTATGAGTCAGTCTCTCCCTAGAAAACAAGAGTCAAAGGGAACTAAGCTGAAATGGAAATATCACCATAAAATTTCTTCTGCTGTAAGAACCTTGATTAGATCTTAGTTCTTTACACAGAACACAAGGAAATTTATGCAGTTTCTACATCTAAAAAAAAACGAAAAAGCAAAACCATGTTAAAATGGCACCACACTCAAAATGGTCCAGAAGTTTAAGTATTCCCTTGGGATTGGTAAAACATCAATGCTTTGAAAGTGAAGAACATACAGGGTATGATGTCCTCAGGGATCAGTGTTTGTTTATACCACATTAACAGGAAACATCTTGCTTATGCACAAGGACTGCAGTGGTGAATTAAGGAGTTTATTTTTTACTTATTTTAAAGTAAAGTCTTCAGAGCTGTGCCTCAGCCAAGACTCACATGTGTGTTTCTGTCTTAGAAGAAGGAGGGAGAACAAAAGAAGCAAGCAAGCACTGAGATGAGAGTCAGGCAACAAAAGGTGTCTACCTGTATTTTTGTACTGATGCCATTTTTTCAAGGGTTAATCTCAGCAGCTCACAGGATAACTGCCTCGTTTTTGTGGTCTGAACAACCCTCTAGCTACTGCAATAACAATACTCAATCCCTTACAAAAGCAGAAACATTGGATCAGAAACTGCATTTGTAAAATGGATTATCACAAAGAATTTTAGGGGAAAATGACAACTAAATGCCCTCATAATTGTTGCAGGCAACTACTTTTAATTCTTTGTACCATTTTGTGAATCCCTTATCTCTGTAAAGATACAGCTCAAGGTTGTTGCATTTCAAATTTCCTTAAAAAGACACCCCACACCTTTCAAAATCAGTTCACAAGGAAATTTTGTATGATTCTGGACACACCTGGTGATCCAGGTCAATGTGATATAAAAGTGAGGAGTCTCCACATCCACTTCCACATTCTGTAATGTGGGCTTTCTTAGTGGGTGATTCTTTCAAGTGCTGTTAAGACTTCAGAGTCACCAGAAGAACTTGGACTGGAGACTCAGCTGCAGGCTCACCTTCCTGCCATGCTGCCCTGTGAAGAGGGCACAGCACACTAAGAGAACTTTCCTCTGTAATTCTCCTACATAAAATGCTTAAAAGACATCTCATCCCTTTAATGGGAAAGCCTTCCATAAGAGTGCACAGGCACCCACAAAATTGTGGCTGAAGGAATAACACCTAGGCTCCTGATGCTTCTCACCTTCTCTAACAGAAGTCCTGAGCTGATGTTCCCTAGGCAAAGCTATAGTTAGCCCAAATGACCTTTGGATCTTGGCACAACACCTTACAACAGTGAACTGGCTTGTTCACTACAGCACAGAGATAGGTGACACATCTCACAGGTGGTACTTTGCCCCTCACACCCATCCTCCATCATTCCTCTCATGCCTTAAGGAAGAGCTACAGCTTTCCTACCCAGTGCTCATGTATGTGTCCCATCTCTTCAGAACATTTTTGTTTCCATTAAACTTTAAGTCTTTGAACTCCTCCCACTGGTTTTCCACCCCTTTAGCAGAGCAGAAAAAGCACACTGTGTTCCACAAGTTATAAACATATTCATAAGAGAACTCTTGACTTGATGTGGTAGAAGTGCTCAGACTTAGTAGCATTTTTTTCTTGCAGAAGAAGCACACCCTTTCCTAAGCTACCTCAGTTAGGCCTTGCCTAATGTACAATCATTTTTCAGGGAAAAAAATTAAGTGTTTTAATTCAAAATATTACCTTATGGTTCTTAGCAGCTTGCTTAACTTCTGAATTGCAAACACATCACTTCTTTCACAGGAGAAGCTTCTCAGAGCTGTTTTGTGACGACTTTTGTGAGCAATCAGCAGCAAAACATGCTGCTGTAAATCCAGGGCTAGAGCTTTGAGTTCATCTAAAATAACAAATAGAACTAGAGGATACAGCAATAACAAAATCTAGAATATGATTACTGTGTGTTTTCCAGTTTGTAGGACAGAAGATACAAACAGCAAGAGCACAGCTATGGCTGTCTCTATCCCATAGCTGAGCTCTCATCCCATGCTAAAGCTTTACTCATATCCACAGAAATTAAAAAAACAAGTCTGTGTCTCCACATCTAAGGATTTAATCTAGTTATGGCACAATCTACTACTCCCTTTCAGCCGAGGAGAAACAATACTATCATTGTAGCAGAAATAACACCTCAGTCCTGCAGCCTGAAAATGTGCATTCCAAAGCTGGTATTGCACTCCAAGAGATGGGGAGGAGAGCAGATGTAACAGTGGAAATAAGCACATTCATGAAGCTTCTGCTGATTTTCGGAGGAAAAGCTGGAATCCCAGCCACAATACTTCATGAATTTTCTTCTACTGAAAGGACTTGCTTTGTTGTTGTGAAGTTTGGGTTGAATGGGTCATTTTCAGTTGGGGGTTTGTTTTTTTTCAGAAAGCAATATTCTCATGGTTGTTTCATATTCTGTTTCTTGAGTAATAATCTCACGAAAACATGCTGGATATCTGGTTAAAACAGTGCACTCAGCCACTTGCAAACACAGATCATTGCTGAAAAAGTCCAGAAGTAAATATTATTAATGGCACAAAGATTCATCAGAGTTCCCATTTGTCCAATGATTAGAGGCAGATCTTGACTGTGGATGTGGAGGGTTTTGTTCTCTGAATAAAAATACAGAGGGTTTTTTTTTTTTTAAACAACACAGAATGAAATTAAAACTAAGGAGATGAAGTGCTGAAATCTACAGAGCAGTAATTCTAGCTTTAGTCACTGACTTGTGACTCACAATCACAGAATTTATTAGGAATAAAGCCATATTTTTGGATTCAAATGCTTTCCAATCATGTATCTACATTGACCCCTGTAGAAAGGGATGTGTGAGCACATGGGAAAGAAGAGTCCCAATTGCTGGGACAACTGCCTTATAAATCAGAATGACTTTTGAAGTGCTGTATGAATGCACATAAAACTGGCACTCATGTGAAAACAAGGGCACATTCTTATTATAGAGGAAACACTAGCACAGAGAAAGACAAAATTACAAGGAAAAAAAAACCTACAACTTTTTTTTCATTAGTCTAAGACTTTAATTGAGGGACTAGTAGATTATAATTAACTTTTTTTTGCCATAATCTTTTTTTGCTATCTGTACCTGTTTCCTTTCTAAGTTCTATACAGGAGCAAAGGACCTAAAATAGCAGAATATTCCCACCCTATTTAAGAGCAGTTCCATCCACTTCTGGAAAATGAAGCCATTTGCAAAGTTAACAGAAAGGGTGACTAATGCTAAACACCTAAGAGCTCAGTGCCTCAGGGAGCTGTCCATCTCTAATTGCTACCAAAACACATTCCTCCATGGGTAAGGACATGAGAAACAGCAGCAATTCCCTTTAAGTACTACACAAGCAGAAAACAGCTATATTTTTCTAAATAGTTACATTTTATTAAAATGCACATTCTCACTTTATTTCATATGGCTTAGATTGTAAAAAGGATGGATCAGAAACAAATCCCGTGGCTTGCATTTATAGAATCTCTAAACAGGCAGAATCTCTAAAGCAGAATTATATATTTTTTTAACTAACTAAGGATCAGGTTTCAGAGACATTATGGATAGACATTAATGCCTAATGACAGCAATTGATGTCTTGAAGGGGTATCTAACTTGAGATATCTACAGTCAGGAGTGCGAAAGACTGAAATACTAAAAATCCTGTTTCTCAGCTGTTTTTCAGGTGACTACATGTTTTGAAAATCTGTCCCCAAATTACTGAAACTCCAGGTCCATTTAGAAACAAATGGCCTGTGATTCTTAGGAAGCTAAGCAGGCTTTTCATTCAATTGTTAAACCAAGGCTTGAACCATTATTCCTGCTCTTCCAATCCTGTGGGTATTCATGCACTTTTTCTTCATGGGTCTGCTTCAACAGTACAAGCATTTTGAAGTGCAAGCATTCTTTCATATCTAAGCATTTTAAATTTCATACAGGACTAAACTGAAAATCTGCATTTAAACACAGAAAGCGAAGTATTTCTTTTAAACTCAAAAAACCCAAACATCTTTCAGTAAGTGTTATTTAGTCCCTTTTACTAGAGGGTCAAGTACAAATCTGGAACAATTCACTGGTTTAGACTAATTTTGCATCTACAACTGTGTTATAGCATACTTTGCTGACTAAATTTAATAATAAATTGCAATTAACCAATAAACTGTTCCTTTCTGATACTGACAATCCCAAACATGAGTTAGCCGAAATCTTACTGCACATTTGCATTCATCTTCCACAGTTCAGTTTTTTTAAATGGATGATAAGCAGAAAAAGAAAACTTTGTTTCATATCACTCAAAATGCAGGAGGGAAGGAAGGAAAGAAGAAAACACATAAATTGTTCTACCTTTGGATAATTACTTTGAAAACACTGAAATCCCAAATCTGAAATAGCTCTCCTGATGCTCAGTTTGGTCTCTAGGAGGACAGTGAAGAGGCAACCACACTTCCCCCAGAAAATTCACTATATCACTGGGACTCTCAGCTAGCTGATCCCTAGGAAAGGTTGTTCTTGGCTGTGTTGCTGCCACAAGGCTACACATCATTGTGTTAAGCTCTTTAATACAATTTCTGGCAACAGGACTCAAGGAGATCAATAGTGCTGCTTCCTAGGCTCTAAACCTGCTTTTAGTGATTTACTGTATCATCAATGGCCAATAAACCAAAATGCTGACATGTCATCTCTTCCATGTGAAGTTTGTCTCTATGTTTTCCTTTCACCTTACTGAGGGAAAAGTTTTATGAATGGAAAACATGGATTGTGAGTAATTCAACCTGTCAATCTCAAAGCAGGCAAGGAACAAAAAGGACACTCATTCCATATGAAATATATGCCCCTTACTTTAAGGACTTCAAACACTAACAGGCATGGGTAGAACTCAATACCCCACTGCCCATCCCATCAGTCCCACCTTCTGACTGGGTGGTGATCATGGGCCATACTATTCTGTGGGTACAAGTATGAGAAATAAAGCCAAAAAATTAATACAAAAAATACATATACTACTTTGCCTTAGAATTTGCTCTCAATTTTGTATTTGTACCATAGCATAGAAATATGATTTTTTCAATATTAATTTTAAGAAGCACAAAACAGCACATAATGTAATTTGTTAAAAAATTAAAGTTTTCTATGTAGTCATATATTTCTGGACTTCTTTAACAGAATTCAGTTGAGAGAATGTAAAGCCTATGTGACATGAAAATACTTTCGGAACTTGAAGCTCCCTGCAGAATTTAACCTAATCAACTAACCAAGCAAGAATCTGACAAACAGGTTTGCTTTTAAAAAGCAATGATGGGAAGTGTGGAAAAAAAGGCCATTTTCTACCATTCCTGTTCTGCCTGCAGTGCTTTTCTGCAGAGAGGGGAGTGACAACCAAGTCTGATGACACTTTACATGACAGTGAAGACTTCAGAACCCCTGTATGACCTGTTCATTCTTTACAAGTATTGATCCAATAATAGGTGACTTTTAAATAGTGTCTCCACTTCTAATAAGGATGCACTTTGCTCTGATAAGGGGCAACTGTAAAGATTGTTTTGGTGCCTGTGGCAGCTGCCAGGTATTAACTATCTTTCAGCAGGTCTTATTTTGATTATTACAAAATCACTTTGGAAAAGGTTTATATATAACAAAAACAAGCAAAAAAAAAAAATTCCTGGCAGGAAAATAAGTATCCCTGCAGAAACATAAGTGGGTATAATGGCATCACTCCATGAACACAAGGTAGATGAGGTCTGCGTTTCTCATTTTTTTTCAAAAGGCTGGAGTTTTGCTTGGATAAATGACACAGGGAGAGAGGAGAAACAGAATATCACACTGAAAAGATAATAAAAGTAACCCCAATGTCCTGACTATATCTGCAGCTGCTGGAGGATTTCACTCAGAGAAGCTGAGATTATGTGTTGTACCTTGGACAAGCCTGCACCAGTTTGCTTTTTGTCTACTAAAAAAGATCTTTCATTCCTACAGCACATTTCTGCCTTTCCTTTCTGTCTTTGCAGGCTCTTCTGCAGAGACTGCAAGAAATAATGAATGCTTCCCCAGTTTTTCTGGAAATTGGGAAGTTACTTATCCCTACTTATAGAATAAGTTAAACACTTTCCCTTAAACAAAAACTAAGGATTGAATTTTTCCACAATGGTAAACTCTGGCTTTATTCTTCTCCCAGTGGAGAAGTTTATTTTCATTGTATTTACACAAGGCTCAGTATAAATAAATACCTTTAAAATCGAGCCCCCTGATTAGGATAGACATGAAAAGAAATGTGGGAAATGGAAGTAATCTACAGAAGCAATACATGTGAATCAATAATGCCAACCAGTATTTATGGATCTCATTATCTCAACATGTGCTTTTCAGGATCATTTTAAATTACTATTAAAAATAGCCATAGGTACATTTAAAATTAATATTTTAGAGTTCAAATGGTCTGCATTTGCCAGTGCAGATATGCATTTGTTACACAGCTCTATTAACTAAAGGAACAAAAGGTATTGCAGAATATAATAGCATTCTGCGGAAGAGATTCCTACAGGAAAATGATTCAATTATTCTAAATCAATTATTACAGGAACAGCTACATAGCTCTATATCAATCTCCTTCTGTGTTTTTAATTCTTTTGTCTTCTACCTGTGGATATTTAATTGGAATTAATGTAGAAAAATATATCCCACTAGGAACAAGATTCAAATAGTTTGGATCATTTATCTTGTTCTAACTTCTCTTTGTGAGACACATGAGGAACAAGTCAAAGCCATCACTTTGTGCAAGCAGCAGCAGTCAGCAACAAGTTTTAAACACAGCTCCAGGCTCCTCTGTGTGGGACAGCTGGATTGGCCACAGACATCATCACCCTCTGGAAGAAACCTGCACTAAGCACAGCAGCAGAGCTTTGTGTCCACCAAATTTGACAGCCATTATTTGATCAAGTCTTCAAAAAAAAAAAAAACAGCAAAGCCCTTTCCAAAAGGAAAGCAGACTGTTCAACCCTGTCAGCAAGAGAAGTAAGGGCATTTTTCTTTAGCAGAATAGATGCAGACCATATGATTAAGAGGCATAAGGGATACCTCAGACATTAGAGTATTTCTGCCTCTGAAGCCAGCTTTGCAGGTTCCTGTCAGACTCACCAGCCACAGGGACATAACATGTTAATACAAAGTCTGTACTGAGAGAAATGAGAGCCTACTGTATCTGATAAGCATCTGCTAACAGACCACAAGAAGAGCACAACAGTAAGCACTTCCTCTTTCTTTTATCAGAAGAGATTGCCTCCATGCCTCTCCCTGACCCTCCACTTCTCTGGAACCATCAAAGGAGTTATGAAATTAATTACAGAGACAGCTGCTTCTTGACTGAGAACATACCAAGGTCCTGCTCTTCCTACCAGCCACATATAGCATGTGGGATGGGGAAAAGGAAAAGAAGGGGGAAAAGCTTCATAGAGCAACAGCTCATCCACTTCCATTTCTCTAAAGAGACCAAATTTTATTCCTGTTGGTCCTTTTGTCAGTCTCAAGGGGTGAAAAAGAGGTCTTGATATATCTCTGGCAGGCCTCATGATGAAAAGGCTCTGTGAAATCCCTCTCAGATTTAGGGTGTTCCCAGAGGGCTGTGCAGCAGAAGTTACAAGTGTTTAAGAAAGGGAAAGAAATAGGGAAAGGAAGACAAGGAAAAGAAAGCACTAAGGAGATAAAGAAGCAGTTGAAACATAGACAATTGTTATTCATATGCATGCTATGCTCGAAAATCTCAATCACACTCTGATGTCCTGAGATAAGAACAAAAAAATAAAAGAAAAAAAAAGTCTTCGGTTGTATCATTAACATAACTAGTAACACTGCAAAAAATCTTGTGAGAAGGGAGAGAACTACACACCAATATGTCTCATTCAAGCTGTGTCAATGCAAAAAATATTAGATATGAGCAGCTGCCCCAAAAGAGTATTTCTAGTGGTCTCATTTGCCTTCTAAAGGGACAGCTGACCCTTCAAAACAAGCATTGCCAACGGAATCAACAAGGTTGCAATGAGACAGATTTTAGATAGAGATGATAAAAGGAGAGCCTGGCTCTCCTTCTGATATCAATAAAGCCTTGATATTTTCCAGCCTGTAGCCCCCAGTGCCCTGGTGAGCTTAACACTGAGCCATTGCCACATGTTTGTTGGCACTGATGGCTACATCCAGTACACACACTTTCAGCCTATTTATTTTAATTTATGCTACAACACTTATTCTCAGAAGAACAAACTTAACAACTTCATTCGCATCACACTAAAGCAAACTTCCGTGAATCAAAAAAATACCATGCTGGTGTTCATATTAATGAAGTTATGAAATATTTCATTAGCACATCCTGGAGTATGAATAATTTCTCACAGAATTTCATTTGGCAGCCTGCTCCTCTCATGTGGCCCATCAAGATAGTGCATTATCTTTTAGCTTCTAGAAAATGGGACTTGCGAAGAATGATTGAAATGCCAGAGTTGTTTATTCTAGAGGAGAGGGTGAAAGGGGTGTGTGACAATAACCTCCAAGTGTGCAAAGGGCTGGTGAACAGATGGGAATGTGCTGCTTCCCATGTATTTTGTGTATGAAAGCAAGGAAAAGGATTTGACATAAGGCAAAGATTTCTAAACACAAGGACAGAACAGCACATTGCTTCAGAAGTTTATGTAGTCTCCACCATGGCTAATCTTTAAAAGATCACTTAGATGATCTTTAAAGATTAGCCAACAACTGAAGCAGTGTACAGTTCAGTAGGAGTCTCATTGGTCTGCATTTCTTTCTAAGTTACCACCTTTTCATCAATATTCCTGTAGAATTCATACAAGTTTGTCAGATATGGCAAAAAGTAGCACTAGTTGATTTATATATAATGGATTACATAGCATGAAGAAGGTGGAAATACAAAAAGCAGAGAAATGCAGAAAAGGGATAGGGGGGAGAAGAGTTTGTATGCAAATTAAAATACCTCTAAGAAGACTTTCTTCTCTTCAGCACAAGAATAAGTGGAAAATCCAGCCAGTTTCAGCCCACATCTTTATTTGATCCTACCATCTTCTTTAATGTGAGTTATTGGAAAGAAATCCAAATTGGAGTGTAGAGGCTAACCAGGGATGTGTTCATGATCACACAACTAAACTGTACAAATAATTGAAATTGACACCACATATCTTCCCATTGGAAGCAGAAAAATTATCTTCATACTTTTTGGAGTCCATAACAAAGTCAAATACCAGAAGCCAGTAGGATCCAATGAGACAGACAGGACACAGCAGGATGATGCCTTTCTTCTCTCCTCTAGCTACAAATTGTAATGTGTAACCTCTAATTAATTATCATCTTTGTCTCCTCTGCATAAGGCAATGCCAAGAACTGCTTTTATTGATGTAAGTTTACTTCCTTCTTGATAAGCTCTCAGTCAAGAGGCAAAGCAACAATCTGAGTTTGACTTCCCCTCTTCACCCCAGACTAAATAGTAGTACTATAACTACAGCCATGTCCAAACCTCTGTTAAAATTAAATCTACCTCTGTGCCCAGTAAGGGCCTCCAGCAGGACAAAATAAATCTAGGTAACTATGAGTAATGAAATCATGCTGCAAGAAAATTGAAAATACCTGTCAGTCCACAAGATCAAGTGGTCTCTCTTTAGAACCAAATTCATATATAATATATAGCCACAAGGATTTTTTTGGCTCCTCTTCAAACCTACTTCAGCAGCAAAACAGACTATAGTATTTCTGCACCCACAAAAGCATTTTAAAGTCTTCTTTTAACCTTCAAAGCACAGTTCAGAGATGTGTCTGACCTAACTCATTACCTACAGCTTGGCAAGTTTGAGATGCCCCATGCACTGAGCCCAACAAACACTCAGAGCTGCTGTGGAACCCATCCATTCACCCTCCCTGCTCTCAGAAGCAGGACCCCCTTGTATGGGCAGGGGAGAATCCTGACCACATCCACACTGTTCTTGCTGATTGCTGGTTAACAGTCAGGAATATCTCAGCTGCACAGGGAAACTGCTACAAGTGAGAAGAAAAATACTGAGCATTCTAACATCACCCAACAGCTCCTCAATCAAATAAAATCTCTTCCACTGCTACAAAGGAGTTGATGTGAAATGGCTCAAATAACTCCTATAATTGCAAAGTTTATTCTAACTAAAAAATTCACTATAAAGCCACTCGTGACTTACAGGATATTTTATGCCATTTCATTCCAATAATTTTTACTATGGTGTCTATATAAATATATATGGAGAGAAAGTTCAGCTCATTTTTTTACATTTAAAATGTGCCTTACTAGTAAGTTTCCACCCCAAGACATGGATTGTTCTTTTTCCTGGAAAACATGAGGTTAATCCAGCTCTAGAACAGAACACAAAAGAGGAGAAAACAGAAGAGGAAAACAGCCCTCTGTGACATGCAACTACATGATGTGAATAAGTGAGATCTGGGTTACTTAAAACAGCACAGTACTGCCACTTTGACGCATTCACAAATCATGAGCCAGATCCCTAGGAATTCCAAACATGGCTTAAGAACCATGAATTTTACAAAATTAAAATAGTGTGGATTTCCTGTTATTTCCCAATGTGTACTTAAGCCATCACGATCACATTTCAAGCTACATTTCCCTTATGGCACTCTTGGCTAAAAAAAATATTTCTCCTTTATTTTACTTTCACACTGAAAGTGAAATGTTTCTGCACTCACTGTAAGGGCTGGCAGCATGGCACAGATGTGCTTGAGAAGTGGAGGTTGGGAGAAGACACCTCTGCTTAGGTCTGGGCCACGTGACTCACCTCTGCTGTTTGTGAAAAACCGAAAATAACAAATGAAACAAGACATGAGTGTTGAAGGAATAAATCCTTACAAGAATAATCAAGGTTTTTGCTCCTCTGACAGTCATTGTGTTCAAGCATAAGTTTTGGTTGTGTGAAATTACTGCAGTACTAGGGTAGAACTGGTGAAATAAATAACTATGCCAGAGATACCAGAGGTTTTCTAGAGTTTTACCAGGTGACTGGTACCAGCTATAAAACTCACTCTATCTTGTATCATAATACATTGCCTGGGAAAGATGTTACAAAACTCCCAGAGGAAACAGTGTGTGCATCTGCTCTGCTGACACCTCTTTGTTCCATGCACTCCCACACAAGTAGTTTAATGGCAAAGAAGAGGTTAAGAAACAGCATAACTAAACCCCCAAAATTATTTCCATGAAACTCAATTTTTCTTAGTTAGTAAGAAAATAAACTCTTAATCAAAATCAGCATGCCTGTGCTTTTAATTACATCCCCTAACTGTGAGAAGAGTAATTTAGCATCATGCAATACAATATTAGACTGACCTTCAGAATCAAAATTATATTAAAATGTTATCAATTTTAAAAGACTAATTAAGGAACATCAAGAAGGTGCTCCTTAGTGTGTAAATAAATCTTCTTGCCTCTCAAAGCAGGCCAGTGATACCCAAGGTGCACAGGCTTCATCCTCACTCACCTCTGAGTCTCTGCATTTGTCCCCTGGCCTTGCCTTGGCCCTGCCTGCTCCACTCCCACTGATGGGCCCCAGTCTGAGCTCAGCAGGTGCCTTTGCTCACCACTGCCAGCAGCTCTCAGCCTTTCCTCCTCTCTCCAGCAGCAGCTCTAGAGAAACCCACACAGGCAGCCCTTGCCCTCCCGTCCCAGAGCAGCAGCCACAGAATATCCACAGCAGATCACCTGTGAGCCAGCACACCCCACGTACTGCTGTCACTTTTGTCAATCCATGTCACAGCACAAAGCTGATGGGATTTGACAGCTGGTTCACAGCAGCTCTGTGGTCCCTTAGGGACAGGGAACTGTGCCACCCTTCCTGTTTCACTTAGGCCAGGGGACTTTGGGATATTCAGGGGTCCTGAGCATGGGACGGAGTGCCTTATTGCCACAAAGGAAGGCAGTGGTATTGTGGCTTTATTACAGGGGGAAACCCACTGCATAAGAGCTAAAGCCGAGAACCCACACATTTCATGTACCTAAACCCAAAACCTGTGCATTTCACGTACCTAAAGCTCTCCAGTGAGTCAAAGTTGCACAAGAACCAGCCTGAACCAGAATTGGGGCTGATACCTGCATTAGGAGCCCCAACCCACTTCTGAATCTGTTTTTAACATCTCCCAAATAATGATATCAGCTGTGTGGGACATCACTTACGCTTTGCTCAACATCTTGAAATCTCATTTCTCTAATGAAACTTCAAGAAATTACATATCTACTGAGATAGCGCCTTCTTCATCAGCAAAGTGCTGATTAGAATTTTTAATTTATTAAATACTTGCATTTGACTACCATACTTCCATCCAGCCTTCAGAGATGATTCTTGGTTAAATTAGACATATTCTATATTCTTTCAAAATACAAGCAGGTGTAATGTATTCCCACCTCAAAAGACACAAATGTAGTTTCTAAGTAATGGCTAGAACAGACAGGTAGCTAAAATATTTTGTGATAGAGAAAACGGTTGGATTTCTCCAGGGCAGTTCCATTCCCCTGAAGTCATTACCATATATGGGCATTCTTGTTACATTGAATACCTGGCGTTTTCATATTCTGTATGGACTTTATTTAACTAACAACTACAAAAATCAACTATATCACCACCCGCCTGGATAGGTCGTTTTGAATTCTGTCTTTCCTTTTCCCAGACCTGTTACAAAAGACTCTGAATGAGTGAGTTATCAACAGACATGATGAGATAGCACAGCTCACATAAAGTACCTCTTGAAGAGGTGATGGCATTTCTGCTGTGCCAGACCATACCAAATTAAACCCATCATCCCCTCAAAACTGTACCCCAAGGCACCTGGCAACTCCAGCAGTTGGGCCAGAACTGCACACAGCCAAGAGACACTGTTATGTGCATTAAATGTTTGTTGAGAGCAAGGTTCTCAACCTAGGATAATGAATTAGCTATCAAGGATGATCTGTCCAAACGCAAAAGATATGATGTCGGCCTGTAACAGCTTAGAGTTTAAAAACCAAACCTCATAGCAGCTATGAGAAGCAAAGGAGAAGCTAAATCCATGATGGCAACAAAGACCTCTGAAGACACATTTCTGATAACATCCTCATTCCCCTTAAGCTGCCAGAAGCCAGGTGTATTTGAGGAACACAGAAAAAGTTCCAAAGCCAGATCCACTTAGTCCAGAGAACAGTAACATAAAAACACTCAGTGAATAAATTCAGTCACCTGAAGAAATAAATATAAACAAGATATCATTATTACAATTTTGGCTTTTGCTCAAGAGATTTATTTCCACTTTAAGTAGAATTGAGCAAAATCCCTTCCTTTCATCAGTTATTTCAGTCCATTTGCACAAGACATTCTAAAGCAGGCAGATATAATCACACAAGTAAAATGTGAGTAGTCCATGTCAAGGAAAATACAATTCTCCCATCTACTTACTGGAAGTTAGGATCACACACTGATGGACTGATTTTGTACTCAGGCAAAAGCAACTGCTTTAACCTATGTACATTGCTCCACAAACCAAGGAAGTCAGACATTTTCCCATTTCTCATCATTTTTTTTTTCCTCTCTCTCTTTAGGGAAGACTTCAGGTGTTCATTGTCCTCTTCCTTGACTTTCCATTTGTTTAATTCCTCTAATTCCTTCACTTAGATTATGGTAACTGTACTGCGTTGAGAGCCCAAGGACAAGAGTCATACAAGACCATTCCCCTTGTATGGACTTGATGGTTGCACACCTGAATCCTCTCCAGCTACTGAATTGTTCAAAGGATTTGTGACAGCAGGTATGGTTCTGTGTCTGCCTAGAACCATTAGGAAAAAACCCAATATATTATTTACAAACGAAGCATCCATGTTTTCCTTCAGAATTATAAGGATTCTTCTAATGGAAGTGCTGAGGTTGACTAAACGAGCACAGTTTATCAAATGGCAGTGTCACAAACATGAAAGCTCTCCAGGAACTATATTTAGGCTCAACAAGCATCAGACTGCGATTAGCAGAAGTTGCCAAACCCCGTCACAGTGGAAACATTGATTGTACCCCATTCCAGATGTTATTCATGTTTCTGCTGCCAGTCAAGCCAAAGCTGTTCTCTGCAGAGGCTCAATCAGCTGACATGATATGGCTGCAGATGTTCCAAAACATCTGTTGTTTTTTTAAAAAGTAACTTTGTGAAAACTACAGATGTTTTTCACCTTACTATTAAACAGCTCTTGGCTGTAGAGTCCACTGTGTGTCCTTGTGGCCAGTCACCAGTTATGGGAAATTAACCCAAAAAATAACTACAGGGTTTGCAGCAAGTAAAACAGATTTCAGATAGTCACAAATCTACTCATCAGCCTATACCATTCTTAGATATAATAGCAAAAGCAATGGCCAAGGAAACAGAAAATACATTTGCTGAATCTTTGGAACTCCCAAATCACAGAAAAGGAGAGCCAAGGTAGCTTTCTTTACTGCATGATTAAGTGATTGAAATCTGTGCTCAGATTTCAGTGCTCCTCCCTAAAAAAAAAAAAACCTTGTAGCTTTCATCTGGCAGGGCTGAAATTCCTAATTTGGACTCAACATGCAAGATTGACCTGGTTAGCATGGTCTCCAAAGCTTTTGGTTTGCCCCAAACGCTTCAGGAGCAGACTTTCCAACCAGGATCTGCAGTCTGACAGAAACTCTGTTCAGACTGTCCTGCCTTCCCCATATCACTAGATGGGGAGGAAATCATGGAACAACCCACATGTGGAAAAGATTACTTGGATTATAAAAAAAAAAAAGAGAGGGAGAGAACACAGCAGAGTTGCATCTTTGGCTGGTAGAAATTAATGTAATTCCATTAACTGGGTATTTTACCCTCCAGGAGATCTATAACTGTAAAAACTTTCACCAAATAATACCTCACCACAGACAGTGACGTTGCTCACAGACGCCTGTAACTGGCTTTTAATAAGAAGGCAGTAAAAGGCAGAAGAGCTGGCAACACTAAGGAACTGAATCTGAAGGAGATGGACTGTTTTTTTCTTTAAACAATGAAAAACATTGAGCTCTAACTTCAAAAAAATATTTTTATTGATAAAAGTTGGAAGATGGGATGTAGGCTGAATTTCATCCCTATCCTAGCACTATGTGGGATAGTGGTATTTGCCTAGGTGCTTTCAGGTGGGTGATTTAAGAATCCAGCTTAGGCACCCACTGTGCACTCAAGAGAGAAAGCCAGGTGCTGTTGGAAACTGAGTCAGAACAGCTAAATCTCTGAAAGGATAGGGGTTCTGGAGACTTCCTTGGCTTTGTCCAGCATTCTGAGAGCACAAATTCCATCTGTAAGGAGCAAACAACATCCATTCTCTACCTCTTATTCAGAGGCCCCTGAAGGAAGAAAACCAACTGACTGGCTGTGCCAAGCACCCTGTCACTTGTGAGCACTCTAAGGAGCCTTGCAAGGGGTACTGATACTGGGATATTGAAAAGTAACTCACTGCAATTAGCAAAGGCTTAAGTACCTCTACCTATCTCTACTGCAGCTTTTGCCAAGCCTCATCTCTATGATATTTGCCTATCGTTTCAAGATGTGCTTTGATATCAATAGCAGAGAGATAAAACACAAAATGTTATCACTAATCACTATTAATTATTTCTTCTAGGCAGTAATTTGAGAAAAGCTGCTAACATGCAATTATTACATGCAGTTTTTAGACTTTAATACAGAATTATAGCTCAGCCTTGGAGTTTAATTTATGAATGATAACAGGATCCAGGAAGGAAGAACTTAGAGCACAAGTGATTGTCCAGAACAGATGGAAGAAAAGGTATCAAGATAGCCTCTCAGACAGAACAGACAGGCAGATTTTCTCACCACTTTGGCAGAGCACAATGGAAGAATAGATGCATAAAATGAATTTGAGTTTCTTTGTAAGGTTAAAAGTACAAGAATTCACAAACACTGAATTTTAACTTTGATGGTAAAACAGGGTTTAATTGAAAGTCCCCCAATAATTAAGACTGTTGGCCATCCATTTATAACCCATTTTAGGCTTAGTACACTCTTCCCACTCCTTTTGGTCACGTTGGTCAGGCAGTACATGTTTGAACACGGGAAATATTTTCCTCTCAATGAAGCCATGAAAACACAGCAGAATTCATGTTGGACATCAGCCAGAGAAATTACCAGGATGAGGTACTAGTGATTTGTGAAATGAAGACAAGAGGCATCTTATTTCCCTCCAAGACTATTGCATATCAGTCCAAAAACTTCAAGAATTAGGGCTTAGCAGTAGAGCAATCCAAATGAAACACATGATGCATCTGGCTTTGTGATTTCAGTTCTTGGCCAGAAGCTTTTTTTTTTTTTGCAAAATCAGCCATTTCTTGATAATTAAAAACCTTCAGCCAGTTATTGGGGCTGGACATTCCTACAGGACTTCTTCTAAACCTCACAAAATACAATCAACACATTTTTTCTACCAGAACCCACTGTAGGTCTGTCTTCCAAAAGGAACTTACAGTTACTAGAGCTTAAGTTTGTCAGCAGCTGCATATTAAAAAATGCCTGTGTCAGAAACAGAAAGTTTTCCATTTCTTATTCCCATCTGCACTGAAAGTAGAGGCTGTGCCAGTGGACCAAAAGTCAGTGACTGGATGTGGTCTCCTCAGTCTTTATGGCTAGACCAGGGGAATACACAAGCTGTTCTTGTTCTTGACAAGTTCCATGATAAAAGAAGGATTTAGCTTGTATATATTAAGCATTTTATTTGTAGATGGAGGTGACAGGTAATAAGCTGGCCTCTCTTTCCAGTACTTTTCTGATTTAAGCTTTTTGTGTGAAGGAACATGTGTTGTACAAATTATATGTTTGTCCACATCAGGTAGAAAGATATGCTGTGAACCAAAATGAGTTCTCAAAAAATAAAGAAGCATTTCCTAGGAACCTGCAGGTTACATAGTCCTGTCTATGCCTCTCTTTTTTCCCACTCCTCTTTTTTACTTCCTTTCTTTTCTAGCTCACTCCCCCTCTTTTTTACCCCATCCTGCTTGCCTTTGTGTTGGCATGAACAGGTTTAAGAAGGAAGAGCTCACTTACATCCCTACAGCAAACCAGCCATAATCAGATACTGTTGCAATAGCAACAGAAATCCTCAGAAGCCAGAAGTGGTCCAGCTCAGCCCCCCAGAGCACTCACCACAGGCAGAGTGACTGAGGGTCTGTGCCAGCTGCAGCACCTGGGCAGGCAGAGCTGGGCTGGAAGGAGCCCACACGTTCCCATGAGAAGAAAAGGTGACCAAAAGGGTTGCCATGCTCACTCTGGTGACACCAATCCCTCCCAGTCTTGCACCTTTCCTACCCACATCCTCAGCTTGCTCCCAAAGGTACTTCTGCCAAAACACTCCTGAGTACATACACTCTGTACCTCTTTCTGTCACAAATCTGGGCTTTAAAAATGAAACGGATTCAATCCTACTTCAAGAATTAAAACCTTTCCAGGGGGTTCTCTCCTTTTTGTTTGACTTTATACTATCATGCACACTTCTGAGTTGTCTACAACATAAGGGGAAATTAATGCTAGACTGCCAAGTTCTCTTGTTTTTAACAAAAAATGTGTATTGCTTAAAGCAGCAGAGAGTTGGGGGACAAGGGTGGGAGCAAAGCCTGACATACCTACTCTGAAAAATCCTTCACCTCCTTTTACTTACTTGCCAGATCTGAACTGTTGGGGCTTTGTGGTTGCTATTGTATTTGATGACTTCCCTAACATGGAAAGCACTCAAAGGAATGCAACTCTGGGCTGTTTCAGGTGTTATTTACGCCACCAGCTATTTGAAGGAAATCAGAGGAGCGTGAGGCCCTGAACTCAGGTCTTTCAAGCTAAGAAATTTTCAGTTCTCTCTTAACTAACAGTAACCTCAAAGGACTTAGAATTCTTATTGTTCAAGTCAGTGGGAGTTATAACACTGAATTTTTTGCAAACACACCAAGGTCCTAGGAAGTACTTAATTAACATCTCACCAGGAAATCTGAAAATTTCCTCTCATGAATTTTAGCAGAAGTTTCTTGAATGATTCTCAGATTTCATGTCTGCATATCCAATCTTTGGCAAGACTAGATCTTCACTGCCATTGCTTCTCTTTTTTTGGCCAGACATTTGTCTTTGTAAGCCTGGGAGAACTGCATTTAGGAGTAAATATTGTGAGACTAGCAAATTCTCTGAAGAGAAAGCTTCATTGAATAATTAGAAACAGCATTTTGTACTGTAGCTTTGTTTTCATAAATTAAGGATTAGGGTTTGGAAACCTGAATCAGAAGTGTTTCAACTTGGATTGTCCCACCTCTCTTTCAGTCCCAGGCAATATTTTTACTTGGTTTGTGTTTTCTTTGAGTAAAACACTGGCCTCACTGAACTCAGTGGGAACACTACCATTTATTTCAGCAAGGCCAGCACTTCTTTTCCAGTCTCTTGGAAGCTTCTGTACAGTACGTGCAAGCTTGCCTCAAACAACAATTATCTGTACTTCTCTCTGTAAATCATTGTGACTTCCCAGCAGTATTGAAACTGCAAATGTTTCTGCTTTGTATCTCTCTTAAGCTGTATTAATTAATTACCAACTGATAGAGGGTTGCAGGAAACTCTCCTAAACTTCTGATGAAATAGAAGATATGCCTTTAAACAAACCTTCCAACAGCCACGACAACTTGAAAAAAGCCTTTTTTCCATACAACATGAAAAATTGAGAAGATTCCTTCCTACCCATGGTCAACTACCGTCTCTCACAGCAGCAAAGGTTTTTGAAAGGGACTCCTGGGTCAGAGGCTCCAAGGTCACAGAGCACAAGCAGCCACACCAGAGACTTTGGGAGGGAGGCTGCACACACACAAACCCATGGAACAAGCCTCCACTTCCAGGCAACTAAAAGCCGGTTTTGCAGATCAATAAAATAGATTGATCAGAAAATAGAACAGTTTGAAACTGAAATGGATTAAAGCTGTGAATATGGCTGCTTCAGCACAGCTAACTAAGCACAAAGTTGATGCTGTTACAATCTACCACAAAGGTGACTCACAGTGGAAAATAATTGCTCCATCCAAGTGTCCAAAGCATCAGGATGGTGTCACATCTCACTTACTTAGATAGCAGGAAAAAAAAAGCCCACAATCACTGTTGTTGAGTTCCGGTATCTACTGTGCCATCATCCAAAAACACTTATCAGAAGACATCCTTCAATTCAGTCACTCCAAAACCAGGGTAAGCACTGAGCTTCCAATTTTGTTTGTCTCATCCTCAACCATAGTGACCATCTATTCTCAC
The DNA here is from genome assembly GCF_036417665.1 of Passer domesticus. Taxonomy (NCBI): domain Eukaryota; kingdom Metazoa; phylum Chordata; class Aves; order Passeriformes; family Passeridae; genus Passer; species Passer domesticus. Next base: position 18,154,328 of record NC_087484.1, read on the forward strand.
TTCCAAATTATAGTCTTTTTGTAGCAAGCAATTTCTCCTCACTGAAAAGGGGAATACACAGCCCCTTATTTTTACAAGCAATTACCTTATTCAATGGCATTTTCATAGGGCTCAGTGCAATTAAATTTACAGTTCATGGTGATCTTGGAACTGTCAGGTTCAATATAGTTCCTGCTTTTTGACTAGGTACACAAGATGCAAGGGGATGTTAAAACTTCGCAAAACTTCTCCTCTCCAAGGTAGAGTTTACTGAATCCAAGGACAATAGCAGGTGTAGAAAACACAATTTGTGTTTTACATCTAACTCCATGCAGAGACTTTGAAACTTGGGTAAAATGATCCTATTCTATGGCAAGACTGGTGGGAATTTTGCCTCAAAGATTTACTCACCTGAATGTTCTGTTGAGCAAACAGACTGGCAAGGAAGTGATGGTGAGAGAACAAATTTCTTTTACATGATGAAGCTTACAATATGTACTTAGATCATTCATTCCCTACTCAAGAAAAACATATTTGGATACCTTCACAGGAAAAAATGCTTCTCCCCCTTCAGGCTCACTACTATAAAGTGCTCACTTGCTTCAGGGGTTCAAGTTTGCATGTCCTTCTTGAACTTTCTAAAAGAGCTAGGTACTAACTTCCTCATAGGAGCAACAGGCAAGAACCTAATCACTACTTTAATCTCTTTGAAGTCAACATAAATCAGAAATGGAGCTGGTGAACCAAAAGAGTACAGTAATTATTTTGCAACATTTCTTGCCATAAAGTCCTGCAAAAAATTGATTTCCTTACCTAATACACTTGACATTCTCTAGAGTTATTCCTTCTTCTAAATAATTTTTTTAAATATTTGAGGGAATTTGTCCCTCTCAAACATAGAACAATACAACCAATCTTGGAAATCTTAAAGCGACAGGTTCCCCACATAACTATGTGGGGTTGCTTTTGAACAGCAGTCAACAGCAGGAGTTAAAAGTAGCATAAGGAAATCGTGCTGTCACTGCAAGAAACATCTGAAATAGTCCATAAAGTTGCAGGTCCTCTTTTCTGGCAGAGGAACAATATTCTCTATGTGAAGAAAGTTCCTGATCTTTCTACCAAAAGCAAGACCAGTGAATTGGACACTATCAAGTTCAGATCCATCAATGACAAAAAATGTTAAACCCAAGTTACAATTTAGGCATAAAAACTTGCAGAGATAAATGGGATTCAAACAGAACTACAGGTGCAAGAAATTTCCCTTGATATTTTATTTCTACTCCAAAGAAGCAGCTTTCATAAAGCATCCACTTGTCCTGTACCACAGGCACTTCTATCACCCAGGCAAAGGCTGCAAAAGATAACGAGATCTCTCTCCCCCATGCACACATTTTCTCAGTTTCTAGTTCTTAAGTCTACACTATATTGTGAAGAAAAAAGGTGAGATGCTCACAAGCTCAAATTCTGAAGTACAGTCTTTGAAATATTCTAGGAGAAATAATTTTAGTGTTCATATACTCCAAAGTCCTCATTTCCAAATATCATTTAAATCCCAAGCACCAGTGGTGGCTGTGGGAGAAGTTCTTCAGTATTGGAAAGCAGTTATTTTTTCTGAAAAGTCATGGAAAATGACACATCCATATGATACATACATGTGTGATGTGAATACATGCTTTTTCACAGGTTGGAAGCAGCATACTGAAGTGACACAGAATAAAATATTCCCTAGCACCGACTGTGAATATCACATAACAGCTTTTCAAAATCTGTCTGGACAAAACTCTGGAGAATTAACTGCACAAAACAATCCTGCTTTGGCACATGTGTTCAAATGAGCCTTCATAGTCCCTTTCCATCTGTAATTTCTAGGATTTTGCAACTGTTTAGGGATTCTAGATTCATACATTCCTTGGCCAAACGGGCTGCAACAATTTCCCACCCTTAAATCAACTGCAGACCACAGACCCCTCTGGGAAAAAGTACAGGGGAATTAGTGTACCTGAGAACTAACCCTATAAGAGAATAAGGTGCACAGTCCAGTCTTCAGACACCTCCCATATCCCTCCAGTGATGCCAGCACAGGAACATGGGTGTGACAGCAAGGTTTGGGTTCAGCATGTCAGTCAGTGCTTCAACACAAGTGTTTTGACTTTCCAAGAACAAAAGCATTTTTCAAAGAAGGGAAGTGGTGTTTCTGTAATATAAACTCAGACACAGTTATTGTGCTGCACTGATACATTAATTGACCATTATTAATGAAATACTTATCTAACATAACTGAAGGATCCCATTTGTTTTATGACAACTTTTATGCCAATAAAAGCTGTGCTTTCAGAGGTGCAAAGGAAATTAAAACATTCAACAGAAGTCATTATAGAATTATGATCATCCTTAAGGTTAACTCTTTCCTGGGCAGACTTCTGCCCATCTGACAAAAGGGGCATTAGAAAGGAAAATTCAGCACCTTTATGCAGAAGGTTTTCCCCAGCCCTAATGCCAAAGGGGGATAGTTTGACATTCCTTACAGGTTACAGGGGATTGTTACATTCCCTGTGTGTCCCATTCTCTCTCCCAAACGATCTCCTCACAACAGGTCCCACATTAACACATGCTGTATGTTGGGGACAAAGAGCACTTCTGTGGGGTCCACAGTTGCAGCAGGCTGTCCCCAAATCCCCTCCCTGGGGCTCTGTACCTAACTCCACTCACGTTAATATTACTTCATGAGCAGAAACTTCACCCCCAAGTACTTCACTAAATCTCCTCAGGGCTTCATTACTTTAGGGTCCAGAGCATATGTCTCAATTATAGTGGAGCAAGCAAGCACCAACCATAACAACTTTCAAGTAACTTCTCTTCACAGCTGCTTGCACAATGGCCTCTGGAACCAGGGTAAGCAAAGCCTATACCAGGTTTTAGAGGGCCTTTGAACTAGGAAGCAGAAGAACTATCAGTTTCATTAATCACCAGCAGTAAGTCTGGCTCATTTTGACTTGAATACATTTCATGCATTCCCTCTTCGTTCCAACTACATAATAAAGAAATGTAAGACTATAGAGTCTGATAGAGTAAATCAGTCCAAAACACAGTAGATACTCACAGTACAGAAGAAGGGAAAACATGCATTGAAATATCCTCTAACACTCACAGAAAATTGTGCATAAGGACTCTCCAGTCTGAGGCATTTCCTTGGCATTTGGTTTTTCCTTCATGAATTATGCGAATCTCCTTTTTAAACCAGATAAATTTTTTCATAGTCACTTAATCTTTCAGTAGGGAAGGTCACAGTTTAACATCACATTATGGGAATAACTCACACTATTTGCTTTGAACTTCTCACTTCAGTTATATAAGGTCCTGTTAGTATCAGCTACTCAATTTAAGTCACAGCACAGAAACTGATCTATTCAGGCATACTGAAGTTATAGAAAAGTGACTTCTGTTCCTTAGTTAAAGGAGAAAAACCAAAACAAAACCATACATACAAATTGGGTGCCTACACAAAATCAAGCAGGCAGGAGGCACTTGCGATATGGAAAATCACAGTATGGAAATAAAATTAAATTATAATCACACAGTACAGTACATGTCCTTAGCACACGGGTGTAGGCAGTAAAACACTAGAGCGTAAAGGGTGCAGACAAGTTATTTCCATTCCCTACTACATTTTGATGCCATAAAATAAAATTAAAGGTACTTTGCCATTGCTATAAATACCAAGGAGAGAAACAAACAATAAGATTAGTATAATAATCATCTTCAGAACTAATGTATCACTTAAACACAGCTGTAATATTCTGTATGCCAAACATTAAAAAGGAACAGAATTTGAATCAAACTTAAATCCATCAAGATGACAAAAAAAACTGTCTCAAGAGAGCCCACATTTTGTTGCTTAGAATGGTGACATAAAGGTGTCCTAAACATTCATCCATCAAATCTTAGCATTTTTTCCTGGAACTTAAATAAAAAAGCCTGAGACAGTGAAAAAAATTAGAACACAACCAGAGAAACATGTAAATGCAGGATCTCTTAGCTAGCCCACCATGCAATGCAGCCCACCTCATAAATTTTAGCTTAATAATACTTTTGTATATGATGATATGGGTTATTGGTCATGGGATATTAACACAATGATCCCTGCAAATGGGAATTTTACGATCTCTTAAAATGCACTTGTCACTTCACTTGGTCCAATTCAGTGTTCCTTGCTGTTATGGATAATTATGGGTGCTGACTTATATTAGGCAAAATTACAATTTATGTGAGCAGGGATTTTGATCAAAATGAGCCCTGTTCTGTTGTTCTGTTTTATTTCCTATAAATTGGTACCAGAATTATTTAAAAGGAAAATTAGTCCAAACAACAAACAAACCCAAAATCTAAACACCTGTTGCCATTCCTGGTCCCAAAGACTTCACATCAGCAGCAATGTTTTCAGTCACTGTCAATGAGTTCTGGGTTCAGCCCTGCACCTGCTCACAGACACACATAAAAGAGCCAATCTCCTGAAATCTGAGGTCACTGCTTACATACAATATCTACTGGTATGAAGTCATTACACAAAGTGTAAAGTCATTGCCATGAACTTGCAGTAGTCTGCACCAGCTTGAGTTTGAGCCTAGGTGTTCTAATACTTCCTGTTCAGTGTGGAAAACTCTGCTTGAGCCCAATTTCTGCTTGAGCCTGTTCAGTGTGGAAAACTCTGCCTGGCTTTGGAGTTGAGAGCACATGTCCCCCACCATCCCACCCCCTTTGTAACCCAAGCACCCTTTGTTGGAGGTAACACATGCAGTGCATGTGGCTCAAGCTGCTGGCCAGCAGGCGGATGAATGTATTTACTTACACTCCCTCAAAAGTTATCTTCTAGAATCTGTTTTTTATGTGGCTTGGTAGTCTTCCAAGTGCAAAGGATTAAATCACCAGGAAGTGCTATCTTCCCATTTTCAATTCCCTTTTAAAATGTGTTTTTTTGTGATGCCATCGGATATCAGTAGTGATGCTTGGCAACATTACATATTGCTGTTTAATTGCCTTAAAAACTATTTCCCTGGTAGCATCATTAATAATACTAAGTCTAAATTGGATTAAGCACTACACTGCTATAAAGTTAATTCACTGTGATACTAATGAAATGTCATGTGAGGCTTCCTGTAAATCCAGCTAAACAGTCACTGCCAAGGGTCATTAAATCAATGGCACATTCAGCTATTCTGCTTAGAAAGTATTGTTTTAATTGCTAGCAGGTGATTTTCATTAATGTAAGCATCTTCCATTTTACTGACTTTTTAGGTCTGATGGCAATAGAGCTTTTGTAATTCAATAATGACAATACTTTTCTATTTCTAGGAAAGGAACGGAGCTCACTTGACAAAGTAGTTGAACAGGAATGACAAAATTTCAATCAAAATATTCCACTACATATTTCTATAATACCCAAGTAAAAGATCTGCTTTGCTGTTCAAGCAGGTCAGGAGGTTTTGGGATGAATATCATCTGAAGCAATGTGAAATGTTACAGATCTGCCACTCCCACAGGAGATTTCCCATTGGACAGCCAAGTTTGAAAACTCTAAGCATCAGCTTACTCAGGTAGAAAACAGCAATAACACTTCCCTGCCTTTGTGAAATATTTCTAATTCACTGGGGGAAGGAGTGCAACTGACACTGGAAGTGCTGGACTCAAACGCTGCTAAAAATGTTCGCTAAGTGGTTAAAAGTATGCCATGATCTTGACCTCCATATCACATTGTTTTAAGTTTATTTATTCATATTCTGAGAGGGGACTGTCTTGAAATTTAGTTTTGTCCATGATTCCCATTGGGTTTTTGCTGCTTTCTTATTTTTCCAAAATTAAATGCATGTGAAAAACAGCCTTTCCAGAGTATCCTTTGGCTCTGAGCTTTGTTCATAGCAACAACTCCGAATCTGAAGGTATTGGCTCCAAACTTAAACAGATTCTCAGATTGCAAACAATTGGGGCAGGGGTGAGAAGGAAAACAGCTTACTTAAACAGAGAGAAAAGGTAAACAGGAATGTGTTAGAGAGCATTTTGGCCAGACACTGTAGCCTATGTGCACAACTCTGTAGACAAACAAAAAACATTCTGTGAATTTAGAAACATGCTTGCAAACACTCTGTGTACGTGCCTGATAGCAGAACCATACTGCCCTTGGGCAGCTAGCATGAGTAAGTTTGCCAACTGCATCCAAGGGAAAAGGATGTGAAAGAACATGGTCTGAAGATGCTAGAAGAGGATGTGAAGATGTTCTGCTGATATTGCTGACAAGCTAAGCTACATGACCAAGATATGTTTAAGAAATGCTCTTTGTTTTATGCACAGTGCTTTGTTAACCAAAACTTTCCTGTGTTGCTTGAACCCTGGATAACCATACAAATGTACCCTGAACATAACAATAAATAAGCATTGATCATACTTCTATGAAGATTTGATCTTTGACTCCAGAGGCTCCTCTCTTTTTCCCCATACCCCTACTCTCTCTTTCATGAGGAATACCCAGAGAAACTCAAGACACACACACCTACACACCAGCTGTTACACTTTTCAGATAGATAAGAGATTATTCAAGCCAATTTACTACGCACAGGATAAGTGGGGAATGATAGGTTTAAACACAAAGGTGAAGTGGTTTCACTCATCTCTGAGACTGCTGGACATCACACAACTCCCACTACTAAAGCTAATTGTCAGCAGCTTCTAATTAACTTAATAGCAGGCACAGGATGATGCAGTTAAAGGGCTTCTTGACAGAGTCACCTTGCATCTATCCTGAGAAGATTGTGCACACCTGTAAATCAGGATTAGTTGGTCCAGAAGATGGTGAGACTCTGGTAGCCTTCAGTTCCAGCAGACTCTTTTGAATGTCCAGGAATGGAACATTTCCCAGAATCTCAGCATTGCTTACTCCTGTGCTAGTTACAACTTCTGGACCTGCTCTCTCCTCTCTGCACAGTAGTCTGGGCAAGGCAAGACAGCATTTGGAATATAACCATACTCTGCTCTGCAGAATCTGCATGAACTTGGGCAGGTCTGAGGTTTAATACCTCTTTCCTACCAGCCAAAGTTTGATGTGGTACAAGGAAAATCCTTGCCCATTTACTGCCTACAAAAATCTGAGTTCTGATATGTGTTCAGCCACATACACCTTGAGATCAAAGGGAGACAATAAATAATGGAGTGTAGAATTGAAGAATGTACTTATCACTGTCGCAGCATATGTGGCAGTTGAGAGAGCCATGACACACAGAGCATCACCACACAATTTCAGAAAGCTACAACCCAGACAGAGAAACACCTTACCACTTCAGAAAGCTTCAGGGGTCTGTCCATACACAGTAACACCACATCACTTCAGAAGGATCCAAGTATTGGCTCTTGTTGTTCTTTAGCCCAGCCTTTTGTCCCCTCATGCTGATGCCCTGCCCCTGTGTGCCCTCTGCTCCCTTTGGAGGTTGGTCAGTGCCCTGGGCACTCCCTGGCTCATTGCTGTCAGTGCTGCTCACCTGCTGCTCACAGCTGTGCCCACTGGGGATGAGGCTCCCACAGCTCCACTCCCAATTACCACAAACTCTGTGCCTACACATCACCACTTACTTATTTTGATCCTTGTATTCTATATTTTTTGTTCTACATTAAATACAAAGGATATAATTCAGTCTGAGTATCTTATGAGGATTGGTTGGAAGAAAGCAGAATTTCACTCCAGTGATACTACAAAATCCACATCTCTAACAGGGAGGCCAACAGGGCAGAAGTCTTACTACCACTACATTTCAGCTGTAAATGCTCCTTTCTTCTTAACAGCTCTTCTGTATAATAATTTTCATCCAACTTAAGTCAAAAATAGAGCCTCATTTCAAAGAAACTCAATTCAGGGTCATTTTCAGTAATGACATCACTTTAAATCTTTCTAATCTGACACACAAAACCATTGCTAAATATCTCCCTTTTGTCTCCAAGATATTCTTCAGCAGTACTTACTCTACCTGGCAACATTTTTTCTCTTCTCTGTGACCCTGTCTGCCCAAAGTACAGGTAATGCAAACAAGCTGTAAATCAGAAAGATTTACCAGTCAGATTTCATTGTACCTCTTTGGTTTGTAGCCAGATTTCCCAGTGGGAGGTCAGAGCCATTGGGCAATTCTTAGGAGCAGGTAAAACATCCTTGAACCACCTGTGGAGGATTTACAATCAAGAACCAATATCTTCACCAGTGAAAATCTAACTATTCTATTAAGCAACAGGACACAAGACCTTGCTTCCTATCCTCACATCCACTTGTCAACTTTCAGGGGTATTTTAATTTAACACAATACTTGATTTTTAATATTTTTGGGATTCCCCTACAAAGGTGCAGATTAGCCCAAAACACCATAGTCTGAAATCCTCTCATACTTTTTTTTTGATAATAAAAGTCCTTCTGCTTAAACATCTGCCCTCTGATTTTATAAATCAACAGACAGAGGTCACAGGTTTCCTACAGCTGAAGTCCAGTTTGTGTCAAGTACAGCAAAAGTATCTCAGGGACTGCTGTGGCTGTTTTAACAATTACTGCAAGCTCTCTGCTGGCCTGTGGATGTTTAGCTTGTCTCCTGAGCAGTCAGCATTGCCTCTTGTTATAAAGAGGGCAAACTGAATAACAAGGAAGTCAAGGACACTGTAAAGGAGACTGAAAACAAGTTTCTTGGCACTAATTTTGACACCAATACTCCTGGAAGCAGAGGGCGGCTGTAGTGTAAATGTAACATCTTTGCCTTAGCTTTCACTTTATGAAGCTGTTAGGCGTAGCTCATGCTTACAAAAGACTATGCACAAGCTGATTCTCTTTATTGATTCGTATACACATATATATATATGCTTGCTCTCACTAGAAAAGTTAATTCATAAGATTCTAAGCACTCAATTTCAGCACAGTGCTTTAATCTAAAAGCGCAGATGAGCTGAGTTTCCTTCGGATAAAACCTATACAATGGCAGTGATGCTCCTATTCTCTCACTCTTTTCACAATGTACATTTAGACCAGACTTAAAAAGCAGTTAGAGCACTCAGAATAAACACAACTATTTGTGTCCTGTGTTGCCTTTTCTTAATTTCCTTGGAGTAGTTATTCTTTTATCATGAATGGCTTATCAAGTATCAACTCCATGTCTCTCCAGAAAATTAAAGGCTGTAAATCATATAATAAACTACTCCACTGTCATCATAAACTACAAGGAGCCAGTTGTTCAGGATGTCATCCAGCCTCTGACCAGAGGCAAGATGAAAGCTGAACTCTGACCTGAAGGAGTGATTGAGAATATACTGTTTGTCACTGTCTAAAGAAAACGTGAAACGCCTCCACTGGCATCCAGACTTTCTAAATTTAGTTCCATGCTGAAGTCCTGAGATTAGTGAACCCTTTCAAAGAGGAGATGATAGTGCTTTGTGTTTTATCCAAGGACAAAGCTTAATCATGTTCCTCCCTGGGGACCTTACAGCACATTTATAAAATAATAAAATTCTGGCTGTGTAAATTTGGACAGGAGAGAGTCATTTAGATTTTTTGTTCATATAAATGGGATCAGCAACCTAAGTGTGTCAGTTCAGGAATTCAGCCTGCTAAAACACTCCACAATATCTGGCAGTTTACCTTCAGATAATTATGGTGCTCTCTGTATGTGTCTTCAAACACTGACCTTCCATACATTTCACACATTTCTTATGACGCAGGAGGAGCTGAAGTTATGAAAAAAATGTTTGAGTCAGAACTGAAAGCTTGGTGCTGCTGCAAATGACTGGCAATACCTGTCAGCCCATGCTGGGCTTTGACATAATTCCCAAATGCCCTACCAAGAAAATGAAAATGCAGAACCTCCTCTAAAACAGCAATTCTTGGCAGTGTCTCTTCCCTGACCTTCTTAATTTTCCCTCCCCAGCATATGCTAGGAATGAGGCAGTGTGGTGCTCTCCACCCCAAATTTCATTACCTTTTCAGAGGGGAGCCTCCAATCATTCTACAGCAAAGCTTGTCCTCTTAGCACCTGCCTCTGATGTGTTTCTTGCACCTCCATCTCTGAAATGACTGGTGTTAACTTTTAGCTCAGGATCCACTGCTGTAAAATACAGAGATCAAGTCAGAGATGGAAGTTTAATGTAGTTGTTGCTGTTCCTCCCACACAGACATGGTCTAAAAGTCAATGGTGAAACAGCAAGACTTAAGGATTCAGTAGCATGATATTTATTCATCTGCCCCATCCCATCCCAGCTTGGATATGGGGTTTCAGCCCTCATCACTGAATGTAAAGGGAAGCCTGAACTGTCTTCAAAACTTCTGGACACACAGCTTTAGAGGCCGTCTGTGAGGCAGTCTATGCGAAGCTTCCCAAAGAGAAATTTCATTTACTTTTTTTCTTCCTAATTAAGTCCAGTGTTTTCAGCTCAACCCAGAAACTAGGAAACATGTATATTTAAAAATCCAAACTAGGTAAATTTTAATGCACTAAGCCCATTATAACTGAGTATTAATGTTTTCTTCCCCTTCTCTCTCACTGCTTGTTTATTTGAGTGCATACTGCTGACAGTGCAATGTCAGCATGGGTAGCACTGACTCACAGCAATGTAAGAAATCCTACAAAATACAAAACTTTCTGTACATTTATGGCACGAGGATCAGCATTCTGTGGCTCTGTGACACTGCAGGGGTCAGTCAATATGCATGAGCTTGAAGGACTAGAGTCTCCAAATATCTAATGTTATGAACCAAACCAATGGCCCAAGGTCAGAGACAAAGTCACTTCACTGTGAAATGGAGGTTAAAGAGTACTGACTAAATTCTTTGAGCTGACCACCCAACCATGTTTCATTTTACACCCTTCTCAGAAGTCATTGTATATTTCTTCAAGTGCAGCATAAAATTTGCTGCATTCAGTGCCAAGGTTTTTTTTCTCAGACCCTATTTATCAAGTCTGTAAACAAAGTTTTATTAGCACTCCCCTCTCCCACAAAATAAATCAAAGAAAAAGGAAAGGCTATCTTCTTCCCCATAAGACATTAAGTTCTTATATACATTACTAATTTAAAGCATATTATTTATTTTTTTAATCAGAGCAATAAAAGAATCTTGCCAGATTTAAATTTGTGTTTGGAACTGCAAAATTAGTTTGGTGAACTCTTTAAAGATATTTCTGATAGAAAAAGCCATTGCAGTGGTATGACACTGTGTGTAGGAAACTACTTCATTGCCTAGCAATTCCCAGCTGCTTCACCATTAAGGTTTTAAACGTCGTTTCTCTGTTTGACAAGCTCAGCAAAATCCACAAGAAAAAAAAACTGCATCAGTTCAAAGTGACTTACACTGTGAAATGTTTCTAGTTTTCCACATATCTGCAGAATTACAGTTTTCTTCTCTCCTTGCAGTATTAATTACAACACTAAACTGTTTTATAAGAAAAGAACAACAAATAAACAAAAAATTAGATTATGTGCTTCACAGCTTATTGTAATGCAATTGCACCTAGATGACAGGAGTGATATTCCCTCTGGCAGTAGTTTAACCATAATAGGGAAAGAATGAGTGTATATTTACTTTACTGACTTGGAGGCTACTGACTGAATCAGAGCCTCAGTATTGACCAGGCACTATTTCCTAACTCCAGGCTTCAGCAGTGAGGCCACAACCCTGCATATCACAGAGCTGACTGCTCTAAAAGGCAACAGAGTCTAAGCAACCGGGATACTAAACCTCACAGATCACTGCACACACCTCCAGTGCAAGCCCAAAAGACCAATACCTTCCCATCTCCCTGTTTTCACCCTGATGTCCTATTCCTCATACCAGCACCATCCTATTATTTCATGACACAGCTTAGATCCAATGTAAATTCCATATCCACCACTCTTCACTTCCCCATGTAGCTCAAAAGAGCAGATGTTACATAAATCCACAAAGGAAAAGAAAAAATATTAAGATAGTCAGGGTTTGGAATCCAAGTTGCTGCTTCCCATCAATAAAGTAACACCACTACCAGTCAATTTCAGTTTCCTCCTTTTTGCCCCCATGTGGGATGAGTAACAGTGTTGTACCAGCACAGAATATGCAGATGCATAAATAAAGGAATGAGAAGAACTTCATCTTATGAAGAGAGGTGCTCAGAGCTGTCTGAAATTGAGGAATGACTTCCTGATGAAAGATACAGCCCCCCAGTTCAAGCAGTATGTTCATTTATAAATGTGCACTAAGTTTTTATAAAAATTCATTAATGGGAACTACATGATCAAGAAAATAAGGTTAGAGCAGGGCAAACATTTGCAGTGATCAATTCATCTGACATTGTAAGCTGCTTCTGTGCAAACAATCTCCCTTTTTAAAGACAAACTGACCCAATTCACGCTAAAAGAGCTTTTTCTTTTTCTGAGTTCTCATGCATGGGTTGCTGTGTTACCACATGTACTGGGTTTTGTACATGACATGCAACTGGTTAGATAATTCATTCTCTGGATCTGTATGACACTTGTGCATGACCATTCCCACAGGCAAGAAACAAAATGGGACCAAAAAAAAAAATCGTCCAAGGAAAGAAGGGATCCTCATGCAAGCACATATTAACAAATATATCTCTGAAGAAAGCACATATTTATGCATCAAAAAGCAGGATGTGCCTTCCAGTAAGGTAATTATCTTCCTCTTACATGCCCACATCAGAGGAAAACACTGTTCTGGAACCACAGCCAAACACTACAGATGCTCTAGAGCTGCAGTGACAGTGACTGAAAGACCATGGAGTAGCAGCCAAATCAAATCCATTATATTTACAAGCAGCCCCCAAAACTTATACAGTAGTCAAAAAAGGTAATATTGCTCAGAAACCAGTCTTTACCATGCCAGACAGGAAGCAAGAGGGAGGAGTTTTGAGCAAGAGACCTCAAACAGATCAATCTCCTGAAATACCTTAAAATGCACAATTAAAATATATCTGTCACCTTCAAATTCCCATTCCCTTTAAAAAGTTAACTAACCTAAACAAATGGAGACCAAGGCTATACTTGCATCATAGAGTCAGTTGGAAAATAAGTACTTTTAATTAAGAGGAAATTGCTTTCAGCCAATATGAAGAGGGAATGACAAAAGGAGAGGAGGAGAAAGAAGAGATGCCCTAATAGCTCTCCTGTTTTGGGAACATATCCTCACAAAAGGGTTTTCTGCTTGTCAAGACAGAGTTCTTTTGATTAATTTAATTACTAATAAAGCACGAATATGACCACAATATTTTTATTCCTACATGCCCCTGCCATAATTATAAACCCACCAGGTTTACTGACCTTAGCAAGAAGGATATTGAAAGGATGGTACAAAAACCTTCATATTTTGTTGCTTTCATGCTAGTAAATTACAGCAAGGTACTATTTGTAAAAACTTCACAGCAGAAACCAAGAAAATGTGTTGATGCCTCAGTTTATCTTTATATCCTTGAAATAATTTCTATTTAGGATGTTGGTACAAATTCCAACAATTGTAGTGTTTGTCCGAGGCATCATATCACATCACTTACAGGTCTGCTATTAAGCTCCTGCCACTTCTGTGCTAACCTCTAACAGTGCTGCTAACCCTACAAATCTCTAATGTTTAGCTGTACTATTCACAACTTTTAAAGAAAGGATTGACTTCGAGGAAATAGGACAGCAAACAAAAGCTTGATTTTACCTGTAGAGAAAATAAGAAAGTCCAATAAAAAAGCAGTGGGGCTCCCCATTAGCTGTTCAATATGCAAGGTATCAAACTGCATCCACTTATCTTGTAACTCATCCATTTTTGTGGGCTGCTGCCCTTTGTAAAAGCTCATGGCTGGTCTGCAAAGTGTATTTGAGTCCTGAGGGTGTGAGCCATTCCTGACCTTTCACAGCTGACATGAGAGAGCAGAGTTGCCTCTCCTCTCTTAGTCATACATAAGCTCTCCTACAGAAGCATACACATATATTATACCTCTTTTCTCAGCATGAAAACATTCCTAAAAAATTGTTTTCCTACTCTAGTAAGTAAGCATTCCATATTTTGCTAGCAAAGCCTTGATCACCAAAGTTGTATAGAGACAGAGCTCTCCTGTGGCAGTGGATAAGGCCTGCCATACTTCTGTATCCTTGACTGCAGCTTTTTATGCTGTAAACCAGACTTAGACCATTCCTGCATCTGATGTCAACAGAAACATGGACTATCCATAAATGCTCTGTCCTAGCCTTCAACCTATTGACAATAGCTGTTACAGAGCTAGAAAACCACTCCAAGTAACCCAAAACACACTTCCAGAGGGCTTCACTGCCAAGTCTGGAAAACAGAAAAATACCATTCAACAGTAATAAAACAGAAACTGTTGATATTTCTTTTACTTCTGGTTTGAGTCATAGCAGACTGTAACCTAGAGTAGTAGGTCACAGTAAGAGGTTCATTCATTGATATTCAAAAGCCACCAAGGAAGACCCTTTTTTTCTGGCCTTTATAAACATACAACAGGAAGGGAAAGAGAAATCAATGCTGGGAACCTGCTTACCAGCAGGGAAAAAATAGACTTAGTATACTATTTCCCTAACCTTTATTCCAGAGGTATCATGGCAGCTCCAACACCACTGTTGAAATTCCCCCTTCTTGGTGTTCCCCTCATACACTGTGGCTTATAGAAAGAAGGTGGTGTTAAAGTGTAGGGTAGGGTGGGTGAGAACCATCCTCATTAAATACAAAGCCAGCAGTTAGAGATAATAAGGCAGCAAACAGCAGTAATTAGCAATAATAGCAAGCACCTTGTTTCTACCCCTGCTGTTTCTTTAGCCACCACCACCTCCTGTAGGGAGAATTGAGGACAGGCAGCTGAGGGGCTGGGATTGAGGATTTAACAGTAAGGCCAGTAAACACCAAGTCTTATGGTTCTCTTCCATCACATTTGTAGAAAGCAACCAAACAATTTATTTTTGATAAATCGGACACAGATGTGAGAAGACCCCTGGCAGCCATAAACCCAATGCTTGCTTTTGCAGAGATTCCAGGGACACCTCACAGTCCCCTAAGATTTAAATTTTGTTTCAGCTGGTTCCTTAAGGTCAGGTCCTCAGCACGCATAAATCATTCCAAGCTCCAGTGAATTCCTTGTAAAACCGCCATCAACACAGAAACCAGCCTCTTTTACCTCTCCTTGAATTCCAAAGTGTTTGTTTCCTTTTCATCCAGCAGTTGTGCTACTGAATGCTAATGAGATGAGAGGTGATTCATTCCCAATCAACCATCACCACGATAATTAACATGAGCATCTAACCTTCACTCTCCCTGCTTTTTCAGGTACTACACATCCTCTGCTATCCACAGATACTGGGATACTGTGTGGAGTATTTCAGCTGTATCCCAGCTGTAATTATTTTCTCAAGTATTCACGGCATTTTGAAGAATCACAACCACCCCTTAGTGTTCTGATAGAAATGAAGTTGTTATTTTTCTATGTAATTATTTCATCATATTTATTACTTAAACCATCTCTACGAACAAAAGCTACACAGCAAAAGCGAAGCTTCATTTCACCAGGTGCTCTCCTGACAGTTTGAGGAAAGCTATTTAGGGAAAAAAAAAGACAGAAAAAAAACCCTTTTCTTTTAACATCACTGCTCTGACAACCACAAAGGCTGCCTGACATTCTTGATAGCTCTATTTATGATGTTACATTATCCTGCAACTGTGAGGAATGCTGTTTCTACTAACCAGGCTTAGGTCTAAATAGAGCTGTGAGACAAACTCTCTCTCTCCAGCCGTGCAACCTCCCGGAGAGTGAACAAAAACAGCATCAGAAATTACTGAATGCTTGTAAAGATGGAAAGAGTTAGTGTCCCTCTTGGTCCCCCACCTGGGCCCAGTGTGTCTCGGGGAGCCTCAGACTGAGAAGTTTTCCTGGTGGGGAAACAGCAAATCTATCACCCAGCTGTGAACAGCTGCAACGTACACCACATGAAGAAAGCCATTTCAGCAGCTTGGATCCTTTCTTATTTATTACTTCAAGTAGAGGAGACATCCTTGGACATCCATGATGGATTGTGGCCTCTTGGAACTTTAAGACAGAAAAAGTAAGGCAGTAGATTCCAGAACAAGAGAATCAGAGCCTGTAAAACCCCAGGTGGCCAGCTATCTGCAGTTACCAGATTTGCTCTCTTTTAGGCTTTTTTTCCCCCTCACACCACTATCAAATCACAAAATCATGCACAGAAACTTTAGAAGGAGTTCTCCTCTCCAAAAATCTTCAGATTTTCTCAGTGCCCACATTCACACATGTTTCTTAACTTCTCAAAAAATACAGATAAGGCTGGATGGAGTTCCATCCTACAAACACTACAATAATATTTGGTGCTTATTAAGGAGTTGTCATAAATAAAATACTTACAAACAACATCACAACCATTTTCACCATTTTACAAATGGAACAAATGAGCTAAGGGATTTGTCATAGCAGGGGGAGCTGGAACCAGATATTTCAAGCTCCTGCTTGATGCTGTTGCCAAATGAATCCCAGCAGAGATAACTTTTTGTTAGTCTCTAGGGTATAAGAAGTTCTATGAGGAAATAAGCTGGATAAATAGAGCAAGTGAAAAGGACTGTGATTTTAAATTCTCTAACTTTAAGGACTGTAAACTGGTATTTTTGGCCATGTTCTTTAACTGGTTTAAATCAGTTTGGTAGGGTTTTTAGCCCAACTTCTTAATAGAAAATATACAGAATAGAACTGGTGTGGTTGTGCTCTCTCTTCCCTCAAACATTCTTTGAATTTGCTAATTAATTTAAACCAAATAGAAAAGGTGTAAAAGTTTCAAAGGTAACTATATTCCCATAGACCTTAAGACTGGTCCCAGATAGGACTAATCTGGTTCCAGCTCTGCCCTATCAGTCAAAGACTCTAAAATATGGCACCCCTCAGAACTTACAGAAGAAAGAGGATAAAATCATTTTAACATCTATTTTTGATGTTCATTTGTAATGTATTGTCAATTTGCTGTTGTCATTGTATGCATGAGTTTACATTTCAGAGCACTGGACAATCTGAACACTGAGAGCCTGTCTAAAAGCACAGCAGGTTCTCACTTCAGAGCTATGTTTCCAAGCACATTGAAATGCATGTAGATGTGTAGTAGTAAAAATAACAGCTTTTAACAGCTGTTAACTGGGTTTCTGGATGATGATGATGATTATTATTAAACAACTAGTTCATCAAATTACAATAATTAATTTATCAGATCAGAAAATTCCAGATAAATGAATTTTTGAAAATGTTTACTATTTGGTAGTTGCAAGACAACTTACTGCCAAATTTTCACAACTTTTATTCCATTACATTCAGAACTTCAGTGACTAAACCTCCAGTGTATTATAAACACCTGGACTTAAACTGACCCAGAATTTCCAAAATTATCCCAGACACCCAACCTTGTCCTGGGCTGTGTCACAACAAGTGTGACCAGCAGGGCAAGAGAAGGGATTCTTCCTCTCTGCTCCTCCCTTGTGAGACCCCACCTGCAGTGCTGCATCCCAACATATGAAGCACTACTGATCTGTTGGAGATGATCCAGAGGAGGCCACGCTGACGAATCAGAGAGCTGGGGCACCTCTGCAGTGAAGGAAAGCTGAGAGAGATGGCATTGTTCAGCCTGGAGAGGAGAAGGCTCCAGGGAGGCCTTAGAGCAGCTTCCAGTGCCCCAAGGGTTCTACAAGAGAGAAGACTTCTGACAAGGGCATGTAGTCACAGGACCAGAGAGAATGGACCCATACTGACAGAAAATTGATTTAGATTAGATATAAGGAAGAAATCCTTCCCTGTGAGGGTGCTGAGGCCCTGGCAGAGGCTGCCCCATCCCTGGAAGTGTCCAAGGCCAGGCAGGATGGGACTTTGAGCAACCTGGGACAGTGGAAGATGACACTGCACATGAAAAGGGGGTTGGAACAAATGATCTGTAAGGTCCCTTCCCTTATAATTCCCAAATAATTTTACAATTCTGTCATTTCTGTGGAAATATTGTGAAGCAGTAAATTTTTCAGTCTCCTTTTTCAGTCTCAAAAGCCAAAAACAGTCTAATACCATTATCTAAGGCTGAGGTTGTGTGCTCTAGTGTATTTTCCAGTGCTGATACAGGTGAGCTATTTGCTGTTTAGACAGTTGAGATATCTCAGCAGTTCTGATAACAAGGTGAAAGGCGGAATAATTTGCAGTGGTGTGTTCACACACTAAGAGGTAAAAACATGGTTTGTAGAAAGCACATTTGGCTGGCTCTTTCTTCTGGAGTGAAGTCACAGACACACTCTTTGTCTGGTTACTACTATTCTAGAGGAAATGCCAGAAAATGAGTTGTTCAGTGACACCTCAGCTATGCCAGCCAAATAGCTTGAGAATTCACTCCAGGAATTGATCCTCTATTGACAAGGGAATGAACTCTAATGGGGTAGATTCTGCTCACTCTTACTTTGGCTCAACACCAGTGTTGCTAAGATAAAAATGTGGTCACAAGGGCCATTTCCAGCTCCCCTTCTCATGATCCATTTTCTTGCAACAGAGCCATAAGGTTATGAATACTGTGACATATCTGAAAGAGGAGCTCCCAGAGACAATGAGGAAAGTTTTTATTCAAACACACAGGTCTTCACTAAAAACAGACAAGGAGAAATTACTGTCAAGCTATTTGCTTTATAATGTGCTCTATTGTCTCTCAGAAATAAAGGCTCCACTTTTCCACACTTGCATGTGCAATTTAGCCATTATCATATTGTACTTGCTGGAACGTCAATTTAAGAATCTAAAATTCTTATTTTTCAATTTTATTTTTTTAATCGCAGAGAAACAAAATTTCTGTCTCTTGTTCAGTTTCTCTTTCCTTTTTATTTCCAATTTTTCAATTTCACCATAACTCCAGTTTTTTGTCTCAGTCCCTGGAAATTCCCTGTTCCTGAAGATAATCTTGTCCTGCCATCTAGCGAGCCCTGTGCAGGATAACACACTCCTCACTGAGCCAAAGACAGCTGAAGAGCTAAAACACAGGGTAGGGGCTTGAATATCTTTTTCTCCTATATACACTTGTTCTTTCACGAAACATACAGATAAAAGTTGTAGATTAATGTATCTTTTCTCTAAAGCGCAAAACCTGTTATTGTAATTGACTGATTTTGAAGAGGTTTAACAGGTTCCATCTCATGATAGGCAGTAATTTGAGTGTTACCCACCAATATTATAGGAGATGTTTTGCTACAGGCACCAGTGTCCCCTTCCAATAGAAATGTTGGATGGGGACTTGAGGACTTGGAGAGAAAGATTCTCTTGTGCCAATATAACAAAACTGCCAGGATAATATTTTGGTAGGTACCAGTCTGCATCAATATTAATAAGAAAAGCTTTTGTTGTTGGAGGATAAAAAATATTTCCTGCAACCAGCTGAGCTTCCCTTTGGTTAATAAAACAGATTTCAGTCTCATTTGGACTAGGCGTCCACTGGTTTTACTGTGTTAGATGACTGTGCTATACACACAACTCACCAATAAGTGTTTCTTAATATGCTTACTGTAGATCCAAAGCCCATTGCAGTCAATGAAAAGACTTTCAATGGCTTCAAACTGGATTTAGTCCAAGTCCTTATTCACTAAAGAATTCTTAATTGAAAATTAAAAGATGCAAGTAAAAAAAAAATAAATCAGGCCTTAAAAAGGGAGAGCATTTTTCAATCAAAGCACTACTCAGGTATGTGTTAGGATTAGATTGGAATCAAAACCCTACGAATGAGATCATCACTCACATGAAGCAGGGTCAGCACACAGCTTAAAACAAATACTAACAGGGTGAAACACCCAGTTCGTGCTACTACTGTAGAAACCTCCTTTAAACAACACATACCTAAGAAAACACCAAAACACCACAGGAGGGAAAAAAAAAAAGAAAAAAAAACCACACCAAACTCATCACTCCAATCTTTCATTATTACCATTTGTTTGGATGACAGTACTCATCCAAACAATACTCTCAAATCAAAAGATGTCATTTCAGAGTTGCATTGCCAAGTTAGCATGATACCTTTGGGGTCTGCCATAAAAAATTTATTCACTTTGAAGTATTTTCTGCCTTGAAAAAGATTTTATAAGCAAAATCTGATTTTCACTTGCTACAAATGGCATAAAGGTTTTTATCTACGTGGATATATATCTGGAGTTATATATATCCTATATTTCCTGAGTCCTAAGAGACATGATGTAAAAATGTATAATTGAAATGTACTTCTAAGCTACTCCCATAAATGTAATATCCTTAAGGTGATTGCCACAGTTCAGTGCAGTGCAAAAACATAAAGCAGAAGTAAACATCCATTTACATGGCAGAAAAGTGTCTTACATTACACCTATTGCAAGCCATTCAGAAAAACAAGTTTAATCTCAAATCACCTTCCATGTAATCATGCTCTTTGTAATAATGCAACATACAACCAGAAGTAAAAATTATTCTGTAGAAATGTCATTTACAGCCAGTAATAAATGGGGCCCTTTTCTTTCTCCAGTTTGAGTTTATGACTTTCAACATCATATTCTTTCATAATGACATCCAAGACAGACCCCACTGAAAATTGTCCTGCATCGAGGAATTCTGGTTCATTCAAAGCACAGATGATGTCCTAAAATACCTGAGCTTCCTGTGATCATATTCTAAATTTACTTGTCTACCTGTCTCTCCACTAGTAAGTGCTGAATTTATTGCTTAGTTTACAATTTGACAAAAAGGTTGGAATCCAAATGATGTTCATTTCTTAAAATTACACCAAACCCAGCTGGAAAGAGGGGAGAGAGAGGTTTAGCATTCTGGAGAGAAAAAGACTGTAAAAGGAATCTTAGCCTGCTATTAGATATCAGCTACTCCAGCCCAAGCAGGGTATAATCCTCCCATGCAGGTCATAAATCTCAAGAAAATCAAGTCTCATCAGCTCAGCTGTTGACATGAACTGTTTTGCCTGCACTCTTGCTTGTTGTGTTAACAACTCTTTCACACTTTGGACATGCCAGCTAATTCCATGGCAACACTTCGGTGCAGCTGCCTGAACCACAGGCACTGGGGCAGGCTCAGCACCTGGGATGTGTGGGCAAACCCCAGCCAAGATCTGAATCAAGCACTAACTACTGCCATTACTACTGCTACTACTGCTTCAGGAGCAATTACTTATAGTAGATTGCACATCTATCCACAGAAAATCTGAGTCCCACCAGCCAACAGCTGTGCCTTAAGACACTACGTTTGTCTCTGGGGAGTAGATGGAACACAGTGGGAACAGATGCAGGCAGGATCTTTCCAGAAAGAAATTTCTGCTTGCTCCAAGTGGAAAGTATTAAACACAGAACTTTGCAGAACAACTAAACCAAGACTTTCCTGAACTTCCAAAACACAAAGATTTTTCCTCAAAGTAATTAACTGTTACAGAGGTTGGACATGGGTGTCAAAGAGACCACCTCAAACACAGACAGAAAATGCTTTGTCTATCAAGATTAATCCTAAATGTGGTATTGCATCATTTAACTCATAATTTCAGTATTTAGGTATTTATTAGCGTACTGGGGATTTGCTTTGTTTCCATGCATTTGCAAAGTCTCAGATCTAGTCAGAGATATGTATATTTTCAAGGTGTATAATTTCTAAGATTTAGCCATTTATTTCTTCAAAGGAAATCCCAGCTTTACTGAATTCACTAAGGAAACATCCTCATACTTCAAACTATCAAATAAACAAAAAAAAAAAGAAGCGTCTTGATAGGAAAAGTAAATCTAGCTGGAAAATATTTTGTATATAGGCAAATTTCCAAGCATATTTTACATATACGAAATCAATAAATGTAAAAAAAAAAATCTATTTTTGAAAATAATTCCCTCATCAGGTAGAAATAAATATGTATTCATTTTACCACTCTGTCTTCACTTTCTCACAGAGGGAAGAAAGAAACATTTGTCTCCCGTCTCCTCCGAAGTTTAACATCATATAAGGTCAGGACCATGCCAAGGTCAAATTTGGCATAAATAGTGCAACATATCAATCATTTCCTCAACATCACATTACATTTTCTCTGTTGTTTCTCTATTTCAGTATTCATATCAAGAAGTCTAAATATATGGAGGCTATGCTTAAGGGCACTGTCACAAATTACATAAGTTATGTTGCAGACAAATTTTTATTGATTTTATCAATAAAATCTTTCCTTTTATGTGTGTTTGTGTGTCTATGTTGCTATCCTATTGCAAAGGTTTCATACCTTCTTGGTGATTTTCATGAGCAGCCCCTCACAGCACTGAGTCCTTCATCTCAGCACAGCCAACAAGGTCCATCTCTCCTCTCCACAAGCCAACCTGCTCTTTTATAATACCCCTCTTAATTGGATCCAGCTGTGGCCTATTAAGAGCAGGCTTGTTCTTAATGCTTGATAATTAGCACAGCTGTAACTCCTTAGGGGCCAGATTACCTTCACCACTGTCTCTATTCTCCTACCTTTTATCTAACCACAATTCCCCCTTTTCTTTTAATTACAAGTTTTCTATTATTTTAAAGTCTTATAGAATGATTTTCAAGTGGCAGTCAAATCTGCAGCTGCTTTGCCCCCTTTTTAACACTATATTTCACAGTTTGGGTTTTTGGGGGGGGGGGGGTTGGTGGGTGTTTTTTTTTTCTTTTCCACGTATATCAAACAAACAATCTGTTCAGCACTCGATATGTTATTTCTCATTGTGTCCCCAGCGGCTCACCTGTACCTCAGGTGTCAAAATCTGTCAGGTCCAGATCAGGCAGCTTCCCCTGCTGCTCTCATTGCTACACTGGGCTCCATCTCCGGCTGCACCTTGCCCTGCAGCCCACTCCCCATCATGCTGGGTTACTGTGGAGATGGCCACTATACAATTTTAGAAGGCTTCTCTTACATGTTGTCTGCACAGCCCTGACTCTGCCTCTCAGAGCTCCATGTTGCTGTTGTTCCAGTGACTTAGAAAACCTTCCCCCATACTCCCCAGGGGCCATGCTATTGCTGAGGCACCCCCTGCTGCTGTGACCATGCCATTTGCCACTTCTGCCACACAGCTTGTGTCCTGCTGCACACACTGCCATTCAGGGGGAACCCAGCACCATACTGGGTCCTTGATCACATCGGGGTCACCAATAGTTACTATCCTATTGCAAAGGTTTCATACCTTCTTGGTGATTTTCATGAGCAGCTCCTCACAGCACTGACTCCTTCATCTCAGCACAACCAACAAACTCCATCTCTCCTCTCCACGAGCCAACCTGCTCTTTTATAATACCCTCTTAATTGGATCCAGCTGTGGCCTATTAAGAGCAGGCTTGTTCTTAATGCTTGATAATTAGCACAGCTGTAACTCCTTAGGGGCCAGATTACCTTCACCACTGTCTCTATTCTCCTACCTACATCTTTAACCACATGTATATACACACACTTATATATATATTCTTTCAAATAAGCTGGAAAATATTCAGTAATTCTGTAGCTGGGACCAGAAAAACACGATTACATAGGCTTAAAAATTCTGTTGCAACTTCTGAGCTTGTTTTCTGCATTGTTAACATTATCAAGAACAGCAAAAGACCTTCTGAAACTGGTCCACACTCACCTCTTCACACCTGTCTGCTGACAAGTGGCATAGAGCATATTAAACTTAGTCAGGGATTCTTGGCAGGTTAAGTCCTATGAGAAGCATCCCAGATCAATTTCAGGACAACATGACAGAAATCAAGGCATGTACAGAGGTATCAGAAATTACTGTGCCTGGCATACCTGGTGAATAAAGAAAAATCAGTGCAAATCACAATATTTCTAGGAGGGAGGAACAGGAAGAACAAAACCATCTGAATTTTAACCAAGCACAAGTGCTGGGTTCTGTTTCTTCCCACACTTAAAACATGAGACTGGTCAGAGCTGATACCAGAGAGCAAAGAAGGAATCTTCTTCCTCACAGTCCCTGCAGCAGGAGGGCACAGCTCCAGCCCTGGTATCCTTCTAGAAGAGCTGCCAGAAATCCTGCTCTGACCCAGCTGCATCTGCACTCAGTGCAGCTGTGGTCTTCAGATGAGCACCAGACTTGTGCTGAGCAACATCTTAGCCTGGAGATTCCAGTGTGGTTTCACAATCTGCCCCAAAGATGAGGGGACACTTCTAAAAAATGTTTGGATGTTTTGCGACCAGATTGTTCAGATAAAAGAGCTCCTTTGTGCAGTGCTGGAGCTGCTGTGGGTATTAAAATTTTCTGAAAATACTTTTATTATAATTCCAACTTGCTGGTACCAGGAACTCTGCCTTGTAGAGATCAAGGCACTGCTGACTGATGATACCATGTCTTTAAAGACAACCCACTTCAGTGAGTTCAGAATCAAGCCTTCACTGTCCAGGCAGTCCCAATTCTACACTTCAGATATGGGATACTCTGTACCTTGCCTCTGGCAAATTTTGGAAGTGCTTTTTTTTTGCCAAAAGGTTAAAAAACCTCAAAACAAAACAAAATCAACACTGAAAAAACCACAAAACATTAAAAAAAAACCTGTATATTTCAATCCAGTAAGTGGCTGAAAAACCCTGCATCACCTGACAAAGGCACAAGACAGAGTGTGGAATGCATTCTCAAAGCAGCAAGAGCTGCTGACACAGCACATGAAGTCATTGCTGCCTGAAGAGATCCTGGCCAGACTCCCACTGAGAAGCTGAGAGAGCTCCAGTTTCATTATGATCGCTCATAGCACGAATGTAATCAGGGTGGCTCAAGAAAAGTAAATGGAGTCACCTACATATCAGACCAACATAGAGATCACACTCAACACTTGCTCTCCTGTCCTCACCCAGTACTGTGAAACACCCCACAATATTGTGCTCTGAGGTTGTCTCCTGGCTACACTTCCTCCCAGGCAGGCAATTTGGCAGTACAAAGGTGTGAACTTTACCTAGGAACTGGAATTTAAATAAGACACAACCATACTGTAAGTCCAGTGAAGTATCATGATGGACCTGAGCCTGTAGCTCCACTAGGATTACATTAGGTCACTGTGTTTGCAGGTTTCAATGCACAATCAAAGCAGGGGAAAGAGCGCAGTGAATTGTAAAATAATTTTTTACAGGTCAACATATTAATACCTCAAATCAGGGGCTTCCATGCAGTGACATATTTCACCCAACCAGCTGTACATATCAGGAAACATAAACACTGAACACTTATAGCTCCTGTGCCATTACTCTGCATTCCTGAGCACAGTCTAAGTCCTGAGCAGCCTGTACAGATTCCTAACTTCACTGCCTGGAAGCTGGTCAGCAGCACAAGGGAAGTGATTCTTCCCTTTTTCTCTGCCCTCGTGAGACCTTGCCCTGCTGCCTCTGGTTCTGGGGCCCTCTGCACAGGAAATACATGGATCTGTTAGAACAGGTCCAGAGGAGGCCACAAATATGATCAGAGGGCTGGAGCACCTGTCCTGTGAGAACAGGCTGAGAGCATTGGGGCTGTTCAGCCTGCAGAAAAGAAGGTTCTGGGGAGACCTCCTTGCAGATTTCAGGGGGCTTATAAGAAAGATGAGGGAACAATTTTTAGCAGGGTCTGTTGCAAGAGGACAAAGGGTAATGGTTTAAAAATAAAAGAGGAGGATTTAGTCTAAGTACAAAGAAGTTTTTTACAACGAGGAAGGCACACAGAGGGGTGCCAGATGCCCCATTCTGGAAACATTCAAGGCCAGGCTGAATTAAGCTCTGAGCCATCTCACCTGGCTGAGGATGTCCCTGCTCATTGCAGGATCATTGGACTAAATAGCCTTTAAAGAACCCTTCCAATCCAAACCATTCTATGATTCTAGCTTATGATTCTATTAGGCTTTTCGTGTTTCATGTGTTCTTGATTATTCTCTAACATATAATCTACAAAACCAGTTTGAATGCTGGCAAGCAGGCACAAAAATGCTCCTTAGACCTTAGAGAAGGTCTAAGTGGGCAGAAGGGAACAGCAGGAGCGTTCATACAGTGTTCACTTACTCAGAACATGCCATAACAGATGGCTGTCAAGATGTTTCTTGACAAACAAAACAAACATCTTCATCAGACTGGTCTTACATATGATTTCCACATAGGTATTCACATTTCTTTCCATTTACTTTTTCTCAAAAGTAAAGCTTAACAAGTTTAGCAAAACCCCTTTGACTTCACAACAAAGCGAACTCCATCAGAGCTTGAAGTGGGGAACCAGGCTAGTGTACACTACAATTGAACAAAATAGCTGAGTTTTCCACTAAAATGCAAACTACAGTGTCTCTGCTGGCCCATAAAGCACTGAGATGAACCATGTACATGTTCAAATGTGTTTTCAAAAATGTGAGCTTGGAACTACTACTTCAGGAAGATCCTCCTAAAGCCAGAGTCATGAGCTCTGAGTCAGCAGTTTGATCAGCAACTTGCAAGAACAATAAGCAGAGAGAGAACCCTGCACAGCCATGACACTCATACAGGGAAATTGATGGGGTTTAGGCTGAACCAAACAGCTGGCAGCTTCTCCACTAGACAGTTTGGCTTCAGGGAAAACAATCAAAACCAGAGTCCCAAAAGAAAACAGAACTGTGCAAGTTCTGCTTTACTGTGTTATTTTAGAAGCCATTCAGAAAACATTATAATTTTAATAGCTCTGTTGAGGAAAGAAGATAAGAAGTCTTGATAATAAAATATGGTATTTCTCACATTTGTTGCAGTGCAACACCTGCTCAAATGGGGCACTATTGGTAAGGTTTTTAAAAAGACTGGGACATCAGGCCCTCCTGAGCTCATCAGTTGCAAGCCACTACGCACACTGCACATTCTCCACTGGTTGTATCTTTAGCATTGCTTTGTTTGGAATTCTTATGTTACCACATTATCTATAGCCTTAGACAGCTTCTTGGCCCAGGCTCTGAGACTTTTGAGGGTCAGGGCAGAGCAGTAGAGCTCTCCATGATTTCATGACAGACCACAATAAACACTGCATGGCTCCCTGCTGGTTCTGTTTACACACTCTTTTAAAAATGCATAACAGCTCCCGTCTGCTCTGCTGCCTGTGCTGCCAAAGGTGTGGCTGGTGACATCCCACAGAGGCCAGGAATCCCAGCTGGGACCTCTGAAGTGCTCTTTCTCATGCTGGCAGAGACTGTCACAACTGGAATTGCAGCAGTACAATATAGGATTACAAAATACGTGTTTTGTGGTTGATTATTCTAATATAATTCCAAATTAAAAACAGGGTGAAAGCCTGGATCCATTGAGATTGCTAAAGGTTTTTGTCAGGCTCTAAGAAGAGCCAGGCTTTCACAGACAGCATTACTTTAATTCACTAATGCAAAAAGATATCTATTCTGTAGGGAATCAATGTAAGATTTAAGAGAGCAATAGATTTGAAAATTCAGTATAGCAGTGTCTAATGTCCTTCCTGGTCTGAAAACGTGTTGCTGATTGGTTATTGGCATAGCCATACCCTTTAGGCTAGGACTGGGCTCCTCACAGAATGGCTTTTGGCACACAACTCAGAATGGCTAATGGCAGCAGAAACGGCCCCTCACCCCTAATAAAAACAACAAAATGCCAGAACACTGTGACAGAAAAATACCCCTGCAGCATGGATGAGAAAGTGTAGAAAATGTCATTCAGAGTCATTCAGATGAGCAACAGGAATGACAAATAAGTCACACCTGAGAATGCTCAGGAGCTGTGCTGTTGTAGTAGCTCTGCTGAGAGGAACTTGGAGGGAACCAGCTGCTCCCTGCTCCTCTGCTGATGGACGGGCAGTTCTACTGACAGCCATTCCCAAAAGGATTGTGGGTGTCCATTGTCCCCATCCTACACACTCAGCAAGACTTTCCACTAAGGCCACTTCTGGCAGAGGGTTGTGCTGATCTGGACAATTGTACCAGCAGAGAGCAGAGTGAGGAGGATCAATCAGGTTGGAGAAATCAGGTCAATCAGCATGGAGAAAGGAAGAATCAGGGCAAACATTAATAAAAATGAGCTGCTGAAAGAGAGAGCTGCAGCCAGAGAAAACTAGAGCAAAGGCACACATTGCTGAAAAAGCACAAGGAGGCTTGGCTCTACCAGAAAAGGTTCTGTGTAGGAACAGCCTGGAACACCACACTGTGCCAGGGGCGAGGGAACCACCATGAAGCAAGATATTTCAGCTGTAACACTAAAAAACTTTCCACTTGCCATGAAAGGTTTATTTGATAGTTCATAGATAGAGACTGCAGCTCAGTTAATATCACACAGGTTTGCAGTTCTAGCTGTGCCACAGCTATTAGAGGCAGAGCTAATCCAAAGATGAAGAAAATCATTCTTGTCACAGGTTTTGATTCTTTAAATTTTTGTGAAGTTCACTTGTAACCAGAAAAAGGAAAAGCCCATTTAAACATGAAAACTTGGCTGTTTGATTCAGCAAACATGAAGGTGTAGCATGCATGTCTTACTGCAAGAATGAAATCAGAAAGACAACAAAATTCAATGACACCTGGGCTGATAGTATTTTTTACGGAAGATCAGACCTCAAGAACCTGCAGACAGTGACTTGAGGGGGGAGGAAATCAATGCAACTGGGATGCTATTACAGGAATGAAAGCACATCTAGAGATCTCCAAAGTGATGGGGGCCCATTCTGCTGCATCAATGTACTAACAAATGCAAATCCCAGGGGAAAGGGTCCCAGCTCAGGTTGGCTGTAGCAGTGCGGGGGGGGGAAGAAAAATTAAAGCAAAGCCCAGAGTAATGGCAAGGAAATGGGATTTGGTTGAGGTTGTAGGACTAAGAAAAGAAAAATTCCTATTCTCTTTTCCACACACATGTTTGCAGGAAGCTGGTTGAATATACCTAGAATCAACTCCTGGTAAAAACAAAAATATTATTAAAAATTATACTTTTTCACCTTTGAGCCTTGAAAGGGATACAAAACTAGGCAACATGTTAAGTATTCTCAGATATTATTATATTACCTCTCTGCCCTTTGAAACAACATACTAAAATATTTCACAATTTTTAATGTCATGCAGGGTGCTGAAATTCTAACAGCTTTCTCTGAGATGCCATATTAATGACTGAAAAGCATGGAAGATTTACTACTTATTGCCTTTCTTTATGTTCTAAGAATTAATTGGGTGGGGGTGTCTTGCCCATTTTCAAATGCTGCTTTTCTGATTTATGCTATTTGCCTCCCTTGTTTCAGGAGATCTTTTGAATATGGGAACTCATCGACTTTGTGTGTTCAAAGCTGTAATTCTAATTAAACTTTTTTAAAGGTAGATGTTAACTTTTACACTAGCTATAAACTGGAACATGAGAAAAAATACATTTAAAGAAATGAGAGATTAAACTATAGGAAAGAGCACCTCAAGCACTTCTGAAGGATGTGCCCATTCCCACACTTTGCTTCTCTTCATTTGACACCTTTTTTCATGCAGTAAAAACAACTGCTGATTCCAGTCAGTTCTTCTGTGTGGAGTTTCATGTCTCTTCCATTTCTGTTCTTTCCTTTTTTTTTTTCTTTTTTTTTTCTTTTTTTTTTTTTTTGTGTCTGACAGCTCAGAATTCAAAGCAGAGCCATTTCTGGGTGGTAAAGAGGAATCCACACTTGAAAGGAAGGACCACCAAAAGATTACAGCCTGGTCAAACAGTGGAGCTATCAGAAATCTTCTGTAAACTTGAAAGATGCTTAAACAGGCTACACACAGCTCCTGTTTAGAAAGAAACAAACAAAAAAAAAAAAACCAAACAATATTTCTCCAAAATAGAATAAAAGGTGAAAAACACAGGGAGGGATTTTCTTAGCCAATGGGTCTCCTGAAGCAATACTGCAATACTGTCATCTGCAGGTCTGGTAACTTCACTGATGAAAATTAATCACTCTTTAGCTTTGACACTTGTTTGGTTTGTTGTGGGGTTATTTGTTTGGTTTGGGTTGGGGTTTTTTTCATTAGCAGAAATGATGTCAATACTTACAGTTAGGGCCTCCAACCACTTTCCATATGTCAATTTCATTTTCACATCAGTTTCTGAACCTTATTGAGGATTATTTTCTGCTCTTGTTCTGACACATTTTTTTCATTTAAAGTATCCAGACTGAGTTCAGTGCTTACTGCATCACTTAGAAACTCCTCCAGGGAGGCTGACATACGACACTGACTTGCTTTTGCACTCCTCTCACCCAGTGGCTTTGTATCTAGGACCTGTGAGTCTTGCCAGTTTATCCCCAAAGCTTGAAAAAGATGAGAAGAAAAGAAATTCATTTATGGAAGAGTTACTTCCTTTTCAGAGCTTCTTTAAAGCACAATAGTTACACATATCACCCCCAAGCCTCACTCTAGAATCAAAGCATATTTTTCAGCTCCTTTCTTTCCAACAAGATATTCACATCAACATATTACTTTTATACATGAGATCCAATAAAAATGCAGAAATTGCTTTCAGAAACATTCTTCAGGAACATTCCTTTTCTGGATACTTTCACCAAATGTGTATTTCTTCACACAGGTCTCACAAAGGAATTCCATTAAATATTGTCTACAGATGTATGGGAAACTCCCAAAAATGCTGCATGAATGGACCATGGATCCACTGCATGAGTCAGAGATGGAATTTGTCTGAAAGGCCCAATTTTTACTCGTACAATTCAGTCTCACAATGCTACAGAAACCCCAACATACTTTTCCCTGTCTGAATCAAGCTCAATATGGCTGGTACTTGTTAAGCTTCTGTAAAACATAGTGACAAACAACCAGATGAACCAATTGGTCTATGAGTAGTTTCCAGTTTTTCAGCCCACCTGAAGCCACTGCTCATAGCAGGGCAATTACCCAGAGCAAACTGATGCACTCAGAGAAGCCTTCACTAACCAACCACCCCTGCTCCTGTGTCACCCAACAGCTGAAAGACATGAGAATGAACTAATAAAGAAAAAAAGAAAAAAAGAAAAAAAAAGAAAAAAAAAAGAAAAAAGTAAAAAAAGGTTGGGAAAGCATTGAAAGGAAATAATAAAACATAACATCATTTCTTTGATTGTTGCATTTCACTTTAAAGCAAGTCTGTATGGAGTCCACCTCCTCAGCACACAAGTATCAGCAGGCCTGAAGTTAAAAAGAGGAAAATAATTTATTCTACTGCATACTGGGATTACACTTCCACTTAGGATAATAGTTAGTCATCTGCTCTCTAGATGACTGTGCATATCCTGTTGTGTTGAAAACTTTAATCAGAATACTTTATTTTTTAATTATATTTGCACGTATTTTCAGCAATGTTTCCTCTTCTTTTATGCACTTCTCTGGGCCCTACAGAAAGTGTTACCAGGCATGATATATCCTTGAGATTTGTGTTTAGATATGATCTAAATTTTTCATGGCCAAGGGACTGAAGAAGGGCCACTTTGGGAATTGAGGTGCATTAGACAGACTTGCAACATCTGCAGACACCAACTTTCAGGTCACCCTCCAGCAGATGGTGTTGAGCCAGCAGGGAGCAGAGCCAGAATAACCAGTCCATGCTCCCCTCAGAAATCTCCAGGTACCTCTAATTCCTGCGATATTACACCTGGATTTCCAAGCTCTTTCCTCCCCAGAAGAGTAGGAAAGAAAGAAGATATTCTTGTCCAGTAACCCGCCCATTTGCAGGGGTAGGAGAGATGAGAACAGCCCAACTTTCACAGCTGATATTTGGGTGCAGTCAAGCACTCAGTAGGAACCAGCTACAGAATCCTGAAAACACTCTATCAAATGGGAACAACGCAGAGAGAAGCAAGGAAATAGAAGCTTTTAAACATTATATGCTTTCCCCAAGGACCACAGAGATTTGTAATAGGGCAAATCTACCAGTCCTCTTGAACCATGCTGCCCCACAGGCAGGTTACAACTCAAAGTATCAATCTTGACAGTGTGACTAAAACCCACTTGTGTTTAGAGACTAGTTTGGCAAGGAAAAAAAATGGCAAATTAGTCTTCTAAACCCTGCAAGAAAGGTTTCCCATGTAAACAATATTTTTTCCTGAAGGACACCTGGAAAAACATTGTTCTTATAGTAGAAAGTTTTTCCATTTCAGCTTCAGAATGGTTCTTGGATTTATGATTATTCTAAATTCCTTCCAGGGATGGACATTTATGGAGCAGAAGGATTGGATGTAATTAGTGCTGATGTAACACCTTGGTTATTAAAGGATCCACCAGTTGATTGTGCTGCTATTTTTTGACAAGTATAGATTAACTACAGCACACAACATTTTGTCCCCTATATCACACATGAATTTTAGACCCCCACAAGTTATGTCTGGAGCTGTGGAAAAATCTATCATGAAACTCATCCATCACATACAAATTGTTGCTCATCTCCAGTAAAATAAATTTGCTTTAAAACAAGCATTTTCTTTTTTGCCTGCATCAGTCTTTGTGCAGAAAAGACAATATGAGAGTAATTGCAAACCTTGGAAGATCAAACAGAAATCTATTTTACAGCAACTTCCAGAACATATAAGCTTTGATGGAACGAAGAATCAGCCTAGGGCCTCTCTAAAACTACAAGCCCAGTCATCATTGTCCCCCTGGTGTACTCATGAAGTCAAATTTATTAGCTGAAGTTTGGAATTTTAAAGGCTGCAAGAGAAGTCCCTTACAATGGCCCTCCAGAAGACAGATGCACTGAGGCTTTTGAACATCTTACTGGTACTCTGGTGTAAAGGCATTTTTAAGTTGCTTCTTCTAACAGACAGTACAAGTGGGCCACTGTCCACTAAGGGAAAACTGTTTGAATTTACTTCAGTAGAATTAGGAAACCTAGCTTGGTTTTTTGGATGTTTTTCCTTTTCTATTTAAATATCCTCACAGATGACTGTGAGTTGCTTCACCACTTAGAGGAATGTGGATATAAACTGAAGTAATCAGTTGACCAAAACTCTCAGAGTAGCCCTTCAGAAAGTCAGGTCCATAATCAGTTTTCATCAGGGGAGAGGGATGACAAACAAAAAAAAAAAGAAAAAAGACAAATTCACCACCTGAAAACTTTCCACACATTAGAAAATACTCTTTAAGAAATAATCTTCTTCCTTCAGCAATTTTCCCAACAGGCATCCAATTGTTTTTTAAGAAATTAGTCTGCTCTGGTGACACAGCAGGCACAATTTTCAGAGGGGTTCCAATCCTCCTTGTTTTTAATGACTCTCTAGCAATATGCATTCCTCCACATCAGCTTGTCCCTGTGGCCACTAAGCCAAAATGTAAATGTTAAGGTCGGTCATATTTACATGTCACCACTTATGCTAATCACAATCACAGTACCTCACTCTTTAAGGGATGTTATCAATCATCTTGAATATGATTAAGCAATAAAATGAGCAAACAGCTCACAAGGTGATCTCCCCTACTCCTCAGTCAATTAATGCTGCCTTGTACTCCATCTGCTTGGAGAAATGCTTCCTGTTGAGTATTCCATGCTTTCCCTCACCACACAAAGAAGTAAACATGAATAGCACAATTTTATCATTATTCTCCATAGCACAGACATGCACCTCCAGCAAGCTGCAGTTCTCTGAGTGTGTGTTTTCCCAGATGTAATCCAGATGCCTCCTCAATGCATATGGCAGGAAATTCTTTGCAATCTTTTCTGTTTCCCGTATATTATTGGTTTATAATTGCTGCTATCCATCATAATTTTTTTTTTAGCTACTGACTACTGCCCTGCTCTGCAGGTGTGTAGAAGAAACACAGGTCTAGCGCATGAGCTACTTTTACATCTCTCTTCGTGGGGAGCAGTCTTTAGTGTTAGTTTAAACAAAGCCTTTTTGGCAAAATCTAAGATAAAACAAGATTAACATAGTATTGCA
The DNA here is from genome assembly GCF_036417665.1 of Passer domesticus. Classification (NCBI taxonomy): domain Eukaryota; kingdom Metazoa; phylum Chordata; class Aves; order Passeriformes; family Passeridae; genus Passer; species Passer domesticus. The sequence goes on from NC_087484.1 coordinate 18,188,175, forward strand.
CAGAGACCAGAAGAAAACTCCACAGTACCTAACAGACAATTGGGTTGTTTTCTTGACAAATGAATTCATTTGGCTGTTGTTTGGCTGTAGTTGTGCTATCCAAAGCTCATACCCAGTGCCTGACAGGGAATGACTGCACAGCACAAAGCTACTGCACAGATACACATCCCAGCTCCACGAGAGCACGCTTGTCTGTGGTACAACACACAGATTTCATTTCTGCTCCCAGCAGCAGGCTGTCTGTGTCAACATGGTGCTATGCTCTGACTAATTAGCCTGGCTCTAGGGCTGACTCAAGGAGTCTCAGCTGATACTGGAGAATGATATCTGTCCCCAGAGAACAAGGCTGGGTTGTTCTTATGGCTGTAAGGGGCAGGGGGGAAGAAGGACAGAGGTACTGTAGAGGTACACCCTGAATGTAGAGTCCTGAAGAGCAAGGCTGGGCAGCACTGGAATTAGGAAACAGAGGCAGAGATTATTGATAAACCCATCACAGCTTCTGAAAAAAGAGAGTTGTGTGCTTAGTTGGATGTTCCCAGCAGAGTGCACTGAACATTGTCGTAATTTACCTTGGGCCCATTTGCTTTTAAGTGACTGTTCTGACCCTGTAGTTTCTAACATTGCTTTGTCTTGTAGCACACAGTACAGACACAACATGGAAGTTATGACATGTGGTGTGATCAGCCTTGAGCCACTGGTGTCTTCAGGTTATTCTATGACCTGCAAAGTTTCCCATGATTTCTGCTGAGCTTTGCCCAGAATTAGTAAAATCAGTGCATTTATTGTGCTTGGAACCTGAAAAAAAAATTCTCAGATAACAATTTTACTGTGGTCTCCTCTACAGTATTTCACTAAATACCCCACCAATCATTAAAATTTGTAACTGTGGATTAAGGGGCAGTTCTTCCAGTTTTAACTGATCCAAAAAGGTGTGGAAGGCTCAACAGGTCATTCTAAAATTCTCAGTAACTGACACTGCTAAGCACAACAGGCCAGCCCCCACTAAAACATGACAGAGAAATAGAAAGTAATTGGGAAAAGAATACACAGTAAGACATCCACTTCTCTCTGACTTTGAATTTTGTATAAAATCCTAAACTGACTCCAGCAGATAGTTCTGGCTTACTGTCTCTGGGGAAAAACGTAGATCATAAGGGTTTGGAGTGTTGAAGTTTATACTCCTTTCCCTCATCACTTAACTCTAAAGTTTAGCACCCTATTGACTTGTAATTTGTGTCTGTACCCCTTATGAATCCTTCTCAGGCAACAGATGGGATAAAAACTGAGTGAGGACATGGGACCATTATCAGCCTAGCCAGGACCTTTAACCTGGCATGAGCACAAAGCTTTGGATGACTGGTGAAGAAGTGCAGATTATTACCAGTGCTTCTAACATCTTCCACCCCCACCATCAGATCAGCAAGGACAACCACTCTGCACTGACTTTTCTCTAATCTATTTCAGCTATTTACAGACACTTCAGAAAGTCACAGTAGGTATGGCAATATGTTTTTTAAGTTGGAAAGAAATCTTAGAGTTTATTAAAATAAAATTTCTTTCTACTTAGAAGTTATTAAGAATTGCACCAAAACAAATCACCTTCACTACCATACCTCAAGTGTGATCTCTACTTCCACAATTCAAGCCATGCATCTCCCTGGAGCACAGTTTTGCTCACTTATTCAGAGCCAAGATCAGACATTTGTTGGTCACCAGCTCCAGCTCCTGGGTGAAATAATTAAATCCTACTTTATATCCTGACTACAAAGTTCAGTAAAATAGCACAGAGTTCTTTTTCACCTGGATTATTTTGAAGACTATTAATCCAGGAAAATTAAACCATTTTAATTTTTAATTTTTAATTTAAATTTTTTTTAAAAAAATCATCTCACTCCATAGAAAATCAAGCCCTGGAAGCTTCACAGAGTCCTCAACAGAAACACTGAACCTCTTAGTCTGTCTCTGAGTAGTGCAGATGTGAATGTCTGTACTCATGCACAGGGTGGAGAGGAAGCAGTTCTGTTTCACAAAGCTCTTGGCAGATCACAGATAACAAATTCATGTAGTAGATGAATGGATTTTTGAGGAATATATATCAAAAATAATTTTCTTGAAAGAGAATTCTTATAGTTTGGGTTTATTTACACACTACAATTTGCTTTAAAAATGCAGCAACCTCTACAACTCTGCTGCCTACCAGAACAATATCTGCAGAAAATAGGCCTTTATGAATGACCACTGAGACAGTTTGGTTTTAGTGATATTGACTGGTTTCAGCAATCAGATAGGATGGCTTCAGTACTCAAAAAAAATCATTTATTCTGGCAAAACAATGCTCATGAATTATAAAGAGAAATAAATGCATTGATTGCAAATCTTTATGTATTGTGGATGTGTTTTGTTACAATGAGTTTGATCCGTGATGAGTTAACACAGGAACATTGTCCCTTTGGGGATCAGAGAGTAAGAATCACTTAAATCCTGCTCCTACCATTCCTAAAAGGTAATAAAGCCAGCCAGTAGTCCCTCACCAGCACATATCTCTTGCCCTTGCTGGTTTACACTGTCACATAGGACCTGCTGCAAGAAAGCTCCACCCTCCTCTTTTGCCCCAAATTGAGCTCTGTAACATCAGTCAGGGAAAAAAAAAATCACTATAAGTAAGAAGCATCTTTGTCTATAGATTCACACACTCTTTTAAGGTAGCACTGCCCTAACAAAAAGCAGATTTACTTGACAGCTGCCTCTTTCTGTCCCTAACAACCTCATTTCTCACCGCAGCAAAAGCATTTGTGCAGCACCATGGCAAAACAGATTATGTAGCAGATGAAGAATAAAACCTGACCAATCAAAAATAGCACTTAATTTTAACTCAGACTAGTTTCCAGTAGTAGATTCCAGCTAAGACTCCGTAAGAAGTGACAGCCTCAGTCTTCCAGCCAAAACACACAATGACAACATAGACAGTTCTTACCAGCATTTCCCATGAGTTAAGGCTTTCTAAGGGAAAGAAGTAGACAAGGAACAGGGGAAAAAAATATGCTGATTCTCACTGTTCATTAGAGTGGTCCGAATCCCCTCTACTGAAATCTAAGTAATCCCCCTAAGGCTGTACTAAGAGATCACTTCCAGCTCCATGCTCTGAGGATGCTGCACCTCATGACCTGGGAGGTTTACAGTGTCTTATCTAAGGGATTTCAGTGCCAGATTAGGAGCTTACATCTCTCAAGCTCTTCCTTAGACTTCCAAAATTATTTCAGGAAACACAAATATGTGAGTGTACCACAAGCTCTGGAGGGTCAACAACCAAATGCCACAGGTGGGTTTTCAACCCAGGCTGCAAAGTGAGATTATGAGAAATATGCTTGCACATCCATCCAATATGCACAGAACAGAAACAACACATGGCCTTAAAAACCTCTCTGTACAACCTCAGAAGAAATGCCAGCTTCTTCAGAGGCCATTTCAAAGCACCACTAGATTTGCTCTGCCACACTGGTGTCCCTTAGAAGTTTCCCTCAAGCCTGCTGTCTTTCTCCTTTCCTTAATTGCTCAGCAATGTTCTCCTGGTCATGCCACTGTAATAATTGCCAGCCTGGCTGTGAATGCCCTTATCTTTTGAGTCTTTTATTTAATCTTTATATCCCCTCAGTCTCTTTTCCTCTTTATAGCTCCTTGGAACATTTATTTATACCCTAAAATGCATTTGGTTCTGTCTGCCTGCCCAATCTCCCATCTATCAGCTCACACATTCTGTAATTCAGCTGCACATTCCTTCATCATTCATCAGTCCATTTACACATTCTTCTATCTGTCCTCACGTTCTCCCTCTCCCTTCTTCTCACTTGCTCTTCTGTCACCTCTCTCATTTTTACAGAGCTCTCCTGCCTGTCTCCTGTGGGCCCTGCAGGCCTGGCTCTCCCAGAGTACCAAACAATGTGTCATTGTATACCATCCTGCACTCAAAACTGCCATCAAACATTTCACAGCTCATCAGACCTGCACACCAAGTATGTTTTATACATTCAGTGGTCCTGATTCTGATTTCATTCACTTTACAGTAAATAAAGTCAATGCTAGTGGGAATATACAGGTGTAAAATTAGTTTAAGTAAGATGAAAAAGAACTCTCATTTTCTACTAACAACATAACTATTAAAGGGCTAAAAAGGAAGTTAGATAAGTCAAAATCCAGCAACTGATATTTTAAGGAGACTGAAAGACCATGCAAGATTGGAGAACTGTGGTTTTCTTACCAGAAGTGTGACAAAGAAACACTGCCCGAGCTCATGGTATTTAGTCCCAGAGACTGTAATACACTGGAATATGTTTTTCAGAGCACAAAATGCATGAGAAAGAAACACTAAAACGGGCACAAAATCCAGTACAAATACAATTGACTGCACAGAGGTCCCTCTCAAGGTTCACATGCAACACTCCAAGTAATGGAATTAACAGGCAGAAACAGAGCTTGCAACAATCAGGAAAATCCATGGAAACAACAGAAAAACAAAAGCAACATGTACAACTTCAGTTCTCTGGTGTGTTTTTTTCCCTAGGTAAAAGGCTGGCGTTGGTGTTCAGGGGCCTGTGGCCCTGAGTGGCCGGCTGCCTGCTGAGGTTCTGAACGGTGCAGGATGCCTCCCACAGAGGCAAAGCGCCAACTGAGGCTGCTTTGCCAGAGCCAAACACCTCCTGCAAACTAACATCTGAAATCTGGGCTTGCGTGTCTTGCTTTTTAGGTAAAAGTCTGGCACTTGTGTTCATGGGTCTGTGCCCCTGAGTGGCCAGCTGACTGCTGAGATCCGACATGGAGCAGTATGCCTCCCAGACCCAAGCTGCCACTACCGGCGTCTCAGGCTGATTTGAGAGAGCCAAACACCTCCTGCAAACTGGCATCAGGAATCTGAGCTGATGAGTTTTCCTTTCCATGGAAAAGCCTGGCATTTTTTTGTTCAGGGACCTGTAGCCCTGAGTGTCTGGCTGCGTGCTGAGGTTCCGCACAGACCTTGCTCTGTTAACAGACAAGCCGTGGAAATGTTGGCACATTCTCCCATCAGAGCTCCTGCGATGCAGCTGACATCCACAAGATATAAGACACCAGGTGAAGATTTAATTTGGTCCTAAGGAATCAGATCTGAAATGGGCCCATCTAATGGTCTTCAAAAAAGAATACCCCCTGAATTCCTTTATAACCAATAAAATTATTCAGGGACAAGAATATTCGCTGGAAAGTTGAAAAGAAAAGAGAGGTTCTGTGTGACACCCTTAGACAGAAGAAGATCTTTTGAGGGAGATGCTAGAGATGTGGCTGGAGTGAGAAAAGGACAATCATCCAGCATTACACAATCATTTATGATCAGGTTGAGAAAAAAGACATGAAAGGACATTACAGATTAAACTCCAAACACTGACCACAACATTATGCAGAAATTCTCCCATTTTACTAATCTCAAGAGTTTCACTGAACCGAGCAGTTTGATGAGACAAAAGAATGAAATTCAAGTGGTTCTTTCGTAAAGAATAGAGAAAGAAAAGCCATCAATACCAGAAACACTGAATGGGGAAAATCAAGATCCGACAGAAAACACTCAAGAAGGCAGCCATTATCACAAAAGAAGAAACAACATGATTTTGCTTTCCCAAATAGCTACCACATCTTGGAGAGCTTGAAATGCAGCTAAGTGGAACCCAGTGGAGGCCACAGAGAGGAAGAGAGGGCAGTGGAGGTTATTTGAACCCAGGAATATGCATCTCAACTGACATAGAATCATGTTCAGCAAATGTTTTAGAGGTAATGGAATGCAGATTTAAAGATTATGGAAGAATTAAGGGGCAAATGAGTTCAAAGAGACCTCATTGACCCTGCCATTCATTCCTAACCTCTGAAATACTTCCAGCATACAATGAAAGCAGCAACATAGGCTTTGCCATAGCCTTGTTTATTAACTAACTATTTAAGGCCACAATCATAATGAGAACTACACAAACAGCATTGAGAACATATTGTCATTCACCAGATTAAGTTACAGTCACAGAAATCTATTTTTGTGGCTTATTTCCCCCCATCCAAACTCCTATAGTATTATGATGATGTGTTAATGGCTTAAAAGTACCTTTAGCAAGTTGGTACAAGGCTCAGCTTTCTCTGATAATCAGCAGCCTGAATGAGCCCATAATGATGCTTTTGATTCAGTTCTGGGCCTTTCCCCTGTCCAGAGCATTCATATGGTTTTGATCTCATTGCATCCTCCAGAGGAGACTACCCACAGAATGCAGAGATGGAGAAGATGGGAAAGAAGGGGTTTAAGATGTAATTTGCATATCCAGGTGGGAGTTTTCTGGGCCAAATATTACCTGAGCCTGCACTTGTCTAATGCAATTCAACATTTGAGTAACAGAAATGGATGGGTTTTGAAGTTACTGCAACCACTTGGAAGTAAAAGAAACCCAAACAAATAAATCAAATCAACTCCAAAACTCTATATATCAATTCATACCTCTGTTCAACATGCATGAGTGTTTAACAAAGCAAATCTGAGACTGGCTAAGGGACAGTAGCAATATGAATATTGAAAATACTGCAATGCATCAGTTACCATTTATTTTTACTGAGGAACACTCATGTTCTGATTATGCTGCAGAATAAACAAAAATAGCAGTATTGCAAAGCCAGAGATGGACATAACCACAGAGATGATCAGGTTTATAAAGACAGGTGAAAACAACCAGAGCTGCCCACACCTTCCCTCCAAGGCAGCTCCTCCCTACCACAGTGCCAGTCAGGGCTGCACGAGGGCCCATGGAGGGGGAGTCGCTTCTCCCTCAGCATCCCAGCAGCTCAGTTGGCACACACAGCATGACAGCAACTGAGACATGGCCTTGGGACCTCTGGGTGGAGAAGCCACAGCACAAAGCAAAAAAAGGTTCAACTCAAACAGGGAGCAAACAAACACACACTGAAAGAAAAGGAGAAACACTTAATAAACCACCTGAGAGACCAGGGGGCACTGCTAGAGGCTTTTGCAGTCCACAAAACAACTGAACTGAGTTAAAAGAAGCATAAAAGCAAGAATCTACCTACAGCCACTATGACAGAACTGGGAAGGGATGGGGAGTGAGGAGTTTATTTAAACTCTCTGGTTTGCATCCTGATTGACACAGACATAATGAAGTCTATGTATTTATACATTATCCTGGCTTATGTTGTAACAGAACCTGTTTATTGTTAGTTCAAGCCTTTGAGAAAAGATTATGACAGAAGGTTCTGACATCTTTCTAACAAAACTTTTACCAGCTTGGGGTCTTGTCACTTCTCTTTACAAGAGAAGGAAAGATGTCTGCAAGCCTCCTCCATAAGGTCTATGGCATTTCAGGTTTTTGCATGTATTCTATAATTGATGTCTTATTTTAAATGTTCTTCTCTATTGCATTTCATGGCAGAGGCTAAAGTGGGGGGGACTTTTCTAGAATTATGTTTGAAACCCAGTCTCAGATTTCTTGCTGTACATGACAGGTGAAATAATGGAGATGAAAGGAGTGTATGGAAATTTTGACCAATGAGGAGAACATAAAATGTAGTAGCCTCTGGAAATACCTTAAAGCAACAAGTCTATCTATTACCCTGTGCTCTTTCCTGTTTACACACAGTTTGTATACAGGATTCACCACCTAAGCATTTAAATACATCATTGCCACAGCATTTTTGCGGGGCACATCTCACTTTACTTGTCCGTACACACCTTAGACATGGAAGCATTCTAAAAACAGAGTCTGGGCAGTGTTTCTGAAAAGAAGTACAAATTGTTCCATTGGGCCCCACTGGGACACCCTCTCAGGGTAAGCAGAGCATGGCTTACAGCACCTCTTTGCAAGAGACACAGGTACTTGTCTTGAGACACTCAGCAAGCACAAAGCAAGGCCAGAAATAAACCTCCAACTGATTTAATTAGAGGCTGGTGTTTAAACTCTCATTTCCCTATTGTCTTCCTGATCAATGGCTGAAATCAGTCATGGACAAAAAGAGTTTGAAACTGGCTTCAGGTAAAAATGAACAAACTCTCACTCTGCCATCTCTCTGCTGGGCTAAGAAGGCATCTCAGCAACATACATCTATCCAGCTCTCAGGCTCTGTTTATCACATCTTCGTTAATGCTACTCAAATCACCTTGGGAAGAAGGCATATTAAAAAAAATTTAAAATGAAAATAAAGTATAGGTATTTTCTGAGAGCTGCATTTTTTGTGCATGACAAAAAGAATTTGGTCTCATACAAGTTGTCAATGCAGCAGTTTAAAACAAATGTTTGTGTTATTAAAGTCATATATGAGGCTAAACTTCTGGACTGGAGTTCTAAATTTTAACCTGAAGTGGTACAGTACTATTTTCTGTATATCTGACATCTCATTTTCAGTGGTTGTTAACAAACTCAGTGTTTGTTCTCTCTAAAAGTCAGACCTCTCAAGTGCCAGATCATCTTGGCTAGCCAGAGTTCTCTGCTCCTTTCTACACTCTACATCCAAGAACATCAGTACTAAATTTCACATTTCTACTCACACAGGCCAGTTCTTACATTACTATCAGCATGACAAATAACCCAAGGAGTAATTTGACAATCCTCTGAAAAGAAGCAAAACTTTAATAAGTTTTTGCTCACACTTCTGGTAGAAACTTAATGGAATAGCTAGAATTTTCTCACCAAGACAAAAAGTCCTTCAGGAGAATCAGTAAAACTGTGGACTCTTTGAGAGGGACAAGCAGCTTCTCACTCCATTGCTTCACTCTCTTAACTGACTTGCAGAATTTCTCTCATAGCACCTGTTCTTTTAGTTTACCAAAATGTGCATTTCTGTCACTGGAAGAGGGCACTGCACTGAGCACCCTGGGCTGCCATGATTAGACATCAAACTTCCACGTCTGCACACTTGTGCTGTAACACTGAATCCCTACCACACCACCCAAGAATACAGAGCCAAAATTATACAAAAATACTAAGCATGCAGACAGTGACAGAGAGCAGTCACAGTGAGTGTAATACAACACCAGTTGGTCTCCATGAGCATTTTTTTCATTTATTCTATTGCAAAGTTTGTATTTTTGTCACAGACTTGGAGATGGCATGCCAGTTGTACTGAACTTCCAGCTGCCACTGCCCAAACCAGGGCTGTTGCATGTCAAAGTTTAGAATTAAACATGCAGAATGCAGAGAAGAGTCACAATACCTCCTTTATGATGCTAATGAAAACATAAAAAATGAAATTGAAAAGCCCCCATCTAAAGTAAAAATAGCAGTTTCTGCCATAGAGACTGTATGAGACAAAATGAGATCTACATTTCAGCAAAACTGCACATGGTCTTGTAGCCAGACAAGAAAAACCTTCTCTTTTGCTCAGTGGGATATTAAACTTTATAGCTGTACTTTTATTTTTAGATAGTTCTTTGAATGCATAGCTTCTGACTACCCTAATTTCTTTTGTATGTAGTAAGTTTGGATATTTTTTTTAATTTTTCTTTCAAGAGCTGCACTGTCATAAATCAGTCCAGTCTTTGGGGGTCTTAAAAATGTAACAGTTATGACTAGTATTCATAAATGCTTTTATTATCCCTTGGAGGCTTTGTGGAATGCCTTGCTATTCCCATCTCTGACTGGGCACAGTAAGCACCATGTGTCTGGGCATGTGCAAGCACACACACACACACACACACACACACAGAGTCTCTCACTGCAGGCTCTTCAGTCCAGGAGAGCCTGAGCACTCTCCTGGTGTGCAGCCAGTGCCGCCAGTGCTGAGGTGTGACACAAAGCAGGACGGGAATCCCGGGCTCATTTCCCACAGGGAAGAGCCAGCACTGCTAAAGATGGGTTCTGTGTTGCTGTGACCCCTCCTACACCTGCACACAAAGTCCCTGCTCCTTCCAGAGGAGTGGAGCGGGCGCTGATGAGCCTCAGGCAGAGACAGAGACATCACCACACTTCCCACCACTCACTGCCTGAGGATCTTCCAGCTCCACCAGCCCAAGAAAGGAATTTGAGCCCGAGTGCAGGAGCTGTGATCCATGGCCAAGGAGTCAAGCAGGGGGCTGAGGGAATGACCTCTTGGCTTAATATGTAGATTAATCATTAATGGGTCTGTTTGTAGCTGTGAAAGAGGATCCCAACCACTGCAATACACAGGATTTGCAAGTGGTTCTCAGGAGCCTGGAATCAAGTCCCTGTAGGAAATTTCAGGGAATACAGTCAAGCATTGGCTTTCCTCAAATGTCATCTTTTCCAGTGGACACATGTAAACACAGGAATGTGCGTGATACCGCTGTGAGGTGAGTCTCTTAGCCACACATTCTATTAAATGTTAAGCTTCAGACATAAAACAGGCTCATGCCACAAAACCACATCTAGTTCTAATCCTTTTACTGCTACTAAACTAGACATTTCCCTAGTTTTCAATCAAGTTCAGTCGGTTCTAATGAATGCTTTGCAGCTGTGGAAAGTATCTGAAAGTATTAGCTGTTGTTTTGTAGGGATCTCAGACGAAACATTCCACATGTGGTGGAATGTTTGGGACTGCCACACAGCAAAGGCTGGGAAAGCCAAAACACAAAAGGAAAGTCCATGGGGGGCTATGTACACACTCACACAGGATGCAAGGTGTGTTGGCTGTTTCAAAGCTCAGGGAGGGCAAGGATCAGGTCTAGCAAACACATCTAAAATCAGCTGGAGAAAAACCCAAGTGTTACATACAGCATTTGGACAAACAGCTGAACCCCAGCTACCAACTCACAATGCACAAATTGAACACCCTACACACACCAGCTATCCCCTTAAACCCAAAGAGTTGAGGACCTGAGCCTGGATTTGATTCACCACAATTCATGAGACAAGGCAGGACTAGTGCTTTGATTCAGATCTAATAATACCATTAGTAATTTACCATGAATTACCATTACCAAGTACTAATTACCATTAGTAATTTAAGTTACTTCCATGACATCTGAGCACCACAGAACAGAAGTCTTGAGATTATTTATTCTTAAGAAGTGAGTCAATGGAGTAGAGATGACTTTCTTGGACTTATGTGTATTCCCCCAAAATTAACATTTACCACAGCAAATAATTAACTGCAATTTCTGTTGAGGAGGCATGAGACTCTTCTAATTATATTGAGAATGCTTTTGCAATATAATATTGATTATATTAAGCCTCCTATGATGCAAAGAGTGTTAGTACATATAAGACTATCTGTAGAAGAATTACATAGAATCAGTAGAATCAGGGAAAAAAAGTATGAGATTAGAGTTCCCAGACTTTGGTGTATTTGCAATTCATGCTGAATGTGTTCACTGTCAAGCTGTCATTTTACATTAGGAGTTAATTTTCCTGCTATTGATCCACTCTCTGCTTATTCTTTTTCTCCTTCTTCAGCTGCTAGGGTTTTGGAAAACAATAACAACCAAAATTATAACAAAGAACTTGAAGTCCCAAACAAATTTTGCACACATTCATTCCATAACCATCTGCCAGCCTGACTTCTACAGCCCCATGCAAATTTCCATTAAAGTTGCCATGCATTTGAATAATGAGTCACTTTAAAGAGAAAAGAGGGAAAGAGGCACAGTGCATTCACATTGAAGAGGAGCAAAAATCAAATAAAGTACTTCATAGCACAGGTGTTTATAACATTGTAGTTGCTGTAAAGAACACACCTTGTTTCTGAGAACAAAATCTAACAAGGACAGAAATATGGCCCACAAATTAGGTGTTGCATTTTGGTGAGGAATGAATTAAATAGCCCATATAAGACAGGCTGTTACAGAAACAGAAAAGGAAAAAAGATTGTGATAGGTACAATGCCCCCAGGACACATGAATACACACTATATTCTATGCTCAACAGCAGGATTTGTCAATAGCAATAAACCTGGAAGTGAAAGAGACTTATGTAGAGTCTTTCCATCAACCTTTTCTAACACATTATTCTTTATATTCTTTTTTTATTTACTGTCTTTGCATTTCTCCAAGCTGGTTTTGGCTGAGAGATACAGCATTGGGAAAAAACAGAGCAAAGGGTGTGTAAGCCTAAGTGTAAGTTCTTTCTGGTATACAGTGATGGGACACCCTCTCCTGGAGAAAGAGACACACTTCCTCTGCTCCAGCAGTGAAAGAATAGGAAATTAGTGATATTCCTGGAACGTGGAATCAAACTACCACAGCATAGTAAGTAAGTAGGAATGCTTCCCCTTGATATACACAAGATTCTTCTCTGGGCTGACAAAGACACTGTTAGATACAGCACGCTTCAGAAAAATCACTCATTCACATTTAATTATTAACAGTTATATTAGAATCATAAAGAGAGGAACCTCTAGATGAAATAAGTTGGGACTTTTTACTCAAATTTAGATCCTCCACAAGGGGGGAACCCATTGGTGGACTGACTCCATCCTCCATCACAAAATACATCATTTTGAACCAGGCAAAATATCACCATTCAGGGGGTTACCTCCTAAAGCTAAAAATTTAAAAAACTCAGAAACAAAGGGCCATGTTGCTTGGATAAAGTCCAAGTTCTACATATTTTCTTCACTCACTTCCTTAAGATGTCATTGTTTCACATCATTGTAGAATATGGCAGTTCTCACTAATCCACTCATATTTGCTTGGGATGTCATTTGCAAAATTTATAAAAAGAACCTATGAAACTTCTCAAAGGAATGTCTCCAAGAGGCAAAATATTAATCAACATGCTACTGTCTGTGGGTGAATTAGAGCAGGGATTTGTGGTGCCAGTGACCAGCTACAGATGACAGTGTGGTAAGTTCCTGAAGTCTTTAAAAATTAAAGAACTTTACAGGTACAGGGCTCCCAAATGAGCAGCCTGGATTCCACATGGCATATTCACACTGGCAGCAATACCTCAGACACCACAGTGGAACAAATGCCTGGGGAATTCATTTCCCCCCCCTGAGGTAGCTGGCAGCTCTGCAGCTTCTGACCTGGACACTGCTGACTTGTGTCTTAGATGCAAAAGAGAATGCAAGGAGAGAGAAAATCACAGGTCAGTGTGGTCACTGATGTGAATTTTGAACTTCATTTGACATTGCTCTCATTTGTAGAGCTTCTAACCACAGTCTCCTGTGCTATGACAAGTTTGTAATAAATTACAAATTATCAAACTGCAGGTACTTCTCTCAGTTTGCAGCCCAATTTAGAAAAAAACAGTGAAAGAACAGCAGCAGCACATGGCTCAGGCTATGGCTGATCAAAGTGGAATTATTCCTCACAGCTCCAGGAGCATTCAGGCACTGTTTACCTCAAGGCAGGAATGAATAGCAAGGATAAGGCACTGAAGCCCCTAGGAAGTCCTCACAGCCTGAAAAAGTCTGCAGAGAAAATTTCCAAGATGCATTAAGCACAAAGGTTCTCAGTGCCCAAGGCAAACTGGAAAATATTCCTTCCCTCACGTTACTTAACGTTAAATCATCACCTGCAGGCTCAGGCTGTCATTTCACACTGAGTCACATCCCACAGTGTCAGGAGTTCTCCTCAAATCATTTACTCTCCACCTCCCCAACCCAACACACACAGTGGTTTCTCATACAAGCTTTAGCAGAATATGAATTACTTCTAGGAAGAAGTGAGACTTATATTCATATATAGCATACATTAAAGCCCTGATTAAATTCAGCCACAGCCTTCCAGTCACTTCAAACTGTTCTACATTCAATAATAGTTTAGAATTTATAAAGAAAAAGAAAATTCTCAACATTTCCTGGTGTTGTATGTATACACTGATCTACTGCATTTGTGTTTTAAGTTTTGGCAAAACTCACAAGCAAGCATAATTTAGCACCCCCAAAAAGTTAAATAATCATCCAGGTTCATAAAAATCTCTCAAACAGTATCTCAGTTCTGCTGTGCATTTTATCCAGAGGAATCTTGAACAGACTTTGAAATATGCAAAAAAGCACAGTATAAATTATATCAATTATGTTATCACTTCCCTCTCAGAAGAACTCTAGCACCTGTTTGACACTGAGCAGTATCACTGCACAGCAGGCTGCAGCTGGAAGCAGAGGAGATTTTATTTAGAAGCTGCAGGTGGAGTTCAGAGTCAATTACAGAGTGTGCAATTTAATCAGAATCCTAAGAATCCTAAGAATTACATTCTTTATACTGCTTCTTGTGAAAGTCTGTAAAACTTAAATTATTAAAAAGGTTTTCCTCCAGCCATTCTTATTTTGGATTGACATTTATTCACTCAACTCTCAATTTCAGTGATTAGTAAAATCACAAAGGAATTGTGCTCTGGTAGAGCTTCCCAACAGGTATTGCATGTTGGAATGAGATCAGGATGGTCAGTGAGGATGCAGGGGAGCCTTTCCAAAGTTTGGTTCACATCTATGAAGGGGCCATGCTCATTACTAATAATATCCACCAGGGAGATGATGCCTGTATCATTTCTTAATGCAAATTGCATGCTAACATTTCTAGCAGATTAATCTGAAGTTGTTTCTTCTCTTGACATCAAGAAAGTAGAGTGCTATGGCAAAAAAATAATTTGGAACTTACCTTCCTGCTCTCCTTACAGAAACCTCTGTCTTCAGGCCAGCTGTGTGGGAGTATAAGCAGAACCTGGAAATGGTGCTTTACCTGCACAACATTTATGGACGAGTGTCTATTCATGGAAAACAACAAAGAAAAAAGTAGGCTCAGGATTTTAGAAGCCTGGTGTCTGTGCAGGCTTTACGTTACCTCTGATCAACATCAGTGTCTTCAGAAGAGTCTTTAACTTCCCCTGGAGAATCTCTCTCCTCTGCTGGTCATATATTTTCACAAAATCTGTAGAGCTTGGTGACTTCTACATTCTTGACAAATGTTGTTGAAATCCACCCAGGTTCAAAATTTACCAAGGGGAGACCTTTCCCCAAACCAGTGCCAGGTGTGATTACAAAAACCCTTCTCTCCTGTGTTGTGCTCCCACAAGATCAGATTCAGTCAAGTACCACATTACAGAACCAAAGCTTTTGTGCTCTTTTCTCCCACACATCCAACAAATCAGTGATTTACAGAGCTGGCCCACCAGGGTAACAGCAGGTATTGGCATTCTGTCAGTCTGAGAAAACACTTCAATAGAGAAGACATCTGCTCAGAGTGTTTGGTAAGAACACTTCACTCTCTTCCACTGGCAAAATCACTTTCAGAAGGAGTCAACAACCAAAATCTTTGGTTATCTCTCTCCAGATGAACTATACAAATCCCAGAAGTTTTGATAGAAACTGGATTGATAAATGTTGTAACACACTTTAAATTTTAAATCAATATTTAACAGGACTGTAATCTCCTCTAGCAGGAAAGTGTTCTCATTACAAATACTCCATTCCATACAGGGAACCATGCTGAAAATCACATAAAGAAATTTTGAAAATGCACGTGTAGGAGGGCCTGAGGAAAGAGAACAGCACACACAGAGCAAAGTGTTCTATTCAATCCCAATTCTGACTTGAGAGATTTGACATCTGAGTGTAAATAAGAAACAGTGAAAAAAGCTTTATGAGAAACCCCTATAAAATATTGTATTTATATGCAGGCACACAAACAAATGCACATGAACTCATAGGCAGCCTTTGGATTTTGGAAGAGCCAAACTTTGCAACAAGATTAAATAAGTCAAAAATCGTAAGTTTGTAAGATTACTAGAGTGGATCAGAGATGCAATCAGCCCTTCTCAATTCTGTGTCTGGAAAAGAACCCCCCACACACATCTCAATATTTTGGAGTTGCCTGGGTTTTGAGTGGTCACTGATTTAAGAGAAAAATATATCAGCTTCTTTAGAAAGAGAGAAAATTGTGAGGGGAGGGGATGGGAATGAAGGAAGCAATGAAAGGTAACAGATTAAGATGACACAGATTTTTCCCTGAGGAGGTTCTTGGCAGGAGGCCAGTAATGAAATCTACATTTGCACACTCCAGTGGGAACTGAGAGAAACCTCAGCCCTGCCAAACTGTGTGGCTTCGTTTGGATGGAGGAAAAGGCTTTGGATAACTTGCTGTACATGGCAGGAAGACTTGGGAGAAATGCACAGCTTCCAAACACCCAAATTCATGAGCTGTTTGCCAGGAGGCTGCCACTATACATGCCAGAAGTAGTGGACATTAGGGAAGTATCCCCATACAACCAAAGAAAAATAAAGGGTGAGAGAGACTTGGATGTCACCTCTTCATCTCTTCATTACAAAACAAAATAAATGCTCAGGGAGGTGTTTATATCTCCTGATCCTAAAGACACTGAAGGTCTGTGACTTCAAACCTCTCCCACAAGTTCATCCCTTCATTCTGCTAGGCTTACTCCCACAATTTCTTTCTTAAATGCCCAACATGAGTATTTTTAACTGGAATTACTTCTAGCCCTAACTACGAGGAAGAAGGGAATAAAATCCTTTTTTCTTTTTTCTTTCATAGTAACCATATTTGCATTTGATTAATCCTTCTCCCCTTCCCGATTTCTCTCTAGAGTCTTCCTCCAGGAGGTTCAACCACAGTTTTGAGCTTTCTCACTGTTCTGGATGTACAAAAGAGGGCATGGCACTTGAGGCAGGTCCTTCACCAGCTCTGAGGGAGAGGGAGGATGGCTCCATGCATTCTCTGGGCCACAGCACTTCCTTAGTGCAGCATCCTTTCCTTCCTTGGATCTCCCTCCTGCAGCAGCAGCATCACTTGGCTCTGGTTCTCTCTCTCACAGCCCTCAGGAACACAGCCCCATCCAGGCTCTGGGAAAGACCCCCCTTCCTCCCTTGTCAATGTTGTTGCTAAATAGTTGTATTTTGTCTTAATTAGTACACCCTGCAGGGCACTTATTCTTTGAGTTATCCTGAGAGTTATTTCTAATAAATATAGATTAGAGGAACCTTCAAAGGTTGCACCAGGTATTTTAACACCGTTTCCTACTGGTGAAATAATATGTTTCAATGTGCTTGAGAGCTCCAAGAGGCCAAAGAATTGTGACTGCTTCTGTGATAAATTGAAAGCTAAAAAGAATGGGGATGAAACATGTTTCATACTCAATCCATATGCATTATTTAAAAGCGCATAGGATTTGGCATGACCTGGATTCTGTACTGATGAAATGATGCCATTAAAAAAGAAACTAAAGCAAATGCTACATTTCCTATTCCATAGCAGTAAGTAAATTGCTCATAGTGTGTTTAGAGTTAGAAGTGTGCACAATGAACTATTTACTAATCTATCATCTTTCCATCTAAAATTAACCACACAGGATTACAGAACAGCCTGGGCTGAAGGATCATCAATCCAACTTCATATTCTCAGTGCCATATCCAGAAATATTCAAAGGGATTTCATAACATATTTCAATTTTGAGCTTGCATGCAGACTGTTCCCTGCACCTGCTGTTACCAGCAGCTAATATTTGACATTCTGCAACTGTCTTGTTTCATTCACATACTTTCAATATTTATGTTCTCTGATCAGACAGGTTCCAAATCCAACATACAGCTACCAAAATATCTTCACAACAGCCAAAGGTGGATGAAATCTATACCTTATTTATAGGGAAATAAACATTTGTGCAACAAGTATGACTGTCAAGCATGTCAGGGCTGATTTACTCCCTCTACAGATGCATGAGAGCATAAATACAGGAAATTTAAAAAGCATTTGAAGCTGGGGTACACCATCAGCACAGGGCATGAACTCAACCTGCATCCAGAATTTCTGGATGAAGCAGAAGACTGCTGAGGGTGGCATTCCATATTTGAAGGAAATACTTTCTGGGGATTTGCTGGAGGGAGAGGAGATCCTGCCTGCAGGGAAAGCCCTGGCTTGCACATTCATCAGGCTGTGCTGCTGCTCAGACCTGCTCACACACAGACACACACAGGGCTGCAGGGAGCCTCAGCCCGCTCACACGGCCACCATTCCTCAGCTGACACAACCTGCACACCAGCCACTTCGGAATGTGCCCTTTAGAACCATTACACCTCCAAATTAAAGCCCGGGTGACAGTACTTTTCCTGCTGTCACGTTTTTGGGAAGCCGTGGGGCGTCCCGGGCCCGTCTCCAGGAGACGCCGCCCAGGAGAGGCAGGGCCGGGCCGGGGTCTCTCGGGAGCAGCTTCACTCCCTCCTGATTGCACAGCACGTTCCCCGCTTTGGGTGCCGCATCCCGGCAGTCCGCGCCCGAACCGAGCCGCAGGAGCGGGCAGGACATGGTCCCGGTCCCCTGCTGCTCCCAGCTCCGGCATCCCGGGGCTGCGCGGCTCACCGGGGCATCCTCGGCAACCTCGGCATCCTCCTCCTCCTCCTTAGCTCCGCGCGGCCCGGCCGGCACCTGAGCCCCCTGTGCCCCTCACAGCCCCCCACAGCCCCCTCACAGACCCCCATAGACCCCCACAGCCCCCTGTGCCCCTCGCAGCCCTCACAGTCCCCCCACAGCCCCCTCACAGCCCCCCATAGCTCCGTGTGCCCCTCACAGCCCCCTCACAGACCCCTCACAGCCCCCCATAGACCCCCACAGCCCTTCACAGCCCTCACAGACCCCTCACAGCCCCCCCACAGCCCCCCATAGCCCCCTCACAGCCCCTCACAGCCCCGTGTGCCCCTCACAGACCCCTCACAGCCCCGTGTGCCCCTCACAGACCCCTCACAGCCCTCACAGACCCCTCACAGCCCCCTCACAGCCCCCCACAGCCCCCTCACAGCCCCTCACAGCCCCGTGTGCCCCTCACAGACCCCCACAGCCCCGGGTATGAGAGAACCTTGCAGGTGGAATTGCAGGATTGAGAATCTGGATCACTCTTAGAAAATTTGACTTTTTGCATCCCATGAAGGAGCTGGAAGACAGTAAAGGGATCTATTTCCCTGACAAAAAAACGAGGTGTAACATTTGCACTGTCATCTGATGTTGACAAAGTAACACTGACCCCTAATTAAAATTGAAACCATCAATGACGGCCAAGGTCAGCAAACCGCTATTAAAACCGTGCGTGCACCGAGTTACTGGCAAGGCCACAGGCAGCGTTTTTCAGTGTTGCTCCACAAACATCAGAGGATGGTAGCAGTGAAAAGGGCAACAGCTCCGGAGCAGGAGCAAACCTGCGGGATATAACCTCCAGCAAGGAGGGCACAGGGCCAGAGCCACAGGCACGGCAGCACCCCAGGGCTCCAGCAGCTCCAGCCAAGGGCCCAGGGAGCACCCCAGGAGCTGTCGAGGACACAGAAAAGCTGTTTTCAATTTGCAGGAAGTTTTCCTGCTGGCAAAGCAGGCAAAGTGAAGGTCTGAGCCCCAGCGAAGCGCTTTACAAAAATTACGGATGGGAAGTAGTCAGTCCTTTGTGAAAAGGGCAGATTCAGTCACATCCAGCAGTTTCACAGGGACACACAGGTACTGCTGTGACCATTACCTTCCACTCTCTGCCGATCAGAACGAGCACTGCCAGAAGCAGCCCAGATTCACAACAAGCCCTCACAGCTAATGAGCCCCTGTCTAGCTGTGTTTAAGCTGGCTGCCTCCTCCTTATAAACACCACTTCAGAGCAGCACGGCCTGCTTCCAGTCCCCTCTTAAAAGCGAAAGTATTTTTATCACTCTTCAACAAGATGCAGTGCTCTTCCTTACCAAAACCCCAATTACCAGATCGCAGACTCAAATATTAACAGGTATAACACTCCCTAAACCTACTTAACTCTGGGTTCACAGCTAAAGGGGAAGGAACACAACTGAGAGCACACTAATAGCTGACAAATGTCATCTTACACCAGTCCTATTACATAGTCATGGACATAATTTAATCCCCCCTGGAAGAGGTTTAAGCAAAAAGACACCTCTCTGCTGCTTGAGATAGGACTCAAGCCATTATTGTTGTCCACTTGACAGCTAAAAATGACAGCAGCTATTAATCATCCTTCAAGATATGCCTGAGTTATGCATGTAGGAGCAAAGCAGAAAAGCACTGCAGCCTGATATAAATGTTTGGTTGTTGGAGTTGCTTTTTTTTAAAAGGCACTGAATTGGTCAAAAGCCTGTTATAACTGGCATTGCTAAAGAACATCCAGTATGCGATCAGTTCAAAAAGGAAAATTAAATTAGCAACCAGTGGATCAATACTGATTCATCAGGAACCAGACTTGATTCCATCTCTGTTACTCACTTTTGGGAGCAGACAGACTTCTAAAAAGACAAAACAGTATTACAATCATCCCTCTCATCATCTAAATCTGCAGAATCCCTTCTTAGGTGCTTCTGATGACAAACCAGTACCTGCAGCTGTGCCTGCACAGGTCCAAGCAGGAGTAAGATAGCACTCAGGGTGTCCAGTAGCTGGCCCTGGACCCTTTAACCTTCCAGTTACCGCAGCCACTGCTGCATACAGCCCAGCACTCACACATACACTCCGGACCTCGGGAGAAGCCAAGCAGGACTAAAAATCTACCAGCTTTCTCCACAATGAGAAGGTTTATTATCTAATATTATTCACTGGTTTTTTTCCGTGCCTGTGTGCACTCTGCTTGTTAAATAACAGGGGGTTTTTTTCACTTTCCTCTAAGAAATTCCTTTCAAACCTGTGGGGAGGGGCTGCCCAAACCTACCTTTCTTTAGAGGACACGTTCATTTTAGGACGTTTCCTCCTAATTTGTCTCAAACTGAGACAGACTGCCAAACAGATGATTTTTTTTACCCTGCCATAAAGACTTTTTAGAATACAAACTGGACTACTTTACATTTCAAATGTTATCACTTTCACCCTACAGTTTTACTTTCAATAGAAGAAAAAATAATTATTATTTTGGTCAGGGAATCCTAAAGGAATAGCTTAAGTGTAATTCTAAATTACTTGTGAAAATGGCTCTCCAGAACATTTAGAAACAACAAGATTAATGGTGTTTGATTTCAATTTGAAGGAAATTTACGGAGTTCAGACTCTGTTCCATCTCAACTGCTTTAATAAGATCATAGTACTCACATGCAGCATAGCTACTTTCATGTGAAAAAGGGGGAAGGAACAAAAGTGCAAGGCAAGCAGAGACCAAACCAGAAAACTAAGAGGAAAAAATAATACTGTTTTATGCTTCCATATAGAATAGGTTTTACTAATTTCAAAAATAACTCTGCTGAAAAGTGTAGGGCTGATTTTAGTACACAGGCTAGCAAAGCTGTAAATACCTGCAGAATACACCTGTGCTCAACAACATGAACAACTCACTTCAAAATTACCATCACAGCTGTCGTGACTCCTTCTTCATCCCACACGGGTTTGAGCGTCTCACACAGACACCTGTTCACTGAAACCGCGGGTTTCGCGGACTGCAGGATGAAATCCACCGACAGTTCACCGGGTTTTAACTCTTCCTTTCCCGGAGCCCGTTTCCCGGTGCAATTCCCGCAGTGCGAGCTGCAGCGCAGGGAGCCGCCACGCGAGGGCGCCGCAGCCCCGCTCGCACCTCCCGGGGGATCCCGCTCCCGCATCCCTGCGGCGCCGGGAACTCGCGTTCGGAGCCCTTCCCTCCCCTTTTCAACAATATACGGCAGCTCAGGCCAAGCCATTTGGCACTCACAGTGTGCAAGGAGCCTTTGGAACTAAAGCTGCTACGGCTTCCTAGAAATGGAATAAACAGAGAGGGGAGTGGGCGGGGAAAGACGGGACAGCAGCGCTGCGCTGGAAAATGAGCTGGAGCGGGTGAGGAAGCACTGCACGGCTTTCATTCACAGTACAACTGCTCAACACGTTTAAACATCAGTTTCTGAATACCGTGTTTGGCACACAACAAAACAGCCCACTCCTACATCGGTTTCAAGCCAAGAGCAAGATCTCAAGCAGCATTCCTTAAAGCAGCAGCTTTTCGTCCTGCTGTACCACTTGATTAAACTGTGCAACTGCTCAAGCTAGTGTTTCCCAGTTTGTACAGCTAATTCATCAGTGCACCCCTACAGAAAGCCTATTTATCAATTCCAGAACAAATAAATTCCCACCAATTCCTCTTTTCATTTGTTACCTTAATCCAAACATGAATCCACTTGAAATTACAAATTGAATCATAAATTAGGCCAAACTTCAAAATGTCATGATAATCGACTTCAGTAATGCAGTTTGCTTATCACTTTATGTCCACAGCCAGGTCCAAGAGTTGTGAGAGTGTCTCAGCCCTGCAGCTCTTTCCTTCAACTCCTGTGGTGGCACTGGAGATGGATCAAGTCTTTCATTGCTGCAGATCCTCTGCATACATGGCTTAGCAGAGATTAATGTATCTTAATGAACTGTGCATATAGAGAAGAATAATTAGCTTTTGCTCTTTTTAAAAGAATTATTTTTACATTTAAGATTTGATTCTGTTCACCCAGTGGCCCTCAAACACACAGGTGAGCAGATACTGAGCACCTGAAGCTGTAACTAAAATTTAGTTCCAGATTCCCTTAAATTCCCCAAACCAGGTTTCTTGCCACTGCCCTGACCACAGTGGAGGCTTTTTGGCTGAAACAGCTATCAGTGCTCCTTTTCACACCAGGACAAGAGAGATGGAGCTGCTGGAGAGTCCCCAGTGACAGCCAAGGTGATCAAGAGTCTGGAGCACCTGACATGAGCTGGGTCTGCTTAACCCAGAGAAGGCTCAAGGAAATCTCATCAACACCTGAAGAGAACTATAAGAGACAACTTCACAGTGTTTCCCAGTGACAGGAGAAGAGGTAGCGGGGGCACAAACAAGAAGGAGCCACCTCAACATAAAGGAGAAGTTATGGGATCTCTGCCTTTGCTACTTATATTGGGAAAAGGTTCCCTTCACATTAATTTCTACAGTCAGCTCAACTTTCAGATTCTCTCTTTGTGTTTGCCCTCCAGCACACAGGATCCAGTCTCTTAGGCAGAAAGGTTACTACTCCAATGTGGTACAAAAGCCCCAAATGTTCTATGAGGATTTCTAGTTCAGTGTTCATGAAATGTTTACTTGCTCCTGCCCAGACTGAGGCCCAGGACAGATTAAGTCAGAAATGCAACAAGCAGTTTAAAAATATCCACCTTGTTCCTGCAAACAGCTAAGGAAGTCACAATGAACATAACGCACAAAAAACACAAAGAGACCCCAGAATTTTATTTAAAGAAACATGTTCAAATGCAGCATTGAAAACTGAGAGAGTAGAATGCCAAGAGTCAGAGAACTTATGCTGAGTTATGTTTTCTTTGACAAACTAGCACCATTGAATCACAACTCACAGACTAATTTATTTCTAGAGGTTACAAAACCTCCATCATTATAAAATTTCTAGGAATTCTATTAAAAATTGGTTCAATTTACTACTCCTACAGAGATGAAAGCAGTCTGAAGTTTTCATATCTACTCATTGTTCAAATTACCCACAACAGACAGTTTATTCTTAAGCTTAAACATCCTGATCAAGGGAAAAAAATGTCTAAAAAGTGACCTCCACAAGTCTTTACAAACTAAACAAGTAAGAAAGATCTACTGTGTTATAAATATACATAGTACAATATACACAAGTCTGGTCTTACAAAATAAGAGCTTCCTAGTCCATAAAAATACTAACTGGACTACAAAGTTTTCTCAGTATTTAGTCCATTTGTCTCAAGCAGTCACCATCACAAATTCCTAAAATACTGAATTGTACCATAGCACAACAGCTTGTACGTGTTCACAATGGGAAAGAGCCCAACACTTCACCATAAAACTGATTTCTAAGCCTAATTTCCCACTCGGGTTTAGTGGTACTGTTAGTGTTTGCTATTTTAACATCACAAGGCCTTCACATGTTTCTAGACTGTGTTTGAACTATTCAAAGTGCTGAAAGTGCGATCGGAGAGTAGAGTTTTGTATCCCTTTTCCAGTACCCCCTTCTCTGGCACTGGCAACAACAGCCAAGGGTTCCTAGGTCTGTGAGGTGCAGAAGGCACACACTCATTTGTACATGCTCAGGGAAGTATTCACACACACACACATGCACTTTGCTTTATGGACCTGCCCCATAATATTAGGAGGCTTCCTCTGAGTAAAGAAATTCAAAAATTCCTTTAAAATGCCTTAATGCAGACACCTGGAATTCATAATGACCCTGACATGAACTGCTTAAAATGACTGTGAGATGGTGTTAGAAAAAAAAGGAGTTTTGGCTTTAAACTCAGGCTACCCAAGTATTGCTCTGGAACAGAGAAACACAAAGTCTATGCTCTCTCACTCTATCAAGCAAGGGACAGGTTACATTCACCACATGGTTTATCACAACATTTAACAGCATTTGTGAGCGTACACACACACATAACCCTTGGCATTTGTTCTACTGAAGGCCATCTGCAGCCTGAATGAAAATAAAACTATCTGAAGAATGTTTCAAGCATTACCCTTCTGTAGTTACACATGAAAATACAAGGAGTAAGAAAACTGAACTGTGCCTCTGCCAGAAAACAGATCACTGACATAAGTTAACACTGCCTCCTTTCCTCCTCCCTTCTCTACAGTGCTCTCCTGTGACATGCATCATAGTAGCTTGTACTGTTAAAAATTAAAAACATATCCCTCTTGACAAAGTTGACGAGTTTTTCTAGTGGGCACATTGGCTTGCTGGAACGTTTATAATGATCCTTGCAAAAGGAGGTCTGGAATGTGACATCAGCACCGTTGTACAGGATGCGGATAAAGTGTTCTTTGGGCCTCTTCCCATCCTGCCACAGCTCAAAAACTAATCTGGCAGCAAACCTGGGAAATCTGGCCTCTGTAATGCCCAAGGCACTAAGAACAGGTGACAAGGTGACATCATGTGCAGAGTAGAGGACAAACACTTCCTCCTTCTTGCCTTCTGCAATACGCTGCAGCCTATTGACAGTCTGGTTGAGGAGAGGATGAGTAGCCAACAGCGCGTACAAGAAGTAAAGTTTCTTTTCCTGTCTTTCTCTCTCATCCTCCAACTGGTGTCTCTTGATTACTTTGAAGTGTTCCATACCAATGCAGCCAGCTTTGGTACATGGAAATGAGACATTATGACAGAAATAGCACAAGAGAGAATCTATTGGGTTAGAAGCTCTCAGCTGCCTGGTGGGAATGCCCACAATCTTTGCCATATCCACGTATATTTTCTCCAAATTGTTGTTTTTCACCCGTAAGCTGTACTGCCTGCGCTGCTCCTCCTCTAGGTAGTGGTTTCTCATGGGACAGTCACAGCTTCCTGAGCAGAAAATGGTGCTCCACTGGTGCCTCATGTTAATTTTCTTCCAGTCAAAATCTGGCAGAAAGGTGTAGAGCAGGGCCAGTGCGCTCTGCAGGGTTCGGCTCTTCCCCGTGGTCTCCAGGTAGAGCTGCTTGGCTGTCCAGTCACTAGGGAGCAGTTTGTGTTTGTTGATGTAAATTTCTCTCAGCAGTTGTCCATTTCGCAAGTGTTGTACAACCCCTGATTTTGACAGAAATTACAACACGTGATTAGAATCTTTGCAGTTATGCAAAAAAAAAAATTACAGCTAGTAGCCTTACTGATAAACTTACAAAACTGAACTTCACTTATGATGACTGTAAAAAAAACTGTCTGAAACATGAGAGACTTGCTATTCTTCAGTATCTCTCAGATTCTAGAAACTAGCCTGAAATACAGAAAAGAAGTTTGTTCCATAAAGTTTTTTTATAATCTCAGTGGTTTAATATTAATTCTTTGGACTAAGACACAGACTGAATGGGTCTAACATGAATATAAAAGTGTTTTTGAATACTGCACCTCAGTCAGGTTTTCAGGCAGGCAGAGAATGCCGTGCCCCTGAAAATTTACGGCAGCCAATAAAACCACCAGCAGTCAGGACAGAAATACACAGAATGTAAATTAGTGTGTAAACTCACAAAACAATCATGAGGTATAGCAATTGCATCCATCTTCCTTCTCCATCTTCCTTCAGGGAGCATTTAAATTGCTTGATAATTTATGCCAAAGCTCTGCCTTTATCTAGCTGGAGAGTGTATCCTTCTCACGTGCCAAAACCTCTACCCCAGAATCCACATCTCTTGCACAGCAGCAAAGCAATAGGCCTGAAAACTTTATGCACTGGAACACCTCTGTATACCCTGCTGCAAGCCACAGGAGTCCCCAGATGCCAGCTCAGTGGCACAATCTGAGTGCCTGTGCAATTGCAGTGGTGTCCTGCCTTGCCTTCTCCTGATACCACTTTGCAAGACTTGACAATGGCCAAGGATTCCTTCCAAAGGGATCCCAGGACACACAAGGATTTGACAGGCACCAGATGTATAAGGCACTTCCACAGCACAAGCACCAGGTTTGGCTACTACATCAGCATCTCTCACAGGGGACACAGAGTCCCTTTGAATCACAACCCCATCAGTAAGAGAGCACCGGATCTTCCTCAGGAGGGACTGAGCAGTGCTGTTTGTCACAAGGGTAACAGAGGAGTTCTGAGGTGTGAAACAACATGAAAGAAAAGTGCTCTGACTTGCTAAAATGAATTTAAGAGATGCCATGATTGACCAGTGTGTAACAGGATTGTCAAGCTATAGGACAAAGCATGGTTTCTACAGCTGTTGCCACTTTTACAGTTGAGTTACATATCCCAGCATAGCTGAGGATATGACCAACATGATAAGCTTCCATACAAAAGCATTTTTGACAATATAAAGAGAATCAGAAGATGCTTTCTCAAGCAGACTGTGTTTAACAGAGCAGAGGATGAGATAGAGCTGCTAAGGGAACTCACCTGTCTGTGTAAGCTCTCCCATTTCACACAGGGAATGACTGGGGAAGTGAGGCAGGCTGCTCAGAGAACCATCCATTTGGGCTGCAGACCCTTTGGACATATGCTTAATGAAGGCTTCAAGCTGAGGATGAGAAGGTTTCCTAGAAAGATGAAAAACCAACATGTGAAAACTTCCAAAAGCAGCTCAAGAGAGTCAAGTATTCCAAGTATGTCAGCTCAGAAACTTCATGATGTGAAGTTATTTCCCACTGGGACAACATCTGCTCTTACTCAGGACTTTTGCAAGTAGGGAAAAGAAATCTAACTACTTACTATCCACCAAAGAACTACAGGAAAACAGATGTCTTGTCACGTTAAAATTATGATACCTTTCACTGAGTATTTTAGAGCCATTTTTGGGGGTTGCTTTAAATTCAGTCACTAATACTGTTATGAATTAAAATGAAAAAGAAAATATATTTTAAAAAATCCTTTAAAAACCCTCCAAACCTCTCTCATTTCTGAAGGACCAATGCTCTTTAACAGCATAGCCAAAGCCATTTACAATGTAAAGGGGTTCAAATAGAGTACTTTAAAGGAGATGACATTGAAGGAATTCTCAGATATTGTAATGTGCAACACTGACCACAATCTCTGCTTTTATTTCTACTTCCTTCAGCCTCAAATCAAATAGCACACGTAGTCTCAGTTATGTGGTACTGGAAAGCAGTACCCAGTGGCCTCATTAAAACGGGAATCATTGTTTGGGGTACTGCACTTTTATCCAGGCCAACACTACTGGCCACATACATAAGTAAGACACTCTGCCGTGGAAGCAATGAATGCAGCTGGAAGAGATATTCACTAAAATATCCAAGTTAACTCACTGAAACAGAGTTCAAGTCAGTGAAAGAATGCTTAAATCTCCCACACTGCAATGGAAATTTCAAATACACCTCAGATTCAGCTCGCTGTGGTATTGCTGCACAGAAAGCTACAGGTACAAAAATCCCAAAATGTAACCCAAAAGTAACCTGAACCTTTAAAAAAATCAATCTGTGATCACACTCCTACAGCCGAAATGCATTACACAGATGGGGACTTCCCTGTTAAATATCAGCAGTTATCAAAGGTTACACAGTCACCTCTCTAATTTTGTGCAGAACTACATCAGAAACTGCTTGGCAACCCAACTCTGCTCCAGATGGTTCTTGTCTTAATAGGATGTTCAACTTGAATACAGTTATTTTCATGTTGCTTAAAAAATATATATATAAAAAATAAATTTTGTCAGGGATCTCTTTCAGAACTCTGGGATTTGTGTTTACTGCTCATATTTACACTTGCTAGAGGATAAACTATGTTGATATAAAAATCTCAGGTCTCAAAAAGAAACCTGACTTGCAAGGCACACCAGAGGGAGCAGTAACACCACTAAAGCAGGAATAAGGTCTGGAATAGAAGTTTGCTGGGACAAAGACATCCATGCTTACTTAGAAGAGCCAACTGAGAAACTCTCACACATGAGAGGACCTCTTGCAGAGCTCTGCTCACACCCTGGCAGGAAAATATTACTATAATGCCATAACTGCCAGTAAGAAAAAATTGCAAAATGAGACAAAAAGGATAATGAGTTTAAAGATGAGCCTAATTTTTTCATTTTACTTCAAATTAAAGGAAAACGAACCAATTAATGTTATTCTAAATCCACAGATTCTTCTGTATATTGTAATTTTAACAGGGCAACTGAAGATTAGTATTTGCAAAGCAGAGAAAGGAACAAAGCCTGGTTTTTGTTTCTCAAGCAGTGGAGCTTCCTGTGGTACAATCATACATTAGAAGCTTACTCCAGCTCCTCATGAACATTTCCAACAGAACATTTTGTACATTGCACTATTTTCACAGCCCAGCAGTGAAATCTAAAAATGAAGAATTAAGTTGAGAAAATGAAATTACACCCATTAGCAAATGGCTTTTGAAGCTTATTACAGAGGTAGCAGCTGAACCACCAATTTTCTAAATTCTGAACTTTATAAAACTCTACACATGAATAAACTGACAATCAAAATTTTCCTTAAACTCTGTTCATTTAATTAATAAATTCAGCAAATACATGTGAAAGAAAACTAACAGAACTGCTTTATCCATTATGCTTCTTTTGCTGCTTTGCTTACAAAAGCCTGAAAGAATTCTAATGGAATCAGTGCTGATAAAACTGCCAGAAATCACTTGTGGGAAGAAAGAAAGGGAAGAAGAAAGAAAAGTATTTATCCGTACTTTGCAAAAGGATTTTTCTGAAAAATTGGTGGGCAAAATAAGTTAACTTTCAAGATAAAATTACAAAAGGGATGATAATTGATGATTTTATATTCAAGTGTATTGATACAGTATATTAATAATATTAGGCATGGAGATGCAAGTTACTTAACTTTGGATTACACTGGATTTAAAGTGAGCACAAGATAAGCCCATGCCTGGAGAAGTGCATTATGAAATATGACTGCTGGACATCTTTCTGAATAGGAATTCAAAGTTTACTTCTTGTGAAACAGCTATCCCTGTACAACTGGGCAAACACCTATTTTTCTTAGTAGCAAGGCTTGCAGGAGCACTCAGGCTGCCAGCTGACAAAGCATTCCCCCTCCCACCCCAAGACTTGGCTTTTATTTAGAATATGAATCCTCCTGTTGAATTGGCCAATTTACAGATGCTGCAGGAGATGGAGTATCCAGGCAACACGGCTGAGGCTGCTGGGGCTGCTGGAGCAGGAAGCAAAGGAAATTGCTCAGTTGTACAGTTGAAAAGACTGAATTATCCTTAAAATTTTATTTCCATAAGAGTAATCAGAAAATAAAAATTAACTAAAGAGATATCCTTAGGTAATTTTCCTGGCCTTACAATGGCAAGCTACCACATTTGCAAAAGGCAGAAGTATAAAAAATATTTCAAATTTTGTCAGAAAATGGAACAGCTTTTCATTTGAACCCACTAACAACAGCCACACTTTCCAATTTTAGATTGGTTCCCTTATTTAAAATCTGTTAATTTGCCTTTTAATGATTTTATTTGTGTACAACAGAATAAGTTTTATCTGTAACAAAACTGAGGATGCTTCTTTTCCCTCAAATAATTAATTCAGCTGATCTTTTTGTTATTTACAACCTAAGCACTGGGATAACAGATCCCAGATTGAATATTCTGGTTTTCATGCACTAGCATTAAAATGAACCACCATTTAAATCCTTAATCAACACTTAAATATCATATTTGCAAAGGTCTTAAAATGCTTTAATATTACCTTTTATTGCTATACTGTGACCAGTGTACATGGGAAGAAATATTGCACAACTATTTGAACTCTATTATGTATTTCTGCCCAGAACAGAGGAGGCATCCTTCAATAAAATTTCCTTTTTCCTTGAGGAGTTAATACAAAAATGCATGGCAAAAGCTGAGAGGAGCAGGCTTCTCACAAGAAGTTGCAGAGCCCTCAGTGCATCATTCAGTGAGTAAACATGACCCCACCAGGCTTCAGACACACAAACATGACTCTTCTGTAAGCATACAATACAAGATTCTGCCTGCAAGCTATCCCAAGAGCAAGTCCCTTTCTCTTTATCAAAAATGCAAAAAATCATTTTAGAACTTCAAGCAAAAATAATGTGTGTTTTCTGTGAAGTTCAAGTAGGCAAAAAAAAGTGTGAGATCAAAGGACTACTACAGTGTGTGCTTTTTAGAAAACAAATGAATGGAAAAAGCCACTAAACCCAACAATACATCAGTGTAGTCAACAGAAGAGATCCTAAGGCAGTAGTAGTACTGCTGGGGATTATTTATTCAAAAAGGTCTCACAGCTTGTACATTTTTATAACAAACTCCTCAGTGCTCCCCTAGCAGGGGGTATGAGAGGATCTGTGAGGTCCCTTCCAGCCCAAACCATTCCATGGCTCTGTAATTCCATCTCCTCCACTGCTGTCTGACTCTTTAAAGTCAGCAGAGGCCTCAGGAGCCCTTTCTTCACTGACCCTGGTCCGGATCCTACTCTGACCTCACTCCAAGTCAGATCCACACCCCCTTCAGCTCACAGTATGATACTTGTCTCATCTCCCACCTCCCAGCTCATTTTTGTGGCAGTTTCAAAACATGTGCATATGGAACCTAAAATTTCAGTATTTGTTACTAAGCTTCTTATGATTACCATCAACACCTCTCAAAATGTCTTCAAGTATATGCTAATTAACCCAGCTTACTATCAAATAATAGCAGTCTTCTGAAACCATTTTAGCATCTTCCAAAAAGCGTTTCTTCTCTCTCACATACAAACTCAGTGAATAAACACTGCATATTTTTTACTTCTGACACTATAAATGTGAGCTACATAAGGAAAAAATGTGTGGGATTAATTTCTTTCCCCTGTAAGCAAATACTACAATGAACAGATTTTCAAAACATCATTCCAGTAGTTTTCTTGAGGAAAAAAGTATGCATTATTTGGTTCCCTTTGGAAATTTGCATCCAGAACAATAAAAATTACAACAATAATATTAATTGAAGTTTTAGATGGAAGAAATCTCCAAAGCATTTAATCCATTTGCTTATATTCATTCCACACTTATATGTCACAATCCATAATTGACGAAAACCAAGCGTGACCTCAAGGCTATTTTGCATATCCATTAGAAGTCCACGGAGCTGTGGCATTATCTGCTTAATTAATGAATTCCATCAGCTGAATGCCAAGTCAAATAAAGAGCAGCCTGCATATGAGCAGCTTGCTTATCTGATGCTGTAAGTCCAGAAAGCTTAAACAAGCCAGACTTTCCATCAGACATCTCAGCTCAACTGTACAGCAGCAAGAAACCCTCAGTTCAAAGGCAGTTATTACAGACCCTGTCACACTCCCCATATAAACACATTGACAATCAAGCTCCAAATTTACATCACAAAGGAATATAAGCCTGAGAGCCAAACACAGCAAATAACTTCCTGATGCTGAAGTAATGAATGTTCCACTCAAAACAATGGCTTAATTCTAGCTTTATTCACTAAGGTCGGCTTTAACACATCTGGACAGAATGGTGCAGAGCCAACTCCTTTAATCTTTCTGCTGCCCTAAATTAGGAGAGATGCTCTTTTACATAAATTTTGTTCTTGAGGAGACAAGGTCTTTCAGTGGCTGTGAGTGGCAGGGATGTGTCATTTACACAGTGATGCTCTAATGCCCACAAATCAGTGAGAGCCATGGATGTTCCCCTCTGGCCTCCCCAGAGCCAGGCTGTGCCCTCTCAACTGCTCCACTTGGTCATTCTGTGTCAAAACCACGCTGCTTCTTTTCCTTTTATGGATAGTTTTTCTGACTCCAGGGCCTTCATGTTGTATTCCTTGCCTGAAACTCAATTGGAAACAGCTATAAAAGCTTTTCTGACAAATACAAAACTGAGGTCTCATGTGGCACACTAATATTGAGAAACACAGCTACTCATCTAACACTGTCACTTGCTGTTAACATCTTTTCAATAAAGCTTTCTCACATACATTCTAACACGACAGATATTAAGAAAGATCAGAAGATCAGAGCCTTAGGAACTCCAATAGAAATCTGGATCATATTTCTCTACTTAGTATTTCATGCTGAAAATAATCTCACCCCTTACAGGCAGGTCATTAAAAATGTTATCATAGCTATTAGCAAACAATTCATTTTCCATCTTCTTAGAAAAATTAATTTTTTATTAAAACAACTCCCACTCTACTCTATGGCAAAGATAACTGAAGTTTGGTCTCTTCTCTGCAGTTTCAGGAATGCACATCTCATTTCAGGAAGCTACTCAGTTTGCAGTGGGCATAGAGTGCTTCTGGGGTTAGGGACCTCTCAAGGAAATCCAGCTTGTCCTGAAGGATGTTGGACCAGGTCCCTGGATGACACCTCTTGACAAAACAGGCATTTTGGTGGAAGCTGAAGTGTGAACACAGAAAAGGAGCAACCAATGTCTGCCCTCTTGGGCTACCAGTGCACACAGTGCCCTCTTCTTCATCCACCAGAACCCCCAAGTCCTCTGCAGGGTTATTCTCAGTGATTCCTGTCAGTCTGTACCCATGTCTGGGATTGCCCTGAGCCAGGTGAATCTCTTGAACTTCTTGACCCTCTTGAGTTTCTCATGGATCCGCTTCTCAAGCTGGACACAAATTTCTTGTCACTGCAAACTTGCTGAGCGCGCACTCCATTCCACTGTCCATGTCAGGAATGAAGGGATTGAAGAGCACTGATCCCAGAGCCCTGAGGGACACCACTCACCACAGGCATCCATGGACACAGAGCTACTGATCACCTCTGCATCCATCCAGCCAATTCCTCATCCACTGAGCAGTCTACCCTTCCAACCCACATCCCTCCAGCTGGAGTTAAGGATGCCATGAGGGACCACCCTGGAAGCCTTACAGGACTCCAGGCAGATGACACTGGTCAGTCTTCCCTTGACCACCATCCCAGTCACTCCATCACAGAAGGCACCAGACTGGTCAGGCACATCTGCCCTGAGTAAAACTGTGCTGGCTGTCCTGGATCATCTCTTTGTCTTGCACTTGCCTAAAAATTCCTTCCATGAAGATCTGCTCCATTATCTTCGCAGGCACCAAGGTGAAATGTACCTTCAGTGTGGCATTAACACCTCCAGCACAACAGAGTGAGTCAAGAAATAATGTTCTTGCTTTTCTGGTGTGGAATTAAAGACAGAGAAGATTCCATGCCATTCTGGAGAAAGGTATTTATGGTCCATCTACACTGCTCTGTGTACCTACTGTGGCTCTTTTTCTGAGTAATGTATGCAGGAACAAAACAGACAGTCCTCAGCCATTGAAATCTCCACACCTGACACTGCTGAGGGGACAGCTGCATGAAGGGGTAGATTTGCCCAGAAGTTTTGCTAACATATCTTGGTATTTTTCTTTTAATTTTAAGTATTCAGTAGGTTTAGGTACGTCCTCTGCTGAAAAATCATCATCATCATCATCCTACTTAAAAGTATTTACATGTAATTAAACAAGCCATGGCAAAGGTTGGGAAATTACATCATCACTGGGCTTTTCTACTGCTGTACACCATAATTCATCTGCATCAGTGAGTAGAATCTAAACAAAAAAAGGAAGGTTCGGCCACAAAGAGCAATTCAGATAATATCTGCAGCTCTAAGTGATTCAGGTGTGAAAACAGTTTTCAGCAACCTACAAAGACATGATGTTAGACAAAAGCACTATACTGAAACAGAAAGGAAAATGCTGTTTTAGTGGCAGTTAGATACACATAACAAACTTGTGACAGATCTAAACAGAGAGAGGTAACTACAGGAAAGGGGTAGTTCTCAAGTAGAAAACAGCAGCACTTTCTGTTAACTTGTATTTTAATAGTTAAATGTACAACTTCCATTTTTTCCTGAATTTTGACATGAATCATTAAGGGGAAATTCTGACAGCCTATATTTCTGAAGAGCAGAAGAAAAAATAAATACAAATATGGATAAATAAATACAAATATATTATGGTAGTGCTGAACTGCCTGAGAGCTTTTTGTATTCAGATGAAGGGAAGAGATCATCTCAAATGATGCGCTTACATTTTCAAAATGTAGAAACTTATCTAAGAGAACGGCAACTTAAATATCCAACTAAACAGCTTTTGTTTTTTAAAGAAATAGGAAGAACTTACTCTGGTCTGTACTGGTAACATGCAATACCATTTTTTCCACAGAAAATACTGTGCACCACTGATCCAGGGGTTGGTTTTTTAAACCATGGCAATGCACAATGGTCAGAAGTCACAAAGTACTTCAGGCTGCACAAATTGTTTCCTGAAGAGGAAAAAAATTATTCTCAAGCAAAAAAAGAGCTTAGTAAAGACAAACTTCAAGAATTTTACCTGCTGGGCACCAACATGCAGTCGATGTCAGGTCTCTTTGTCTTGGGAATGGCATACAGAGGGTACCTATCGCCGTGTCGAATCAGCACTTGAACTGACACCAGCTTAAAATAATGAGGGGCATGACCTAAAGTGAAGAAAGGGAAAACAAGAAACAAAAAATTTACCTATATCCATTTATTTAATTATTTTTTTTAAATGTAGCTTTGAAAGCTTTGGTATTGCAATTAAAGAAAACACCCCTAGGAAATTATAATTTACCAACCCAAGAAATATTTCTCCTCAGATTGTAAGACAAGTTATACAAGACTGAGGTTCTTAGCATATCTCCACAGTACATCTGAAGTCCATCAACCACACAAGACACTACTCAACTACTCAACACTGAACTCTGTCAACACAATAAGGTTATTCCACTTGCATAATGCCTCTCTTCAGGTCCCCATCATAATGATGGATTTTGCAGCATGTCTAATCTGGATCTTTCTGACATACTAGTTTGTGATTTATTTGATAACCATTAGTAGGATATGCTAATGAAGGACTTCATTCAAACTTGCTGCAGCTGCTGTGGAGTAAAGAATGCAAATATGCCTTCTAGCTGACCATGTCTAATGGCTTGTAATTCCAAAATTAATTACTTCTGCGGCGTTTTTCTTCCTGAATTCAAAGTCAACTGTTTGAAATGCAGCTGATGTGCAACATGAATTACAATTCAAATATTAAATATCTATACCTCTCCCAACCCTTTCAGTTTTAGACCTATAGGTGACTATTGGCTGGACAGAACAATTTGCAAAAATCAAGACAACAAAGAGGATACAAGGGGAAGGGGAAGGGCAACAGCATGTTTTGACTGATTTAACAAATTCAGTGACCAGCTGGGATTTGCTCCACCTTCTCCAAGCAGCAGTGAACTGACAGTGCACTGGCAGAGTTCTCATTTCTAATACCAGCACAAAGAAAGCAGCAGCTAACCTGAGCTCTGCCCCCCAGCTTACCTTCCATGCTGCGCTCAGCGATGCTGGGAATATTGCAGTACACCTGAGCCTCGTACACCGGGTCTATGGCAGGAGGCTCCGTCAGCAAATCAGGCATTATTCTCTTCCTGCTCTTAGGATTCAACCCATCCTCCCTGACAGGGTTCACTGGGATTAAATGCACTGAAAGATACAAAATATACACCATGCACCTTCAGGAGACTTCAGGGACATAGAGGATTATGAATTTTTTATCATTATTTTTTAGTAACTATGCACAAAGATTCTGGTTTCATGAAAGGATGTCTCTCAACAGTATGCAACAACTTCACTGTGACTTTTTGTTTCTGATTTACATAGCCCAGAAGAGTTCTTTGACTAAGTCAATGCTTGGCTAAAACTTCAGGAGCAGACCCAAATGCAGAACAACTCTGGGTTGTGCACTCTTCTTGAAGCTGCTTTTCCTATCAGTCTCTCAGCACAAATCACAGAAAAAGTGCCACAATAGGTCTGGCTGTCCCTTATAATTTTAACTTAAAAACTGACATTGAAGGACATCAGCAGAAGACATAGCACAGTTATGATGAGGGTAGTACAAATCACTGGAAAACAAAGTAGTCAAGATTGAAGGACTGGATTATTCACCATTTCCCTCACTAATCCTTGCTCTTACATTGCCACCTTGTCAACCTTAAACAGTCTGGATTATCTAAAAAAACAAAAGCACAAAAAAATCTATTTCTTTATTTCTTTGAATGAAACTGAGACTACCCAAAAATATGAAACACAAAGAAATGCAGTAAACACATACAGAGGAGAAACTAACAGAAATACCGTCTTCTGACATGTAGATGAAAGTTGAAGCATATCTAAATGTAAGTTGTAATGTTGTAATGACTGCCTTAATGCGAGGGCATCAGCTAATTTATGAATTTTATCAGATTACACTTGTAATAACAAATGCCTCTATTATATTTTGTGGAATTTTAATCAGAAGCTTTAGAGGTGAAAAAGAGGAGGAGACGTTCATATTTTTAGCCCCTTAGTCTTCTATCTTGAGAGGAAAAAAATAAGAAAGAAAAAAGATGAGACAACAAATTTCAAAGCAAAACTTTACTAATTCTTCTGTGTCAGTTCCTCAGTTCCATCTTGACTCCCAGTTCCAATTTCAGAGATGAATTTGTTCCACAATAAACAGTTGTACAGACCAAGAAAACCAATGAAGACAGCAAACCAAAGCAAACACACATAGATTTTATGAACACATAGCCAGTAACAAACACAGGCTCTTCATTCTTACACTACAATACATTACACTTCAAATATTTTTATGTGGTTGCTCTTTGTCTGCCAAAACCAGAACCCAAGCATTTTCCACAGCCTTGCTAGTGCTGTTGACAAGGCCAATACCTGCCAAGTGCAGTGACTTGAAAGTTTTCACCAAGCTGTTTCAGGTTTTGCTTTCAGCTGTGTTTGGTGAGAATATTAAACTGTAATTTTGACTTTGGACACTTTAATTGTGGAGCTCAGCTGCCATTTCAGTCTTTATCTACCAGGCCCAATTTTTAACTCCTTGCTTGGACTCACATGGTTGTGAGACATTGCAAACCCCTGCCTAAGACACGGGCAGTAACACAGAGCCTTGGCAATACCTACCAGAGGTTGGGACCTGGGTTTTGCAGTACATTTGTACTTGGGGTATAAATCTCAAACCCATGAGTGTCATACAACAGTGACTGGACTGACACACTACAGACAGCACAAATTACAGGTAGATTCTATTGGCCAAGGTTCCAGGCCAGAAAAGGTTACAGCAACAATTCCCAGCTTTCTGCAATAATTCTCTCTAGAGCAAGCCACAAACAACACAGCTACTGCTCCCTAATGTCACAGACAGAGCTGGCTGAATAGCTCAAGTCAGCTTAGACACTGGAGTGCTTCAGCAGACAGGGGAACCCATAACCCAACAGCAAAACCTACAAGTTAACTCTGATCTTAAATGGTTGGGAGATTTAAAATCTAAATAAAGATCCTAATTTTTTCATCTAAAGCAGTTTTAACCACAAAAATCCTGAACAGATCCCATTTTTGCACTGAGACTATTAAGGGCAGAATCCAACAGATGCATACAGCAGCTTTTTAAAATCAAGTGCCAATGACTCCTGAGTCTGCAAACACCTTGTCTGCAGAAAGCAAGTCTCATTTCTAATCAAACCAGTTGAATAAATACCATAACACTGCCAGACAAATTGAAGAATTAGGAAAAGCACTAAATATTACAGAGAAGCACCTACTGTCTAAAATATTAAAAATTAAACTGATTATGAATAATATTGAATACTAAGAGTAACACTGAACACTAAGAATAAAATTGAATATTAAAAAGAACACCTGCAGGACTGCCAGAATACATGTTTGCAAATTAAAAAGCAACTGAATGAACACTTTTAAAGTGTCTCTTTAAGTCAGTACAGCAGCTATAGGTACAACTTGGGAATATTTTGTGGACTGGAGATGGACTCCAAGATTAGAAATATCAATAGGTCATGTCATAGCTGGTAAAACTTGTCCTTATTGTACAGTGAATATGCTTGACTTATACAAGGGAGAAGAAAAGACACATCACAAGCAGTGTTTGATTTTAACACACTGGAAATAACACATATTGGATGAAAATAATGGCAATCAATCAAATTACCTACTCAATTGGGTTGATTTAATGTAGCTAAATAGAAAAAGGAATTACATGAACTGGGCACCAGTCTCTGTAGTCTCCTAAAAATCTCTACCAGGTGCATATACATGAAAATAACAAGTATTTCAGAGCTGGGGGAATGGGGATAGGAGGAATGACAGGGGAGAATGACAACACAGGACAAGGAGAGATGAATCCCAGCTGGAGCTGCGTTCCCATAGCTCAGCACAGTCACGCTGACGATCCCACCCAGCCACACTGGTGCTCCTCAGCCCTTGGTAAAGCTCCTCAGAAGCTGGAACACTGCTGCACTTTCAGACCTTTGGGATGAGGATCCCAAGTAACACATCCTCCCTTTGTATTTCTGGCTGCTGAAACAACAGAGGTATTTTCCATGCTCTTAGTTGCTCCTCCATTATTTCCTCCTCTCCTACCATTCCCTGGACACTGTTAGTGCCTCGTGTATTTATGATGTTCTCTCCTTTCTCCCTCCCTCCTCATTTCAAGTACTTGGCCTTCATGCTCCCTTGCTGTGCTCATTTATCCCACTTCCCAGCTCTCCAGTCCTGCTTCACACTCTCATCCTCTCCAGCTCCCTTTGCACAGAAGGCTCCATTTGGTGCTTCATGTTTGTACTCCCTGTCCCACAGAGCAATTCTCTGAAGCTCTTTGAAGAAGAGCTGACTGTCTCTCTGTACCCAAGTATTTTCCTGCTGAAAGTCCTCCCCTGCAGCGTCAATGCCACCTCTGTCTCCCTCATGGGTTTTCTGGTTCATTTGTAAGGGACAAAACTACAAACAGTATTGAACCGATACAGCTCAGAGAGAAAAGGAAAAAAATAAATAAAAATAAACGTTTAAAAGCCCCTCACATGAAGCTGAAATTTGTTCTTTTTTTCCATACTCAGTTCTGCTCTTCCAGCTGTAAATCATTACAAGGTCAGAACACTGCTAAACAGTTTTCACATTGTTTTTTACAGCTTAGCAGTATTTTATGTGAATTTCTCTATTAGTTCACAGTAACATGCACTTGCCCAAAACATAAGTCTGCCAGTGTGCACATAGTCATACTTAAATCTAAGATTAAGAGAGGTTTTGATCAGGGTTTTTCCACTGCTGTGCCTTTCAAAGCTCATGTTTCACTACAACAGGAGTACAACAATGTAAACCAGAAATGCAACAGATGATTTTGATGTGCATTTAGCACAGCCAGATCAGTTAATAAAATCTGAAACATATTTCATCATCTAACTGGAACCTTTGCCAGCACTGAAACTATAAAGAATATGGACATATTATTACAGAGGTAGCTTGATAACAGAAAGGGATAGAGGACACATTTTATTTCCCAATATTCATAAACTTATTTTTGTAACTAAAGAAGCTACATAAAAACTACTTTGAAACAATAATTTTGGAAAAGTTATAGTGAGGGGGAAAAAGCAGTAAGTTACAGAAACAATAAAAGGAAAGAGTTCAATGCAACTCTTCCCTGGGTCCCACCAGACTAGAATCGTTTGAAACACGAAGTAAAACTAAATACATGGGCTGGTATCAGGCAGAAGTAAGACCTGATGGAACAGTCAAACAGCAGCTGCTGCCTTGTGAGACAGAGAGGCACTGGTCACACAGGATTACACCTAAACACTGCTGTAGAATCACTCCTTCAAGAATTCCTGCACCTCCAAACTCAGATTATTTTTTTAAGTCAACACAATTTAAAAGAAATAAAATCCAAATTCTGATACTAAGTTTAATTAGGAAAAAACCTCCAGGAATCTTTACTTTAAATCACATCACAGAACCTGAAGACCACATTCTAAAATGAACTCAACAGCTTGACTAAGAAATGTGTTTAAGAACAAACCCAGTGGCATCTCAAACACTGTGAGTATGGTTTTATTTCCAGTGTACATTAATTAGGACCTATTTAAAGAGCAAAAAGTTAATTGTATGACTTCCATACTCACTCCCCCCGACCAAGCTCCTGAATGCCACCAAATCTATAAACCCCCAAATATTAGACAAGTAGTTTCCAAGTAAGAGAGACTCAGAAGTGCTTTCAGTGGATGATCATAACAATTCCTACACAGGAACTAATCCCCTCTGGAAAAACGTCGAGTTTACCAAATCAGGCATTGTGCTCAGAAGCCCAAGCAGGGAGCCAGATCCTCATCAGGGCTGCAAAACTGACATGAATTTGACAGAATTCAGTACAGCAGAAAACCAAACACACAAAGTGCAATTCATGTAGAAAGAACACCAAATTAAACACTACATCACTTCATTATCAATTTCTCTCCCTCCTGCAGTCCTACTTTCAGCTTGAGATACAAAAGGTAGCAACACTGTTTATCAAGAAGAAACATCTATCCTTGAAAAAGAATCAAGAATATTTACCTAAAATCAGAAAGACAGGCAGTAAAACCAGTTTCCATTGCTGTTTTCCCTTGTAGCTCCAAACAGCCTGAGAAGCAGCAGCACAAGTAGCCATGTTAGTCTCAATTTTCTGACTTAAGAGAGAGCTGAAGTTTTATCATTTATAATACAGAAGGTTCTTTCAGCCCCATGCAAACATACTATTTAAAACTGTCAAATAGAAATGCAGCCACACAGCAGAAATGAAAAACAGCAAGCCCACTGTAAGTAACCTTATGCTGACGGGTAAAGAAAAGCAAACGCACAAGTTAGAGAGCACAAAAAGTTATTTATCCCCTTCCACCTTTCCCCCCACCCCCTTCTGCTCCTACCAGGGCAGTAACAAGGCTGCCTAGCACAGAGCAGAACACTCAGCCTTCTCAAAGTCTGGTGATGAATGTGGACTTCACAGACAGAATCATTAAGGTTGGAAAAGGCTTCTGAGATCATTGAGTCCAATTGTTAACCCAGCACTGCTGTCTTCACCACTAAAACCTGGCCCCAAATGCCACATCCACACATTTTCCCTCATATCAGTCTGCAGCTCTCCTGGCACAACTTGAGGCAATTTCCTCTTGTCCTGTTTCTTGATACCTGGAGAAGAGAATGACTGGCACTCTACAAGCGCCTTTCAGGAGGTTGTAGAGAGAGAGGAGGTCCCTCTGAGCCTGCTTTTGTTCAGGTTAAACACCCCAGCTCTCAGCTCTTCTAGCTGCTCTCTCCTTGAAAAAAAAAATGGAAGCTAGACCAGGATACTGTACAGAACAGCCCAAAAGAGGCAGGAATTCTTGAAAACAACTGAGGTGGGGGGGAAAAGGTGAAGAAACAATCTGGAAAAAGTAGCTAAGGCACACACAGGCTGAAGGGCACATCCTGCAACACTGAAGGTACACTGCCCATGGAGAAATGAAGCCACCTGAGCACAGCACTGCCAGAGCTCTGACACCCTGAGACCCTGGGTATGACCCTGCAAGTCCCAGGTCTGATCCCTGCAAACCCCCAGGTGTGGTCCCAGAAAACCCACCCTCATCCCCGAGCAGCACCCCCCAGGAGCAGTTTTAGAGCTCTGCCTTGGACTGCAAATGCACATTTGGGTATTAATGAAGTTCACATGTGCCTGTGTGACACACAACCCACCTTTCTCATTTTCTGCTTTTGCATTGCTAAACAAAGGCTTTGACTGGCTCAAAGGTAAGATCTGTATTAACAGCAAGGCCTTCATCCATAATGCATAAGGCCACAATCACTAATGTGCTGTATTTGAATGGTGAGTAATCACACAAACAAAAAAAGGCTTATTAACCTCACACTGGTCAAACTGTCAAGAATTATTCAAAAAAATAACCATAAAGGTCTTTTGAAAGGCTTTCTAAGCCTGTGAACGCAAGTTTCTAATTTTAGATTACACAAGTTTCTAACTTTAGATTTAGTATTTATATAAAATATAAATGGAGCTACTAAACTTCTACAGTCTTAAATTTTCACTGGCTTTTAGTTTATTAGAATGTGTAGCTTAATTTACAAAAAAACACCCAGTAATTTTTATTGTAAATCAAACCTTTCGCCCTACAGAAGCTGAAGAGGAATTTTTTTATTCAAGATCTGTGCACACTGAACCTACAAAGAAGTGACAATCCTCAGTGTCTTTTCAGTCTCAATCCCTTAACTACTTTTTTCACCACAAGTCTGCTTCCTCAAGCATTTTCCCTTCCATTTTCTCCACTCTTGCTGTGTGTCCTGCCTGTTGAGGAGCAGGGGGAAAAGGGTCCCTCAAGCACAGATGTGCTCATGGGCAGCCACAGCCCTCTCTGAACTACACAACAGGCTCTGAGCTTGAAGGTTTTCTTCCCACAGTGCTGCTAAATTCCCTGAGCACAATTACAAAGGAGAAAAAAAAAAAAAAAAAGAGTGAAGGGAGCTATGAGGGAGGTGGGTAATTGAGAAAAAAACAGTGGGGGATGGAGGAGGGCACAGACTTAAATTTAACCCGGAATAGCAACAATGAAATGCTCTGCTTTAACAAACCCCTGAGAAGATAAAGGCGGCTCCTTGGAGTGCAATTTCTCCACAACATTTCAGCCTAGCAGTTGTGTACATTCCAAGGTGACACAGGTACAACCTTCAGAGTGCAGCAGAGGGGAGCCCTTCCCTCCTTACACACCTGAAACGTTACCTGCCCTAACTCTCAACATGGGAACAGGGCAGGAACTCCCAAACTCATGGGATTCGCTAAGCAGCCAAATGGGAGCAAGCAGAGACTACAGATCCCCTCTGAGTTTCCAGCAGTTTGCAAACACTCAGCACCAGTGGTGAGTTATGGGCTGACATGTGTGCCCAGACACACACACCTATTTAACCCACTCAATTTTGTGACTGCTGCTGCTGTTTTTCCCTCTAGTAAAAGAAATCATAGTAATTTAGAGACTTTTCAAGCAGTCTTACAGCACAGTTCTATTGCCAGCAGCCTACATGTCACGTTCTAGGACAAACTTTAAAAAAATATTCACAAAGAGTATTTAGGTGTAGCAAGAAAGTAACAAATATCATTGAATAAATATTCTTTTCATGGCAGTGTTTCTAATCAAAAGTGCTGAAAAATGCTTGCTACAGCAGCCTTGAACACCTGCACTTCATACTGCAGAGCCACCCTTCTGCCGTGGCCTTCAGCACAGCCTATTTTGACACCAGAAATTAAAATCCACTAGAACAGTTCTATTGATCCTATCAAATAAACATGGACATCTCCCTTCCTACAGCAAAAAAAACCAATTACTTTGGAAGACCATGAGGAATACTGCAGCAGACTTGTGAAACAGAGCATCATATTTCAAATTCTTACAGAGAAATTTTAACCTGTTATGAGAAATTGATTAAATTCACATAGTTGGGTGGATGCGTGTCTATTTCGGTGCACGCATCTTTGTTGGGTAAATTTCTGCATTACTTAGGTCAATATCAGAAAAAATGCTGCTTTTAAAATTCTGTTAAGTGCTATGTTTATATTTCCTCATGTAGTTCCTCAAACTACATCTTCAGTTTCATAGTGACAACACAGAAGTAACAGTCCCATTTCCTCCCGCAATTGCTTCTTGTGATTTTATCAAG
This sequence comes from Passer domesticus, assembly GCF_036417665.1. NCBI lineage: Eukaryota > Metazoa > Chordata > Aves > Passeriformes > Passeridae > Passer > Passer domesticus. Next base: position 18,231,963 of record NC_087484.1, read on the forward strand.
AAAAGAGGTGAATTTCCCTTTTCTTTTAGCCTTGCAGCCTCAGTCACCACAGAGCCTGAAGCATCAGGTCCCTTCCTGCCCTTCTCCACCTGGAGAATTCAGCTACAGCCACTCTCCATCCGAAACACGCTGGAGATGGAGCAGGGCAGGCAACACGAGGAACCACTCTCCTCCAACTGGAAAATACCCAGGGGAAATTGGAAATAAAAATGCTGCTTCTCTGGTTAAAGTGTAGGAAATGTAAGTTTTCTGAAGCATCCTGGATATCATAGGTTCACTGACAGAAAATGGGAACTCAGGGAATCTAGGAGGCTGCAGATGGAGCTCAGCTAACCCAGTGGAAGTCAGATCTGATGAAGGGGGAATGAGTGTGAGCTCTAGAGTATTTAAATTTTTAATGTGCGTGTTTTGAAGAAAATCACAGACATTAGGAAGGAAAAAATACTTAACAAGCCTTAACACTGCTCTCCTGCCACACACAAACAAAATGGAAGCCTACACTCACACCCCAGCATGAGTTTTCTCACCACAGTCCCTGTTTTCTCCCACGAACAATACTACAGTTGCAGCTACAACTTGTAAGTGCATCTTAGCTTTTCTAATCAATCCTGGTATCATTTTCTTACATGAAATGCAACCAAATGCCACCTGAGTTTTCAGGCTTCTTAGTTTTCAGATCCCTAAAGTTTTCCACTGGAGATGCAAATGTTCCTATGGACAACTGAGAGCTACTATAAATAGGATGCTCTCCTCAGCTGCTTTTCACAGAGCTGGACAGAAATAGCCAACCCTCCTACCCCTTCCCAGGAGTGGGGCAAAGCCTACTTCTCTGCCTATTTTCTGGCTCACAAGCTGTGAACCTTCTTTAAAGATTTTCCTCATTTTGGGGCAATTATCCAAAGCAGCCTTGCCCATGGAGCCAGAGCTCACAGGTACTGACCCACGGCCTTACTCCAGATGAGAGTCAGGGCAAAAAATCACATTTCAGTATTGTGTGTTCATGTTCAAAGGTAAAATAGAACAACTACACACAACCACCATGCCTGGGAGCTTACCAGCTTTAAACACCAGTACTGCAGAGAACAGGTTTCTTATTTCCAGCAGCATTAGCTGCATGGCTAGCAGATTTTTTTACAAGGTCACAATTTGACTTACATGAGGAAAATAAATATGTTAAGAAAATCCTTTTTGCACCAAACACAACATGGCAGGCCTTGTATTCTTGTGTTTGAGACCTAATTTAAGCAGATACATTAAATTATACAATGTGTGCTTGCATTTATTAAGTCCAGATGTGGCTCTGAAAAGAGCTTTATCGTTTTAGGGGTTTCCCCCCGCCCCCCATTGTTTTTCACTGGACAATTCAGAAGGGCATATGGCACTGCTTAAACAGCTTCCAGGATTTTCAGCCTGACAGCAACAACACAGCAATGCTTACTGCAAATCTGAGCCTTTTCAAGCTCTAGAGATGACAATCATTTTCCACTTCTCCTCCCAAAGTGAAAAATTACTTGCTGTATTTTATTATCTTTTCCTACTACACTGAAACTCTACATGTAATGTTCAACACCAAACAGATTTATATTTTCATCAATTTAATATACTACTTTCTTTAAAATAAAGAACACACACACACGCTAAAGCTTTTCTCTCCCAGCATGTCACTAATTACCCCATTGCTTGGCTCTGCACTCGGTCTGGGGGAGTGGGGGAGGTTCCTACGAGACACCCAGACAAGCAGATGGATTTGCTGCTCTATAAACACAGTGCTCAAGTCACATCTTGCTCCTTCTCCAGGTTGCCCAGTGACAAGATGCAAAAGGAGCCCAGCAGTGACACAGGAGCTTGCAATGACACAGTTGTGCTGGTCCTGGCCCACCACAGCCTCGCTGGGGCTCCCAAATGAGAAGGGCAATAAACCACCAGGCTCTGGTGAAGTCCCTCCTACTGCTGAGAGCTGCCATGTCTCATCATGCTGTGAGAAGACTTCAGCTGTACCAAATCAGCGTCCTGAGAGCCACCAAACAAGGCTTAAATACACAAAGACTAAGCAGGGGGGAATTATGGCCTGGGCACGATTTTTATAAATACAGTAAATCCAGCCACTGCTGCTTACCCAACAAGACTCATGAGCACTCCAGTAAGATTTTAAAGCACTGCCCTGCTTTTGTCCACAGAACTCAGCACCAGCTAAATTAACTAATCCAACTGAATTGTCCTGGAACAGATTTTCAAAACAGCTTTTATCAGCTGTGTTCAGAAGCAGTTGGCAACTCTTCCCATTTCCATAGTATTGTCCCAAAATAAAGATCAACTGCTCTACACTGATACACACTGCTCTGAGTGCCTCTGCCATCCTTTTCCAGGGGGTGGAGACCTTTGCTTTTAGTTTGGGGTTTGTTTGGTTTTGTTTTTTTCTTTCCTTTTGTCCTGTACGATTCCCACAAATACAGGAGTGGGAAGCTGTGCAGCAGCGATTGCGACATGACTGAAAAAAGATGCTTGGCAGAGTTCACACATGAACTGAACACCAACACAGCAGCCAAGAAGATTCAGCACAGCAGAAGAACACACAGCAAAAAGTATTTTCTCAGGAACACGGGCTACAAATCCTCAGGCTTCAGTGATCCTTTCATCTACAGCAGCTGGGCATGATACAAAAATACACCCCATAAAGCAGAGCTCAGGATAGTTCAAGAGTTGCTCCTGTCCTGTTACCCAGCAATCTGTTGCTGACATGAGCTCTCCCCAGCTGAAGCCCTGTGAGTGCTCCCTGCACACAGGGGAAGCATGCACTCCTCTTTTCTATCATCCTGGATGCCTTTTTCCTCAGGGCTCTCCCCAAACTCAGAATGGGGAGACTCAGTCTCCTCAGACTCATCCCAAAATATTCAAAATGTCTTTTGACATTCAAGTCAACCTTCATTAGGACATGTACTGGAACATCCAGAATCCCAAAATACACAGGGAAAACAATGAAATAAAGAGACTTAAAATCACACCTTAGCTCTGCCCACCACATCTTCACAAGTATTGCTCCCCTGGTGTCAAACACCAAGGCAGCAGCTTTTGGGCTGCAACAAACTACATCAGCTCACTGGTAAAGGCCTATTCTGATCCCCTCTCCTGACCTGCTCCCGGCAGCATCCCTGCCTCACTCCTGGCTGGAGGCAGAGATCAGAGCTCTGCCAGCCCAAGGCTCAGGGCACCAAGTGCCTCATATGTCAGTGGCATCAGTCAGACACAACCCACAGACATCTGGCACTTCTCTACAGCACTGTCCTTCCAAGATAAAAAAACCTTACAAATTCAAATCAATATTTTCACTACTGCATTAAATTAGCACTTTTCTGTTTCACATCTAATCCCAACTGCTTTCTGTCCACAAAGTGACCTGCTCAGGGAAGTGATCTCAACACCATATGCCACTGCTTACCCAAGCCAAGCCAGCTCACTTGTTTGTCCTTGTCAACACCAGGCCAAGGCACAGAAAGCTGCCATGGATTTGCCAGCAGCAAACCTAAAAACATATTTAATACAGTAGAACCTGACAGATTTTTTGTGCTGGGGAAGCCTTCCTTGACAGTCATTAATCTCAGGAATTCAGAACAGTGCTCTCTGGATCAGAGAATTATTGGTATCTTTGGGACTCTTGCCATAAAACAGCTTAAGGGAAGACAGTGAATCTTATTTCCTGTCTTCATTCAGCATTAATGTGCACAGTTGGTAAACCCAAAATTACACCACATATGTTTCCAGCTCTTTTAATTCAACCATCTCACAAAAGTAATGAAGAGAGATCACTTCCATTTTACAAGACTTCATATTTCACTGCAGCAAGTCCACAAAAGCCCCAGTCTTTTAAATACAAACTACTTAGACCCTGCCTCATTTAAAATAAACCACAATGCCATTTGGTATATAAGCATTGCTTTTCCCTCAGAGAGTGAGCTTTGAAAAGCCAAAAGGGAACTAATTTTGGGAACAGAGATTAGTCTTATTAGAAAAAACATAAGGCAATAAAAAACTGCCTCTAGGCATTAAAATCTTCAAAATCAACACAGTTTGAGACACTTTATTCATCACAGAAACTCCACATGCCCAAGAACACACAATAAATTTTTCAAAAATCTTTACAGTCGCGTGACAAGATACTTTGGATTAAGTCAGTCACTGTATCATTTCAGCAATGAGATCCCTGCAAAAGCACAGATAAAAGAACAAAACTGCCTGAAAGACAAATCATAAGAGAAAAATTAAAAGGACCAAGGAGAAACATGAACAACCGTATGAGGCATATTAAGCATCTTTCAGATACACACAGTGGAACCAGCACATCCATAAACCCCAATGGTTTTCAACTCAATTTGCAGCAGCACAGTGGGGATTAAGGCAAGAACAAAGGACAGCTCAGAGAAACAAACCTATCATCAAACATGAAGTTGAAATAACCCTCCACGCTTTTCAGAAAACTGTACATGGGCTAGAAATAGGGAAAGCACAACTGCATTATACCCAGCGACATTTAAGTAGTTTTCCTGGTACTGTCCTGCTGAAACTCTACTCACAAGGAGAGAAGGGAAATTTGGGTCAGAACATTCTCTGATGAAGATGCAGAACCCAAATCTCAAACAAAGGACAGCAAATTATTAAAGTATGATTAACTCATGTGCAATTAATAGATAACATTGTCCTAAAAGGCCTGATAAAAGTAAAATAAGAGACATAAAGCTAATAAAGTGTGAATGATTGTGAATTCTCAGAAAACTGTTCAAAAGTTAGAGTGGTCAGCAAAAGATTAACAAAAGGCTCCTCCTAAAACAAAGCAGAGTGACAGGGCTGTGTTTGCCTTCTCAGCTTAAGACGTCCAGGTTTTGTTTTGATGCCATCATCTCTGTAACATGAATAAATCACCTGACCTACCACTACAGAATCAACTGTACAGTAGCCTTCAAATATATGCCTTAACACTTCATATCAATTCTGCTAAAATACAGTCCAACTAACCACCATGGATGAAGTCAGAATATATAGTTAAATAAAAATTATGAAGTTCTGTAGCCTGACAAGTAACTTCTGCTAGTCAAGCCCTGTCTCAAGTGATTTAAACTGACCTATATTTAAAGCAACTACTTTGAAATGATTGCTCTATTTTTGTAGGAGAAAGTAAGACTGTCCCATACTACCATTCTCAAGCATTCATCATGTCTCCTTTCCCTTCAGGGGTTCATTTTGTGGACCGATGCATTATAGCACCACTTTTGAAAAAAATCACAAAACAGTTATTTAAAATGCCAGTTACAAACACAAAAAGGATCTTTAACAAAAACATCTGTATTTAAAGTCAGTTCTCTTCATTCGCTGCTAAAATATACAGAGCTTTGGATTTATTATTTGTGGGTAGTTTTTCCCTTTAATCTTAAATTCAGATTAAATTAGCACTTCTAAAAAACAAAACCCAGAGAGACTTCTCATGAGTGGAAAATTTGCCATGCTTATGAGCTCGAAGGCAAAATTCATGAAGGGAGTTATCTGTTCTCCTTTTAATTTCATATGCTGGTAACACATGACAAAAACAAGTTCTCTACATCAGGAATTCTAAAGCTGTGGCTTTTTAAACATAGTTACTTGTACACAGCAGCAAAATGCAATACCCACCCAAGGAGCCACTGCCTCAGGGCTCTGGCTCCCAGCAGGGGCTGCAGGAAGCCTTGGTGAGGATCTCAGGCTAGACCCCAACACCTCAGTGCTGCATGTCCACACTGTCCTCACCAAGTAAGAGCTGCTAGCAAAGCTCAAGCCAGTGAAATAAAACTCTTCTGCTTTTCTGTGTGGAAAATCCCAATTTCTGTTTCCTGTGACTCATCTTTAAAACCAAAACCTCCAGTGCGAAATCAAATGACAGAAAGTAGAGGGAAATTATTACTGGAACAGCAAAATGTCACTTCCAGACATGCTGATACACCAACACCCAAGCATGACCCATCGAGGCTGAGAAAGTATTTTTTAAAAACCCCAAAAAAACCATAAAACAGCTCTCCACACTTTACACAGGAACCAGCACCCTGCTGGGGCAGTGGCCAACATCCTAAAAAGCAGTGGCACTCACCAAAATTCTTTTTTATCAAAAGGCAAGCCTATGCCACTGATCAAAGTATCCAAGTATGTAGGAAAACAAACTCTAAACCAGAAGAGAAGCTCCATGGGCAAGAGCTGCCGGAGAGCCAGAGCCCTCAGAAGGACAGTCTGGAATGGATGTCAGCCACAGGGTTATAAAAAGCATCCCTGTAAAAAAAGGATGTTTTCCCACTATCATTTTAGTCCTCTTCTCTTGACTGTTACTTTTTGCCTTGGGCTTTCAGTAAATACAAAAAAAAACCCTTAAAAACAAAGTAAAACAAAAGCATTTACTTAATGGAAAAAATTAATTTACATGCCTTTGATTAGAGAGCAAAAAAATCATTGTCAAGCACATTTTAGAGTGTACACATGGCATCCTAACAGATAGCTTCTAAATTGCCTTTCCATTTGGTTTAGCCAAGGTTTATTCAAGGAGACCCACCTCGAGGCTTCTGCTGCCAGTCACAGATGTTTCCAATGTAATGCAATGAAAGGCCTGTGTTTGCCCAGTAATTGGGTTCTCAGGTACCAATCCTTGGAGGAAAAAGAAAGCTGCTCTTCAGACCTACCTGCAAACTCCTGTTCCTGAGCTGACCTAAGGGCTAACCAATGCAATTAACATTGACAGGGTCCTAAATTCTGTCTTACCTCCTTAGTTTGAGGCTGCAGGAGCACAGCAGGATTCTGACACATCCTTTGGATGCAGGTGCACTGCCATCCTCTGTCCCTGAACTGCAAGAATTGCCCCAGCCACTGCACTGACCTTCCCTTTGCACTGCTCTAGGCAGTCACACAGCACAGAGCAGGAAGAAACACCTCAGCCACTGCAATCTCTTCTTCTGGCCAAAAAAGAATGAAATATCCCTACATATATTCTGTTTGTACTGAAGGAAAATGTCCATTTTTAGTCAACAGCCTTATAGATAATATTTACAGAGACAAAAATACACAGTCTAGCACAGGTCATCTTTCCATTCTGCAGTGTTTCTGATAAAGTGAAACACTGAAAACTCTAAATAAAAAAATTGTAATTACATTTTAGAATAGCCTTAACTGACAAGTCTATCAAAACCAGCTATCCTTTTGTCTCTAATGCTGAAGTCTTAAACTGTTTTACAACCATGACCATTTACATAAACAAGGAGGAGAAAAATAAAAACACGTGTGGACTAATAAACACTATAAGAAAAATACTTCTCTACTCTTTTCTGTAGATTTGGCCCAAGACATAAAACAAGAGGGAAACAATGACAATTCCTAATAAAACTTTAATATGCCAGTCATATTTGGTTTGGAAGTCAACCAGTTTCCAATCCAATGGGCTTCCCAAACAAAAATGTTCCATTGATATAATTATCCATTAGAGACATCAGAGTATTCTTCTAGCCAGCAGTGGAACATTTTTTTCATGTTAACTTTTAACACTTTCAATTTCCTACCCTGTTTAAAAATTCAAATATGTACAAAATCCAGTGGCATTTGCCATTCAAGAGAGGTTCCCTCTGTTGCTGATTGCTCCAGGTTTAACTCTGTACAATGCATTAATAGTTAAACTGAACTTGAGGGTGCATCTGCCCCCAGCCCTTTGTTTTGAAGTCCAGGCCACACAATTATATTAAAAAATATGCCTAAACTCCTTGTTGAAAGTCTTCTATGTGCCTACTAGAAATGGTAACCAAACCTGAAAAAACTCTGAACAGGTATTAAAATATCCTAGTAAATTTTCAAATGTGTCTCAAATGCATTTCACCTATCATCCACCAGGAATGTTCAGGGAAAAAAAAAAATATGGCATTATTTATCACAATAGAAACACAGAGTTTTAAAACAGTAGGACTTCCTGAAGCCAGTTCCCTAACCCTACTGCTCCTTGTGAAATTGCCAGGAAAGCAGCGAGCCCCTTGGGGAGACAGAGCTCAACACACACCCTGGGCCTTTTGCTCCTGCTCAAGGACATGAAGAGCAGAACCAGCCAAGTGCCCCATTGCCCAAAATGTACAGGACACAGGACCCTGGCAGGAAGGAGCATGTCTCACAGGACCCACAGCATCACATCACCTTGAAGAAGGACTGCTAGAGTTTAAAAAGAGTCTCCAGCTGTGCAGCAATCTGCCCACATGTCTCCTTCCAGCCAGGATAAGGAGATGAAGAAGATGCAGCTGGCATTTGATGCAGCCAGCCAAGCCAGCACACACACATGACAAACATAAACAACTGCTCCAAGAGGTGCCTGCCCTGTCCCTGGGACAGAGCTGAGGGCAGAGCTGACCTGGATCCTGGCCAGCTGCTCCATGTCCACCCACTGAAACTGCTGGTGGGAGAGAACACTTCCAGCTCTCAGAGCTGTTCAGAGAGAGTTTGGGGGAAGCTTTCTCCATGATCTACCCTGTGAGCTGAGCTGCTAGGGTCCACAGAAAGCACCAGCCTTGTGGTGAAAACAGCACAGGAAAGCAGACTACAGAACTCAGAAACCACAAGGGAAGAGAAAGGGAGCAAGAACAACCAAACACCACAACAGGGGACAGAGCTTTCTATCAATCATGGGTTCATCCCCAGCTATCAACACTGAAGATTCTGAGGTCCTAGCCTGGTTGTTTTCCCCAGCATTTTTCTCCTTGTGTCTGAACTCGATACGTGACAACTATTAGCTCTGAAACAACTGCCTCAGGAGTTTGTCTTACAAGCAAGGACAGACTTTCTAGGACTGCTCACACGACCACCCACCACCTCCACCTCATCGTGGCTGCAGAAATCACTGCTCATAAAGCAGCTCCAGGTCCTTCCCATCACAGCACATTAAAGCCAACCAGCATCCTTTTCTGTTTGACTGGGTGGCAAACTGCTGCAAGCAATTCCTGAACCCTCACAGCTGAAGCAGGAGCCAGACTGTGACCTTGTCAGCCATCCCAGTGTGGGCTGTTTGTAATATTGAGTCAGAACCTACAGAAAAACAGCTGAGCTTGCCCTTTACTACTCCCTTTGCTTCAGTCAGCTACAGTTCAAAAGTCTGGCTTCAAATGCCACAGTTCCACATGTGGATAAGAGGGATAAAATATCAAGCATTTACAGGAGTTATGCTCTGCTCTAAAGCAGAAGTTTCAAAATAGAAAATATGTATCACTTGTATAAGTACACACTTAGTGTTACTGTTTTGCTTCTATAAACAAATTTATTACAGAAAGGAACAGACATTTTCAACATTTCATGCTTAGAAAAGCAGTAGCATATTTTAAAATTACCAGCACTCCTCCACAAAGCTGTGCACTGCTTGCTAACAGAGATTCACAATCTCACAACAGCATAAAACATTCATTTCCACTCCAAATGCTTCAGGAGGTACCTCCCTTCTAACAAAACAAATCAGTGGCTTGGGCATTTTCCTTAGTCTAAATGTATAAACACTCATTTTCATTCCAGGAACATAAACCATATTATCAATCATTTAGGCCGGGAAAGACCTCTAGGATCAACACCAACCATTAACCCAGCACCACTGTGTTCACCACCAAACCATGACCCCAAGTGCCACATCTGCATGTCTGAAATCCCTCCAGAGATGGTTCCACCAGTGCCCTGAGCAGCCTGCTCAATGCCAAACCACCCTTCTGGTGAAGAGATTTTTCCTTATACTCAATATAAACCTCCTCTGGCACAACTTGAGACTATTTTACCTTTTCCTATCACTTGTTACCTGGGAGAAGAGACTGATCCCCACGTTGTACAACCTCCTTTTGGGTAGCTGTAGGGAGTGATAAAACATCCCTGAGCCCCCTTTTCTCCAGGCTAAACACACCCAGCTCCCTCAGCCGCTCCTCATCAGACTTGTGCTCCAGTGCCTGCACCAGCTCCACTGGGGAATTGCTCCAGACCCCAGAGCCTGTCTTGTCATGAGAGGTCTGTAGCAGGATGCTCTGCCTAAGCTGTAAAACAGCTCAAATTTTACTCTATTTGCTAAGAAGTTTAAGTGCTGGATGGAGAAGGAGGGGTTCATGCTAATTTTGGTGTCGAAGAATGCTGAGACCAGCCAGACTCACCAATCCCAAAGACCAACATTCTGAGGATGTGAAAAAACATTTCCTGACAGAAGCAGGCACTGATGAGGCTGTGACAAAGTTCCTGATAAAGCAACAACAGGTGATAGCACTGGTAACTCACCTGAAGCTGCTGAGCTGCAGGCTGCCCAGCTGGCACAGCTCACCCAGAAGCACAAGGCAATCCAAGAGAGTTTTGGTTTTGCTGTGGAGATGAACTTTGCTCCAAGTTTGGACTAACTGCTCTACATCCTGAAGCTGGCAGAAGCTAAAGTATCAGGCTACCTGAATGTCTTGGCTCCCAGTGGACTGTACTGCAGTTCTCATGGTGTAAAGGTCTCTGTATCACTGTTGGTATTGGCACTGAGCTCCACCTTGGCTGCCTGCTGCAGCTTTTTAAAGCACTTCTCAAACATCCTTATCTCTAGCAGAAATGTTATGTTCTAATTAAGCAGAAAACCATTTTATCTTTAGATGAAATGTGATTCACTCTCCTAAATGCCTACCTCCTCATCTCTAAATAAAACTCATTTAGTTAACAATTCAGTTTCATGTTTCAGCTGCAGCTCCTCCAGGACCTTCACCCTATGCACAATTCATAACCAACCCTACAGCATCAAGGGCAGAGCTATAACGAGCCTAAAGGGCAAAACAAGCTGCAATCAGACCCCTAGCTGATGCCCAGAGGAGCAATTCAGAGCCACAGGTCCCTTTATGACACGCAGACGAGTTTAAGCACACTAAAATAACAGCAGAAAACCACGAAGTTTCTTTCATCTTCTCTCCCTCCCCTTTTTTAAGCTGTCATGTGCAAAAGACACATTCTAATGTAATCTTTTGGGTTTGGGGGTTTTTACACTGTGCAGAAAAAAGCACAGCCCAGAAGGACTGTGCTCAGCAAAACACAATGAAAGGTGACAACAACAACAAAGAATGTTGTCCTGTCCTGTGGATATCCTGTACTTTTACTTGCCTTCTAACAGCAACTCACTACATTGCTGTGCATTAATTAGTACAAACCACATTCTCACAAAGCATGGCTTTACCTATGAATGTTCTGCTGCAGCAGGTGATGATCAGGCACAGGGCACAGTGCCCACCTGCACTGCCCTGCCTTCTGCACCACGTCCTGCTCAGCCTCCAGGGCCCTCTGCACTGACCCATCTGAAGCACACTTTTACAGTTTTAACACTGTTTTACAGCAGTTTATCCGCTCTTGAACAAACTGACCACTTCTGATGAACCAATCCAAATGCCTGAAGTTCCCTGATGGGAGGGTACAAATCGGGAGAAGTTCCAGCACTCAAACCTCTCACAGCAGTTTCCTAAATCCCATCTGGTCTGATGCAATGTAAAATAGGAATTGCAGCAGTTTTCACTCCAATGTCGTTTGCCTACTTTCATGGAAGGATTCAATCACACTCAATTACTTAACTGCACTACAAAATGCAGATTTTTTTTTTAATACAGTAGCCTGATTTGAACTCTATAGATCATATAAATTCCTACACAGTACACAAAAGTATTTCTTACTTTTTTTGGAAAACAAGCAAACAAAAATCCTTACAAACAAACAAAAAACCCAAAATAAACCCCTAGTATTTCAATAAAGAAAGAATGCTTAATCATCATGTAATCATGGCAATTTTAAACACACTTATAGACCACCATATGTGGAAAACAAAGCATGAGGACACTTACAGAATTGTAGACTGAGGCTCAAAAAGGCTAACAAGGCTGCCAAGGCCAGCAGGAACAGAAAACGGTTTCGGAAAAGCATTATTATTCACTCTGCTTGCTCTTCATGGTTTCATCTTCAGATATCTGTGGTTCCTGCAAACAACAAAATAGTGTCAAATACATATTTCAGATGTGGAAGCATCAGTTACTCTATAAAGGCAAGCACACGAGGCAATTCAAATTGGCAACAACAAAATGGAGAACTTGCCTTCACCCTAACAACAGTGTAATACAGGTAACTGTATTTCCACAACAAAACTTTTAGGTAAATAAAAAAGATTTCTATTTTCCATAAAATTAAGCTTGCTCCTGATAACATAGGGTTAATACTCACATTCACAATTCTTAAGATAATAAAGAGTAAAGCTGTCAGTCCCACTATACAGTAAACAAAAAAGTAATTAAGCCTCAGCAGTTGTTAGTCATTGCAAAAATAAAAATACAAAAAAAAAACCAAGCCCTCTCCTGAAAACATCCAAGCACACTTTTCCTTGCAAAATGACATCCTGAAGAGTGCAGAATCTGCTCAAGTGGCCTGTTTTCACAGATGTATGTTCTCCTGTGGAAAACTGCTCTATATAAGGGATGAGAGGGGGTTGCTCTCCCCCCTTACATGCCTTTTTTCTTTTTTAAACAACCAGCTGCTCTTATGTGCAAGAGATGCCTCCTCCTAGCACTGACAGTGTGCTGCAGGAAATTGGTTTGTCTTGAAAGAAATCTTCTGAGATTCCCAGATCCTTTGAACTGAGTTCTGTTTATGACTGAGAACATTCAAGCCTGTTGACAGAAAGTAACTTTTTTTCCCCTCCACCTTTCTTTTTGCCCCTGAACTTATTTCCTCACAGAAAGAGGCCTCCCTTTATTTTTCCTGCTTTTGAAAATGACAAGTCTTACATACACATGTAATTAACACATATTTGCTTACCAAAACTCTTCTGGATTCCAAAAACTAACCATCTTAGCAAGATTTTAATCTCTAAGTGCTGATAAAACCACAACCTCAAAATTCTGGTATTTTCTACACCACTCCCTTCCCCCCCAATTAATTTTCTTACTGGTATTTGAAAAGGTCTCAGGAATCACTGAACTTATTTTATCCACTGGGGTTTGGTCTTGAAAATAGTTGTGTGATTGCACTAAGTGAAATCCATTACACACATATATTTTGCAGGACTGAGGTCTTTCCATCTCATTTTACTTGGACAATTACCTTTACAGCTTTTGGAAACTGTGGAAAAATGGAAAGATCTGGAGATTCTGAGAAGCAAGAAACCAGAGTCATTACAGTATTTTTCCCAAAGGCTAACAGCACCATAAATGGCATGTGCAAGCAGTAATAAAAATAAAGTAAAAAGAGAGGGAGGGGGAAAGTTGGAAGGAACAATTTTTAATAGTTCTCAATTTCAAAAAATCATAGCCCATCCAGGAACATCCCAGTGAAGGGCAGGCAGAAGCAAAACTGAACTACACACTGCAATTCAACAAAGCTGTGAAGAATAGAAGGTAAAAGGATTAGTTTATGTCAAACACCAGGAGAGAATAAAGTAGTTCAACCAAACAGATGGGACAACAGAAGGAACCGCAGGAAAAAGCAAAAAATAGACTTAGCAGGAAGGAGAAGGTAAACCTTTTAAAAAGCTCTCAGGAACAAGAGGTCTTGTGCAGTCTACACAGATTAATACTGTTGTTGCACAAAATAAAGCTGCCACAAAAAAAGAAAAAATTAAAGACTGAAAAATGGGAGATCTTACACACTTCATATTAGCAAAATATTTTCCTGAGTAAGCTTAATGAGCTTCAAGCCTTAATTGCAAGATCAGAAGCTTTAAAACATTGAGTGTGAAAGGCATCATTCAAGAAATTACAGAGTGGAAAGATTTTTCTTTTGAATACACTTTGGCTTGCTAACAAATTAAAAGTTGCTCTGTTGTGACTTAGGAGGCATAGGAACAGCTCCTGCTGAGAGGCTGTTAATTAAAAGCCTGTCAACACAATTTGCCATCAGCTCCTCCTCGGCAAGGGGCTGCAGGAAGCAGGTGAAGGGATGTGAGACTGAGTCCTGCAGCCTCTGCTCCTCCAGGCTGGCACACGAGGAGCTCCCAGGGCAGAGCTCACTGGGCAGCACAATAACCACTGTGGGCACTCACTGCAGGGAGCATTGGCGAGCTAAAAAAAGATAAAGCATGGAGGGGGAGAAATAAAAGTAAACCAACCTTATCTTCCCACAAAACTATTTTTACATGCAGATGAAACAAAACAACAAACCACACAGCAGAACACATCCGGGGTGTTCAGGAAAGACAACCAGAGAGCAGGAGCTCTGCAGAGCATCCCCTGCTAAGCTGACACTCAGGCTGATCTTCACCTGTTTACCCAGAGGGCAGGTCCTGCCCAGCCTCAGCATCTCCACACCATGAAGGGATGATTCCATCAACAGCAAGGGCAATCCCACCAGCAGCTGAGAGCAGCACCTCGCTGCTGCAGGAACGTGGTTCAGAGCCAAGGAAGTGCTCACTGCTTTTGGAGGGCGCTGAGCACCACAGCGAGGTGAACTCGGTGCCAGGAGCAGCAGCTTCTGCCCAAAATGCAGTGATTGATGCTCGTCTCTCAGACAGGGAAGTTTAGATCAGATATTAGGAAAAATTTCTTCACAGGCTGCCCAGGGCAGTGGTGGAGGCACCATCCCTGGAGGGATTTAACAGACCTGTGGATGTGGTGCTCAGGGACACGGTTTGCTGGTGGGTTTGGCAGTGCTGGGGGAACAGTTGGACTTGACCTTTTCCAACCTAAACAATTCCACAATTCTGTTTCTATAAATACAGTAATTGATAAAGATGACCTTTACAACTCCAAACATTTCAGTCACACTAATGTTAAACGTGACACACTTAAACAGTTTAGAAAATCATAAGGATAGTCATTAAAAAAGCATCCTGCATTGAAATGCAGGTAAGTAAAAGGTACTTCTCAGCCACTTTTTTGCATCATATCTAACTAATACCTATCTACAGAATGGAACTTTTCCTTTTAAACATAATCCAAAATCTCAACTCATCAAAACATGCCAGAATGACTCACAGCACTTAGAGCACCCTCAGTATTTACCTAATCTCACACAAGTGCTGGTGTAAGGTGTTACTGCAGGCTCACACAGAGGTAAAAACAGCCTTATGGTTGAAGGTCAGGCCTGGGAGTCAGGAAAAATTAGTAACTACCCAGAAATGCTGGGAGAGAGGCAGGCAGCCTGGAGCCCAGGCGAGGCAGAGCAGCTGGCAGCACTAACCTACATTCTGCCCAGCACTGGAGGGGCACTGCCAGCCAGGGCATCACACAGAACCTCCCCCTGGCAGCACCAGCAACTCAGCAAACCAGAGTCAAGGCATTTCTCGACTGGCTACACTTCTTTGTAAGTCAGGTCCTGAAAATAACTTTACATCAATGCTTTCAAAGCAGTTGTGAGATTACATGAGACACTAAACCAGGACTGCCAAACTCCTGTGCCAATTGACTGATGCTGTTACATCCTCTAAATCACCAGCATCATCTATAATACAAACCTACTCTCCAGCATGAAGCATAAGCACAGAGTTATACTGACTCACCATGACAGCTTAAATGAATTTACTTGATTAAAACAGCATGTCTCCATAAATAATCAATAGTACTCCTCAAAGTCTGCCTCAATAAAATTACTGTATTTATCTGATGTGCTACATCAAAATGACATTGTCTACTGAAACATTAGAGAGCAAAAGTGGTCACAATGAAAAAAACAGCAGAGACAAATGGAGACTTTGCCCCAAAAGGAAGGCAGTGCTCAGTCTGTACATAACTGTGTGCCAAAGACAGAGAAAAGTGTATTTTGGAGCAAGTTTATAGCGTGTAGGAGGAAGAACAAAAATCCCACAGACAATATAAGGTTATTTTGAGTAAAATTCATAGATAGTCTTAGAAAAGGTCACAGAATAACAGAGGGACCCACCCATTAGTCTGATATCTCTACACTGCATAAGAGATTTTAACTATCATTCCTTTTTTATATATCTTTTGCTTTTCATCTGTATCTGTAGGCTTAGTTTTTGACAAAGCCTGTTTTGAAGGCATCTGGATTGAAGGTGACAGCTCCGGACACAGTTATAATGAAAAGTTCTGCCTTGACTTTAACTTGTGATGCTCCACCAATCACTCCCCAGCCATTGGGCAGCAGCCTACCAGGCACATTTTTCATTTACTCACAAGTCCAGCCCCCAGACAACTTCAGACAGTGAGCTCATACTCTTGAATTAGCAACTACAGAAAACAGTTGTGTCAGCAAATGGCACAAGTCAACCCTTTCCTTTGGCACTTCAAGTGATTTGCATTTTTTTCCTGCAGGAATGAAAAGCAGCGGCTGGGATTTTCTGGTCATGACCAAATGGACCAGAGCTATAAAGATCCGTGGCAAGAACCAGAGCAGAGTGGAAATGGGAACATGCAGCAGAACCAATTCCCCGGTCAGCATGACCTGCTTAGTTACTGATGCTTGTAATTGTCACGGTGAGGAAACCCGCACAAAACCCCTGCAGTCACTGTAGCAGCAGCAATTTCACTTGAACATATGATCCCTGTAACACTGAGGGTGCATTTTGCACAGCATCACAAAGTAACACAGCAACTGTGATACTGTTCAGCACAATTCTCCATTTCCCCCTCGGAAAAAAAACAAGAAACATACTCTTTTTTTTTTTAATAGCATTTAAGAAAAATATGTCACAACACTTGGTGCAAATAAATTCATTTCTAAAAAGAGTAAAACTGGCTCATCATTGAAAATATTAAATAAAACCTGCTCAGTAGTGTTATTTGTGTGAGCCCTCCCAGGCCATGAGTTAAACTGGAAGTCAGTAACCACAGGACACACAAAACTCAACTGAAAGTACAAACAGGCTAGCAGCCTCATAAAACAAAAACAAAACAAACAAACAAACAACTACAAAAAAAAAAAAAACCTAAGTGAAGATAAAGAAAGCCCTGATAAAAAAGGCAATTTGTCCCACTCCACAAGTAAAGCATGGAAACAGCAAGAAGCAGTGCCTGTCCAATAGAGAATGGCTACATGTTAATATGTAAAAACTAACAGTTACTTATAATTTTATTTTTTTATTACTTAACATTTTACCAACAAGTATCAGATTTTAAGAGAAAAACAGCTAAGATGCTGAAGTTTAATATATCTTTTAGCACATTAAAATATCCTCATCCAAATTTTTCTTGTCTTCTGTTGGCAAGCTTCCTCCTTACCTAGGCAGTTCTAAAATCCCCATACTGGCACAGCTGGTCCTGCAAAGTACTGCCCAGTCTTTCAAGTGAGCAGCATGAGCTCCCACTTCACACAAGCCAAGGGATCAAACAGATCTTACTTGAACAATTCTGCCCCTCAGCACAGCACTGACCTTCCCTGTGCAGCAGATTTACCCCTGAATTTAGGAAGCCTGATGAGTGCTGAGCGCATAGAAGTGATGAAGGGACCACCAGCCAGGCTGAACATTGGCACACCTCAAAGATAATCCAGGGCTCTCAAAATCAAGGCTCTCTTGACTCCAAAATCTGAGCTTTTAAACCTCAAGGTGCACAAGCAGACAAACTGGTGAACATTTTAAACACCTCTTTCTCCTAAGCAGCTTTCAAGTTTGAGCAGGACTCTCGTAAAGTTTTACACTGGAAATGCTGGAAAAGCCACCTTCAGCTTGCATCCTTCAGAGGGCTGTTTCCTTCTTTCCAGTTCTGTCCTACTCAGTCACCATTAGGAGCTGACTTCTCTCAGATACCAGATGCTAAGAGATGTGAGCAGAGCCAGAGTTTGCATAGTTTGGGTTTGCATTTGATTTTGCCAGTCTAAGTCCTTTAGAATGTACCTGCTTTATTGAACTTAGGACCTACCAGTTTATGAATCTCCTGGAACTGGTCAACAAACACAGAGACATCCATGTTCAAGTTTTGTGCATTAATGTTATAGTTAATGCAGTGTAACACTACAACTATTCTTTATGAGTTTCACAGCATCTGAAGTTGACTTATTCTGCAGCCAGAAATCTCTCTGTTTCTGGAATTTCCTTACATCAATTTTCTGATTAAATGATGCCCATGTTATCATGAACAAACATAACTGAGTTTAAAGAAATAGCATGGCAGCTGTTAAAAAAGCATGCAAAGATCATTAAGTGTTGGATTTTGATTGTTTTTTCACCCTTGCACAGCAAACCATTTACGTGTGTCATCTTACCTCCCTGTACTCTGACCACTGATTGTCTTGCAAGAAACATTTCTAAAACCAAATGCTTCTGAAAACTCAAGTACTTTTGGAAGAAATACCACAATTGGGGGTTGTGAATACCCTTATAAACACTTGAATACCAAGATAGGGATGTTTTTTCAGACCCAGCACAATAATTTCTGACATGAAGTCACTAAACGAGATCAGTACTGCAGTTTCTACATAATCAATGGTTCCTTGAACTATGAAAAATATAAGTAAATACATTAATTAATTTAGAGATTAAGAATACCATAGTTTCAAAATAAAAGGTACTACAAAGAAAAGGTACTGTATCTGATTTTTTGGGGATGAAATCATTGCCCCAGAACACCCTTTTCCTTCTCCATGCTCTCTGCTATTCCTAGAATTATCAGTATGTGTGAGAGAAATTCTCAACAGTTGCAATTCAAATACTATTTCCACATCCTGCACATCCTTTCATTTAAAATAAATAAATAAAATAAATAAAACCACTATAAATTCAGTCTCATTTTCTCCAGAACACTTTCCCTTTAGAGACTCAGCTTGGAGCCAGTTTTTTGCCTTCATGCCCAGGCTCTGGCAGCACCCTGACAGCAAAGGCATTTTTGCTCCTACCAGCCTCACTGGCCTATTTACACAGAACATCCAGTGTTCCCATCAGCCAGGACACAGGGATGACATGCCCCTGCCTGGAGGAACCTAACAAAAGTCTAAATTAGCTCTGACAGTAAACAACGGGAAAAAAGCAGGGCTGCACATAGAAACAATTATGGAATGTTTATTCCAAGCTGTCTGCAGACCCCTTCATGTTCTGCTTTCTCACAGATTTAGACATCTGTTTAGAGCAGAGGACAAAACAGTGGTCAGCAGCAAAATTCACACTTGCCAGCTCACACATCCTCTGCCTTTGGATTCATACTTTTAGTCACAGATGCTATCCAGCACTTCACTCTGGGGGCTCAGAGCCCAGGCAGGAACCTCCATGCCTGAGCTCTGTTCCACAGCATGGAAAACACACAGGAAAACTCCACACAGCACCCACAGGAACCTCTGAACTCCTTCAGCAGAGATGTTTGCTTGGCACAGCCAATGCTGCTCTAAGGGCTCCGAGTGCAGCACAATCCCTGAAGATGGATGTGGGCTGGAATCTGAAGCTACATTTTGGTCAGAACAAGATACAGCATGAACTGCTTCCCTCAGACCACAGAGAAGCTTCTCTGCTGTGTCACAGTCTACCAATAAAATCCAATCTGTAATAAAACCTGTCAAATGACAAAGCTTTCAACAGAGTTCAAGTAATGATGAATCACAAGCCATTCCCCTGTTTAAAAAGTCAGACTTCATGGCATACCCAAACCTTAAGTATTGAAGAGACCACTGCAGTTCCTTTGCTAGCTTAAAACCTCTTCTCTTATTTTCATTGTTGAAAGTCCCCATGCTTTGGCCTTTGGTTTTCTAACTATGACTTTATAGGTCTCACGTGGTTTATTCATTTGAACAGCAAATGAATGAGATCATGAAATATTTCCAGGAGTAGGTGTCCTTAACTTTGGTTTCTTTTGGGCCACGTAAACCCTTAGTTCAAGAGATTCTTCAGTTCACACAAAACTTTCAGTAAGTGTTTTGATCTGGCTTTGATTACCTGTTTTTGGATGGAAATAAGATCAACTTCTACACTACTGTGTGGAAGTCTTAAAAAACTTGAGGTCAATACCAATCAGTCCAGCACATCACTTTGGAGGCTCTGCTTGAACAAAATTTTAATACCCAGGAAAATCTGTCACAAGCCCAACTCTGTTATGCACTTCAGGAATGTTCCCATATTCCTGCTTCTTTCCCCATGCAATAATAGGCCATGCAAGCCTCTGGACTGCAGAGAAAGTAAAAACAAAACCAAAGGAAGTTCTTTTACTTCCTTAAAGGAAACTGAGCAACTCTATTTGAACAGTATTATGAAACATGAAGGAAATCTTATGATTTTGATGGCTCCAGGCCAGAACTGAATATTAACTGGCAGCAAAACCATTCTAGAACATAGAGAAAATTAAATAATTCTTAAAAAACAGCACCAGAATGTAATTATTTAAAACTTACCATTTTAAAACCATATACCATATGCTCATAACTATAAGCATAGGACCTAATCACCCCCAGATCACAGCCAGTGGCTGATCAGATAACATCACAGCTCCAAAAATCACACAAAGGCAAAGCAGTTAACATGCTTAAATCATTAAATTATTTTGGGGGGTTGTTTTTAAGTTAAGGTTTTACTTTTTTTACAGTTTTAATTGTTTGAACAACTCCATCTCCTGCTATAACACTCCCCTGTGCCCGTTTCCTCTGAGCAGGAATCTGCCTCCCTCTGCCCCAGTGTCAGGGGCTGTGTCCTGAGGCAAATACCTTCTTCTGGCACTAACTTTGAAAGTAAACATTGCAGGGATGCACTCCAAGCTAGTTGTGATCAACCAGGGAAGACAAGATGAATAAACAGATCAGTGAAGAAAGTTCATAAACACAGAAAAATGCTTATTTTCCCACACTGAGTCAAATTTATCCCATGTAATGTTCAAGATGGTGTTAGTATTAAGGATAGTATTTTTCACTGCTTGTCAGCTCTTCCACTCAGTTTAGATTTGGGTTTCAGAATGTGATCTGAGTTCCCAAATCTGTATTTCTTTTAATTCCAAATGACCTTATACTGGGTCAGTTTATACCCCACCTCACACATTCATACTCTGCTGGTGGAGGTTATGTCCACACAGTCCTCAGGATCCCACAGAGGTTGATTTGCCCACAGTATCCAAACTGAATTGATCTGGGGACACTTTATCTCTTCAGCCCACTCTCCATCCTGTCCTGTCCCCCATCTTCACCTGGTCCTTCACACTCACCCTCTGGAGAACTGCCAGAATTTGAACCCAGTGCCCCAGCCATGGCCCCACAGCTATCGGGGAAATGCACCACTCACCACTCTCACCCTAAAATGCACCATTTTACATCTGCTGATTTGACCACTACTGAGAGCTTTCCAGGCAGTAAAACATCATTTTACTCAATTATCTTAATTATAGATGTGAAAAATGACAGTGCAACAACCTGTTAAATGTTGCAAGAGGGATGGAAGGGATGACATTGATTTTTACCCATCACATTTCTACTCTATTCTATAGAGTATTATAGCTTAAAATATAGCTTGTGTTCAAGCTATATTTTAACCCTCATCCCAAAAAATTTTTCTTCTGCCTATAGCCCTGCATGAGATCTGTTCCATCCTGGTTTTATATGTCAGGTCACCCAAAACTTCTGCATTCAACCACTTCCATAAAATCTCAAGGATTCAAAATTACAGGGCAGATACACACTTCTGTTCCAAATGGAAAACTTGTGCTTCTCCACACATTCTACTATTACCCACTGCAACTCATACTAGAGAGGAAAAAAAAAAGATTAAACATACTTTATTCAGCAGTTTTGTCATCTTCCTGCAATCTAACCCCAGAATGGTGATTACACAGATGCACTAGCACACAGTCAGCATTTTCTGCTGCCCTTTCCTCCCCACAGCACTCTGCACAGCTGCCAACTCGCCTGGCTGCTGGAGAGCTGAATGGGGAATAACACAGGCAACATACCGGGAAAACTGCCATGCTGCTGGCAAAAGGGCATGCCTGCCTCTTCCCTGGATCCTCATGGCAGCAGCACGAGCTAACCACTAGGAACACATCACCTTCCAGAGAGAGACAGCTGAACACACAGGTGCAGACAGGAGAGTTATTGCTTCAAAAGGAAAAATAAAAATAGGTTTAGGTAAACAGCGCTGGCATTCAATATCATGTCCCAGCATTTCCTTGGAAAGGCCCTTTGCCTACAGTTCTGTTGCTTCATTTGCTTAGCTGGTTTTACATTTTATCAGCCCACAGAAGCTCCCCATGAAGGTACCCAAGAACCACAAGGCTGTGCTCAGACTCAGGAGCAATCAACAAACCAACACCACAACCACAGACACAGGGAAGGAGAATAAAGCATGAGAAATACAGGGCAAAGTGTAAGAACCAGTGCCAGCATCACTCTGTCCTTTTAACAGTGATTAACCACTGAGGGTACCAGCTGTCTGTCTGCAGGGTCCCCACCAGCACTGCCAGCATCAGCCAGGCACAGCACAGCATCTTCCAGGACAGGGGACTGGGACATTCATTACTGCACACCCTGACACACAGCTGGGCTGTCTGTGCTTTTATTTGCACAAGGGAAACCGTGAAAGTGACAATTTGGAGGGGAAACTGACTTCATTCTTGGTTCGTGCTGAAGTTTTGGGTGGCTGTAGAAACCATGAATGGATCAGCTGAAAAACAACCCCTGATGAGTATTTCCAGACAGCCGTTCTGAAAGTGTTCACCATGTGGCACAAACAAATAAGCCTAATTATTTCAGCTTCCAAAAATCAGTTACTTTTTAGAAATATGCCAGCTGTCTAGCTTTTCAAAACCCAGTTTACTTCTCTAATCAATATGAAACAGCCTGTCAATCTTGCTCTGAATCCTCTGCCTGTCATCAGAACCACTTAGACCCTAATCACACACTTACCATCCACCTTTGTAGACCTCCTGGCAAATGTTTCTATTATCAGCTTGCACAATGCAAAAAAAAAAAAAAAGCTCTTTCTTGCTGCTTAGGATGAACCATTACATTGATGATTCAGGCATTATCTGTTTTTTCAAAAAGAATTGTAAATGCCATTTGTCACAGTACACCTTCCCACTCTTTTATTTCTTCACTGAACAAGAAAATGCCTCATCCAGCTGTAATCAGAGAACATCTACTATTTTCAAGACAAACAAGAACATTAATTTTGAATTCTAAACCAAATGGAACAAAACAAGCCATGTGCCCCTACACTGACTTAAGTCAAGACTCATGTATCCTCCCCTACAAATTTCAGACAATAAAATTTCCCAAATTCTTCTGCCCTAAATAGTGTGCAAAGCTAAATGCTTGCTTCAGGGGACTCACTTTGGGATTCGCCAAAGTGCAGCCTGATTTTAACAGAATATGAAGCATGTCACAGTCTGTACAGCATTCCTAGTATCCTCCTGGAAAACTGCTACAGAAACCTTCTGTCATTATCATTCTTTACAGAGCTTTATGACCAACTGTTTCCAATTCTGTTTCTGTGTAATTTATGCCATACACTGGCCTGCATTTCCACTCCCTATTAAGGAAAACATTTTCAAAAGCATGTAAAAGAAAATAAGAAAATATCCATTTTGAAGCACAATATTTTATCAGTACTGCAGTATTTTAATACAAGTCCATTAAAATTACCATGACACTCAAACCCATGCAAGTAAAAATCTTGCCTGAAATCTACATTTAAGTCTCCTCCCAAGCATTTGATATTTCTTCCTTTTGCTCCAAAATTTAAGTTTTCTTTTGTATATAATTTACCACTCAAGCCAGAGTTTTTTAAATACACCCTTCTGAATGTGAATCAGTGCTCACTTACTGCCTCCCTCTCCCAGGGAATCAACGTTAAAGGTTATGCCCAAACACTTCCCAAATGTGATGCACTGCTGGGACAGTTCTGACCCAAACTCCACTCTCTATCCAGCATTTGGACCACTGAGGTTCTTTTTAAGCAGCTCTTTTCTCACCCTTGAGGCTGCTGTCTGGCAACATTTGTGTGTGTGCTGCTCCACTGCCTGTCAGGCTGCCACAATTTCTTTCCCTGCACATTATTGGTAACTATCTGCCAGTAACTCCCAAAACTTTCCTGCATTCCTTATAACAAACTCCTTCTTTTCAGTCTGCTCATACCTCCTTCATCAAATTATTCTCTAAACACAAAATACAATAGCTGTGTGTTTTGTGCACACTCCCAAGCTCCTTGGGAGAGCACCTTCATCCCTTTGGCAAGGCAGGCTTGAAGACTCCACCCTCCTGAACAATTAAAGTATCACCACCTCCTCTGTAGCATCTATCATAAACCAAAAATCTAAGTCATAAAGCATATGTTAGTAGGTGGATTAACATTTAATTCCTATGCTCATGTGATGTATGCTTGTGAGCAACACATATCTCACAGTGGTTTTCCACTTAATTACTTGCCAACATGCTATTGTTGGTGAAAAGACAAAATTGTGGGGAGATGATGAGAATATGCAACTAGAACTGACCATAAATCCAGATAAAAGCCACACTTAGAACCACATGAATCCACCATTCATTTTTTGGGGCAATAACATGCAGACACAAAGCCTTTATATGTAATTTTTTTTTTGTTTTTAGTATTTGCAACTTCATCAGAAAAAGCATCCAAAACTCTAGTTTCAAAGGTCTCCTATGAGATTGTGAAAATAAAAAAAGACATACATAAGAAACCTCACAGGACACTTTAGGTTTTGTTTGTCTAAGGAGGTTATGGTAAGTGTGTAAAAATACACACCTCCTTGTAAAACCACTGGAGGAAGCACACTTCATGGGGACAGCGATTTTGCACACCATGAAGCATTGCTTTTTGTGTTTCTTCACTCCAAGATGCCCACCTCTAAAACTAGACCTAAAAAATAAGCTCAGAAGACAAAGCTGTTAGAGAAAATGAAGTTGCCAATCACGAAAATTAAACTATTTAAACAAGTTAAGGTTTTTTACAAGCTAAACAAGTTTTTAACAAGTTAAAGCCTGCAGCCTAACCCGAGGCACACCTCTGCACAGGTACAGACACAGCCTCAGTTACACCAAAGCCATTTTACAGATCTGTTGTTGTCAGACCTTCCCATGACACCTCTGTCCCTCCATGCTTCCTTTGCCCCAGAACAGGGAGCTTGCTCAATATGGACTGAATCTTATAAAAAGGAGCATTTCAGCACTTCTGAGTTTACACAACATAATCAAGATACTACAATTAAAAGCCATTAGAGAGAAGCATATGTGTTTAAGCCATGTGCACTGCTTGTAGTTACCTTTTTGAGAAGATTAAAATTAAGCAGCTTTTGCTTTTCATCTCACTCACACCCTCCCACTACAAATTCTGTCTGAGCTAATCCTCCTTCTAGAGACGTCAAAACAGGGCATAAGTATTACAGCTACTTACTGCCAAAATGTGCTGGTTTAATATCCCATTACCATTGTAATACTGGCACAGTAACTTATTATACGTGACAGCTTTTGCAGTTAGTCAAAGATAAAGCCACTTATTCAGTACTGGCTTTTTCATCACATAAAAATATCTTTGTAAAATTCATAGAAGAGAAAATTTAAGATCTGTACTCAGATGCCTATCTGAGACTACGATGCCAGACAAAATAAAAGGCATATAAAGTCATTACACATGTTTTTCCTACCCTGTAATTTCAAAGACTTTATGTAAAGTGATCAGTCCAGAAATTCAGGTTACAGTGTTTACAAATGCATTTTACAAATACAAAGTAAGTTTACTCCTTACTTCCTGGCATTTTATAACACACTTTCACAGAGTTTTGTTCCGATTTTTTTAAGAGCCACAGTCTGCACGAAGGCCAAGACAATGTCGACCTCAGAACACACCTCCAATGAGAAGCCCACGCTTGTCAAAACGCTCAGGGTTATTATTCGGGAACCTGCAGCACAGAAATACAGTAAGAAGTCTGGTCAAGGCCCTAGAAATATCTAGGTTAAGTACGTGCGATGAAAAGGATGCTGCGGGACACGCTAAAGACAAGCGGCACCAGGAAACAGGTGGATGGATCCACGAAGTTACTCCGCTGCGGCCACAGCGTATCCGCCAACAATGGACGGCAAGTGCCGGTACCCGCGGCAGCCCCGGCACCCGGAGCAGCCCCGGCACCCGGAGCAGCCCCGCTGCCGCTCGCTGCCAGCCGAGGCGGGCACACGCGGGGACTCGCAGGGGGATGAGCCCAGCCAGCCCCTGCCCAGCAGCGCTCGCACACACCGGCTCTCGCACACCGGGTCCGGGCCGCGCTCCCGTCCGGCTGCAGCGCTGACCCGCCCCGAGGCCCCGCTGAGGGGCCGCCGGCCGAGCCCCCGCCCGCCAGGCCGGGCCGGCCGAGGCTCCGCGCCCGCCACCCCTCTCGGAGCCGGGCGCGGGCCGCACCCCCGCTGTCCCCGGGCGCCGGCAGCGACCGCCCGCCTGCTCCGCCGAGCCCCGACCGGGGCAGCGGAGCACCGGGGCACCAGGCACTGCGCGCCCCAGGCGGTGTCCCACCTGCCCGGCGGGGGCCCAGCCCCGCCCGCAGCCGCCCCGTACCTGCCTCGCCGCGCTCGGCACCTCCTCCCGGGCCCGCAGCTGGAGCCGCCGGAGCCGCCACGCCACGGCCGCGGCTCCGCGCCCGCCGAGCGCCCGGCCCACCCTGGCACCGCCCCCGGCCACGCCGCCCGCCCGCGCCCCCTGCCGGCCAACGCCGCGCCGCCACCCCCGGGCAGCTCCGCGCGGCACGGCCGGGACGGGACGGGACTCATGGTCCCACAGCCGACCTGTATCCCACAGCATACGGCGGAGGAGCCAAGGAGCCGGGCAGTGTCAGCCCTCTGAAGCCGCCCTCTTTCACAGCCACAGCGGCGGAGAGCAGCGAGAGGCTCCGGGGCTAACAGCGGGCACCCAGCGCGAGTTCCCCACGCCCCAGCCTTGGTTTTCAACTTCCCGCTGCTTTTAGCTCGCAGCGTTGGAGAGGATGGCTGTCAGTTCCGCGGAGATGCAGCTGGGCGAGGTGGGTACTGCCGCTGATCCGCTGGCACGTTCTTCTCATATCTGACTCACCGGGAGTACGGCTGGAAGCTGTCACGGCCCTTTGGAAAAATGCCGCAAATTTCAGTACAAAGATATAACAAACAGTTCTCCTGTGCAGCTGATAAAAGTGAATTCATTCCATAACTTGCGCAGTAGTCACCAGGATTGGCTCCAAACAAAGCAGTTCCCAGCTAACCAGCCTTGTCCCTTCACAGGAGCCAATTCTGCTCCACTAGCAGGAGCGCTTGTTCAATCCTGTAAGCTGATCACTTTTCAAATACACCAATTTTTCATGTATCCCTAAACCAGACTCTAAAATCAATTCTGCAGATTTGAGGAATGCCCTAATTCCTTTTACATACCGTGCTCTGGCATGTGGATGCAGAGCCTATGTGAATGCTAGGTGATCAAAAGTGAAAGATGTGTGCCAATGTCTTTACAAACAATTCGATGGGTGAAGGTATGGGTGTTAACGTCCTTGAAATGGGTCTTAATGTCTCTGCCAACTTCAAAAAGCGGGGCTCAGACAGTCTGGGCTCCTGGAACAGACAAGGGTCTGCACAAGGCTGAACTTTTGGGTAAAATGCCAGGTTCATGGGGGGAATACGAGGTAAATGGTTTGGGAAGGCTGTACCTTCCTAGCAGCTCAGCCCATGGGGAAAGAAAGAGGGATACACGACCAGGAGTTCAGGATAAAAGGGAGGCTGCACCCTCTGAAACCTCGAGAGAGAAACTGCACAGAGGTGTGCCCCAGTGCACTCTCTCCCTTTATTCGAATAAAGACGACTCTGTATGAAGAGGACACTGCCTTTTCATAGAGTGACTTTCTGTACAAAAGCTATGCACTGTCACTAAAAATGTGGCACCAGCGTCTTTAGCTGCAGTAAGGAGGCACCTCGAAGAATGTCTGTGGTTCTCACACTCCCATGGTTCCACTTGCAGCCCTGGATTCTCCTGCCAGCTTCCAACTGTGCTGTCACACTGCTCTGCCAGATCAGCAGACACACTTATCTCGGTGGCCTCCACTCTTGGGTCACAGTGACTGGTGATCACAGCCCTGCCAACAGCAGCATGGAGCCAAGTTTTCCTTCTTTGATATTGCACATCCACAGAGCCAACACATCCAGGAAAAAGATTGGGCATGGTTTCCTGGCTAAACTTGTCATGCATGACTGGTATGATTTCACCTGGAAATGTGCTGAGGTTCTCCAACTTTCTCTGTGGGATGAGAAGTAGGAATTAATGTAGTTTTAACCAACAGACTGCAGAGCAGTGTGGGAAGGGGTTGTTCAGCTGCAGATCAGAATGGAGCCTTTACCCACTGCTGCTCTCCAAAAGCCATCCCCAGGGCTGCTCAGCAGCCTGCACATCAAATGCAGGCACAGCTGTTCTTCCCTGCCACCAGCATCACATCAGATTAGAGCTAATTGATGACAATAATTTTCTTATTTTCTATAAAACCAGTGTCAACCATCTAAAAAAGAATGGCTGGTAGAGAAGTGGAAGACAATCTTCGGGCCCCTAGATGTGGCCTGTGAGTTCTGACTGCAGTTCACCAGATCACTTTAGGGCATGTTAGGATAGCAAAATGCCCAACCATAGCACAAAGAAATCTGTCCTTCCCCTACCCAGAAAGCAGAAGACATACCTTACAGAACAATTATTTCTGTATGGAAACAGTGATTTGCCATGATGGCAAATGTTTGCCACGGCAGTTGGATTTCCATATCCCTCCAGAACAAAGTGCAGTTCAAAAAGGATTTAGGATTCAGAAACTGTCAATTTGAGATCCTTGGGAGAAGGATTAGTTAGGGGTTAGTTCATAACTGTCCTGCAGACAAATTCGAACACACATAGTACACAATCAATTCGATTTCACAGCATAAAATAATTTCTCTACTTAATCCAATAACTAATACTTCTGCAAGAAAGGAAAACCAGGGAGTAAGCTCAAAGACTTTACCCAAAATACCAGCTAGATCCCAACTACTTCTTGATAGATAGGTTTACAGCCAGTTTTGTGCTTAAAGAAAGGTTTGGGGCACTTCTAAGCTATTGTATCCTTGAACTGTCTGAGAGTATTTTATATGAAGTAATATTTGCATGCACTTGTTTCACTTCTTGGTTTATTTCTTCATTAACAGTTTCAGACCCTCCAACTCTGTGGGTGGGGTTTTTTCTTCTTTTAGGAACAGAGGAGTTTCAGTGATCTGAAGCATTCTTTCAGTTCCATTGTTTGACTTGGGCTGGATTTCTCAGCTACACGCCTGGATGCTTCAGAGAGTCCTCACTCTCCATCTAGTAAAAGGTGACATTCTTAGCAAGCACTATTTTCATTTTGCTAATTACTGGCTGGGATACTGTGTGTTTCAGTCCTACTGATTTCAAGCATATTACAGAAACTGCCAGGTCTGGGAGGAAACCCTTTGAAAACAGTTATTTATGCCTCTTTTTGCCACCACATACCTGAAGTCTGATGTCACCTCTTTCAGCTGCTTTGTGCATGTTCCTGTGTCATTCCAGGTGTCATGTGGTGTATCTGTCCAAAGCCTGACAAAGTTACCCCAGATTTTATAGCTTTGAGCGCCTTGGTGACTCATGTATATTTCAGAACTATATTCCTGTAACTTACTAGGATGAAAATATCATTACCCATTAAATTACCAGACTCTAAGTCTCACTGGATCTTTTGGAATCTTTTAATAATGCTGTAACTGTTAATTTGGATATGGTGCCACAGCCACTCACAGAGATTTCTGTAACCCTTCTGTTGCACTAAAGGAGTTTCTGTTTGCCTTAAAGGCTGTCTGTTATCTTATTCATCAGCATTTCTACATATATGGCTTTACAGCATTTAAATTATCTCTGCAGGGAGTCGCTCAATCCAACCCTCAAAGATGCTATTTTGCAGAATATCATGATCATGTTAAATGTTATGTTTTCATCTCTTGCTATCTGGATTTAGTTCCTGATAATATCATCACACTCAGCCTCATCAGTTTCAGAAGTAATCAAGCAATCAGTAATTAAAGTACATACTAAGAATATTACCACATATCTCGTTATTTTCCTCTACTCTTTCATGGGTTGATTAAATCCCAAATAATAATTACAAATTCTACATTGTTTCTAGGTGAAGAAAGATACAGAAAGAAGAATATGCCTTATCTGGCTGTACATGCCAATATTGCCCTTTCTTTTGGATAGCATTATAGAAAACTCCATTTATTTTTCAGAGTGAATAGAAGAATGCTGTTTGCTCATGACTCTATGTCCTGGAGGATATAATACCCCTTCATTTGGAAAATTACTGATTTATTTGCAGGACTTAAAAAATAAATTAGGACCTCTGAGCAAATGTAACTTGCACAGTTAGTCTGGCCTATTACTTCCTTCTCTTTTTTTTTTTTCCACATCTCACTGTCATGAAGCTGGATGCAGATCAACTACTGGATTAAAAGACAGGCTTCTGCTCCCAGCAGGTCCATGTTTGATCCCAGCAGGAGCCACAAGAGTATTGCCAGTGCATGGCAGAATGGCAAAGACCAGTGAATTCACCCAGCCACAGTGCAGTCAGCTACCTACAAAGTTAGTTTAGCACTCATGGGACAGAATCACCACATGGTGATGTTGCCCATCACATTCCAGCTGTACTTTTTCTCAGTGTTCAGAGTGATGTATTTTGAAGAAAAGAGTTTGTTGTCACTTCTTTATGGAGAAATTGCTGCAAGCAGCAGTAACCACAAATTTAATTTGAAGCTAACCACAAATTTAAGTCGAAGCTTTTGAAAGAGGAAGTATGTGGGACCACACTTGGGGAGGAATGTATGCAGTAGAAATAGGCTTGTAAGTACACTAATAAAACACTTATATTGTGCATTTCTTATTTCTCCCCAGTAGAAAACCAAATGCCATTTCCCACTTTGCAGACATTCAGCATTAATCTTCATAGCCCAATTTCTTCAGCATGGACTTGGTAGCATGAGATACAGTAGGGGAACCATAGCTCTCCTTTTGCTCAGTGCCTCTGGAGAAAAAGCTTAAGTGGCTTCTTTATTTTGGCATAATGCCTTATGACACATCATACTTCAGTTCTGATCAAAGGGCTCCTGTTCATAACCCACATTTCAAAGCAGTTTTAAATGAGATCCGACATTCATTTAAGAGCATAAACAAGTGACTCAAATTCTAGCTTTTGCTGCTATCTAAGATCTCTTTTAATGAATATCTCTTGCATTGATAATCAGTAATTGTATTCACAGACTTTTATCCAGGTGTTATTCTGAATGCCTATCTAGGTTTGAACAGCACATATAATGAGGTGTGACAGACAGCTTTTGGGACAGCCTTAGGCCAAAATTAAATGTTAAGGAGCTTTCCTCTTAGAAACCCTGCCTTGTCTCTCCAAATAGCAGAGTTATGGGATGGAAAACAGCTTGGAGACAGCACCCTCCTTTGCCTCTCTGATAGGTGCACTATTAGACCAGCTTACTATTTCACCTATTTAAAGCTCCATTTAGTAATTTTACACTAGAATTAGCTTCTGAAAAGAAACTCCACTAAGGGTTCAGCATAGTCCTCTGAAACACAGGTCTCAGATTGTCTGAATATGTATCATTGCTTTTATTTGCATTTCAAACAATGCAGATGAAAGTACAAATGCCCAAAAAGGCGGCAGGTGCATGGAAAAAGCCTCAAAAACAACACTTAAAATAACTGCATGCATACACAGCTACTCTCCAGTGTCATTTATGATCCTGAACAGCTCCTTCTGTCTCCCTGGAATAAGGCAAGCCATTCTTCCAGCACTTAATTGGTTCTAGGGGTAACCAAGTCCAGCTGCTCTGTCTCACAAAGCAGCACAGCTGCCTTCTCTCAGTCCAGAGGAGCCGAGGAGGGGGGAAAAGGGAAAGTACCCACCACTTCAAGAGCTCCATTCCCAGGGTCTCACATACCTGACTAGAATCCAGATCAGAATTTTAAACAGATCCTTTAGGAGCAGCAATCAGCTTCCTAGGCAACCAGAGTGGCCACATTGCTGGCTGCTAACACGAAGATAGGAGGAAGGGGAGGGGGTGTGAAAATACATTTATATATGCACACACAGACATATATATATACATATATATAAAAGATTGCCCTTATATGCTTACAGGAGGGTTTCCTAGTTCATAAATATTCTTGCTGCAGGCTGTGATTTTAGTTAAATTCAGACTCAACTTGCCAAAGATGTAGGCAGTAAAGTTATTCAGAGTGACAGCTCTTAGCCCTTCTGTTGCTGGGTGAGTTAGGATCAGATGGTGAGATGCCAGCAAAACTGGCTTTGGTGTCTGAATGCTTCCTGGCTTCTGAGGAATTCCCAGGTATCTTGCTGGAGAAGAATTCTGACCCTTCTGGCAGTACAAAACCAAAGAGTTGTCCATAAAGTTAGGAAAATTTTAAGCACATGACATTATTCCCCTGTTGTATTTAGTTCTCAAGGAAACTGCTAACTTACAAGGTAAAACTGGGGCAACCTACCTGGAAAAATACTCTTCAGCAAAGATAACATCACTTCCAGCTTCCTTATGGCCCCATTCTCTGATACATATCAAACCAGCTCATGAGGGATCACAGCAAGACATGAAAAGTGGTGATTGTTTCCTCCTGAGTCATTCCTGATGAAGCACCAGGTCTGGATGCCATGTGAAGCTGTACATGCTGGCTTTGATGCAAAGTTCTTCCATTAAAATCAACATCAAGGGCACTTGTATGTCCCACACTGCTGTCCAAAATGAACTTGGGAAAAGCCTTGGGATACTTTATGGACACACACACACAGAAGTTGGTGTTGATGTACAGATATTTTTCATACTGTATTCTTTGTCGCCAGAGAGGCAAAGAAGTCATATGGAACAGGAAGGTCAGCCTCCTTAGGCTGTAGGCACTAACAGTGCTTTGCATCAAAGCCAGCAGGTACAGCCCCCTTTGGCATCCAGACCTGATGCTCCATCAGGAAACAATGTGTACATCAACACAGATAACGTGGGTGGATGTAGAGGAAAACACCTTCATAAGAATATTGAGTTATTGCCACTTGAAATATGAATAACACTGAATAATTTAGGTATCTGAGTATCTTAGTATCCTATTTCTGTGCACAAATCCATTGGCTGAGAATGCAAGACACATATAGTCTGGAGCCATGTCCTAGTTTAAGCAGAGATAAATAGCACTGCAAGATCCACCCTCCCAAAATTTGAATTCTTCCTGCTTATAATTAACACTGACTAACATATTGTGAATCAGCAGAAGACTTAAACACACGTACATGCACATCCTGCTGTATCAGATGAACTTCCAGTACCAACACATATAATTGCTCCTAGGCAAGAATAGCAACATACTAAGCAGTTATAAAGCCAGACACTCCAATATAATTTATTTCTAGCTGCATTTGATACTCATGTCAGAATACACCTCACTTTTAGGGTTCAATTCTTCTACATTAACATACAGAAGGCACTACCCCGGTGTGTAGGAACAAATAAGGAAGTGTGTAGAATGTAGACATGAATGAGTTGTGGAGTATTTTCTCAGTGTGTCAGAGGAAAAACAGTCAGTCTGGCTAAGCCAAGTTTCTCTGTTTTGTGCCCACATATGGTGAGGATTTCAAGAATTAATTCCCTCCTCGCTACCTTAAGGTCTGTCAAAGGAACAAATCCAGTAACCCTAAGAGTAGCCCAGTCTTAGAACTTGCTTTCAGACAAGTGAAAAAGCCTTATTTTAATACTTGATTCAGCCCGGAGGAACTTGCTGTGAACAGAAGTTACAAGCAGGCAACAGACAGTATTCCCAGAATATCTAAAAAACTGTAATTGTAGCACTGTCGGATTCCTTTTGGCTTCTCCTGTTCCTACGGATCTTTGCCGAGTACATTCTGTGAAGAAAAGAAAGTCCCTCATTCTACTCCATTCCCTTAGGCAGTTAATTCCTAAATCTTCTGGTGCCTTTGGGTGGGGGCAACCAGTGAGGCTGGGCAGCATTGCTCGGGCTCGTTAGCACCCTTAGGGCCACTTATTGCTTCTCCATATGAGCAACATTTCTTGTTTACAGCCGTTCAGAGGCACCTTCCTCAGTGGATTGTGTGGGGTATTAATGAGCTCTTTTAATATTCTGCAAAGAGCATCCCTGGCTCTCAGCAATCAGCTCTTACAAGATTTCCACTATCAGTGCAGATCCATGTGAAGCATGGCAAACACAAACAAGAGAGGCAAGGGTCAGGCTGCTGAGCTGGGATGTGATGCTGGCTCAGGAGAAGGACACTTTCCCACAGCCTAAGGTCCAGCCTGTGCAATGTGTTGGCAGCAAAGTTTACTTCAATGGATCTGAGGATGGCTGGGAAAAAAATGTAGCTTTTAGAGTGCTCTGTAAAATTATAGATGC
Organism: Passer domesticus; assembly: GCF_036417665.1. Lineage (NCBI taxonomy): Eukaryota > Metazoa > Chordata > Aves > Passeriformes > Passeridae > Passer > Passer domesticus. The sequence goes on from NC_087484.1 coordinate 18,266,281, forward strand.
TAAAAAGGCTACTTGGAGATTGCCCTTTATTGCACATATTGTGAGGGAAAATGTAATTTTTCTATTTTTAATATATTATAGACAGGGTAAATATTTTAGGTTAAATGAGCAAATATCTGGCCAAATGATGGTCCTAGAGGTCACCTCTATCATACTGAATGCAGACTATCAGCATTCAGAGTTAATGAAGAGTGCCTGCCAGTGTAAATCATTTGTCATTGTCACTCTGAGGATTCAGAGTGACAATGACAATTTTCACTTGTGTTTTCCCTTCTCAGAAAAACTGATGGTTTTGTCTTGTTAGAGTTTTTGCATACAGCTAACTAGTGTGTTTCAAGGGCAGGACAAGATCAAGCAAAGATGGCAGGGTATTGAGTCAGGAATGTGAGAGAGGCAAATAATGTGCGGTGTGTGGTGACAAAAAGAGAGCATTTGATCATAGCCACTGCAGAGAATAGCTAAATAGCACAAGTCCCGTGGATGGGCATCAGATTGCCCATAATGAAAAGAATTAGCAAAGCAACGGCCCAAACACTCATTAGCTCAAGTACATGTGTGAAAACAAACATATCCATATGCATGGAGATGTCAGCAAGGATTAATCCCACATCTCAAGTGGAGAGTGACCCAGCTGCAGCAGATTGAAGAGCTTCTTTTTCAGCTATTGGACAGACAGGGGGAATTTTACTACTACTGCTACCCACAAAAAGCTGCAGGTCCCCGGGGGATCCACCAAAGACCTGGGGGATCCACCAAAATACTTCCTTACACATAGCATGGTAAGGGATACATGCCAGGGCCTTACCAAGCAGACAGGCAGGGCATGAATACCCTCAGTATGACACTCACACAAAGGTCTACAGACAGCTCCCAGTGTGGAACCTCCTGGCCATGTCTGTGCTGTGGGAGAACTGGGGGTTGGATGTGTATCCCAACACCAAACATCTGCATACATTGTAAGCTGCAGCCCAAATGTGCAGAAAATAGAGCAACGAGCCTCTCTCTCACTGACTGTCATTAAAGTGAGCTCAGGCTGCTTTTGCAGCTGCAGGAAACCAGGGGCTTGTTTTCCTGACAGCCTTCAAATGAAGAGAGTTTTCTATTTTGAGAATTTCATTACCCTTCCCCTCTCCTAGTAGTCTGATATTTCTTTTCAGAAGCTTGAAAGTAGAAATAACCACTGAAATTTGTCTATTTTTCCCCTCTCAAAAACGGAAGTTCTAAAATTGAATTTGAACTTGAAACATTTAAGTGATTTTTTTTCCCCATGCAATGACAGACTTAATAGATTCTGAGAGTTTTTAAAGTAGTCTATATTGGTTGTACTTATTTTGCAGGCTGATTTCAGACACACAAAAAGAGCTCTGTCATTCTCCAGTGACCTCAGTGGGGTTTTTTCAGGTTTACATCAGCATGAATAAGAGCAGGAGAATTAGCTCTTTTAAAAAGCAAGATAGCAATGCAAGCCTCTTGCCCAGAGTCAAGTGCAAGTTCTGAATGAAGAAAGCACTCTTACATTTAATACATATTTGAGATCTACTGAATTCTGCTAATATTAGGTACATGTTTAAAGACTTTAAAAAAAATCCTTTAAATGGGCTCAGATATAAAGCAAGCTGTCTCTCATATTCTGCTCCCAGTTACACTGGTGTCAGATTTACTCCACCTCCAATCAAAACTTGACACACCAACTATGTCAGGTAACTCCGATACATATTTTTAAGACTTCATGGCCCTTTAGAGGGACCATACAGTTGGGAAAAAGAACAACTAAAACCTGCACAGGATGTGCTGTGAAACTTTAGTATCTCTTTTTCTGGCTGCTTGTATTTATAGAAGTAAAACTACTGTATAACTGTTGGGTTTATGTGTTAAACCTTCTCTGAGTAAAATGAGATTGCACTGTTTGTATATGGGGTTTTTATTTGCTAACTTGCACACCAGGAGCAAATGCTTGTTTCTTAGCAGACTATAAAACAATCTGTGTTTATCTAAGGGTACTGTCTAATGTTTAGAGGCCCCTATTTACAGTGCATTTTATGTTTGGGTTTTTCTACTCTGACAGATTAGAAACCCCCTGCAGCAGTGAAACTTTTCATAAACCTTCTGATGTGGTTTAACCTATTCCAGCTGAAACCAGGGCACCTTCAAACTTTTACACTGAAAAAACTGATTGTTAACTGTAGCAGTCTTCAGCATTTTAACAGCTTCCTCACTGAAATTGCTACAAAAGCAGTAGAATCGGTAAAAGACATTATTTTACAAAAGTCTAGCACTAACAATCTTGGGTGTATTGTTTTCCCTCTCAAATGTACATAATTACTCCCTCTTGGGACAAACATGCAGTTCATAGTCCACTCAGTATAGGGTTCACCACACTTTAGGCCCTTGTGATACTGAATCTCATAATTCAGGTCTTTAAGATCTAATTCATCTCAGCACTTGTCACAGCAGGCAAAACTGAGTTATGGCCTGTTTTGTCCTCAGCCAATAGATGGGTGGGGTATTAAGCCACACGGAGAAGAGAAAGCCAATTTACCACCCTGCATGCTTAAACAAATAAGCCGATTAAAAGAGACAGTGATTTTGTGTGACTAAATTTAAAAAAAAAAAATGACAGTTTTCCTCTCTGGTTCTAAACTGAAATATTTCAGTTGTGAACAAAGGAGGTGGGTAAACAAGTGGCTTTGAGGACAAGAGGAAAGCATTGCTATTCTTTGCAAAGAATGCCCTAAAGCATGAAAGCAGAGCACGCTCATTGTATCCATGATACTGCTGTCTCCCTAAGGAACAAAGGGATGGCAACGGGGCTCACACAGCTTTGACTCCAGCCAAGCAGCAGGGATCCCAGTGGAGTTCCCATGGAGCTTTCATCAGAAATGGAGATTCACAGTGTGTTTAATCTCATCCCCTAAAGACCTTGCTCTGTGTCAGACAGCAGCGGTGCATAAAGACTAGAACTGCAGTCTGGCAAACTGGGTCTAAAGTTGCACAGTTTAGTGTAAATCAGCACACACATATGCTGCCCCTCTAAAAAAACAAACAACCAAAAAAAAAAACCAACCCAAACTCAGGGGAAATTGAAGAAAGATCACACTTTAACTTACCAAATACAGAGTCTGAATTACAATGCCTCTGCCTTTGCTCATCAAACATTGTTATTACAGGACAAACTCCTGTTGGAGTTGCAGCCTGTTTGTCACATGTGATTATGTCCAGTTCTTGCCCTCAATGTCAACAGAACATAGGCACAAAGCTCATTACTGAGCTCCCTGGTAAAACACAGATGAAACTTTGCACAGGAGTGGTATACTGAAGAATTTCTTGCCTGGAGAGAAAGAGACATTCATTGTCTGACTGTTCTAAGCATCTGAACATGATCAGGTCAGACAGATCTGCCCACAAGGTTACTGTGTTATATTATAAGATCCCAGGCAGTACCTCTGAAACAGCTGTTCTACAAATTTCCTCTTTAAAAGAGCAATGTAAAAAAAAAATACTTCCCTTACTATCTCAGCCTTGCCTCTAATTATTTCATTTTCTCTTTGTATTTTTTGCTCTTCTGATACAGGTTACAGTTGAGACATTGTTATGTTAACCCAGAATTTCACAGGATCACCAAACTCCTCCTGTCTTTGTCATCTTGCAGAATTTTACCTTCAGGTAAGTTGTGAATGGATGCAGAACAGAAACATTACTTAACATCAAGTATGGATTAGTTTGACTGCTTCCTGAAGTTGAAGAGTGCTGTAAGAAAATGGCTTAATTCAGCCTTTATTCCTGTACATTTTAAACATCTTTTAACACATTACCAATCTGGTGTCATACACACTTTTAGCTTGAAGGTTTTTCAAGTACAACTGATGGCAAACATGTTTCAGCTCTATAATTGCTTTCTCTTCTTTGTCAAAACTAGTGACAGAACACAAGTCCCAGAGCCGATAATATTGATATTAAAATGTGCAGTAAAAAATTCTTTTTAGGCTAGTGATTCTTGTTACTCTGGCAAGGGATTATTTCAGCATCAACCAGTTATTCTGACTGTGAGAATAAATCTCAAAAGTTACGTAAGTGTCCACAGGGGACACAACATGTTTTGCCCCTTACATTTTATTATTTCATTTTTCTTCACAAGACAATGGTAAAGAGGATCATTTAGTACTGCCAATTACAAAAATATTTTGTTTTCAGTCCACTTCTGTATTTTATTTTAATGGCCTTTTCAATTATTTCCAGCTGAATTGTATGGAAATATTTTTAATTTTACATATTTTGCTTGGGAAAAACCTCATGTTAATGCATGGAATATGAGAAATCATTATTGGAAAGGCTTCTTCAGGCTAAACACTTCAGTTTTAGACAATGCTTTCTATTCACAACACAAATTGCATGACCTGAATGGTGTTCCCAGAGCTTTGTACTCAAACAAAGCTCCACTGGGAAACTGCTCATAACCAGTACTTTTTGTGGACTGTATCTGTCTTTCCACTGGTGCTCTCACTACAAACGTGAGTAAGACACCAATCTCCCCCAGATCTGCTGGTTTCTGGCATGTCAAGAGAGAAATCATCAATAATAACTATTGATGCAAAGTCTACCCGGCAGTCAGGCACTCCTGGTGTCCCTCAGGGATCAGGGCTGGGATCAGCACTAATGTCTTCATTAACGATTTGGATGATGGCACAGAGTGTGCTCTTGCCAGGTTTGCAAATAACACAGCTTGGGGATGGCAGGGCAGCCCATCAGAGGGACCTGAACAGCCTGGGGAAATGGGCTGACAGGAACCTGGGGAGTTAAACAACAAAAGCAAATACAGATTCCTGCATCTGGGACTGAACGACCCCTCACAACCCAGACAGGCTGGAGCCAAATCTCTGGGAAGCAGCTGTGCAGAAAAAAACCCCTGAAGGTCCTGGTGGAGAAGTTGACATCAATCAGCAGCATGTCCTTGGATCACAGGAGCCTAGGAGCCTTTAGCCTGGGCTGCATTCTTGTGATCACCAGGCACTTGTGAGACCTCTCTGAGATGTAACATCCAGGATTGGTGTCTCCAGTACAGGACAGATATTCACATTCTGTGGTGAGCTGGGTGAGGGGCACCAAGATGGTTTAGGGGGATGATGGAAGAGGGGAGGCAGGGAGAAATGGGCCTGTGAATGCTGGAAGAGAAAACAGTCACAGGATGTCCTTGTCTGTGCTTACCTGAGCAGGGAATGCAGGGAAGACAGATTCCTTAAAGTGCACAGCAGTAGGATAAAGGCAACAGGCACAAGGAGGAACACAGGAAAGCAATTAGATAGAAAGAAAATGTTCTTACCATGAAAGTACTCAAATGCCCAGGCAGATATGGAATGTCCCTTCCTCTTTGTAGGTATTTAAGACTCACCTGGACAGATGCCACCACCATCTGATTTCATTAGGCTTGCTGTTAGCAGGGAGTTGGCCTAGGTGACCTCTGGAGGCCACAATGAAACCCATATTCTAAGACACTAGAACTTCTAGATGCAGGAAGAAGAGCGACAGGGAGCTGTTGACAGTAAACCTGCAAATGGCTAGAAAACAACAGCAAGATAAACAATCTAAAAGATGAGCCTGTTGTCCTATCTTTAAGAGGTTTTAAGATTTTAGGATACATTTTAAAGGTAAGAAATACTGAAGATGAAGTGATTAATAGACAATGAGATAATATCCTGTATCAGACTACCAGTAGCATACCCTTGAGATCATTCTAGTATTTCCTTTGATAAGAAATTCCAGGTAGTTTAGACCTGCTGTGATTAAATAGCACTTTAGGTTTTTCAGGCTGAGGAAAACATTTAATGCAATAAGTATAAAGCAGCAAGGGATCTGATTAAACCAAGGAACTGATAAATTGTAGCAAAATGAGAAGGCTGAAAATTGGTTCATAGATGGTCTGAAATTGGGACTACATCTCTTTAATATTTAATTTTGCAATTACCATTAAAAAGATGCAGGTGATATTTGTCAGTGTCAAAGGTGAGACATGTTATCAGCATCAGCGAAGACTGCAATATCCTACAGACTGAACTGAACAATCTTTGGCATGACAGCACAGAAACTGGATGATATTTAATTGCACAGCACACCAAGCCATGTATTTAAGGAATTGCAGCCAGCTGGAAATTACCAAGGAAAAAGATGTGGACATGGTGGCAAATCACTCACACTCTGTCTGGTGTACAACACAACAAAAGGCTGTAATTTTTACTGATGGTTTCAGATTTCCTACCAGAGAGCAACCCTGAATATTGTACAGTTTTTCACTACCAGCTTTTAATTTTTTAGAAAGCTTTGAGTTTTCCATATAGCAAAATATATATGTGTGTGTGCACAGAGGAAGAGATGGAAAAAGATGAGACAGAGGAAACTCTGAAGGACAAATAGAATTTTTAGGGTTGGGATTTTCTGTTTGAATACTAATAACAATAACAATACTAATTCCAGACACATGTCCAAATACTGCTTTTGAAAGCTTCTGGCAACACCTTCAGCTCCACTAAGGAAGGAACTACTCCAGTTAATGCTTTTGGAGGGACAGCAGGTAACATCTTGCCAGCTTTTCTTTTGGCAGCATCATTGCCATGCTAGACCTATCCCAAAGATTTTGTGTGCTTGAAGTATTCAGAAAATGTTGTTGTTAGGCTGTGGAAGACAGAAGTAACAATTTTCTTATATTGAATCATATTAATAAGTTCTCTCATTCTGCTCTGATAGTTTCTTATTTTATTATTATATACATTATTAACTATGCTAGCAGCAGGACATAACAAATGCAAAATACTTGTTCAGGAACACTACTGTTTCCAGCAGGGAATAATTAAGAATGCATGTCAATAACATTTAGGATTCTAATGAATAAAAGATAACTCATGCAGGCAACCCAGAGACCTGCATAATTTTCTCCAAGAAGGTTAAAATGCATGATGAGTGCCTAATTCATAGGGAAGCACATTTGGGTCATATATTTCAATAGCAGACAGGATGACATCAAGGTTCAGGTAATATACAGGTTTGAAATTTCATCTTTCCTGCAGGAAGCCTTCAAAAGGATGTCAGAAATCTTCAGTGCAATTCACCTGAAAAGCAGAAAACACCTTGCAGAGGTGGAATTTTAGACTTCAATACTTAGCAAAGAGAATATATATGAACATCAGAAACTCTACCTTTCATTCTTTGGGAGCACTGACTGCATTTCCCCAGCTGGATCTGAGTTGGTAGACAAATGCTGAGCTCAGCTGTGCTCCAATCTCCGTAACAGCAGCAAATGAAATCAGTAAAGAATGTGACCATCAAACTGGCTTTTTTTCAGACCCTCCACCATTCCTCTAATTCTCCTAATTGCCAGATGCAATTTAGTTTTACATCGCAAAACGACCTTGATTTTATTTTTTCTAGAAAAATAGCAAAGGACAAAATGTGTTTCTGTGGCTTAGTCCATTTAGACCATCCCATTTGCTTTAAACTTTGCTGTCTATGGCAAGTGTAGGCTGTAGCATTATTGGCTGAATCTTGCTGGATTACACACTACAAAATTGGAACAGTGTGTTTAGAAATGGCTTCTACCTCTTTAGTACTTTTCATTTCAACTGGCACTCTGCAGGCATTTTGAGGGCAGGGGCAAGATGGGGACTGTGGGAAGAGAAAACAACAAAGAAAGCAAGTTCTGGTTGTACAGAACACAGGCTTTAGACAACCAGGACTCATGAGACAGGCATTGACACACAGATCCACTTACAGCGCTGCCTTTAAAAGAGCAGATCTAAAAATTATCAGAAATAACAACACAAAAAGCACAAACAAGACTAGTTTGCTGGTTTGGAATTTTTAGATGCCTGCCTTTGATAAAACCAAATGCTGAAGTGTAGCTGCTGTCTTGGCATCACCTTCTCCCTGATGCAACTGAATGGTTTTCCCAAATTAAAAAAAAAAATAATTCTTAAAACTTGAACCAAACCTAGAGAATGTAATTTGTTTTGGATAGGTTACAACTGCCCTCCCTACCAAGCAAGGAGACAGCAGCCAGGACTCTGCATGAGGCACTCAAAGGTTTCCAGACTGGCACTGGGATATGGGAGGTCCCCAGGCACAGCCGGGCCTCTACTGCAGCCTGGGACTGTTCAGGGCTGGTGCAAGACACACAGAGAAATAAGGGGCTTTGTGTCTCATTTTATCACCTGTAGAATAAAAAAAGAATTTTTCTGCCACTTTTTGTCAATGTTGTTCAAAATTATTTTCATCTCATAAATGATTTTGATGTTGCCTGGCAGCTCACTACACCTTTATTCATGCCACTAACTAGTTTTGCTGCTATTCCAAGCTGGGGTAAGCTACAACAGAGCAGGATTTCAGACAGCTTTACCTCTACCCCTGTGCTGTTGCCTAGACTACAACAGACAGACTGGGTTTGGCCAGGTTGGTTCCTGTGATGGATGGGCACAATGAAATCTCTTCTGCCCCTCTGGGTGCTTCTTTCCAGCAGCAGAGTTCCCTCCCTAAGAACAAGTCCCTTCCCTTAGCCCACTGCCATGGCATGTGTAAAGAGCTTGGTTTTCTTTGTTATAGTCTCTACTAATTTCTTTCTCTTTCAACCCAGTTTCTTCTTCCTGTTACGAGGGAGATTTTATTTCTGTGTCCAATTTTACTGTATTTGCTGTATTTTTCTAAAAGATGATGGAGTATTTCATCCATAGGCAATGATGTGATTTTGGGCTGGTTCCAGGGTCCTTCAGATTTCTAGACCTAGCTAATGCCTTTCTGATCTTTTCAAGCTCTCAAGGATTTAGAACAAAACTTAGAAACATTATCAGAGCAAACCCTACATTTAAATGCCAGGGAGTGAGCCAAAACAGACCTAGAAGCATTAGTTTAAAACCCTCAATTGACATATTTGTTTAAAGGCATTATTCAAGGTGCTGCTTGGCCACAGGAGGTATAATTAAAATAGTGTTTCTGACAGGGAAAACAAAACCCTTCAAGTTGATCTCTTAGCCATGCTCACTAACTGCAATGATTTAGCTCAGGGAATATGTGATGATACTTTTACATCAGAGCTTTTGAGGGTATTTTTTAAAGAGCAAGCATGTGGTGGAGGTATATCAGGCAATTTGACATTGTAATATTGTCTGATCTCCACCAACCAGATTCTGCAACCAACAGCAGGAAGCAGGGCATCAGCTGGCAGCTCTAAATTCATATTCCAAAGGCTGAGGTACATTTTACAAGCCATCTGTGGCCTGCTCTCAAAGGGACAGAAGGCACACAGGAGTGCTTGGAATTCTAATGAGTGCATTGGCTTGTCAGTGCCCTCTGCACTGGCACTCTGTTTCCCTTCACACTCCAAGTTATTTACCTTGAAAAGACAGCTAAGGATCTGTGCTAAGTCACCCACTGTTCAGCAGAGGTGCAGTGCTTCCTGATATCCCAGCCATATCCCTGCAACTCTCCTTTTTCCTCTCCTTCTCTCAGAAGACAAAGTTTCTTGCTTGGAATTAATCTAATGAGAATGAAGAAAGAGCCTCTTTGCTAAAAATAGAGGTGGAGAAGTGCCAGATAATATTTCTCTAGTTTCTGAGAAATTCTGCACAGCACTTACCATAGGCCAAGTAATAACTTACTTGATTTCTCCATCTTTTCACTGACCAGTCTGTGGACTCACGTAAGATTTGTCACTCTGACCATTTCCTGGAGATCTTTCAGAGGAAATTGTTACTACTCCTGAAAAATATTCTGCAAATCCCCAACAGGATGAGGATGACAAGAGAGGAGCTTCACTACAAGCAGAATAATTACATCAGAATTACTGTGGCACAACTGAAGACAGTATTTGGCCCTAGGTCTCTGCTTTCAGGCTGTAAGTGCAAATGTCTTTCTGCAAACAGCAGTTACACTACTTTCCAGCAAATTAGGCAACATTCCAGGGGGACACTTGGGTTTACTGGAAATGATCTTTTAATTCTTTGTAAATGAAGGACTAAAAATTATGGTCAGGTCAAGAAGGTCTGGGGTGCACTTCAGAATGTAGATCAATAGCCAGAAAAATTCCAAATAGACTCCCAGCTAAGTGTCAGTGCAGATTTTCCTCATGAAATGAGTAAAGTGCTGCTCTATTGGCAACCTCATTATTCACTACTTAGCAGATGCAGTAATGACTTTAGGCAAATGTGAATATTGAACCTGAAAGGTCTCAGTACTATAAGCAGGAAACGAGCAGAAATGACAGTTGTGTTATGTCTTAGTCTCTCAAAGGGCCAACAGAGCAGAAAACAGGAACTCAGAATTTGAGCAAATTGTTCTTCTAGGGCAGAACTGTTCTAAGAGTAGAGGGGTGGAAAGTGAAGCAGAAAAACCCCTGTGAAGTACTTTCCTTGTTTACTGTGTCTTTCTTTCCTGAAGAGAGCAGGGGCCTCATGAATGTGACACATTTCTAGTAATGTGCAGGGCTGGATGGGTCACACAGACTCCTACATCCCTGCTTCACCACTGGTGGGGGAAAACAGGAACCATGGCTTCCTCCACAGGATTATGGCCTAGGGAACACACATGGAATCTGCATGAAACATACAGATCACACTGCATCAGGCAATGGCCTCTCCTGTGTTTAACAGCCTGAACAGCCACCTGGGCAGAGCTGGGTTATTCCAAGACAGTGCTTCTGGAAGGTCAGAGCAGCTTCAAAGCTTCCCTAAAGAACAGAAGAGATCATTTTGCTGGCCCAAAACCCTTTTGAGCAGCAAACCTCAGTGCTGTGATAAAGCTGGTTTGGAGTGGCAATGAGACAAGGCCAATGGAACAGAAATGGTCAGTAGGGCTGGTTTAACAGGAAATGAAAAATGAAAAGGATGCATTTGGGACCTTGGGATAAGCTTGAGAGCTGTGAACAGCAGAGTCAACCCGTAAGTTTTCAGACAAGAGCTGTGTCATCAGCAAGCTTTTTGGGGTTTGCAGAAGGCTTTTAATAACTTGAGTAAGAAAACTGCTTCTCCTGGAGCTCCATCTCTTGCTCTTCAACAGTTCTGTGAGGAACAGCTGCTCCTCTACCAGCAATGCCTAAAGAGAGCTGAGGCTTGCTCTATAAGCTGAGAAAAAAGTGGAGCTAGGAGGAAGGTGTCTGCCTTTCCCAAAGCACCCTCTCCCTCAGCTGGGGCAATGTCTGGATTCTGCTCATCCCAGTCTCCTTCAGCACAGGAGACAGCCTCCCATGACCCTACACTGCCAGCCTCTGTACTACCACTTTAAACTCTTGAAGAAGTAAATTACTCAATCTCACAACCCAAAACTGGAAGACTGTGTTTCAACCAAGAGAAACATTTCTCTGGAAAATGAGAAAGTAATCTTTTTTTGAGATGAGATGAAAGAGGGAGCAGGGGTTTTGTGAGGAAATTTGCTCTAGAGAACAAATATAAAAATGTCCTTGTGCACTGTGGATATGGATATAAGAGAGGAATGTAGGTAGCCTTCCTTAGTGAAACCAAGTTGCATAGATAGTATGTGAGAAAAAGAAGTGAGAACCAGAATTCTGTCAATTTTTCTTACTATCTACCCTCCCTTGAGGTAGGAAACACCTTTTCTTTTAGAAGCTGGCAAATCTGACAACTGCTGGAATTTGAAGTCATCAGACCAGGAAAAGTAAGAAAAGCAATATTTTCTGTGGTCCTTTTAATACACTGTCATTTCATTGTAAAATAAATCTAATTCACCTAGCCACTCTGTTTTAACTTCAGTGCTGTAAGCAAAGGTAAATATGAAGAAGCACTTCTAGAACTAAATGATGCATGAAAAGGCTTAAAAAGACTATTTATTGTAAACATATATTGAAAAAATCTACCAGTCAGTGTTTGTAGGAAGTTTTTTCAGCTTCTGACTGGTGAATTTTTTTTCACAGGAGTAAATATTCATCTTCAAATACCGTAGGTTTTAGGCAATATTTTAGATTGTTCTTGGTTAGTTTGTTCTTTGTTGTTTGGTGGGTTGGTTTTTTATGTGGTTAAGAGGATTCAAGCTACTTCTGAGGTAGCTGAAGTCTGTGAATGAAAGTCAATTGATAGCTTCAAAATGAAAGGATGTAGAAGAAGTGAAATTTCTCTGGTTTAAAACAAAGACTTGCATCCTGGTCATTCAACATAGACATCTGCCACAAATCTTCTTACCAGATCAGAAAGACCTGAGCCAGAGGAGCCAATCAGTTTAAAGAATTGTACTCTAATTGTCAAGATGATGAGGAAATTTTCCTTTACACTGCAGTTTAACACATCCCCAGACTTGGAGGACAGTGACACTCTATAGAACAATCCTCAGGTAACACTTCCCTAGTTCACTGTGCCTGACACAGGTTAAGATGTTGCCGTGCCTATAGAAAAACACTGAGCACTAAGGAATACAAAAACAAAACTTAACTGAACAATTCCTTTAATCCTCTGGTAAACCAAAACTGAACTTCTAGTTGTACAACCCAGCCTGCCCTGTTGCCTGTAGTTTCATGGGATTCTTTAATATGAACAATTTATTTCCTTCCCATTATTCAGTGTGAATAAAATAAATTTAGACATATAACATTAACTTACTAGTGAGATAAAAATCTCAGTGTCACAACTCAAGCCTTTTGTATTTCAAGCCTAGGAAAAAAGTGAACAATAATTTCTATGGCATTAATATAGGCAGAAGGACCTGTCACAACCACCAGCACTGATTCCCAAAAGCAACATCCCTCTGCCAAACACTTACACATTCTCAGCCCAACAAGCAAATTTCAGGGAAAACAGAAGCAGCTAAAGGCTACTCTGAATTCTGTCTGGTTGTGCTTTGTTTGCAAGTGAAAACCCTTGTTGCACTATGGCACAGAACCGTCCTCAAAAATGTTAGATGGGGTTGTCATTTCCCAACAGACTGAGGGAAGCTGCTCTGGAAGAGGCTGCATTTTAATGGCACCTGATTTAGATGAGGGTAATGTGTTCCAGATCTTAGCCTTAGTTCAATTAAAAAGTGGAAACACCAGAGCTATAGCTAGTTTAGCTAAGGGGAAGCTAGAGTATACTGTGCTTTCTAAAAGCAGTTATTGTTATGATGTGTGAGGGAGAACCTGGCTGTTTGCTTCAGCCATACTGAGCAGAGTTTAGAAAAGAAAGAAAACCTTGCACAGGGAGGAACTCTTCCCAGGGCCCAGCTTCCTTGGGATTGCCTCTCCTTGCATGTAGATTTTAAATGCTTGTTGAAGGTCACGGCATGGAAAAACTGAATAGGACTGGTTTTGTGGTGTCCAAACCACAGTGCACATCACCATTGCTTCATCTGTGTCATTTCCTTTGCACACCAGCTACTGTTAAAAAAATATAAATAAAAAAGCAAGCATCTCACTGCTTCAGTAGATCTCTGATCACAGTCTACAACCATTTTCTATGTCTTTCTTAAAAGCACAAGCAAAATGTGCCATCAGTAGGAACAGGACAACCTTTTGTGGTTTAGGATGTGGTAAGTGCAGAAACACTCGGCGTTTTGCAGGTTTGCAGGTCCCTGCTCGCTAACGCTGGCGTGCCCTGCCTCCCTGTGGTTACTGCTGTCCTGGCGCATCACAACGTGTCCCCACAGCTTAGGGAATCACCTCCTGCAAGGACTGCCAAGCAACTCGTTCTTTGGACTTGTTCAAGCCTGAGAATATTTTGGAATAAGCCAAAGGATGCTGTGAAGGCCAGGAGCATCATCAGTGGCAAAAAAAATGCATTTCAGTAATGCTGGAGTTTCTCTAATGCCTCTGATTATGAAGAGACATTAAAAATACCACATAAAGTAAGAGGCATTGTAGTGTAAATAAGCTGAATTCTGTGCTTGACTAACTAAATTAAATTTATTCTAAATTAACATATTAATCATTCAGAGCGAGGCTTTTCAAAGGAAGCATTTATAAATCTTTTGGCTGCAATTTGATTAAACTTCTCTTTTTCCAGCCTAAAGCCTTTTTATTTAACACTTGTATATCATGCATGTTTTCTTTCTAGGATGTGTTAAAGGCTGTTTGTTATTAGCCTTTCCCCTTTGATTTACAACAAAGAAGAAAAACAAATTACTGAGAATACTGAAGCACTTTGTACACTTTAGAACAATTTTCATTATTATAAATCAACATTCACAATTGACTGCATAAAACAATCAACTGTATTTAGAACATTTTCAAAACTCATTATTTCTCCTGGCCCTTGAAACACAGCTCACAACAGCTGATGATGTATGGAGCTGAATTTTCAATGTTATATCATGGACGGCTGTTAATATTTTTAACAGATCTTGCAAGGGCTGAACTCAGTCTCACTTCCCTGCACCACTAGAGGGCAAAATGGTCTCACAGAATTGCTTAAAAAGACAGAAAAAATACATTCAAGATGTTAATTTTGAAAGTACAAAAAGTGTCCTGAAAACAAGAGGATTACAGAAAATTGAAAAGAGAAGTTCCCAAAACTTAGACAAAATAGAATAGTATCTTTGGAAGCCATGTGTCTTCTTTAGCCTGAGATTCTCTATCTGCATTTTTCAGTTATTCTAGAGTTATCAAACTAGAATAAAATTCTTCTATAACAGCAAATAAATAACAATACCCTGTGAGATGCATGTCTGTCTCAACTTCAGGAAAATAGTTTTAGTATACTATATTTTGTTCTTTGCTAATGAATTAATGCTCAAAATATCAAAAGGCCATTAACAAACAGAGCTTCTACACACAATTCCTATCTGTTAATACAGAGTCTAAATCAGATCTGCACAGATGTAAGGAGATTTTTTCCCCCCCACCATTATTAAGTATTTGCTTAAGGGCCAGGATAAATGAAGAAAGGGTTTTTACTGCTTCCACATTCACACATATACCACGAGCATTTGGACAATCTGACCGTCCCCTTTCTGTCAGCACCTCAGTCTGAGAAGGGCTGTCCTCACCTACAGAGAACAATTGCTTCCACTGCTACTTGTATTAACATGTGGCATTTTGGTAGCATCAAACAGTGAAATGTGAATTCACCTATATTTTCACCTCAAAGAACTCTCCCCAGATGAAGATAAGCAAATAAATACTTAGAGATCCATCAGAATTAGTGAGAAATCATTGATAATTGGTAAGTCAACACATATTGAAAATATGAAAATTTTCCCTCCAGTGCTACCTAAAAAATTTATCATGGTTTTAAGGCTTGAGTCCTCTTTGAATTTTTTTCTTTCATTTTCTGTAACTAACATAAAACCAATACTGAAATTTTAGTCATTAGTCTGAATTTACTCTTTTACTTTCTCTGTGTCCACACATGAAGTTCTACAGAGACTTTGCACATGTGAAAGTAAATCCAGAGTTGCCCATCAAGGGCAATCTTTCACCTTTCTCCATCCTAAGTACTGGGAAAAAAAAAAAGACAGAAGGGAAAATTCTAACATAACTAAATGTTTTCCATCTGAAAAAGTGATAGAATAATCCTTCTCAAAGGAAAGTGGCCTGGAACTGATGCAAATGCTCCCTCACAGCTTTTGTGTAAAAGAATGAGTTCAAATGATCAGTTGGAATGAAATTTTGGATGTAGCAGTATAGGGAGGAGGACTGGATTGAGAGGAAGTCCTGTTTAACCCAACTTAGTAAAGTTTTCTATTCAAATTGGTTCCTGTAGTAATGATAAAGGAAAAATAAACTATATCTGATGTGTTGAACAACAACATGCATGTATCTGACGTGTTTAATCATAAAATGTATGTTAGTCCCACAAAAGGGTCAAAGAGTTTTCAGAAATTGCAAAGCAACAGGCCCTGCATTGACAAGGAAAAAATGGGATTTCTTTCTCTTTACAAAGCAGTGTTTCTAGAATAATTCCCCTACCAGTGCTTTTGTGAGTGGTGTTCTGTTAAACTGGTCTGAACTGGCTCTCAGTCATTCACATGTCCTACTTTGAACTTCTCTGGCCATGAGATTGAGTGCATCTTTTAATTAAACACTGGTTTTAATAATTCACTGGCAGATTTCTCAGGAACTGCTGGTACTAAGCTCCTTTCTACTGTATTACTCATACCTATCAGAGAAATAATTGATGTCCAGCTCCACCAAGACAGGCTGTGCAGACAGGGTGACTTGCACTTTTAGTGGTCCAGTTCTTCACACCAGGGGTGCTGGATGCTGCTTCAACACCACAGAACAGCCACAATCCTCTTTGTGTGGGACACTTTCACCAAAACAAAAAATATTATCTTCCAGATACCTCCTGAGATGGATTGCCCTGCTGGGAAATAGTGCAATTCAGAATGGATCTCAGCACTGGCACCCATGAGGAACCAGTCACTCCAAGTACAGCAAAAATGCAGCAGCTGCTGCTTCACCTCCTCCTGCAATTACTGATGTAAGGCCCTTCAACACACGAGGCATAAGTGCTGCCTAATTCAATCTGAGTAAATCTTTAGATGCTTTTCTGCTTCCTATGTCTGAATCAGAGGAAATAAGGCTGTGTAAACATCTGTTTTTCTAGGACTCTGATATCTGAGTCAATATCAAAGGAAAACATTTTGAAAAGTATCATTTTGCTGCTGTAGAAATCCTTGCCTCACCCATACCTTAAGTACAGCGTGCAGTTATGATCACTGCATCCCAAAGACACAAATTAATTAACAGAAAGTAAATATAAGGGAAACTAAACAGATCAGAAAGATGTGTGGCAATATTTCCCAGGTGTGTATAATTCCTAGAGCTACAAGGATCATGTACAGTATTCACACCAGTGCCATTGTCCTCTGTTCTTTGACATAGCAGGGAGGATTGTTGGCCACCTTACTTGATAAAAGGAAAGTATTCCCACATAAGATAGACCTTAACTTTGCTAATTCCTTCCTTTTTTCTGTCCTATTTATGTAGTTTCCCTGGTGTAGCGTATCTTCAAGGATGGTGCCTGACAGCCTGTGATTGATTCAAACTGGTGTGGCTGCTTCATGAAAATTGGATCTTATTAGCTTAAATCAATTAAAAAGAACAGGGGATTCTAAGGGGTAATAATATTGGAGTAGAGGGACTTTTTCCCTGAACCAATATATATCCCTTTAATTTGTTTTCAAATAAATTACAGTGCTTTAAATGAATTACTCAGACAGAAAAAGGACAGAAAAATACAACTGGTTGAGGGGAAAGCCACTCCCATGGAAGTTTACTGAGTGCCACTGATTTGATTTTGAACAGGCTTTTGAACAGGCTCTCCCTTTCTCTAGAACATGCATTCTACATGTTTATTTGAAGAAATCTGACTCTTCTTTTTAAATCTGAGAGTATGGGTAATGAAAGATTCTCCCACAGAGAAGTGGATTCTGTACAGCTAAGTGAGATCCAAGACTTTCTCAATGCCTTGTACCTGCAGCACTACCATTTTCTGTCTCTGTTCAACACTGCACCAAAGTGTGTGGCTTTGCACAGAGCTGGCATGAAACCTTCCCTGATGGATGTTCTTCACAGAAAGGAATTGTTCTGCTAAATTTATAACCTTTCTTAAAGACACTTGCATTTTACTTTTAGGAAAAAAAAAATGCATGAAAGTCTGAGAAGGTCTGATTACTTCTGAAGGTCACATAATTGATTTTCTTGATTTAGAGGAGGTGGCTGCAGTAAATTAAAATATCTGTAAGGTTTTAGGGTCTGTATTAAGGAAGCAGGAACACAAAATACTGGGAAGTTACCAAGTGAATCGTCCAGAGACCTGCAGCCAGGACTGAATTTATAAACACTAGAGGAAATTCTGCTGTCCCTCAGGCAACAGCTCAGCTGCATGAAGTGAGGTATGAAACCTAATTACCCTGAGCTTGCAGGGCCCACGGCATCAGTCATATGCTGCTTTTAGAATCCTCCTAACTGGATTTATTTCAGTGACTCAGTTTTTAAGCCCCCCTTCAGCAGTACCCAAATTAATACGCAGAAGTGGGAATTATAGGAGTAGGCCAAATTCAGCACTGTGAACTTGGCATAGCTTCCACAGTCAGTAGAGATGTGCAACAGCTGAGAATGTGGCTCACTGACCACTCTCCGTTAATTTATGCTATAAAACAGATGAGACAACCTCAGCACCTGGGAATGATGGAAGTTTGCAATGGAAGTTAAGAAGAATCAGGTTTACACACACAACTTGTTTGCTTCAAAGCCCAAATCTTGGTAGTTGTTTTCATTCCTACCATTTGTGCCACTGTTTTTACTCTGGAAGGAAACTACTGACAATGTATTTATACTCAGTACTGCACTAGAGCTTAGTCAAACTCAGACTTAGCTCTTTAGAACTCCTTACTCTTTAGAACCTGTGAGAATTGTAATAAGAATATTTGCTTTTATTTTGCTTAAATTTCAAAATATCATACTGGCAGTTTTAATAATACAATTACAGATTACTAAGTCTTTGTTCTGGTAGGTTTAATATACCAGAAATTCAGGCATTCTGGATGCAAATGCATGCTTGCAAAATAAAATTTATCCTAACCCAGTTGCAAAGCTAGTCTTGGATATTTTGATGAAAATTTGGAAACATATCTTTAATGCTGGTCATTAAATCAATGTGAAGCCCTGACTGTGTAAGTGCCCATAATATGACCCATTCAAAATGCATGTTTCATAAGACTTCATGAAAGGGCATCAAGCAGTGGCAGGAAGGGCAGAAACATTCAGCCTTTGCTCTGAACCTTCAGGAGTAATTCACCAAGCCTTCCCCCAAAGCATCTGCACAGTTATGGCTTTGGGGTCACCAGATGTGCTTGAACCACTTCCTTAAAGCTTGCTACTATGAATGTTTGAAAAAGGAAAATGGGAAAAAATATTATGCATTGAGCTATTCTCTTCCAATATAGCCCCATACAGATGCTGCTTTTGCAACACACTTCCACTGCAGGCGTATGTAAGTTAATATTGTAATAAAAACAGACATCCATGCAGTTAAGGAACTTCATTTACTGCAGTTTCCTCTGTGGTCTGGATTGTGCCTAGCAAAGAGTTAAAACAAGAAGCATAGACAGAGCTCCAGGCAGTAGAAAGCCAGTTTGCACTGCTGATTCATGTGGGGACTCCAAAGGAACTGCTCCATCTTCTGCTCTAATATGTTAAAAGGTGGATGTGTCAGACATAAAACAATCTGTGCTTTTGCTGTGGGCAGTTCCACTTGCAGTGCTCTTGCAGAAATGTTGTTACAATGGGTCTGCATTTGCTCCAAACCTTGCCCACAACACTGACTAGGCACAGAAAAAAGCAGCTTTCTTGTTTTGCATACTTGTCAATAAGAATGGAGAAAGGAACAAACAGGGAGAGAAGCATCAGTGCAGAGACAAGAAGGCTTTGATTGGCTCAGCACTTTGAGAAATGCAGCCTGTCCCTGCCCCTGTCAGGAGGCTGGAACAGGAGCTCCTGCCAAGCCCTGTACAACCAGTAAGTTTCCACTCTCTAGCTGCATGAGCACACATTTTTGTCTCCAAGAGGAATGTGAGATCATCATGTGAATAGGAATGGTGCAGAGTCCAAAGGGCTCCAAGCAGGACAACCACAGATATTGATGAAAACAGTGTATCTAGAGAAGTTGAAAACATGCCTGATAGGAAATGGACTTTGTTTATTAGGATAAATACAAGAAAGGGAACTGCTGTCAATTACAACAGCTCCAGTTCCAGGTCATGGAAGCACTTAGCACTGAACCACTTTGCAGAAGCCAGCTGGTTTTATCTGAAAGTAAATGCCAAGAAAAGAAGATAAGCAATACGTCAGGTCAGATCCTTGTTGTCCCACTTCACCCTGTAAATTTCACTTCTGTAAATTTAGAACCTCCTAAAAGTTGTCCTACTTTTTTCCTCTGTTATGACATTTAGTAACTTCACCCTTCTGTATGGAAAACTGGAAGTTTTGGTTAAACTCCCTGCACCAAAACCTTATTGTCACATTCGCTTTCTTTTCTTTATTTTTTGTTTTGTTTAGTTTGGGGGGGGGGGGGGGTGGTTGGGTTTTTTGTTTGTTTGTTTGCTGCTTTGGGTTGTTTTTTTTTTTGTTTTGTTTTGTTTGTTTGTTGTTGGGGTTTTTGTTCTTGTTATAGGAAATTATTATGGTAGCCACTGCAGTCATTCTTGAAACATCTATAGCTTTTTCATATCCTGCACTGTGGTTCCTGTAGGAGCAAGAAGCTTTCAGCAATACCAGACAAAGTCTTGCCCAGCAGAATTAGTCTTGTAGTAGATGCCTCAGCTGAACTGACCTATGGCATGTAAGTATTTCACATACTTTGTCAGTTGTGTATTTCATATACAAAGACTAAATGCATTTTTGGGTGATAATTAAATAATTCCAAAGGTTACCACTCACTTCCTTCTGAAGTTCACCTTAAATATTGGATATCATCAACACTATCATTCCAACCTGCTTGTTTGGAGCACTTCTAGTGAGAAACAACATTTGTCTCTAGAGACATTCCCTGATGCCCACAATGAAACAGCACCACAGTGTGGTAAAAAGGCAATTTTGGCCTTGTTTTCTGAACACCTCTCAGGAAGAGAACATGAGCAAACGGGCAGCCTGGAGGTGATTTGAAAAGTTTCAGGGCTTCTTTCAGTTCTGGGACGTGCATTACTTACCTGCAATTAAAATCTGAAGAGCTACCTCACGTGTGGGGTGATAGTGCACACAAGGAAACTGTGAGAAGTGAGAAGCCAGGCTCTGCAGGAGCAGCTCACACTGCTGTCACTGTCTGCACTCTCACAGGACAGTGAGCTCCAAAGCAAAGAGCTAGGTTCTCCCACTTAGCCCTAAGAAGTTTGATCACTTAGTTCTGTCAAACAGTTCTAGTGAAGCATTCAAAGTGCTGCAGATGACTTGTGTCCAGTTCCCTCCTCCTGATGCTACAGCAAGCAAGCAGGAGCCTGGCTGGTGTCTGTTCCCTGCTTTGCTGCAGAAGCTCAGCATGGTAGAAGCTCTAACCTCATTTTGCACAGTTTTTCAGTGCTGCAGCACAGGAGAGAGAAAAACATGGCATCTCTCTTCACACTGAGCTTTTCTGGGTGCTGGTAGGGGCAAGGTGCCATTGGGGAAATGGGAAGACATTTCAAGTGGAATGACCATCTCAAGGTTGGGAAAGAGACCACAAACACAAGTCATGCAAGGTTCTTGAGTTCAGAATGGAACAATCTTCAAGTACTTCTTTACTATTTACTGCTTTATAGACTTCAATGCAATAAAACTCTTCTATAGTCAGAAGACTATAGAAGAGTTTTATAAGCTCTCAAAAAACAACCAATAAAGGTTGACTTTTTATAAAGTCAAAAAACAACCAATCCAAGTGAATTTGACTACAAATCCAGACATCTCTGTGTGAATAACCTTTGAAACTTTTCACTCAGCCTTATTCTTGACTGTAATTCTGTACACAAACCTCTCTCTTTGGTGTGGAAACATATGTGGCTCCATCCATCTCACACCTGGCTCTGCCTTCTTGCAAAATTATTGTGCAGTATCCAGTGCAATGTAAGAAATCACCATCAACTACCAGAGTCTGTTGCCTTTTGGCTCATTTTTCTAATAAGGTTCCTGTAAATCCTCTGAACTACGGCCAACTGAGCACATCTGTTGTTGAGCAGAACACAACCCCATAAAGAAGTACTTCTCTCCTCTGCAAGCCCAAGATCACCAGCTCTTGGAGTCAGAACAACCTACTTCCCAGTTTTGAGGACAAACTCCCTGCCAAAGCACTTCTCAACAGATGTTCTGATTCAGCACTTTCTTTTTCTGTCAAACAATCTCAGCAATGGCACCTCTGCCTACTGGAGACATCATTGCTTGGGGCCTATGAAACATGACTGGGAGCCAAAATATACACTCAACAAAAACAGAGATAAAATCATGGTGTTTATCAAGTCTGTTAGATTACAAGACAGTGGAGGAAAAGAGGATATTAATAATAAAGGTCAATGGATAAATATTGTAGTCTCACCCACCATAGAAAAGATCATTGCTGGCAAAGACACTTAGGAAATAGCACACTTAGGTCCCATTAGAGCCAACTTCAAGTGACACATTGACGTTTGCTCAGTTTTATTGTTATAAATTGAAGTATTTCCTCCACACATATGTGCATCACAACGAGCTTTCATTTTGAGTGTTGAAGTCATGCTAAAAATAACTGAAAAAAAAAAACCTACTGGAAAATTAATAAGACAGAAAAAAACCAAACCACTCTTTTCTATAAAGAAGGTTTGGAAGTTGATATATTCACTCAAAATCTACTCTCTGTTCTATGAAAGAAGTTTGAGCACTGAAGTTTTCACCAGCCACGTCTGAATTATATTGCTTATAAACACAACCAATGATTTGGCTGCTTCCTTTAAAGCTAAATTCACACTCCCATTTAAGAAAGGGAAACACTATTGCATTGGAAGAACCCTGCTGTTTATCCTGCTTTTAATTGATGTCTCCATTATCTGACCTCTCGAAAAGGCTACAAAAGCAAACACCACAGTACATGTCTGACTCACCTGCTCTCTCCCTGCCCAGGCTGATTTATTGATTGCAGTTGAAGATTAGCCAACACTGAAGTGCAGCTGATTACATTCTGTGTGAATTAGATTCCACACAGAGGAGTGGAGATGTCACACAGTTTGGGGATGCTCAGTTTTATTCCAGCTGAATTATTTCCTACAAACACACACCCCAATGCATCACCTCCAGTATACAGTGAGAGAAGTCACTTGGCCCAATATCATTAAAGCCAATTAAGCTGAGCCTCTATAGAGACTGCAATCCCAAATTCCAGCTAATGAATTCCTTGGAAACTGTAGTCAAAATGGTGGATTTGCTTATCTGACCTGGTAGAACACAACCCTGTCATTTGATCACCAAATAGTTTTGGTTTTGGGGGTTTTACAGACTGCTACCTAATTGCATATCATTAACATCATGGTATATGCTCCTTTCCAGTATCACACACCAGTACTGTTTAAAAATATATGAGCAACATCCAACTCCAGCTGTAATATTCTTTCTTCTAAAGCATGGATGAAAGTGAGAAAATTGTGGAGCTATATTTCTAAGTATTTTATCTATTTTTTTTCCCAGGATTAGGCTGAGATTGAAAATAAACTTCCACAACAACCCACTGAGATCTAACAAGCAGAAAAACCTATGTTTCTGAAATGGCATCAGCAGCTGGCAGTGCTGGCAAGTTTTTCATGCATAAAATTTCCAGGATATATTTGCCATCTGATTTTAATTACAGTTCCTCCAGTTAGAAAATATCACTAATAACTACAAGCAAGAAACGCAAAAGAGAACAATTTTCAATATATCCTCACAGCTTCAGTCTTTTCTATGACTAAGTGACTGGAGGAAAAAAAATTGTATCTTGGACTTGGTCTAGGATGGAATTCCTAAAGGCAACTCAGAGAATTAGAAAACAAAAATCCCATCTGTTCACAGCAAATGTAAGCTAAGTGACATTGAAAGTCTCACTTGTATCATTAACATATGTTCAGATTTCAGGATTCCCACCTCACCCTCCCAATAATTTAAATGTATCACTGCAACTGTTTCAGTAACTTTCTTGCATAATATGGAAGGAGAGGTCCCTGTAAAAAACATGGACCCCTTTTCTTGTACTGCTCACCAATGTATGTTGAACTACTTTTCACGCCTCTATTTCAAAGGTGGTTTGAACACACTGTTAATGAGGGTTCCTTCAATAGCTTTTTTATAAAGAGTCAGCCTGATAATTGTAGGGGAGTTGAATTATAACCTAGAGGCCTTGTTTCAGTGTTTTTGTAAACAATAGGAAGGCAGTGTCCTTATTGTGATAAATCGTTGGGACTTGTCAAGCCCTGTGAATAATACATTCCTAATTTAAGTTTATGTTTACCAAAAGGAAGCAGCAGACATAATAACCTTAGATACAACTCACCATTAGGTTACTTTTCTGGAATTAATTGTTGCAGAACAGCAAGGAACTTTTCCTCCAAATATAACAAATTCAGATTTTTAAGAAGACAACCTGAGTACTGTCATTCAGTGCTTGTTCTATAAAAAAAAAAAATTAAAAAGACCAGAGGTTAAAGTAATTCAAAGAGATCTTTACATATTGTTAAAATAAAAACCTGTCATTTTGTTACCAACATTTGTATCAGAAGCCCTCTATCAGTATCTCTACCACCATCCCAGAGATGCAGGGTCTACATATAAACTTGACAATTCCTTGAATGAAGTTGTAATGCTTCCCTCTTCCATCCTCCCTTAGATAACAGAATTGACCATATCCAATTTCCAAGGATTATTTCAACATCCAGAATGAGGACTTTCATTATTTGAGTATTCTTATTCTTGACCCCAACAGATCAATAAAGGACTCTGAAGGACAGTGGGAATGAGCAGTAGGAGCTGGGCTCCTACTCCCACTTGTCCTTGATTCCGGTGGGGATGTCCCTTCCTTCCTTTGCAGTGACAGATGGTGGTTAGGAAAGAGAGCTTGGTTTAGAGTAACTGGTAGTATTTTTTAAAAATATTACAACATCTGCTCTACAGAAGACAGACATAAGCCTCAAGTTAAACAGCAAAGCTCCCCTCAGACTCCTCTTCATGGAAAAGTATGGTCAAATATCTCAGAATTTCAACATTGTGCTCCATTCTGGATAAAATACAAGCAAGGAATCAAACTTACACTAATCTGAACTCAGGACTTGTAGAAGACAGAAAACAAAGTCAGTACTGTACTACACAGCTGGATTTAGGAACACTGAATTCTGAATCTTGAAGCACATGGGTATTGCATAATCTCACACAGACTTGGCTTTGTGAACACATAGACTTCTTCTTGGCACACGTGGCAAACTAAAATCAAGATAAGATTCAAATACAACTGGAAGAAAGAATAGAGTGTATTCTTAGCCAGAAATTCTTGTATTTTGAAAGATGGAAATTGAAAAGATCCTTTTTAAAAAGAGAAACACAAAATTTCATAGTATGATTACAAATAGGGGGCATGAAATCTAGGTCATCATTGACACTGGGTTATGCAGAACTTCTATTTCATTTATGGGGATAAATACAATATGTTTCATCATGAAAATATAATAGATTTAATTTCCTCATCACTTCATGTCATATGAAAAAATTAAATATAGTTCTTCCCACCACAGTGACTAACAACTTAACTCCAAATCCAGTCAAAATTTGAAAGATTAGTTTGTCAAAGCCACCACCATCAAATCTCACTCACTACACATCACAAAAAACACTGCTCCTTCCACAAGGCTGATAAGATCAAAGTCATCCAAGCTGTGATTTCATCAAGGCTAAGACACATACAGCATATTATGAATGAAACTACTTGAGGTTCATTGTATCTAAACTCACCAAAAACGCACAGAAGATTTTGTAGAGTATTTTCAAAAAACTAGGGAAAGACAACTCATTGTATTTGATTAGAGAACACTTTAAAAAATAAGTGAGCTTGTGCTTCACAGGAGAGGAAATAACAGCATTGACAAATCAAGAGTTACCAGGGCTTTGTGTCTGAGACTGTTGTGTATCCCCAGAAATCCAGGGGATTTCACCTGCCTGACCTGATGCCATGTCCCAGAATCATTACTTGCTCATCATAATCCTGCTAATTTGTTTGAAAGGTCAAGTGAATCCTTATAAGGATCCTTGAAAGTAAAGTGTTCCACAAAGTCTTGAATAAAAGAGAGCAATTTATAAGTGTTCCTTTTGGTTTTGTTAAACATCTTTTAAACTGGCATTGCTTACACTGCAAGTAGGTTCTTTCCATTTCTTCAAGTGCCTTTTCTAGGCAAAGGAATCAGTTCTACAGGCTGTGCAGGGGCAGAAAATCAATTACAATCTGACCCCTTTTAAAAAAACAAACCCAAATAAGCTTTGTTCCCCCACCATTTCTGGAAGTAAATGAGACTGACTGAATCTGGAACATGATAACACATTTCCATAGCCTACAGGAAACACTGGAACTTCATACAATGAAAATAAAATCTGAAATAATACTTGTCCCATTAGGATAAACAACCTGGTAATAATACTCAACATTCTCCCTTTGTAGTAGCAGCTGATGTAAGAGTTTTCCTTCTAGTTATGGTTTCTACACTTCAAAACTGAGGCTCTAACTGAGCTTTGTGTCACATGCATAACATCCAGGAAACAAACTACACTGTGCAGCTGCACACCAAAACTTCCACTGAATTATCTCTTGCAAAAAAACAAAGACTCCTGGCAATATTTCTTTAACTGGTTCATTAGCAATAATGAAGCTTATGTCTCTAATGTACACCTGGGTCAGCAAATTCCTTGTCCAGGCTTAGAAAAGCTAGAGAAGTAACATCTCCTCTAGAAGGACATTAATTATTAAACCAAATTTATCACGGGATAGCAGCAAGGTAACTCACTCCCCAGGCAACTGCCTGAAAACACTTCCACAGCCTCCATGCACATCTAGGGTGCCCCATGTTTGTTGGGTTTGCTCAGTCTGTGCTGCTGTGATCCCTCTGCACTGAGACCCAGCCTCTCCAAGGAACACAACAGCCAGGTGCAGGCAGTCAGCACACTACTGCTAAGCTCCCTGGATTGCTCACTCCATATTTGTAAAACCTATGCAGTCACACATTCACCTTTTCTAAATGAGTCACACTTCCTTCTGCCTTTTGATTAAAAAAAAATAGTAGAAGTTTTGTTTCATTTAGAAGGGAGTAAATTTCTCAAATATTTGAAGTTTTTCATATCAGGAAATTTATCTCTTGAGCTATGGGATATTGTTTACACAGCTCTCTCAAAATAAGCTAAGGACAGGAGCCCTTGCTGTGGTGATGGGCTAAAACAGAACTGCACCTTGGATTCACACCTTTCACAAGAGAGATGCCCTGACAAGGTAACCCACCCATCCTGCCACAGTTTGAGACCCAGGGCATAAGGTGCATACAACACTAGAAAACTTTCATTCCACCCTCCAGGTGCTGTAGAAAACTACATCACAGACTCTCACTTTTTCTTCTCTACCTGAATTTATTCATGACTCCTGGTGACTCTGCTAATATTGACCTTTAGCTTATGTAGTATTTTACTGCTTTGGTTTCTGTAGTTTATTGCTCTGACAGATTTTTTTAGCAGAAATCATGTCTTTCTTAGCCTTTATTTACCCAGTCTAAACAAAACAAATCTTTTAAGTGTTCCTTGATATGATAAGGCATCCATTTGGCAGATAATCACTTTCCTGTACACTTGATTCTCTGAATAAATCAGCTGTAAAAACTGACAGCCTGTCATGCAAAGTGCTAACCACGGCTGTCATGAGGGCCAATTATGAGGAATTATTTCCTTTACTCTCTAGTAAGTACCTGCATGTTCCTGACTGTAAAACCCACATTCCACTCTCCCAGTCCTCATTTACATGGTACTGATATCCCTATCCCTTCTTTACAGATCAGCTGCTCCTCTTTTCTTCCTTCCCTACTTATTATCCTTTTTTCCTGTCCTCCTTTATTTTCTGAATATTACGTAAGGTACAGATTTTAGATAAACAAACAACTGAGAAATAGACTTACAAATATGTGTTTACAAATGTGTATTACAAAGGTTTTTATGTCCTCAAGGAACAGAGGCAGCTCCATTCTCAAGCAAAAGAAGGCCCACACAAAATTGTTCATCACACCCTCCCTGCTGGCTTTCTTGGTCAAAAGGTTGTTTCTAAATCTGTCACTCATCTGTCCAGGGGTTTTGATTAAACATCTGTCTTGTCTCATTCTGCTTCCTTATTTATGAAATGGAGTTAAAAATATAATAGTAAACAGATTTGTAGAAATGTATTGATAAAATCAAGGCCTTTTTTAAATCTCTCAGAGTGGTCAGCTTTTGCTAGGATAGAGCAGATGTCTTGTACTTTAAACCATTGCACAAATTCACTTCTACCATTTCAAAGGAGCAGTGCAAACACACTCATTTTGTTCACTTTCACAATCAGTACACTTTATGAGCTGAAATATTCCTTGTAATATCTTGCTATGATTCCAGATTCGCAACCTAAAATATGTTCAACTCATGACACCAAAAATCCCAAATTCACCATTCATGCTGGTGGTATTTATCACAGGAGTCTGAGTCACACAAGTCAAGAGGCAAGTTATTTATAGGACAATCTTAAGATTTTGGGATTCACATGTCTAAAATTCTTTTCCCTTCATTGAAAAACTCTGTGAACATACTAGCAGAGAGAAAAAGAACACTATGTGAGGACCAAACCACCATTTCCCCTGTTTTGAACAACTTATGGAAAGACACTAGATAAAATATCAGCAAAATTGTATTTAAAGGGGAATAAAAACCCCAAAATCCACTCCCCCCTCACAAAAAAATCTCATATAGATATCATAGAACATGTACTAAAGAAACCCTTCCAGTTTCTTCCCAGAGGCTTACTCTAGATCTAAATTTAACCTTCCCACCTTCATTAGCAATAATGAAGCAGCTGGATTTCTCAGTGTCATCAATAAGCACGGGCTCAAGCCTCATTTCTAAGCCAGACATCAGGAGATTACTGCTGGCTGTTTAACAAGCTGTACTTTATCCACTTACAAATGCTGAATCAAATTGCTTTTAAAAATGCCTTCCATGGAACAGAAAATAATATAAAAAAGGAAACCTCAATCGCCCACTACTCCTTTTCCAAAGCACAGAAGTTGTAATTTAAAGTCTAATGTTAGCCTGAGCTCCTTGTGAGAGCAGCTCACTGTTTTCCCTCTTGGAGTAACAGCCCACTCACATTTTGCTGCTGCCAAGCCCTTGGGCTTTACCTTGCTTTGTGTAACGAGGTCTCATCTGAGCTGCCCCTACCTTTACCCATTCCAGTTTTTGATGTATTCCCAACACTCCATCCCCTGGAATTTACAACCTGTGATAGTTCTTCAGGCACAGACAATTTGTGTCAGTACTAATTCTGGCCCTGAGACAGAATAGATGTTAAGCCCTGGAAAACTGTGCCTTCCAGGGGGAATATTCCTTCTCCACTCCCACCCCATTCCCTGTGCAGTGCTTGATTACTCCATCTTATTCCATCAGAAAGAAACACAGGAGAATGTCACACATCCTCAGGAAAAGCCACACCAAATGCAATTACACAAAACATTACCTTGTGAAATTTAAAGAAAATATGGCATAGTCTCTGACAATTTCTCAGATTGTAAGTGTTGAGTTCCTAGAAATAAAAAGCATATAAAGAGGAGAACATGAAGTTAGTGGTCACAGTTTTGTGAATAGTCCACATTCACTCACTCTTCTAGAAGCTCTTGAAGTATTAGAAAGACTAAATGAAAATGAAGACTAAGGAAATGAACAAGTCTTAGTAACGCTGTATTTTTATTTACAGTACCATTCACAGGCTATTTTTCCCCCTGTCCAATTGATAAAGGGGTTGCCATTGGTTGTAATATTTTAATAAATCACTTTTATTTAGGTTACTTCCTGAAATGGCTCCTAGCTCCCTCCAATGGGCCAAAACACTTTCTAAAGGGCTCTGACTATTTCCTTACTGTTGGAATTACTCACTTCAATGTAACCTCAATTGTATGGGATTACACTTTACAGCAAGAACACAAATCTTACTTTCGTCAGCTCTCAGCCCCCCATGCACAACACAGTGGATATTGGAGGTGTGGCAGACTTTCATATTTTCTTTTACAATTAAAACACTCAATATGCCCCCAAGAGTCCCACAACCACAGGACACTGAACCAACATGGTATTCCACACCTTAAACAAGGAATTGGGGTCCTATAAATGGGAGGAATGAAACAGGGTGTTGGAGCAAGGTGGGATGTGGATTAAAACTGTTAGCAAAACAAACTGTAAAAATTTCTGGCAAACACTCAAACAGTAACAGCTCTAAAGGCACCAACATAGACAACGAAAACTTTTGGCAGACACACAGCAGGCAGTAACAGTTGTTAGCACACAGACAGAAAAGAAACACTAATTTTATACTAAATACACAAAGCAATACATACAACAATCAAACTCAAAATTCCAAGACCAAAACCAATAGGAAAACCAAAACCATCAGACTTCTTTCAGGGACTCTAACGCCTTTCTATTTCTTTTGGGAATTCCAGCCTCCTTTTTTGGAGACTTTAACCCCTCTGTATCTCTTTAGGGAGTCCTATTCCACTAGAACATCATCACATATGCACCAGAACTAATTTACATTGTATGATCCCATGGTTGTTCGGCAGTTCTTTTGCACTGTGGTGGTGTCTTCCCAGTTTGGGGGTTGTTGGGGGTCTTTGATAAAGGCTTCCAGGGTCTTCTTTGCATTCAGAATTTTTCAGCTTTGAGCACACACAGTTATGGTGTTCTTTGGTCTGTCTGGTCTTAACCAGCCTAAAATCTTTATTTTGTGGCTAACTGGCTTTGCACTTGTCAATTTTTCATTAGAACTATATTTCTCTATCTCTAAAGCTATCCACCTGGCGAGTTTCATCTTTTTTTGTCTATTCAGCATCAAGCAACTAGTTCACCATATACGAGCCATTACATTGTATAAAGAGCTATGATTCAGGTTATATAAGTATCTGGTTTTATTTATATATATAGTCGTGATTTAGATTATATTGGTATCAGGTTATATAGATATATAAAATCATTATTTAGGCTATATTAATATCTTATAACTCAAGCTATATAAACACCTTGTAACTTTGATCTAAGTTATACAGGCATCACTTATCCCTAAGTTTTTGAGGAAAGCCAAGATGAGAGCCACTCCATGATGAAGGATATTCCCTTCAGAAACACCCAAGGAGCAGTGCTTGGGTGCCTCTTTGGAGAGATGGGATTGCTTCAGTAGCTGAAGGGATGATCCAGAATTAATAAGAGAAAACAAAAAACTAAGGCCACCACACACCTTACTAATGTTGCTGTTCTGGGGTGTTGAGAGCACTGGGGCTGTTTTTCACACCCTTTCCCCACATTTTCTGCACTTGCTGGCTGTCACCTTCCCAGCCCCAGCGGGTATAACAGAAGGGGTCAGGCTGGACGGGAGCACAGGGGGGCACCTGGTCCCACATCCCTGCTCAGGCAGGGTGGTCCCAGAGCACAGGGAGCAGCGCTGTGTCCAGGCAGTTCGGGAATACTCAGGACAGTGCCAGCCCAAGCGCTCCCCACACGCAGCGCCGCCGCCGCCTCACGCAGCCGCCCCTCAGCCCCTCGCTCCACCTCACGAGGCACCGCGGGCGTGACGTCAGACGCCGCAGCCAACGGCGGCCTCTGTTTAATCGGGGGCGAGGCGGTTCGTTGCATATTCACGAGGCAGCCGCGTGCCTGCGCTGACGTCACGCTGTCGCAGCCAATAGCAGCCTCTGTTTGCGGGGTTCATGCATATTCATGTATGCATATTCATAGCCACGCACTTTCGGCGCTGCAGCGGCCGCGGCGAGGGGCGGGCCCGGCCCCGCTTCCCTCACGGCCCGTGTGCCTGCGGAGCCGCGCCGGCGGCGGGAGGCGGAGCCGGCCCTCCCGTATTTATGCTGAGCCCTGCCAGGAGCGGCGCCGTGAGTGTGGGGCGGAAGCGCCCGGCACCTCCTTCCTCCCGCCCGGGTGCAGGCGACGAGGATGAGCCAGAGAGACACGCTGGTGCATCTCTTCGCTGGCGGGTAGGTGAAGCCCCGGGTGCTCTCCTGCGCTTTCCCCTTCTCCTCCCTCCTGGGGGCCTGGCCGCGCTCCTGTGCCCGCCGCTGGCTGGCCTAGGTGGGGCGGCGGCCTGGAGCGGCTGCGTGGGGACATGTGGGAAGGGCTGCGGGGGCTGCCCCGCTCCTCTGTGCGCGGGGGCCGCGGGCAGGAGGGAGCGGGCCGCGCTCTGCCGCCCGCCCCGTGCCCCGAGGCCTCTCCGGGCCGCTGCGCAGGGCCGGGCCCGGCCCCGGGTGCTGCGTTGTGTCACGGGTGGAACGCGGGCCCTGGGGAGGCGGGGCGGAGGCTTCCCGTAAAGCCAGCCCCTCTCTCTGATCGCAGTTGTCCCTTCTCTGGGCTTTTCGTGCAGAAGCACGCGGGGCCCGCCGTGCACGGGCTCCCCGCCGCAGGGAGCGGCCGCCGGGCTCGCTGCGCCTCGCGGGCCGGCAGTGCCCCGCTGGGCACGCTCTGCCCGGCGGCCGCTGCATCCCCGGCTCGCCTTCCAGCGCTCCCGGGTGTGCTGCGCTCCCCTGCGGGGCTGTGGCACACGCAGCTCTCCAGCGACAGAGGCAGAGGAAATGGGAGGGAAGAGCGCACTCAGAAATGAAGATGTAGCCTTGGTTAGGTTTGAGGTAACTTTTGTATCGTCACAGCTATTAGAGAAGTTTTAAAATGTATGTTTTTAGGATTCAAAATGTATGGGCTGTATCCCTGAAGCCTGTGGTCCTTCCAGGGGCAGGGTGGGAAGGGTGCAGCCTAAAAGGGAAAGCTGGGGGTCCTTGATTGTAATAGTGTGTTTGGGTAGTGAGCATGACTGTTCAGAAGTGATAGAGAGCACACCTTGCATCCCATGAGAGAGCTTGAAGCTGTGATTTCCCTTTGTGCTCCTCGCAGACAAAAATGATCTTGCTGCTTCTGAACTAAGGTGTTTGAGGTGGAAGAATAGTGATTGATTCTGAGCAAGTCTGAGTGACTTGGACACATGTCAGAACTTTCTCTGCTTCGGGCACACTTGGAAGTCTTGTGCACCTGAACTAGTGCCTGTGTGGGGGCTTTTTCATCCCCTTAATTTCTTGCACCCTGTTTAAGAGGAGAGCAGTTGTGCAGCAGGAGGGCCAAGATGTAGTAGTGTGTACTGTTTTCTGCAGATTTTGCATCCTTGCAAGCATTCAGAAAAGCAATAGCAGGAGCTCAAGAAAGATCAGGAACTGCTGCAGAGGGTCCAGTAGAGGGCTACAAATATGGTGAGAGATCTGGAGCATCTGTGTTATGAGAACAGACTGGGGGAGCTGGGCCTGTTTTCTGGTGGAGTCTGAGAGGGGATCTCATTAATGCATATGAATACCTCAAAGAGGTGCCAGACTTTTCAGTGGTGCCCAGCAACAACACGATGAGCAAAGACTATAAACAAGAACACAGGAAGTTTCACTTCAACATGAGGAAGAACTTCTTTCTATTGAGGGTGGCAGAACACTGGCACAGGCTGCCCAGGGAGGCTGTGATCTTTCCCTCTCTGGAGACATTCCAAACCCACCTGGACATATTCCTGTGTTACCTGCTCCAGGTGACCCTGCCTCAGCAGGGACATCAGACAGTATGACCTGCAGAGGTCCCTGCCAGCCCTAAGGATTCTGTGAGTGGTGCCTGACTGTAGCCCTTCAGCTTGACAGCTCTGCACAGGGGAGATTACTGAGCAGAACTGTGCATTATGTCAGAAACAGGTTTGAACCTGAAACTTGAGAGCAGATGAGGATTGCTCAGTTCAGTTTGCTCATTCCAATTTATTGCAGAGCAGTCTGGTCGATGGGTAGTGCTGGCCAGCTGGGTCAGGGGTTATGGTTTGGGGAAAAGGCTGAGTGTGAGCCACATGTTTCCTGTAACCTTAGTTCAGCCAAGCTAACACTGTGTATTTGGTTGCATTTGGCAGTAGAAGAGTTTTTTGGGGTCATCTCATGACTTTGCAAGCATGGTGCACTGCAGATCACCTGAGTGATCTTCAGTCTTCAGTGAAACTTAGAGGAAGGAAGCTTTGTAGCTTTGTTTGCCTTTAGGTTGCACCAGAGCCTCTGTGGAAACAGCATGATTATCTCTCTCTGCTGGTGCTTTTTTTTTTCCCCAGATGTTCAAGTTCATTCTCCAGTTCCTGCTTTCTGTAATGAAACTTTGACAGATGACGTTGCTGGTTTAGTAGCATCAGTGGGACTATCCTGGGATTTCTCTGTAGCTGCCTAGGCTGTATGGGCTTTTTGTGTGTCTTCTCTTTTTGTCCCACTTAGTCAAACAGCAGTTGCTGTTACTGTAGACATTATGTTGGTAGTATAAACCCAGGTGCTACTTATTCAAGGATGCAGTTGAACATTCTTCATTCTTAAATTAAAAAATTGTGTGATTGAAATGTAGGATGTAGATGAACATTTTTAGTTCAAGTAGTAAGTTATGGCTGGTTTTTTAGTTGTTAGACTAGTTTTAAAAAGTAGTAGGAAACCTTAATGTTTTGCTTTATAGAAAAGATTAATATGTTTTGAATTGCAACCATACAGTGAAAATTCATGTGTTAGCTACAAAAATAGTGCTCAGGTTTTCCTGATTTATTCTTTTCCTGAATTATTCTTAATTTCCAGAAAGCTTCTGACAGTAATTGTGTATTATAGAAGCTTCCATCAGAGCAGTGTGTGAGTGTTGTTTCCTCAGCAAAAGGAGGGGTTTGGGTTAGGAGGTGGACAGCTGCTTTTCTGACTTCACTCTTGGATAGTCTCAGGTTTGCTTCTTTACTTCACTCTTGGTGCTTCCTGCAGAATTTTGGCTGTTTTCTAATTTAATGTGTGAGGAAGTATAGGGAGGAGCTTCTTTATCTTGATTTTAAAAGTGTCTCAAAGTGGTCTGTAATTGTAATCATCCTCTGCCTGACAGAGGTTCTTAGCAAATCCCTATGGTGGCCAAAATGGTTAAGGTGCAGAAGATGTATTTACCATAAATGTTTGAATTCTCAGCAGGATCAGACTCTGCTGAAGGAAAGGTAAGAGACCCTTGGGCTTTTCTGATTTCAGCAGGTTGTTAATAAGGTGTAGCAGGTATTGGGATGATGGGGGCTTTTTTACACCGTTTCAGGAAAGAGCCTCTTGAGCCATAACTGAGTTGCCAAGCACTCAACTCCTCTCTACCCTAAAACACACTGGTGGCATAACCCTGGCTGTATTTCAGAGCAAGTGAGGAGGTTAGTGCCTTTCTGCCCAAACTTGAGGTTATCTTTATATTCAGATACACTTTTGTGTGAAATAAGACAGTGCTTGTTTAAAGCTTGGGGTTTTCTCCGTGGGGTAACTAAATTGCATGAAAATTGCTGTCAGTACTTGAGAAACTGTGCCACTGGTATTTTTCTCATGTTTCTTTCTCGATGCTTTGAGCTGTTTTCACTTAACACAAATTTTATTGTAAATATTGATTTACCCGATCTCTTAAGAGCTACACTGTTCATGTTGATGTTTGTTTTGGATAATGGAACCCAGTGATGCTTGATCCCCTGGTGGTGTTTTTCCTGTTTTCACTTGTAAGTTTCTATGTGGCAGCACATCGGGGGATTTTATTTTTACACTGTTCATTACACACCACAAGTTTGATTAGTATTTGTAGTTTATGGATGCGGGCTTAACTTGCACTTTCTAAGTTTTAGTAAAGAAACATAATTGGTGAGTAGAGTGATTAAGGGTTTGTGGCTGCTAGTACTCTAGTTGAACAGTAGGAAAACCCTGAAAATTCAGGGTTAATGAACGCTGTTTCTGAAAACTGTACTTGCTAAAGCTCTTCTATACTCTCTGAAGACTGATAGTATAAATGTAATATCCAAAGCTACAGCTTTGTTGATGTGAAAGTTACTCCAGTTGTAAGACATCTGCATGAAACTGCTGATAGACTTGGGACCTGAATTTGCAGTAACTGATGAAGACAGAAAAAGTTCTGTTCTGTTTGTAAGTAGCTTGGATACTTTTTTTTGACAGAATTTTGAGCTCAGTTTACATGCTGTTTCATTTGACAGCCAGTGTTTGCATGGAACTTTCATTTTTTTCCTGTAAAGATAAGTAGCTGGTAAAATACATGAATTAATGTAGATCCCAGATAACAGGGTCAAGGTTTATCTTTAAGTCTTTGAGGCTGTGGTTACAAACGTATTGTGAAAGGTGAATCTGAAACTAGCACTAGGCAGCCATGGCTTTTATTTTCATGAAATACATTATTTTCTCAAGGAAGTAAAAAAATGTATACTGACGGTGTTAGTTGGAAGTCAGGCTACACTGGCATTTGGAATATCAGTCTGCTTTAGAGCATTTCTAGACAGTCCAGTGGCTGAATTTGAGACCCTCATCCATGCTGGAGCTCTCTCTGTTGGTGCTTGCAGGGCTGAAAGGTACCAGTAGAAGACACTTAGCTGCTCTGGACAAGGGTAGTGACTCCTTAGCAGGTATCTTAACCTTGCAATAATAAAACTTTCTTGTGTAGCCATGCCTGGAAGGAGAACCTGGGATTTGAGTGCCAAACAGGTTTAGGTTTTTGAAGCATGTGTGTCTTTTTTTACTTGGAGTGTCACTCAAATAATGCAGATGTGTCTGAGGAAAATGGTTGTCAGAGCTGTACCTGTTGAAAGTTGGCAGAATTTAAAGCCCAATAGTTTCAGATTTGTTTCTGTTAAATCAGTGAGATGATGGTCTTCTTAATTTCCAGTTGGGATCAAATTAAATGTGTTGTAGGTAGTGGGAGTTTCTTCTGTTTGGGTTTTTTTTTTTCTTTTCAGTGTATGCTTTCTGGAGGAGACATGTTCTCCTTAGTTTGGGAGACCATTGCCATCTTCCTAGATTCTTCACTCCAAGAGATGTCAAGTAGACAACTGTTCTTAGTTTTATTGTTTTTCTTTTAGGTTTGTTGTGATCCTGCAGATGATAACGACATCTTGTGATGTCCACGTGTCTTGTTCCACTGAATGTGACTTCTCTCAAATTGTACAAGAAGGCTCAAGTTGAAGTTTTAATTCTCTAGCTTGACTGTATTAATAGTGGGATTTTAGTCTTCCTTTTTTAACTGATGTATTTATTTTTGTGATTTTACCTACTGATCTCTGTTCTGCCTTTCTAATTACTTGGGCCTACAGGTGGATTCTCATACCCTTTTATGATCAAGGTATATTTGCTGAAAGTCAGTTTTGCAAGATTTTAATACTCACGTGGTAAAGCTGAAGAAGACTTGTAGTAAACATTGATTAGAGGCAAATATCACATTTAGGATAGGTGAGATGAGCAAGTGGTCTTCTGAGTAGCATTCACTGGAAAATGCAGTTTGCATTCAGATGTAGGAGTGTCTCAGGTCTTGCTATTCCTCACTTCCCATTTATACTGTGTCAGCAGGAGTGTGTTTGTTCACCTACTTACTCTAGCAGGTGAAATTCATCTAATCCTGGAGAAAAAGTTACACATTAGTAAATGTTCCTACAAGTCACACTTGTTGAGGCCTGGTGCATGCATGACTGGAGAAACTCAAGCCCAGAGTGGTTTTAGGTAGTAGAAATTTCTGAAGTAATTTACAAAATCCAACCTGTATTATTGAGAAGAAATCTCGTGTTTTTCAAACTGTTAAAAAAATGTTTTTCTGAACTGTTCTAGTTCCTAATTAGTGTGAAACCACAAACTAAAAGTATTCCCCTTAATTTGAACCAGCGAGGAGGGGAGCAGGAAAGGTGGCAGCAATCTTTGGCAATTTACAGAGCACTTGTTGTAGGGTGGACCTGGTGGCTGGCTGTTGATGACCTGCCAGCACTCGAGCACAAAAATCTAGCTGTCTCTGCTGGTATTCCCAGTAGTGTCTTAAATAAGCAAGGCTGGAAATACTTTTCTTAAGTAAAATATACACTGTCCTTGATGCTGTAACAAAACAGCTGCTATGCTTCTTAAAAGTTGCTTATTTGTACAGAGTGCATATTTTTGTTTCTCTTCTTTGTTTACCCACGAGCTCTGTTTACTGACAGTTTTTCATAAACAGATTTTTGTCAAGCCTTGAGGTGTTTATCTTAAAGGTCAAGTGAAATAGACAAGTCAGGGTAGTTACTGGATTATGCCTTTGTAGTTCAAACTCAGTGGATCTTGTGACCATTGAGAAAGTTCTGGTTCCTCAACATATCAAAACATTTCTTTCTCTGCTTCAGTTTCAGATGTTGTCTCTGTTATATGGGGCTTTTTGAGGGCTGAGAAAGTGATGTGTTACTTTGACAGAAGTAGAAATTGGGGATTTTGCCAAGACTCACAATACAGAACCACACAGCTGTAAAACTTACTCGCTTTCTTCAGCTGTAAGAAGAAATTTGAGATCTTGAAGATCAGGGACAGAGAAGAAGTTTAATTCAAAGTATTAGTAGTTAGTGGAAAACATTGAAAATATTCTTGGGTTCACTGGAGACATCTTAAATTCTTTAAGAAAAGCCTAACCAAAGAAACACAAGAGCAAGAAACTGCCAAGGGTGCTGATTATTTGAAATTACTTGAATGACAGAATGTGGTGCAGGAAAAGGCCCTTAAAGGGAGGCAGGTGAATCTGCTGCTGCTTTAGGATGGATGTGAGCATGGTGCTGGCTGCTGTTGTATCTGCTGGCTGTCACTGACCAGTGCCTGCTGCAGCCAAAACAGCAAGCACAGAGCAGCTGTGAATAGGATTCAAAGTGACCCCCGTGGCAGGGAGAAATGATGAAGAGGACTCCATCTTATCAGAAGGCTAATTAATTACTTTATTATATTATATTACATCTATATTATATTACATCTAAACTGAACCTGCCAAACACTCAACTACACTCAGCTGAACAGAATCTTGTGACTCAGCCGACAGTCCCAACACACACACACGGATTCAATTGGTCAGTGAATCAAAACACTCACACCAGAATCCAATTACCAATTCCCTTCAGGTAAACAATCTTCCACAATGTTCCACTTGTGAACAAAACAGGAGCAATAAATGAGATAAGAATTGTTTTTTCTTTCTCTGAGGTTCAGAGAATGTGAATCCCAGAAATTGTCCTTGGGAAGTTGTGCCTTGCTTTTCTCTGTGGAGAGAAATGTGGCTACAGCTGTGTATCAGCCCCCTTCCCTGGTAATCCCCTGCTGGGTGAAGGGTGTCTGACCATCCACCCTGAAAGTCTGGTAGAAGTGCTGCAGTCAGGCATCCCTTGTGATTTGGGTGTGGTGCAGGGCATGAGCTCCAGGTCAGTGTTAATCTTCAACTTTAGAAAATGTTTGAAAATGTTTCTGCTCTGATGTAGCAGGGGGTGAGAGGGGGTAAGGGCTCCAAACTCCAAGCCCTGTTCAAGAATGCAGGTCAATTTTTTTCTGTCGTTGTTTCTTCCCTACTTCCATAGCATTTATCTCATTAATATAAATCATACCTTGTGCTTTCTCTTGTGATTACTGTTGCTTGAAAACAAGTTCTTGTGTAACCTGTCCAAAATTAATGCAGAAAAGTTTTCAAGAGAGTAAGCTCGAGGAGAACAGAAATGGAGGAGCTGCAGGAAAGGAAGTAAACTCTAAAGCCAACTTCCTTTATTGCCTGCACAGGCATGTTACCATGGAGTGGGGTCTGCCTTGAACTGCAGGAAACAGACAGCTTTCTGTCTGTCTCAGAGCTTTAGAGCTTCAGTAGCTTCAGGTCAAATTGTTTTGGGAGCTGACCAATGTGTGCTTCTCACATGCTGTTCATGCTTTGAACCTTCACGTTACAGGCTCTTACTGTTTCCAACCCTGGCTAAAATAAATGTTAGCATATCTACTCTCTTTCTGCAGCTCTTAAAATGAAAATAAGTCTATTTGGAGCTTCTAACTTGCTTGTTAGAAGCAAGTGAATTGCTCATTCAGAGCAGGCTGCTCTCATGTCTGTGTCAGGCTGGAACTGCATGTGTGCAGCACACACTGAAATACTGTCTTTCATCTTCCTGTGATAACACTTTTTTTCCAGACTGGCAAAGAAACTCGATATCTTACCTCAGTTAAACCTTGAAAGAGAAAAGACTTCAGCCTAATATTGGAACTAGGGACCGGCAGGATGCCTTTAGGCTTAGTAATAGGATACCTCTAGGTCACTGGGTTTAAATGGGGTGTTAAGTGAACATCAGACTTCTACTTGGCAGCTCTACTCTCAGTTCACTTCTTACAGATGAGGTTTGTAGGATACAGTGCTGTATTTTTGGTATTCTCTGTGGTAGAAGAGACTCATCAGACTACCCTCCTACAAAAATTTATAGGATGTTTTCCTTAGCTGTTGCTCCTAATTTGGACTGAACTCTCCTTTCCATTTCGAAAAGCATTTTAAAATTACTTGAACAAGCTTACAGCTTATTATTTGGGGGTGTTTGAGCTTCTTGTGTTAGAAAAAAACCAGTTGATATCTATCTTGTCAGAATCAAGCACTTCTAGTTATGTATATGTTATTATATTTATTAGGGGAAGCAAATATGGGCCCTTGGACTTTAGTACAAATCGTATTTGTGTTAGTGAATTTCAGACTGAGTTGTAGTTAGCATTAATACTTGAACTGAAATCTAGGTTTGCTTCTTTGGGTTGGATTGTTTGTTTGTTTGTTTTTTAAAGGAGATAGGTAGTGTCCTGGCCATAGTTTTAAGAAGGATGTTTAGCAATGTTAAGAATACTGATCTCTGAAAAGGTTCAAGAGGCTGTCTTGGAACTCAGAATTTGTGCATTTGCTATTTTTTTCCCTCCAAGGCTGTAGTTGCAGAGCTAGGACTGTAGATATTAATAATAACTGAGTTCTGAAGAAGCCCAGGAAGGCTGTGAGCAGAGCTGGGCAGGGCAGAGTGTTCTGGCTGCACTGTGGCTGAGCAGAAGGGCAGGAACTGCTGTCAGCACAAGTTGTGCATGGCTTGCTTTGGTTTGCTCTCAGGAATGAGAGCAAACTGAAGGAAATACAGCAGGTCTTCACCTGGTCAGCCACCTGAGCTCTTCTGGCTTTGCAGTTTCTCCTCTACAGTGCTTGGTCTGCCTTGCTGAAGTGGGCAGAGCTTGGGAAGCACTTGGACAATTGCTGCTTTCACGGTACAATGACCAAAATCCAGTCGGGCTTTTGAAGATGTTACTAAATTGCAACACCACAGACTTGACCAGTTTTACACATAGTCCTGTGTGCATAGTGCATAAATCTTTTCTGCCCTTAAGGATTTTTGGCACCTTTTTTGTGGTCAGGCACACATTAAACATTAAAAAAAAGGTAAAATTTATCATAAGAAGTTAAACATTGAAGCTACTGAGCTGCTTTCCAGAACTGATTTGAACAGTGTGTACTATGCCCCTTCACTATGTTTTGTCTGTTGCAATTTTCACTTCAAGTTGTGGGGTTTGCAGACTGACTTAGCAGTTTGCTTGCCTTCAAGGGTGAATAACTGTCATGGTCACAAATGTTCCCACTGGTTCTTCACCTTTTGTAGTGGAACTGTGTTGACTGTAATGTCAATTCTATGTGAATGTATCTTTCTGTTTCCTTTTCTCTTAAAAATGTGATGATCCTGTTTATCTTTGCAGATGTGGAGGTACTGTTGGTGCAATTCTGACATGTCCACTGGAAGTTGTAAAAACACGACTGCAGTCCTCTTCTGTGACTCTCTACATCTCTGAAGTTCATCTCAACACTCTGAATGGTGCTACTGTCAACCGAGTAACCAGAGTTTCTCCTGGACCTCTCCACTGTCTGAAGTGAGTGTACCTGGCACAGTGGTTGCATTTTGGGGAGGGAGGAGATCAAAATCTCAAAAATTATAAAAAATCCAGAATTTATATCTGTCATGATGCTACCAGGGGATGATTTTCCATATTTTGCCTTTTAACTGTGTTTCCAGTTTTTTGAATGTCCTTCATGCTTGAGTTTGTATGTTGAAGTAGCCAGAGCACGTGGACCTTGTACAATTCACAGCTCCAAACTGCATCCCCAAAATTCACTAACATTTAAGTGTTTGTGTCCCATTTTCATCCTGAAAAAGTGTTAGTGTAAGACTTTTTTAACTGTTCTGTGTCCAAATCATAGAAATTACTGAATATGGAGGCAATTAATATTAACTCAGTTTCTGAGTCTCTTTCAGCTTTCACCATCCATACAGTTTTTGCCTTTGAATATCTTCTGGTGGATGTGTGACTTGTAAAATTCTTTTAGAGTTAGTAAGAAATAGCTAAGGCTGGCTTTTGCAGTGATCTGTGTTGTGTAGTGCCTCACTGAGTGGGGGCTGCCTTACCTCTCCTTGTCTGTGTAGTTCAGGAGCCAGCAGGAAAGTTGTAAGGGTGCAGTTAAACAGCTTGTATGGCCCACAGGAAGGGTTCACTTTTCCCTGGGGACTCCAGCTAGGCTGTTCAGAGGAGGGGAGGTACCCTCAGTATTTGGGGATGAGGGGAGATTCCCTACAGGAGGGGCCTGCTGCTGCTTCTTGCATTAGAAAGTTAGTTGAGTCTTGACAACTTCTATCTTCTATTCTTAATTAATTAGTAAGAAGTAGTTTGTAGAAAGCCCTTTCTGGCAGTTGAAGTGTAGGGTTTAAACTTAATCTGGTTAGAGCATAGGATTTGATTAAATGGAGCTTGTACCCAAATAGCTCCTTGGGTACAAGCTTCTTATCATGGAAGTTTGGGTTCAGAACCTTTTCATGGCTCTTTTTTCAGGGTCTTCCCCCAGGTATGTGGGAAGGAAAGGCTTGGATTGTGACCAGCAAGGAGATCTTCTTGACTTAGTGTCTTCTCTTGATGGAAGCAGGGTGCTTTAGCTTCTTTCTGAATGCTTGGTTATGAATTTGTTTTCCATTTAGAAATGTATATCAATGAATAGCAGGTTGAATAGATGTGTTTTTGTAATGCTTCTCTGCTAGAAGCCTGCTATGCTTTAAATGCATCCCTAAAACTGAAAATAACTTGGTATTCCCAGGAAGCAGATTCAGACTGAGGTAGGGGTAACCCATGATGAAGTTTATTGGTAAGGGCTTGTTTGCTTTGTTAGTTTGTCTTTAACAATTACCTCTTACACGTGCTGTTTATCTGTAATACACGAATGTGTCTCTTCTGCTGCTTTTGTTCTTTGCTTGGGTGTGTTTTCTTTCCGGCTGTTATCAAAGGGCTGAGATGCAAAGCCTGGGTTTCAAGTTCTTTAAATATACAGTAAATATGAAAAAATCCCACATGACATGGCAGTGGACTGTGATAATAAAAATGTATGCGTGCAGGACATAGTTATTCTTGGTTAAAGTACTTGGGCTGTTTAGTGGGGAAATAAAACTGGTTTCCTTTGCCATTGTCATGCCCTTAGTGTCATTAGATATTTTTTGGCTCATAGCTGTCAGCCTTTGCTTATGTCATAGCAAATTCAGTGCAGTGCTCAAGGCTCACATTACTCAGTCTAAAAGCAGAGTGATTCAGGCAAATTATGTCAGAATTTCAGTGAAATGACTGTTGTAGAATCACTTCTGCATCTTAAGCATCGGTGGAGGTGACTTGAAAGGCATCTCTGTCAGGAAACAAACTCAGAAAAACAGGTGACCCTATTCTCTGGCAACAAAAGCAGGTTTTTTTCCCTCAAATATCTGTGTTGCATGTCATATTACATTTTCTCACCATCCATGTTGCACAATTTAAACCTGAGCTCTTGCTAATGGAAATCTCACCGGCCTCCCAGTGCAGGCAACTGACCATAAGAAAGTCAGTTGGGGCTGGATGGAGCACTTTCCTACTCTTCCAACCATGCATTTGCCCTTAACTGTTTTCAATAAACAAGTGCAGGCCCTGGGATCTGCTCTTTAATGCAAGAAGTTTGTGTTTTATTTTCAGTGCAGCCTCTGGCACTCCTCCAGTTGGTGTCTGAATGCAAAACAGCATCAGTAGCTATCTCCATTATAATCCTCTCTGTTGCAACCTCTCTTCAGCTCTTTGCTGCCCTGTCAGATTCTGGGACTGTAGATCCAAAAGAAGCAAACAGACCTGGTACACTTCATTCCTAAGTTTCAAAGACACTGAGATTGCTGCTGCTTTGAATGCATGTGTACCTGTATGGGCATATTTACATGTGTAACACATGATGGGGTGGTAGTGGTTTAAGTGGATATAGATCATGTTAATTGGGTCCAGCATTGCAAGGTATAAAAATGCTTTCATGATGACAGACAGATCCAAATAATTTGTATTTCCAAGGTGTCTGAGTGTTCAGTATTCCAATTACTGTTCTGGAGCGAGGCTGCCCATATAGTGAAATGATAGCTGATTGTTATGGGCAAAAAGCTGGGGTGTTGGTGGACACATTAAATGTCAGTATTTCTAAATAGCAGTGGTAACTGCAGAACCACTGGTTTATATTTGCTTAGTGGAAGCAAAGGTGAACTTTTAGTTTGACTTAGCAGCAGAGCAATGGTGAATCAGCACCATTGAAATCAGGAAGTCAGAATAGGCTTGGAATCTCTTTTAGAGCTATAGATTGCTTTCACTTGTTTGTTCTGATAGTAAATTCCAAACAAAATGGCCATTTATACAAGGCTTTATTGAGTAATTGACTTGTCATTAACCTGCATGGTTCTTTGAAGAAGAAATATACAGAACTATTTGTGTGCATTGGCCAGTGTTTCTAAATCAGTAAGCACAGGGTGCTGTTTTGTAGCATCTGAGAATGTAGTTAATTCTTAACTTTAAATCTGGTTCTAAAGTAATTGCTAGAGCAATTTCCAGTAATGGGATGCAGGTAGTCCTTGTTTCTCCTCCCATGTCCTACCATACTTTTTAAAATACCAATGTGATTAGCATCTAGATTGTGGGGCAGACTGATTTCACTAGAACTGAATATTCATGCATAGATTCTTACTGTGCCAGGGTACCTTGCTGCATAGGTCTTCAGCTCTTCCTAAAATCCCCAACTATGCGGGATCAATAATGCAGAAGTAAAGAACTAATAATGCCTTATTTGACATCTCAACTCGCTGTTTGTACCATGCTTTCCTGTAGATTCCACCAATGTGCAAGGTTACACCCTGCTCTCACCCAAGCAATCTTTCCTGAGCTGTGTTTATAGTAGACATGGTACAGGAGATGTGAGGACTCTGCTGTGGCTGTGGCTCTGCGTGGGTTGCACTCTTGTCTCATTTACTGTCAGTGAATTACCTTGCATGGGTAGGTGAGGATTGTGTTCCCTGGAATGAATCAAAAGCCAGAAAACCACTGGCTCCACAGCCCAGCAGCAGTGCCTGCTTAGGAGCACACAGGCAGCAGCTCAGAACTGATAGAGAATCCCTGCCAGC
This sequence comes from Passer domesticus, assembly GCF_036417665.1. Lineage (NCBI taxonomy): Eukaryota > Metazoa > Chordata > Aves > Passeriformes > Passeridae > Passer > Passer domesticus. The sequence goes on from NC_087484.1 coordinate 18,311,250, forward strand.
CTCTAGGAGGGGTCACTTCTCACATTGAAGTTTTCAAGTTTCTTTTGCTATAGTCAAAATAATAACCATGTCTTAAAGAATAAAGCTAAGAATGGGCTTCTAGTTGAATCCTTGAAGGATTTCAGCATTTTATGGGTATGAGAAAGGCAGGACAAATGGGAAAGCAGCCTTAGAGATACAAACTTCTGCCATGAAACTTAGTGTCCTGTCAGAGACTTGTGGAATCACACTGGGGTAGCGCATGCAAAGCCACATTGAGGTCTCCCTTTGAGAGAAGAAAATAATAAATTGCCAAAGGTGTCCCTGGCTGGGTGTCATAGGCAGTAGAGCAACATCTTCCAGGGTGGCTCTCAAACAGCAATGACTGAGTGAAACTAGGCTTCTAAAGTCTCTTTCCTCTCCTGCCTTTTGCTCCCTGGTCCTCCCACTCAAAAAAAGTTCACAAACATTGGGAGCTGAAGGGTGGTGAAAGGAATGTAGTGTAGAATGAAGTATTTTTGCCTCCTGAGCAATCTACAGCCTACGTGAATGGGAACGTTTCCATGCTTAGTATTTTCTTCCTGATTCAAGGACACTTTCTTTAACTTCCTAACAGACAGCTCTGTACATGTATGTGTTCCTACATACTAGTTACATATGTATTGAGATCTCAAGTCTTACTCCTGCATTTAGTTTATGGTTTTCATGATATTTTGAGCAATAATGTAATTTCTTATGCTGATTCTAGGAAATTACTAATTTTCTTTGTGGTATGCACTGTATTATTGCCAGTAACTATGAAAGTTTTTCACATGTAGTTTTGGTGGTTAGTGCATTCCTTAATTTTGTTCTGAGTGTTACAATATTGTCTTCTTGTTTTCTAGGATGATCTTGCAAAATGAAGGCCCTCGATCTCTGTTCAGAGGGCTGGGTCCTAATTTAGTTGGTGTTGCTCCTTCCAGGTAAATACAAACATGCACAATGAATGAAATACATTAAGGGCTTTAATGTGTATTTGAAATAAGTCTTGCATCTGCAGTTTTAAATACTTAATTAGCACCAAGTAACCTTTGATTCCTGGAGTAACTTTTTGCCTGAGGAATTGAGCCATTTATGTACTCTAGAGCTCCAGCCCTCACCATTTCCTATCCTATGTGCTATTGTAATAGTATTTAGTGTTGTGTGCTATCCCTTATGCAGGGTTTTGTCCAGTTAAAAAAAATTCTTAAGTAATTGCACATGTAAACTGTAAGTTTGGATATTGGAAAACACAAAGGTAGACTTAGCTTTCAGTTAATTCATCATCTTCAGGAAGCAATTATGTGATTGTAGCCTCAAAACACTGGGTCTGCCTTCCTGAGGTCTGTTGAAGCACAGCCTGGTGCTCCCTTGCAGGAGGAAGCCTGTTCTGAAGCTGTTAAAAGGGTGAGACACTGGGAAGGAGGAGAGACTTACCAGCTGTCCCAGGGAAAGCAGATCCAGCAGTGGACTGGGCTCCAAAGGGTACTGGGGCAGTGCAGGGCCAAGGATGTAAATCTGATCTACTTGGCACTGCTGTTGCTGTTGTCTGTTGCTCTCCATCAGCACAAATACTCCAGTTCCTCAGCTGGTGCTGGCAGGCAGAGAGCACAGTATGCTAGAGTTTGAATTTGTCCTTCCATAGAACTGTCAGCTGAAGTTCAGTCCAAAAATAGGAGAATACATGGGAAGAGTATAAAACAAAACTGTGTAAAAGTAATATATTGCTTAGGTCTAGATGAGGATACTGGGAGATGTTTCCTGGCTCTTTTTTTCTTTTTCTTCTCTGTTTAAGAAAAGAGCCTTTATGCAGAGGGAATATATTCCACAAAGGTTTTATTTTTTCCTTGACTTAGTGCCCTGCTTTTGTTTATTTGTTTTGTTTGAAGAGAAAACATTCCTATCTCCTGCACACTCAGCTGGAGATTATCTTAACTTTACTGGTTTTTGAGGTATTTGGATGTTTCTGAAAAATAACTACTAAACTGAACTTTAGCTCTGATGAGGTAATGTTCTTTAGCTCCTCTGCATAAATAAGAAAAAAAACTTGATGAAATAATTAGGTTATCTTTATTTTAGCAATTTTTTTAAGGATTTAGGAATATCCAAGGTGCTTTCTGATCACTAATTTAGCACTGCTCCTTGGAAAAGCTGAAGTGAATCCAGTAGCATTTTTGTTCTTGACACCTGTGGGATATCAGCACTTGCTAGTTTAGAAAGCCTGTACTTCTGTACAATAGATCAGTCTGTTCTACCAAATCTTCAATATTGCTATCACTTTAATAGCAATTTTTACCCAGGAATGGGATCCATTGCATAAGTGACTATTGTCCATGAAGAACATGTTCAGTTGGGAAAAAATATATATTTCTTTTCAATTAATGCTAAATCTTCTGTTTCCCTTTGGTTCTTCCCCTAGGTGAAATACTTAGCTTGCTAAAATGTCTGCTTGATGTAGTGTGTAAACCTTATTTATAAGCACATCTTCATTTCCCTCTGGCTGTTTCTGTCTTCAACCAGTACTTCATTTCAATTAAGCATTAGCTAAGTGGATTTAACATCAGCTCTTTGTTTAAATAAGCTGTAGAGAAGCATATTTCATAACACATCCAGTGTACTTAACTGAGTTCAGGTTCCATTTTAGAAATTACACCCATAAAGCAAGCACTTTATCTTCTTTGTAATAAAGAAAAACATGTTAGCACAGCTAATGAGGTTAATGTTCTGCTTGAGAAAAGTGGCACGTTCATTTTTTTCTCTTGCAGAGGGGTGTCTGTAGACTTTAAAACAAATGAGTTAAAACCTGAAATGTGAGGTTTCTATGTGGATAAAACAAGTTTTTTAGCTTTGATTAATGAAAACAACCATTTTTTGTAATATATTGAATTGGGTTGCTTTGTTTGGATACCAGCTCACAGACTTGTGTTGCACAAGTTTGCAACATTTTTCATGGTGTGTTCAGAGACAAAAATCAGTACCTATTATAAATACAGAAGTCTGAAAACAAAATGTGAATCACAGCTTCATGGCTGTTCTAGCATTTTAAATATAAATATATATTTATAACATCAAGTTATCAATATTTAAATGTTAAATGCTATAGTAATTAGAAAGTTGTTTGGTTTTTTTAAGAAGCTACATACTTGGTAGCTCTCTACAAATTGTCCTGCTGTTGAAATGAGTTTAGGTTCATTAGAGAAAGTTAGTTTTAGTATTGTTCAACATTAATAACAGAACATTCTCAGTGTTTTTCTTCCCTGGCTGAACTTCCTATTGTCACAAAAATCACTTCCATATTTCAAACTATCTGTCCTTCCCCTCACTAATTGGCAATTGGAGCTGTTGTGTGGGGAAAAAAAAAAAGTCAAGTGTCATGTTTAGAGTCTTTATTTCCATTCTTAGAATAGTCCCACTACTTTGCAGGAGTTAATCCTTCACAAGTTCTTTACTGGGGAAGGAAGTTGTACCCAAGATAATATTCAGTCAAGTCAATGGTGCTGCTCATTGTGAATTTTGAAATGTAAAACATAATGTAATTTGGATTTTGTTCTAATTTTAGAGCAATATATTTTGCTGCTTACTCAAATTGCAAGGAAAAGTTGAACAATATTTTCAATCCAGATTCTACCCAGGTACACATGATTTCAGCTGGTGTGGCAGGTAAGGATCTGTAACTTTTTTGCTTCATCCTACAGTCATATCTGCAAATGAGAGGTGCAATAAATATGGGAAAAAACCCCAACAAAACAGAACATGCTCAGTAATTGAATGATGTCTTTTTAGTGGTTATCTGCCTTGGTCTGTCATTAAACAGGTTCTCTGGAGAATATATGCATGAAACTGCACTAAGTGATAAATAAGTGTGTGTGTGAACACTCTTCTCTAGAAAGCCTTCATGTCTGCTTTTTCAGTTGTAAATTTGTGAAATGAAAAATGTAACCTTTCAAAACAGTAACTTGTTGCTCTGTAAACTACAAACAGTGTTTGCACTGACTTCTGGTTTAATTCTTCCTAATCAGTTTTTTTACCCCCACTTTCTGCTACAGCTCTGTATATTTGACTTATTTTTGTCTTTCAGAAATGTGCCTGCAGTTGTGTAAATTATATGTAACAATCCCTGCTCCTTTGCTCATATACCAGTCTGTGAGAAGTTTACTCTGCCGCTAAAAAGTCAGAGAAAAGCAGATTTTTTGTAGTTCTCATGTATTTTCATCTCTGTAGAAATAATTCCTGTTTTATATCTGCTGTGTAACTTTGGTGTATTTTAGCAGCTACAAAATATTTGTTGCTTGATTGGAATATTCTGTGCTTTGGGATCATTCACAAGGGGGAGTTAAAGGCAACTTAGCTGAGTTATGGTCATGGACTCGTGCTGAGAAAATCAAAACAGGTTGGCAACACTTTATCTGTTGTTGCCTGTTATCTGTATCTGCCTTTCCTGCACAAAAACAAATGTTCAGGTGTTATTATAGGCCATGGGCACTTTACAGGTGAATTCTGACAATTTAATTGTTGAAGTTCCTAAGTCCTATCAGATTTTACAACCAGTCTGTAGAATGTGAGTACTGGCAATCTGGAATGGACTGATAAAGGTGTGATGTCAGAATAAGGAACAGATTTGTTTTCTATTTAATGCTTGCTAATAATCTGATTCATAGAGATATATAGTGTATAAAATGTAAGTGACATTAGCTTTATACCTAAATGACACTAACGTTCATCTCTGGCACATGAAATGTTGTGACAGTTTTTAATCTTTAAGGTGTACGAAGAGCTCCTTTATTTTGCCCAAGTCAGACAAAGACAATGCAGTCTTTGGGTTTTTATCATCTAGAAGTGAGTGGTTTTGTTTTTTGGTGAGCAGCATGGGGAATGGGATGGAAGGGGGTTTAATGAAGATTCAGCCTAATCAGTGAATTGCATCAAGAAAGATGAAGAGTCTTCAGGCCCTTGTCAAGGGACTAAAACATGCCCTTAATTTGGGTGCAGGGGGAAGTGTGGGGGGTATAAACAAGTCTGTCCTCAGTTGAAGGCAACTTGTGCATCTTGTGCATTGCTGCAGACAAATGAAGATTCTGAGTGTTCCTTGTCTTTGGAAGTTCCTGCCCTCATTCTGTAAAGCACGTTTGTGGAGATGTGCTGCAGTGCCTTTCCCTGGGCGTTTGCAGCCTCAGGCTGTAGTTTGTCATGGAGCTCTGTAGCTGCTTCCTTCCAGGAGGTTGGTGTTGTGCATTTGTACATGCAGCTGCATAGACTGGGAAATGGATTTCAGCCTTAATTGCTGTTTGCCTTTTTTTACTGTTGTGTGCGAGTCCTAAGACTGAACAGCTCTTGGGGCTGTTAACCTGCTCATACTTCCCAGGTTCTGCAGCTGTATTTCTAAACCACAGTCAGTGAAACAGAATGCTCAGTGCAGGCTCACACCATAGATCTTGGCACTGCAGAGTACAGAAATTCTCTGGTTCTTTGACAAACAACGTTACAATTCTCTCTTCTGGTGTTATTCTGATATATGAAGAGGACTCTGCAGCTAAAATCAACAGTGCTTTCTTGGGAATGTGCTAACCTTGTTTTTGTAATTCTAATATATTTCAGAAAATGCACTTAAACCAGCTATTAACAGTTTTACCTGCAAGGTTTGTATTGCTGTGTGATGCAAATCACTTTAAAGAATTGGCAAAATAACAGGGACAAGATCAAATGTGAGCTCTTACCTGGTTGACAAGTTAATACATAGGATCATTGCAATATTTGCTTTGGAACTTAAGATTTCAAAATTGACAAGGTGGATGAATACTTCAGAATTAGCAAAAAAAAATAATCAGTATTGATGTTTTTCTTTTTCAGCTGCCATTGGTTTCAGTAAGGAATTGAGTAATTCAGTCTTAACTGAGGGTTGTTGTTTTGTTGGTGGTTTTTTGGTGGGTTGATGTTTTTTTTGGATATGACTTCCTGTTTCATGAAGTCTAATACCTAATTAGCATGAAGTCGGATTTGCACTTAACAAAGCTTTTCCTGTAGGTTGCAAAATACAGTAATGATGCAAAAATATGTTTTTACACAACATAATTGTAACATTGTTTTATTAAAGTTCTGCAAATAGTGAACTTCAGTCAACTTTAAATTCTGTTTATTTGTATAATGTGCTAATACAGGTCTCAGGCTAGACTGATGTCCTTATTAAGTAAGGATTGTTTTATGCACTTGGTGGTTTTGGGAATGAAAAGCTGAGGTATAGCATTTTAAGCATATTATTTTTTGTTGGTTGCTTTTAGGTCTGATTCTTCATTCTCAAAATACATATTAATGGTTTTCAAGGTTCTTCTGCTAAGTTTGTTTTATTCTCAGGAGAGTGAAGTATCTACATATTAATAACTGATGCCTTATGCAGACAGAAATGAATGCTGTCTTCTTGCTGTGCTAGTTTCCAGCATATAAGCACATCCCCTTCATGCCTAAAATATCTGTGTTGACATGAAGATGTACTCAGCAATCCTTTTTGCTTACTCCTCAGCATAGCCATGGTTCTCTTTTTGCAAACTAGGGCAGGGAATATATCTGAGCTTGGTACAAGACTGTTTGCTTATGTGAAGAGAGTTGATTTCTGGACATTTCCAAGTTAGGCTAAATTCTCAGATTCACTATAAACTCTGCCTTCTCATTGCACTCAACCTCTCTCACCACAGAAGAAAAGCTGTAGAGAACTGAATGAGATACTTGATTCCTGTTTGGCTTTCTTGTTTGCTTTTTAATGATTCACAGCCTCAATCAGACAACATGGTTGCAAATCTGCTGCAAAACTACTTTGCCTTGTATGCTTTTGCTGTTTTTTTTCTAGAACTTTACTGGCAAACCAACCCAAATGCAGATTTTTTTATTATTACTATTTATTTATTTCAAAATAATTGGGACCACTTTATTACTTAGCAGTACATTACTTTGTAAGTTTTTAGTGCTGTGTACACAGTTAATACCGAATAAAATGCATATTTAGTTCACTGATCTTAGAAAGTTGGATTTCATAAGGCATCTTTTCTGTCCCAAGACTAGGCTAGCTTTAGTGAATAATATTTTCAAGGGAGTGGGGAAGGAGGAGGTTTCACTTGTAAATTTTCTATATAGGTAAGTATTTGGAGGTGTAAACTTAAATTGCTGCAAATGAGCAGAAATTTCAGTACTCAGTGCATTTTACACATCTATTTTAATATCTGTGGCCTGTTTTGATTATTATTCTTTTTTTTCCTAAACTTTTACCTGCAAACAGTTAGATTTCCCAATAACTAATTGACAAATCCTTCCGCTGGGATTCGATTTGTACACTTGTGTCTGATGAGGTCACTGCTTGTTGTTATGATACAGAAAAGCCTGTGTCTATTTTAGGCATTTACTGTACATTTCTCCCGTGAAAAGAGTGAGATCGTGTCATCTCATGCTCCCCCTCCGCAGGTCACTTCCTGCAGCAATATGGACTAACTTAAACCTCGTGAGTACTGAACTGAGCGTCTCTTGCAGCCTCTAGTGTAAGAACCACACATTGGGTTTGTGATATCTATTGAGTAAACACCGTAAGGGGAACACACTTCTGGCTTGAACTCAGATGATGTGCATTGTGCAAAGACATCACTTTTCCTTAACTCTGTTTAGAGTGATTTTTTTTTTTTCCTGTGCCGTTCAGGGAAAGGTAGGAAATACCTTTCACTGAGAGCTGCTACTCTACTTAGCTCTGGTCAACTGAAGGCCCCTACTGGGTTAAACAAGGCATTTTGGGAGCTTTTTTCCCTGTGTTCCAGAGCTGCCTTTAAAATGCTGCAGCTGATATTCTGTGTTGTCACATTTATTTCAAAGACCTCTTTTCTTTTTCTTTTTTAATATATGTATATAATCCTTTCTGTCTCTTTCTGTTTACTCTTTTGGTTTGTTTTTATTTTACTACCTTTAAATTTTAATTCATCATTCCATGTTCACATGCGTCTGTATCGATTACATTGGCTTATAGATTAAGAAGCACCAACCCTGTCCTTTGAAATATGATGCATAATAGGAATACCTGGGATCTTACCTGTCAGTAGCTGGGACAGCTGAAAAAGTAGATTGAAATAATTCTGTCTGAAGATGGGATACAATAAAATCTACAGGAATTTGTAGTATTGCCAGATTTATCTGTACATGTCATGAATCTGGGATCTTTCTTGAGGGTGCACAACACATCGATAGGCATTGTAAAGTATTATAAAGATCATTAAGGCTTTTAAAAAGAAAAAAGGAAACAATTGATGGAGCTTCATGGCAGTTGTTGAAAGCCCCCAAAGTTGGTTTTAACAAATATTTTTGCTACAGATTTTCTGTATTTAAAAAATCAAAGTTTATCTTCTCAAGGATCCTAAATAGTGTGTTTTGGAGAGCTTTCCTTGGTGTCAGCACCACCCAATTAATTTTTCTTCGCTAACTGCATTTACTACTTTAGCTGTAAGAATTGACCTGTAGTCATCACATCTTGAAACCTGAATTATTGAAGGTCCTTTGATTTGAAAACTTCAGTTTGAACTGTCAACTTAGGCCTGTGACAGCCATGGGAAAAAATACTGGCCATGTTGCTGAGTGTCTGATCCTAGTGTTGGAGGTGCTGCATCTAAATAATGCTTAGAGTGACCTCAGGAATGCAGTTTTGAGTAGAGTAGGGGCTGCATCCTTTGCCAACCACTTTTCACTGGAAATTTCCAATATACTCTACTGAGCCTCTGCCACTGATGGCACCTATGCATTGTCTGGTCCAGACTGAGCATTTGCAAACATCCTTATTTTGAGTTGAATATGAAGGAGAAAGGCCATATGTTGCAGTCTAAGAGTTACGAAATTCCAAAAGTGCAACTTTAATAGTAATGGAAAAGGATTTTTGGCTTTGTTAACTTGTAATTAAGAACTAGGAGAGACTTAAGAACTAATTTTGGTTTTTGGAGAACTCTTTCATGGAAGATGTGTTGGTAGGGAAAGTGACTGATTTTTTCCCCCCGCCTTATTTCAAATCCTTTGTTGTAGTTCTGTGCATTTCCTAGTGCACTTCATGCCACGAAGATTCTGATTGGAAGTCAAACTAAATTAAAACTTCATTAGTGCTAGTGTAAAGAAATAAAACCATGCAAGAATGAAGTTTCCTTTCAGTGTAGTTGAGCTCAGTTTCAAGCACTACTGGAATCAGTGGAGTTTCTGTGACACGAAGTGACAGGTCAGGCAGGTTATGGACACTTGAGCAACAAGAACCTGTTTTACACACGTGGTGTTTTAAAAACATCTCATGCCTTGTTTTGGCAGAGTTGTTCCCCAGCGCTTTGAATTTTTACATCATTATTTACCTCCATTAAACAGAGATGTAGAACTCTTGGCTTGTTAGGATTTCACTCCATTATGTGGAGGTTATATATAAGTACTGAGATATAGGGAAAATGAGAAGTGAATCAGAAAAAAAAGCCAACTCCAAATCTTTATTATATACCATAGGAAGTTGCTTAGTTAAGTAGTTTTGAATCAGTTTAAAAATCTGTTTAATCAGAAAATTGAACAGAAGCCTCCAATCTGTTTTTATTCTTCTGGTGTAGAAAACCAGCTCAATCTTAGCAGCTGCCAAATCTGATAATTTGTTTTTAGAACCTGAATTGAAAACCATAATGACCTGTTTAAGCTTTGAGGGTGGGCACAGATCAAATCTTAGAACAGTTAAGATCCCCTGGCATTTCTGAGTATTGCAGACCTTTGTGTGCAATGTAAACCTAGATTGTGATTGAACAGGAGTAGCATGTATGCAACCAGTCTGCTAAATCTATTTCTGTGAGCTGTTAGTATGTGATAAATGAGCTTATCAATAGCCTGGTGCTGGGTAAGTACTGTGCCCCAGCCATGCACTGAGCAAGGGAACTCTGTCCTTCCCCACACACCCAGGGCAGTGTGTCTTTGTAGTTAGAAACCAGCCATGTGTGTCACTTAGAGAGCAAGTGTCTAAATTTATCATCTCTTGCCTGGCCATGTTCCAGCTTTTCCCTTTTCCTATTCTCTCCTGCAGACATGACACCTCATTGATGGTGCATGTGTGATATTCAGCTTGAGATGATTTTTTTAAATTTTACTTTTTTTCAGAGCTGCCTTTCACTCTGCTTGCTCTCTCTCTCTCCACGGTTGTGCAGAAGTAAGAGTAATTCTTACTTCTTTTTTTTTCTTTTTTCCTTTTTTTTTTCTTTTTTGTTTCCTTTTTTCTTTTTCTTCTGTTTTCTCTAGTGGACTGAAAATCAAAGCTTTAACCCTTGGCCCTTATGCAAGCCTGAGTAGTTGCTGTCTGTCTGAATAGTTAGAAGTCATAGTATTTACTTTTAACAATTTAAACACTCATATGCTTCTAAAAGTATTCCAAGGCCGGCCAACAATCTCTGCTTTAAATACTAAATAAAAGATTAGCACTCAAATATAACTGCTCTTTATAGTTCAGTATTAAAAGGTCTCCTAATTTGCAGTAATAAATGCCTTTTAACTGCACCAAAAGTAGTATTTATTCAGTCTGCATGCTTTTAAACTCGGATTGTATTTCAGGTAACAAAGTAAATTGAGGCAATGTTTCATAGCATCTCAAATTGCTATTGCTGTCTCTGCAATGCATTCTTATTGACTTTTTTGCCCAATTGGCTGATATTTGTCTAGTTGGCATTGCTGTTCTGTGGTGTCAAAACAGGGTTGGTATTAGATAGGCAGAGAACTGTACTTAATTTGGCTTATTTGATATGGGGCATCTCTTGCTAAGAATCAAACTTACTCAATAGTAATGTAAAATTTAAAAACAATCTAAGTGTTTATTGGCTGTATGGATTCACAAAATGGGGACTTCAGAAAAATCAGTATAGTCCGAGTTTTTGCATCCACTGTACTTTAACTGTGTGCATTTGGTACTTAGATGCATCTGTTCTTGTGATATTATTACATCTAATTATGTTATTTTTACATTTTTTTAGGCTTTACTGCGATCACAACAACTAATCCCATTTGGCTGGTAAAGACACGATTACAGCTTGATGCAAGGTAAAGTGACAAGAGGAAACCTCACTGCTGTGATAACATTGTACTCAAGTGTTGTGAATCTGTTCTGCACTCCAAAATAGAATGCAAATTTGAAATGCTGAATGTTTAAGAAATCAAAGTTGATGCTGGTCTCTACAAGTTATAGTATCACATCTCTTTTTAATCCCTTCTGAGACGTGCTTGAGGCACTGTAGTAGACTGACTAGCAAATTTGGAATGAATTACAAGGTTAACAGTTTCATTAGAATCATGTTCTACCACCCATATGCTTACATTTTCATTCAGTAATACGTGTTCTTTAACTGTTGAGCTAAACATTCCTGAAATATGGATTCAATATTTCAGCAAATGTTTAGAAGAAGACTTTAAACTTCCTCAGGTATTTATTTTTATTCTGTGACTTGTTCACTCAGACCTCTGCTGGCACAATCCATGTGCCTGCACTTGCAGCTGTAGTGAAGCACATCTCATGCAGTGTTGTCATGGGTTTGCATAGTTTTGTACAGTATTCCAACTGCTTCAGTATGCACAACTCAATTTGGTGAGCAAGCTCAAACTGGGAATAAAACTTCATTTCCTAAATACTGCTTTAAACACATATGTCTAATGAGCTTTTTCCTTGACATCAGCAGTGGCTTAGTTCAATGAAACAACAGCTCCCAGTGTTGCACTGGTTGCTGTGCCAGTTGTTTGCTGAGAGCTGTAATGCTGAGGGCTGCTCTTTCAACTCTCAGCCACTGAATGCTGTGGAGCTCTTTATTGAGGCAGCAATTAGGGCATATCCATTATGCAAAAGGAAATGGTCATTTTTCTCGTGAGTCGCTGACATTGGTAGTCCATTTGGGAGTCCGTTTCCAAGCAGCTTAGTCCTTTATTGTATGAGAGCTGGGGAGGCCTAAAGCTGCTCAACATTTCACTGTGATACTTTGTCTTTAGTCACTGTGTGAAGTTTGGCTTGGATTCCGTGTAATGCTTTACTTGTGTTTAGTGCTGAAGGCCTTTGGGACAGCCAAGTGACTTGGAGCCCCTCAGCATCAGTGTTGGGTATTTCCTAAGTCTTCTTGTCACTACAAACCTGTTCAATTAATTTTCCAGCCTTGCTGGCTGCACCAGTTGATACTCAGACTTGTGTTCTCCTTTGTAGGAATCGTGGAGAAAAGCGAATGAGCGCATTTGAGTGTGCCCGCAAAGTTTATCGCTTGGATGGCTTTAGAGGCTTTTACCGGGGAATGTCTGCGTCCTACGCAGGCATATCTGAGACTGTTATTCACTTTGTCATTTATGAGAGTATTAAGAAAAAATTACTGGAGCATAAGACTGCTGCTGCCATGGACAATGAGGATGAATCAGCAAAAGAAGCATCGGACTTTGTTCGAATGATGATGGCTGCTGCCACTTCCAAAACATGTGCAACATCAATAGCATATCCCCATGGTAAGTGGGACATGTGCACTGAGACCCTGAGTCAGATCCATCAAATGGAGTCTTCTCAGTGAGATTTGTAGCCAACTTTGATTTACTTGCTCAAGAAAGATTTCCCTGTCTGAATATCAGATTTAGCAGGCCAACATGAGTATAGTATTCAGAAATGGAAGTGCTTTACAGTGGATATCCAGCATGACCTTTTCTTAGACAGTGTTTGTTTTGCCAAGGGATTGGTCAAGGTATGGCCCGAAGTGCTTTTTCAGTTGGAATCTTTCCATATACCCAGCAATTTTCCATAATGTGCCAGCAAGTTCTTGTCTCCCTTCTAGGGATGCAGGCTGCCTAGTTTGTGTGTCAGTTGCACTTGATTTTCCTGCCAAGTAGCTGTGTATACATTGTTTGTTGATGAACTGAGTACTGAACTTCTGAGCTAAAATGTAACCCCAAGCAACAGTCCTCTTCTGGATTGTAGCTAAGCAAATGAACTTGCCTTGTTTAGTCAGATATCTAATATTTGCTCTCTTCTTACACATACTTGGTTTGCTACTCTGTCTTCCTCTTCCTTTTTTTAAAAGAGGAGTTGTGAGATTGAGAACTTGGGGAGGGGTATTTTTGTGTAAAAATCCCTGATCAGTTGCTGGGAAAAATAATGAAAAGTGGTGAATGTAACCACTCAATTTTTTTTTTTCCACTGGTTTTCTTTGTACAGAGGTTGTACGAACAAGACTAAGAGAAGAGGGAACAAAATACAGATCTTTCTTCCAGACACTCTCTTTGCTTGTGCGAGAGGAAGGGTATGGCTCCCTTTACCGAGGTTTAACTACGCACCTGATCAGACAGATTCCAAACACGGCTATCATGATGTCCACCTATGAAGTTGTAGTCTACTTACTTGATGGATAGCAGTGTGACAAGGTGGAAGAAGGTGGAAGATGGAAAGACTGGAGTGGACCACTGAATGTCAATGCCAATGTGGTGGGCTAAAGGAGCATTGTATCAGGAGCAAGCAGCTGTGGACAAAACAGAAGTTGATTGTGGGCAACTCTGAATAATTTTGCTGCCTTTATTGTGTGGTCTCATGTCAATGCGACAAATGGGAACTTCCCCTTAGGGAATGCCTTCATACATCTCTTAATTCAGAATTATTCTTTTCTTTTCATCTGTTAAACTAGACAAAGCCATTGAGTCATCTTCAGAGACCTGATGGGTGAGGGAGGGGACATGAAGTATGTTGCTGGGCAGTCCTATTACCTTCTCTTAGTGATTGCTCTCAACTACATCATTTTTGTTCTGTTTTACTGCACAGTAACCTGTTTGGGGGAATGGGCAAGACAGTACTTTTATAGCTTTCTATACCTGAAACTTCCATTTAGTTGCTCTGAAGATTCATAAAGAGACTGAGGTAGTGTGGTAAGTGTGTGAAGATTTCCATGTTGCTACCTCAAGACAAAATATGGTGCAGGGACCCAGAACAGTTATTTTGTCACTACAAAAGGTGATTCCTGTTGTAGCTTTTTGGTTTTGATTGTTCATTTCTTTCCTTGATGTTTGAGCAGTGTTGTAGGTTAATGAGAGAGGGTCTGATTGTTCAACTCTTCAGGTTGTTGGTCTGTTAATGTTGGTCTATGTGGACTTCTGGTCCTGCTGCATCATGCTTTTTCTTTTCTGGAACTTTTCCTAAGAGAGGCCTATGAAACATTGTCCTGTATCATCAGTTTTCCTTGCCAGTATGTTCAGATCTCTCACACAGCTAAGGAAGTTGCTGAATGCCACTTTATAGCCTTTTTAAGGATTTGTAATGTGATGAGGTCTCAACTAGTCCACCCCTCCCGTTTGTGAAGACAGGATTCACTCAGTTTCATGCTGCCTAAGCACAAGCTGTATTACCCTTAAATATCTGGCAAATCCTGCCTTGATTTACCAGTGTTTATATGGGAGTACTGGGGGAGAACACATCTCACTGTGGCTAGGTGACCAGAAAGCAGAAATTAGTTGAAGTTGTGATAGATCTTGTCAGTGGAGACAGGCTCTGTGCAGAAGGATGGAGAAATTGTAAATAATATTTTCTTGAAAGCATTCCCCCGATAAATGCTGTATCACTTCTGTCAGCTTGAGCCTGTGTACTGAGCTATAACCTTGTCCTCCACATTGTCTGATTATTCAGGCATTGCTTTTGTTCTGTAAGCCAATTGCAAAATAATGCCTTGCCTTCAGCAGTGAGGCTTTGCTGGTTTATTCTGTCATAATTTACAGAATTTTCCAAAATCATACAACTGGAGTGTCAAGCAGTTTAATGTTACAGGAAGTTTTACACCTTTCCAGACAGATACCTTCTCAGTCTGCATCCATTATCCTTATGAGGAAGATGATAATTTTTATAAGTTGGGGTCAATAGCTTTCTCCATATAAATGCTGCTACACTGGCATGGACAGAACTGTGCTCTCAGCTCTTCCAGTGTGGTACTTCAGTACACTTGAACTGTGCATCATGTGCAATGGCTTTATTTTATGAATGACTTCTTATGCACTTTGTGGCCTTCTTAGGGCTTATGACTTTTCTTCCTCTTACTGATTATCTGGAATCAAACCGTGTTTGAAATATGCAGTTTGGTTTTAAACAAAGCATGTGGTTTGATTTCTGTGTAAGCTGTGCAGGAGTTTATGCTGTAAATCCATAGCATCTCTGTTGCACTGGTTCTGTAGGCTCTCTGTAAAACCTCAAAGCTTGCAGAACAATCAGTCTGGGTTTTTCTCGTTTGCTTTCCTTTATTTTGAATTTTGTCATGTTTTCCATACAGTGTCAAAGTATTTGAGTATTTCATGTAATTCTCTGTATTAATTGCTCACCCTCTAAAAGCCACCCATAGTAAGTACATTGACCTTGCAGTGTGTATTGACCTCCCTGCTTGGAAAATGTTCCCTTTTTAAAGACAGCATGGTCCGAGGGGTGACCATGGTGAGCTTGATTGTCTCAAAGAAGTGAAAGGAGTGCTTAAATGTGTTTTAAAGTGGGCTTTTTCTAGTGGTCTGCCTAGGAAAAGACTGGAGTATTTATGACTGACCTAAGCCTTGATGTGATGCTTTTGTTCAGATAAATAAATAAATGCAGGAATAGTGGCTTACTGTAATTTTTGTGATGTAGAAGGTGGGTCACTCTTCAGGTTATCTAGATTACTCAGTCATAGCCAAAACTTAAATTGGCAAGACCATACTCAGCTTTAAGTTCATGAATACAATGAATACTTGGAGTAGCCTAGGCTTATTGAGAGTTTCTCTCCTCTGTTTGGATACATTGTCCCTTGGTTCTGTGTTTGTCTCCCATTCCTGGATATTCCCTGGGTACTGCGTGTGCCTTCTCTGGGTAAGAGCAGAGCCCCTGGAGGTGATAAGTAGGACAATTTAACAAGGACACTTGAATATGGGAGATAACAACAGCTAAAAGCAGACAATCAGCTTATTACTCCACCGCTTTAAAGGGTGTTCCAGCTTTGTTTTAAACTTCAGGGGTGATCGTTTTGGCTTCTTTTGCATAACCAAACATAACCCCAACATTTATTGGGATTTTTCATTATTTTAAAACTACAAGTACCTGCAAAATTACCTCTGATATATTTCCCAAAGATCATTAAATTATTTATGTAGTTTTCTTGATATTTATTATAAAAACTCAAGGGAAATGACAAGATGCTTCATTCAATAATATCTTTAACTACAGAGCTGAAAGCAGCGCATTTAAACTTGGTCATCTCGATTTGCATTTGGGTGTCACGTATTTATGTCCCACTTGTGTGTGCTAGACGAGAGGACGTGTGAAGAACTCGGAGTCAGGGAAATGAGGAACGAACTCCTGCCTGCGGCCGGAGCCGAGGTTGGTGCGGGCGGGGCTGCGGCTCCGCGGCGCGGCCGGCAGGCGGCGCTCCCCCCGCGGCAGTCACGGCCCCGAGCGGGGCCCGCAGCGCTCCCGGCCCCGCAGCGCCGAGCGGGGCCCCGCAGCCCCGCGCTGTCT
This sequence comes from Passer domesticus, assembly GCF_036417665.1. NCBI lineage: Eukaryota > Metazoa > Chordata > Aves > Passeriformes > Passeridae > Passer > Passer domesticus. Next base: position 18,327,736 of record NC_087484.1, read on the forward strand.
GCCCCGCCCTCTGCCCTGCGTGCTTGGCAGTGGGCTCACAGCAGGGACCTGTGGAGGTTTTTGGTGTTGTGGTTGTCTCCTGTCCACTTACCCATCTCTGCCCCTGTCTCTGTTTACATAACGCACTCCGCATCTTCCCTTGCTGATTGAGGTGTTAGTGACAGCGGATTGTTTGTTTGTTAATGACAGTTTCTGCTAGTCTGGTTTTTTTGTACGACATCTGCAACATTCCTCAGACTGCAGCGTTGTAAAAGAATGCTTCCAGAGACAAGAGTGGAGAGACTTTATAAATGTTGCTTCCTGTTTAAACTGTTCAGATTTGGAAAACAAGCTGAATGCTGAAGTGTGCCTAGGTAAATGTACTACTTTTTTTCAACTTTCTGTCTGTTAAGACTGAGTTATGTAAGTTTTTTCAGTTCTTCTATTTAAGAGTCTGCCTACCCTGCATATGTGAACATAACTATGCCCGAGGAGTCATAGCTAAACACTCACAGGTGACAGATTGAGAATACTTCAGTACTCATGTGAGGTTTGCTATTATTCTTGCATACATGTAGTTGGCTGTAAACTATGTGCATTTACTCTGTATTTATATAGTTAACTTTTGGTTTGGATTGCTTTAAACTTCAAAGCAAATTAAAATTATGTGCTTCTATTCAAATGTTGCCTGCTGTGCTAAACTGTACACTGTTTTTAACCTTTGAATTTTTCTATTATTGATACATACCAGTGCCTGCACAGTTGTGATTAAAAATGAAAAATTCATTAACCCAGTGAATTATTTTATCTTGTACCATTTTGCAGTAGCTGAAAGTGAGGTGTGTGTGTGTTGTACCTTTAGTGTGACATTTTTGAAGTGATTCATAGATGACTTAAACTAGCAGTATGTGTTGGTGCAGTTGGATTTGAACACAGTCACCTCTACAGAACCAAGCAACCCTGTCTATCAACTGAGATTTAGGAGCTGGTGACCACAAAACTCATGCCCATTTGAAGTGCCAGCTAGCACAAGCCACTGCTGACAAAACTGGAGGGCAGTAATTCCTTAAAATGCTCAGAGTTATTGCATGTGAGGTTATCACCAAGTCCTTCAACCTGACACATTGTTAGATCTCAATATTGTTTTTCTTACAATAGTTGGTGTTTGATCTGGAGTCTGTCCTGGGCTTCCTCACAGCTTTGGTGAGTGCTGTTTGTGCCCCTCAGTGTGTTCTGGAACCAAGTCTTTTCAGCCTCCCATACGGAGGCAGGCTCAATGTCTCTGATTTGATTCTTTCAGCTACTCAAAACTACTTCAAAACTTGCATTAATCAGCACATCTGTGGTAGCTTTTTTCTTTCTGTAGTTAGTGTGAATTGCCCTACCTTGCCACACTTTCTGGCTCCCAGGCCAGCCAGGCTTAGAGCTAATCAGTCTGCTGGAACCAGTACAGGCAACCAGTGTGCTTGTCCCTGACATATCTGAAATTATGCCTCTGACTGGCATAGCTGTAATTGTCTGTAATTGATCTTTCACTTTTACCCTGCAGAGGAGGCTCTTTGGCAGGGCAGAGCTCAGGGTAAGTCTGTGGGGATGTTTTGAAGTTCATGCTGCTTTACAGCCCCTTCTGCTAGAGAGGTTTTGTTGAGCTTGCCACGGTCAAAAAGGTTGTGTGTAAAATGAAGGTGTTTTTAAAATGCTAATTGGCTATGACTTGGCATTAATGCAGCAGTACAGTCTGACAGAGATGCAGCCCAAAAGCACGTGAGACTTGACAATGATGTCTTTCACAAAGGAAAGCCTTAAATTTGATAATGAATGCACTTACACTACAGTATAATGTATTCCCAAAGACAAACACTCCCCTCATCTTGTATGTGCTGCTGCCAGCCACTGTGCTGTGTGCTGACTCAGAACATCCTTATCTTCTTGCACAGCTTCTGTAAAAGGCAGGAAATGCCAGGACTGGAATCCAGTTTTCATGAGCAAATTGATGCAAACAGAATGGTGTCTTGACCTGTGAAAGGTGGATTGGAGCACAGAATCTTCTGTTTGTGTAGGTGGAATATTTCAGGGGGTGCTCCTAAGACTCACTGCTGCAGACACCTCAGTTTTGAGGTTGTGTGGAGTTGACTAGAAGCTTTCCAAGACAAGCTCAAGATGGTGAAATGCTGGTAATTCCAGGTAAACCTCTACAAAGGCGACGTTTCCTCCATTGTCTGAAGGTTGGTAGCTTTTCCTAATCCTGCTCTGTAGCAGACACTGGGGTGGGACTGAGGATGTGCATGTTGGAATTGTCCAGGGTGTAACCAAAATGCAAAGCAGTCTGTTTTGAGACTTGGTCATTCCCCCAAACTTCCAAAATACAACGTGCAGGTGAGACAGCAAATATCTTCAATGTGGGAGTGTCACCTTGTAATTAGAGACTAGATAACATAGAACCAGTACTTTAAAGGGAAAACAATTAAATAGGAAATAGACTCATGTCTATAGCAATTCTAGAGTACACCCCTCTTTTGCCAAGTATGTTACTGACATAAAGTAACTGGCCAGTAAGCAAGAATTGCTGGTGTTAAAATAAGCTGATGATTATTTGTGATCATCTGTGTTCCACATGAAGTAAATGCAGGAGAGCCAATCTCTGGGGGGTTTTTGTGGAACTGTGGCATGTGGAGCCACAAAGGAAATCTATTGTTTATTCCTGCATGGGTAAGAGCTTGGCTAAAAGAGCAAGTGTTTTGTAGTGGGCACTGTTGGATTGCTGGTAAAAACTGCAAGTTCTCGATGGCCTCTGAAGAAGACCTTGGCAAAAACTGGTCTTGGGATTGTCAAAATCATTTGATGTGGTCAATGGTTTGGTTTTTTTTCCTCTCTCTCTACAGTTCATCACTGTAACTGAACAATGTAAGTTGTTATGTTGCTGATGTGAATCTGTCCTGGTGCAGTGCTACATTATGATTTTCTGGCAGCATTATATTTCTCTCTGTCCAGTGTCTGAGGACTGACAGAATGACCTTGTCATACACTGAGATGGTAGGAGAGAATACATGGCTTGCACAGGGAATGCTCTGGGCTGGTTCATCCTGGTGAATTCCTGTTTGCATGTAGTGAGGGAGAGTTTCTGCAATAAGCAGGGATTTGGGGTACTGACTAGGGAAGTGTGTGGGCCTTGTAAACTTTTCAAGGGAACTTGGTAAGAAGCTCTCCTTGCCAAGTTGCAGGCTGAGAATTGTGCTGAAAAGCAATAACAATCTGGAAGTTGGACACATCTGAGTTAGAGCAATAGAAAACAATATCCTTGGCATAACAAGAAGAAACAGGTAAAAACAGAGTGGAAGAAGTGAGTAGGTAATGTGATTGGGTTTGGTTTTATTAATGTTTTTGTGAGTTTGGGTTAGATGTGTAACAACGTTTTTAAATAGAAAAGGTGTCCCCTTTCTCAGCAGTTCTCACCCAAGGAATAAAGCTCTGTTAGTACAACTTTGCAGAATTTTTATCCCAGTTTAGCTGTGCTAGATTCTTCCATTGAGAAGGTAATATGGATGCTTTTCAGGGCCATGTCAGACTATGTGCTGTGTGTAGCTCCTCAAGGCCTCCACAAGAATGCTGCAGAAATGTTTCTGTGAATTCAGGCCACCTCCCTCTAAACAGAAAAGGCCACTTCTCCTAGGACTGTTCAATATTCTCTCAGGATAGACTTTGGCTAAAATGAGCACCAGCAAGAGCCTCTTGGATATGAATGCTGAAGGGAGAGCACACCTCCTGAGAAAAGGTGCTCCCCAGTTTCTGTAGTTATCCTTTGGATAGGCAAAGGAAGTGAATGCTGAAGAAATTATTCTGTTCTTGCTAAGAAAGCCCAGTAATTATGAGTCTGTTCCCAGAAATGGGTCATCCTTCAAGGAATTCTGTGAGAAGTCACAATGGATTTCCTGAGGTATTCTGTTTCAGTCTATCCAGGAGCGAGATCTGCTTGGGGAAGAGTTTCCTTCCTCATTCCCTGGAAATAGTTGAAGACAGATCCTGCTGTTAAAACTTTCACTGACCACAAATGATACTTCCTGCAGAAAATCCTTAATGATGTGCAAATAACTTTTTCCCCCTCTGGCTGCTAAAGGCAGGCAAGCCACATTTGTTTCTAAACTGGTAAATTTTCATTATCGTTTTCAGTTATTTTTATTGTCATTTCTGGAGGTATTTGTATCCATTCTGTCTCTTCTGGAATGCAGTTAGCAGCAAAAGTTTATAGAGTTCTGTGATCCTGCACTGCCACTGTGTTTCTGGCCTTTACAGTGACTTGCAAGGTGATTTGGGGAGCTCCAGCTGGGTTCATGCTGTATATGCTGAGAGACTTGGAAATTTGCTATCAATTACTTGAAACAAGAATGATCTATTATCACTGACACATTTTCCAGAGAGACTGCTTGAGGGGAAATACTGCAAAATTACAACCATTCAGCTCTGCTTGTAGGGTGGTCCAGTATTATTCCCTAATTCATTCAGGCAACAAAGATTTAAAGTGCTTTCTTTGCAATACTAAAAAAACAAAAAAAATCACAAAACTAGTATAAAAAATATTGACCTTTCCCCATTAGGGAGAAGAATATCTGCCCTAGTCCCTGTTACAAACGAAGGAGACCACTGCCAAAACTTTATAGCTGGGATGTAAATGGAATATTGCCTCTTGAGCAGGAGCAGCTCAATCTAAATCTGTTAAAACCACACACACATTTGGACACAGAGGGCTGAACCAGTTAGAGCCAGCATTCCCCAGAGCTCAGAACAGCCAGAACTGAACTTTCTTTCCCAGGGTAAAATATTGTTTCCTTATGGCAGGGGACACTGGAGTGGCCATCAGGTATGTTGGGGTATTTCTGTGGAAGCATTCTTGTAATTCTCAGGATCCAAACTTTTCACTTGGGCTGTCACTTATCTCACCCTTCTCCCCCTCCATGGAAAGGTGATCAGCATTAATTTGGGAGGGATGGGATTTTCAGAGATGACAAATATGGAAAAGTGCTGAAAGGTGAGTAAAAGCATGAGAATTCTAACCTACCAGAGAAGATAAAACTATATGGCCATCCCCCTTCTTCCCAAATAGCTTAAGAAAGATACATCTTTATGAAACTTTGAGCTGTGTTCATCCCTAGCTGTGGAAAAACCTGCTATTCAAATGGAGAAATGGCAACACGTGGTGGCAGTATCTGCCATGCTTCTTATTCCTGAAGAGGAAATAAGATTCAGCACTGTAAATTGATTCCTAAAGAAGGATTCAGGCAAAGACACAGCATTTGGAAAAGCAGGGAGTTTCAACTGCTTCTTCAGGTCCCTGGGATGGACAAGGCTCTGAACTGCATTCAGTACCTATATATTGCTCAGTGTTCTGCATTTTCTGAAAAAGGAGTAGAGGAGCTTTCCCAGCAGCCGGCTTCTCCTCAGCCCCATCTCCACCTGCAGCTGGGAGGGGAGATGGAACAAAGCTGCAGCAAGTCCCAGGCCTCTTGGGGTACTCTTTTCCCTCTTTGCTTGAGCCAGACATGAGAGGGATAAAGGGGGACTTTAAACTGTTAACAAAGAACAAAGCCTCCTCCTAATTTGACTCTGCACCTCTTTACTAGATGTGTTTGTGTTTTTCTTTCAGTGGTAGATTTGATGACAAAAGCAGTAATGGAGAAAACATTATTGTCTCACTAAATCCAGCAAATTTTCTACAAGAGAACTGAAGTGGCATTGCAAAAAAAAGCTTATAACAGAAACATGCACAAGCATCCTGAGCTGACAGACTAAACAGCATTCTTGGGACTGAGCAAGAAGCCTGGCAGTCTCTGCTAAAGGCAGGGTAAGAGTGGAATATCAGCAAAATCACCCTGAAAAATAATAGGTGGACTATATATAAGAGAAGGATGAAGTGGGTTAGGTTGGAAGGGGCCTTAAATTCATCTTGTTCCAACCCCCCTGCCATGGACATGACACATCCTACTGACCCTGGCTAATTCACTCTTTTACATGAAATAAAGGAAAAGGAAAATAATTGAGGTATTAGTGAGCTGAGCTTTGGATAAGGAAAAATGAATTACTAGCTCATTCCACTGCAGGGAACAAACAATTTAGCAGTAGTGTTCTCAAAATAGTTTATTATGCTCAAGTAGGTGTACAGGTGTTTCCTACAGGAAGGACTGATGAGGAGACCTAATCTGAGATGATTTAAAATCTCACCCATAGTCTTCTATGGAGTTATGTTGAGGGAATTTGGATTATGATGAATATTACTACTGTAACATAGAGTGTTAATCATGAACAAGCTGGTCTAGTGGGAGATGTCCCTGCCCATGGCAGAGGGTTGTTTGGAACGAGATGATCCTTCAGGTATCTTCCAACCCAAACCTTTCTGTGATTCTTTGAGCAGGACCTCTTTGTGCAAGTGACAGATGTGCACCTTTGGAATGTCAGCTGCCTTCTAAGCAGGTCCCAATTAATGCAGAATGTTTTAGGTTACTATTAATGCATGCAAATTAATTTTCTGCAAACTAAATTTAAAAAATTATGTAGTCAAACATTCTTGATTTAGCTGTCTCCTGGTTTAATTTTTGAAGATTTAGGAGTGTTAGTGGAAAGAAAAGCATTTCTACCTGTAATATTTGATTTAACAGAGCTGTAACTTAGCCTGTTAAGTTGAAGTGTTACCAAGTGGTTCCTTGTGAAAAAGCAGTGTAAGTCCAGGAGGCCCAGAGGGACTAGTGAAAGGATTTCTATTTTTGCAAAAGGTCATTTTGAACTTTTGACTCTGAAACTGGGGGCTTGTTCTTGACCTTGGCATTTCTGGTCTCTGGACGGAGGGTGATCAAGAGTATTGAAAAGAGAGCTATAGAAGAGTACCCGTTTTCACTTAATGGAAACTGACACTCTTGCAAGGATGTGAAAACCTTTTTCTGTCAGCCAACCCTCCTATTCACAATGTAAATGACTGCACTTCTCCCACTGGGCAAAATGGTGAATTTGTTCAGGCCCAAATATGTCTTTTCATTATGCAACTTTACCCCCTTCTATCAAAAGCAGCTTTTTTTTCACACAGTAACATGGTTTCCCCACTGTTTTTGTAGTCGTAAGAATTTGAGTGCAGAAACAGTGGTGTGGTGTTTTGGGAATTGCATGCCAGCTAAAGCAATTCCAGGCATTGTTCTCCCAGCTGTATTTCCACCCCTCTGTGGACCCCCCACTTCAGCTTTTCCAGGTTAGTGGGAAGTCAAGAATTAATGAAGGTAAAATTACATGAATGCCTAAAAGATTAATCTGTGCTGATTATTTCCTTCTTTACAGGGAATCAAATATCTCCTAACATGAACAAAAGTCTCTAACATGGTGAAAAGTTTGATGCTGCTTGAGAATGTCCTTAACCTTCAAAGTGCTATGTTAATATCTTACAGTCAGAATTATGTGCAGCACAGTAGGGTCACCGACAGTAAACCATGAATGGGTCATAGCACTTACAGAACAGAAGTACCACATAAATTCACATTCATAAATAGCATCTGGAGTCCCCTAGGACAGGAAAGGAAGTATACTTGAGCTTTCTCATACTTTCCCTCAGTATGTGAAACATTAAAAGAATTACTTCTTATTTAAGGTGACTAAGTGTAAAGGGATGTACATATAAATTACTGAGATCAAGCTCTTGGGGCCGGATTATAACATTTTGTTGAGCTTATTATGATTGAGGTTCGTTCTGTATTTGGAGTTTCTGATTATGTCAGCCTGTCAATCAGAAAATCTTGACCCACGCTGCTTAAGATGTATTTGGCACCTAACAGCAAGTGGTAGGATTAACAAATCAAGTGAACTATCTGCTGTGCTTCCTACAGGGTCCATTTGCAGAGCTCTGTCTGAAATGTCACTGCCCTGCAGAGATGAGGTTGTAGGACACTAGAAAGAGGTGTTGTTTTATATGACTAGTCAATATAAAAACATGATTCAGAGTGGGAATTCTAACAAACAACAAAGCCGTGACCCAGGTTTTGAATAGCCTGCAAAAAGCTTGACTATATCAGTGTCTAGAGATGCTAGTGGTTTTCTTCCCATGACTGATAAACATTTGGAAGTGGATATGACTTGAAAGAGAGAGTCTTTAGTAGGTCACACTTCTAGTAAAGTTTCATTGATCGTATTTTCTGTACAGGTTGATGTTAAGGATAATTTTTGTGGTTGATAAACCTGATCAATTCTACTAAGTCAGTAAGTTGTTTATGATATGAGGGTATCTAATACCTTGTTGGCTGTGGCACTGCTGTTTAGATAGATCATAATACATCTCCCAAGGATTTATAAAATTTGCAGAAATGGGACCTTAATGTGCATATTTAGTATTACTACTGAGAAACTGTTGATTTGCAGATGGTTTATGGCTTAAAAGTGCTTCAGAGGCCTACACAGTAGGAGCTTAAAGACCATTGGAAAGATAAGTCATTTTTTCCAGTTCAGAACCATCCTTGCCCAGCTCCCCAGAAGGGCCTTGCCACTCAGCCAGCCTGGTGTAAACCTGTATTGTTACTGTTCTGTGACTTCTGTGCAAGGCTAGAGTAACCCCCAAAGTACCTACAGGCACATAAGACATTAGTCTCCTCTCACTTAGCAATGCAGGACCAAACAGGGATTCTTGTGTGGTTAAATCCAGGTCCTTGTGGGAGCTTGTGGCCTATACCATTCATGACTCTACCAGGCTTCATCTTTAAACTAATTAGGTTACTTGTTCCACTGGGAGGTTGCTTCAAAACCTGGCTTTCTTGTGTTGAAACTGCTCTAATTTACTGTCCTAGCAAGAGTCCATGGAAATTGATATCACCCGTGACAACAAGTGCCAACAGCCCTCTAAAGAGTCACTCGTCATAGGTACTTCATATTGCAGAGTTTCCTTGATTTCCCTTTTCCTGCTGGCTTGCTTTTGCTTTTGAGTAGCATCTTGCATATGGAAAAGTGCCCTGGGTTGCCTTGTTCTTGGATTTACGTAGTAAAAATGCTGTCTTATTTTTATTTTAAAACAGTTCATCATATTTGCACAAACAAGCTGAATAATCAGCCAGCTATTGTGTCTTACAGTTAGCAAACAGCACAGCTGGCCCAGCTTCTGTGCACCCCAGCAATTAGTTCAGACTGACTCTCTTGGATTGTTTTTGCTGTATCTTGGATCTCAATTGGTGGTTTGCAGCACTGACTCACACACTCTCTACAAAGTTTTTCTATGGCTCTACAGACACTAAATTTCCTTTTGGTTATACATGAAATCATGACACCATTGATATATTTTTGCTTGTAATATTTTTGCTTGCATCCCTCTGTGGGCCGGATTCTGCCCTCCTAGCCTGCCTAAATAAATCTTTCTCATTTGATGCCATCATGCCAGGCTACTACTGCTCTTCCAGCAGCACAGTGTAAGACTATCCTGAACAAATATTCCAGTGGTTTTTAGCTCTCCTTCATTGCTGCACACCTACAACTGCTCCTGTGAGTTTGGGGAACTGCTGTCCTGATGTTACTGCTTTGTGTGTGTCTGGCCTTCAAGCCTGCAGAGTCCTTCAGTGGAGGGATTGTTAAAGTCATGGGAGAGTCAACACTTTCCAATCCTGGCTCTGCAGCTGTGCACAGCCACCAGTAAATCATGCTCCCCTCTCAGTGGGAATTAGCCATGCACTGACAGGCTGTGGATATAAATAACAACGTGTGTGGAACTTGAGGTGCATTCAATTGGTCTGTCTGATAATAAAATAATTCACTGGCAGCTGGTCTTTATTACAAATTTCATCACTGTTCCTGAAAAAGCTGAGTTGTTATCCTCCTTTTTTTTTTCTGAGAAAGTTTTCCATTTCCCATTATTTCCTGCTGGGAACTATATAATTCATAAAACAGGTGACTGTACTGTACTGATTGAGGCTAATGCCAACAGAAGGAGTCTTGAGGGGTTGGGGAGAGGGGGGAATCTCTTCCTGTGGGGCAGAAAGTTGTTCCTTTAGAGAGTTAAATCACTGATTCTTATCTAAAAAAAAAAAAAAAAAAAAAAAACAAAAAAAAAAAAACCTGTCTTCTTTTGCACTACTCTCAATGCCAAAGAGAAATAGATTTAGAGGTATTTTAGTGAACCACAAAAAGCTGTCTCTTACTTTTCCCTGTGACAGAAATAGCTTTCTGCTAATTTCAGCAAGGCCTTCTCTGGACACTGTACTTAGAGTGGTTTCCTGGATTCCTCCAGATGAGACTTTGATTCATTCAAAAGGGATTATACATCTTGGGCTCAGAGAGCCTTTAAATTAGAGCTGCCTAAGTGTAACTTAATTTATGCCAGCATTCTCTGTTCCTCAGGCTGTTATCTTGTGCCCTCATGTAGGTATTTTCACCCAACCAACTGCAAGTCCTAACATAAGCCTTGCATAAGTGAAGCAATTAAATTCACAAGACGAAAAAGGAGAAAAATATTATAGGTGCATAGCAGTCAAATATAAATTTAAATGAGCCAAATCATAATTATTTTTTTCTTTTTATTATTAGAATTTTGTGTTGATTGTTTGGGGAATTGGGGAATCCCGTGAAGCTGAGATAAATCCTTTGATGTCTTAACAGTTTATGAATATTTTCATCATGATATCTGATTGCTATACTCATACTTTGAGATTATTTTCTTCATGAAGTTAGTTTATCATTGAAATCATACAAAACCCAAATAAGTAGCAGCTCTGTGACTGTAGTGCTAGACTGCTTTCAGTAAGGATTTTTCTTTGTCATTATTCAGTTGAGATCATGCAGATTAAAACCTTTTGCATTTTTGCCCCTATTCTGAGACAAAGGGATATTTTGATACAACCAGGAATTGCTTCAGGGCCTGGGATAAGTGGGCACACTGGAAATAATCTTTGTTTTTTCAACACAGAAGATTTCAGAACAGGACTGGCTTTTGTCTGAGGCAATGCACTGTCATCAGCTCTCTGCACATTTCCCTGCTGTGCTCCTCTAGGTCAGACACTTCCAAGAACAACTCCTATGCAGGAAGATTAGCTGGGATGTGGCTGAGGAGTCTGAGAGTGAGAAATAACCAAAAATATTTGAAAGCATCATGCCTGGTATGGGCACAGGACAACACCATGGGATGGACTTGCAGGGAGGGAGAAGGGGAGCAGCTGAATGGATGAATATTCAGACTATTTATAGGCTTCCTTCCAAATCTTGTTTGGAAGGCTGGCTTGCTTCCTTAATCTTAGTGAAGCTATCAGATCAGCTGTACTACTTATAAGGATTTTTATTAATAGAACTGCTGGTGAGACTTTTTGTTTCTTGTTGCAAAATGTAAAGAACTATCACCACAATGTAGAATGAAAAGCAGGCTTGTTAAAATCACCACACAAAACCTCAATGGTCCTGAAATGAAAATATAAGCAGACCCAGAGAACAAGTATAAAAAAGCATAAATTTTGTTGCATCAAGCATGCTGTTCTGAAGGGGAGCTGTGAACTCAGATTTGAATATTTTCTTGTCATGGGGGTTGCTGTGACCTTCACAGTAGTGAAGGGGAAAGAGCTGTAGCTCGAAGGGAACAGGGCCTTCTTTTCCTTGCTGAGCACCTGAAGCTCTCCAGCTCTCCACTTTTCAGACTGGGAGGTGGGTTTGGCCATTCTGCACCCAGTTCTGACTGCCTTGCCAGGAATGTTCCTGGAGCTGCCCGTTCCCCTGGTCTGGAAGCAGCAGGGCATCAATAAAGCTGTGTTTGTGCCTGCCTCTTCCTGGGCCAGGTTGGAGAGTTTCCTTTCCAGCATGGTCCATCTGCTGCCACCATTCCCTTTTGGAGGGAGATTCCTCTTGGATGTGGTGCCATGCACATCTCAATGGCGCTGCTTTCTAACACAAATCCATTGGAATAATCATTTCACTAATAATCAACTGATTATTTTGTCAGGAAAGCATCAGAATATGCTTATATGTGGTATCTTGCTGCAATAAAAGCCAGAGATGGGACAAGCAGCTGGGGCAGGGGTTGGAGTGACTGTATATCCATGATCCAGGCACCTGGACATGCTTGCAAGTGGGTATCTCTTAAAGCTGTGCTTTAAATGTTAAAATTTCTTTTTCATACATAAATATTAGTTAAATACTTGGTTCCCATTGAAAGTCATCCTGAAGGTCAGGACTTGGGTGTTTAACTCCCATTTGTGTCTTTTGAAAGACTTCACTTTTTATTTTGCCAGTATGCAGCAGCATTCCAGTGGGCCCAGCTAATTTTGAGGTACTCAACATAAGAAAAAAAAATTATAATGTGAAAATGCTGTTAAATTTTACAAACCTGCTTTGCAATGCAAAACTCATTCACAGCAAAGAAGTTGAATCAAAGGCTCACCATTGCCAACTAATTATTTAATGTTCTCCAGCTAATGTTGTTATGCTGCCAAAAATGTGTTTCCATATTTTTCTTTTCTCATTAGAGGAGGATAAGCTTATAAATTATTCTTCTGCTTGAGTTGTTTGATTTGGACTAAATTTTCTTTTGTGAAACTACAAGCCTGCTCCCTCTGCTCACCAGCAAACTTGGAAAAAATGGCACACCATCTCTTTGTTGCTGAAGTTAGAAGCAAATACATTTAATTGGGTTTTATCACACTTTTCAAACAAAATATATTAAAAATCTTTATATGGGAATCCAGAGACCAAAATGAATGTGTGACTGCTTGTTTCTAGAAGGCTTTGGATATAATGATACAAAATAAGGTGGTAGTTGGTGCTTGTCAAAGACTTGAGAGATTTGCCTTCAGTTTGCTGGTGTTGTAAACCATTGGGTGCTGTAAGATTGCTGACAAGTAGCTTAAAAGAGGCTTTTCTTAGTCCACACATGAGAACAAACCCTGGAACTGAGGTGCAGTTCAGAGGTGCTCAGGGTAAAGCAGGGGGTTTAACAGCTGAACACAGATGCCCCTCAGCATCACCTACAACTGGTGGCTTTGCTGCACACCAGGACTAAACACACACCAGCACTCTGTCCATGCCAGTCAGGGGCTGTTGATGTGAGTGCAGGTAGCATCCCCTGGACTGATCTTAAATTCACACCATATATGTGTCCCCTTGTTGCAATAGCCAAAGATAAATATTTTCTAGTGCAAGTTTATTTTTTGGACAGCTTGTAGCTGTCCCAGCTGGAGCTAGGAATTCATCAACTCTTGCAAACAGCATATTTCAGTCTGGTTCAGAGACTGGGGAAGAAAGGAAACCCAGGCTGTTACTGCTGTGATTTAGTAAATAGTGCTCTCCTTCTGTTTCAGTGCCACACTGCCTCTCTCAATAAGGACAGAGAATTGGTTGGATCACATTCCAAAGGGACCTGGTTTCCCTCACTCCCACCCAGCTACTTGTGGTGTTGAGGTCTCAGTGGCATCTGTGGCTGACAGGTACCCCATGGGGCACCAGCCAGCTGCTCTGTGCGAGAATTCCAGAGCCCCTTGCAGACCAGATTCCCATTTTTAATATCACTGCAAACAGAATCTGTCCTCTCACTTTGCTCCAGGTTCTGACCAGCCCTGTGTAAAGCTTGTCAGATTCCTGGAGATCACAGGTGAGGAGAACACACCTGTAAGGTGATGTGGTTTGCAGGCTTCCTGTGCACCAGGGCACAGCAGAGCAATGGTTGGAAACAAGGGCAAACACTGGGAAAAACAGGAGCATTTTCATCCAAACAGGCAGTTATCCCTTACGTATCCTTAGTGCAGAGACAGCTGGCAATGGTCAGCTGGAAGTAATACTGCACTTTAGCTAAAGCAAACCTCAATTCACTGAAATAGACCTGTTCCTAGGAATAGGAAGCATTTGTATTTGTTTTGAGAAGTAAAGCCAGAAGGAGATTCCTTTGGGTTAAGAGTCAAAGTCTGAGATCTTCAAACTGAGGTCTCATGACAAGGTATGTCTTAAAATGTGCAAATAATCAGTCTGTCAGATTTTTGGCAGAGCTTTTGCTTATATCTCCATAGTGAACCTGACAGTTTTAATGCATGAAACTGGTCAGTCAAAGAAGTAATTGAGGAATTAAACTATTGTAGCCACAGATATCTCAAATCTGTCATAGCTGGATTCTTTTTAGCTAAATTCAGCATAAAACACTCCATGGAAGTAAATGTCCTTAATGCCACTGGAGGAACTGGAACTAAGAAAAGGCGGGTTGAGGTCTTGGTGGCAGTGGTTGAAGACTCTGAAGCAGAAGCTGGGGCAGCAGTACTAGAAGCCTGGATGTATCAGCTGTTTTGGGAATGGGTGCGGGGGGCATTGGCCGGAATGCTTCGATTTCACCAAGGGGCAAAGGGAGCAGGGAGCCCCAGGGCCCTGCCGGCCGGGCCGGGGTCTGTGCTTCTGCTCGGGGTCAGCGCCAGAGCTGCGGGTGCTTGTCTGCCTTGTTACACATTCCTGCAAAGCACTGTTATCCCTATCCGCTTATCTTTGCCTGAGAGCCCCTTAATTTCAAAATTATAATAATTTGGAGGGAGAGGGTTTACGTTTTCCATTCCAAGGGGGGCTCCTGCCTTCCTTACCTGCCTTTCAAACCAACACAAAATTCTAGTCCTGATAAAGGCAAGACCTTTTAGTTAGTTGTTTTAGGGTTTTGTGTGTGGGTGGGTTTTTTTTGTTTGTTTGTTTTTTGGTTGTTTTTTGGTTTTTTTGTTTTTGTTTTGGTTTTTTGGGTGTGTTTTTTTTTTTTTTGGTACGGTAAACTCTGGTTTTGGATTTATTGCTATTTTCTGGTTTCTGAATGCGCAATGTATTCAGGGTTTGATCTCACACTGCGTAGAATTTGTAAATCCTAAGTGGTTCCAATCCAAGGTTCCTAAGTGTCCTTGGCCTTCAATGTGGATGCTATGTTTGAGTTTGCTCCCAAAAGGGAGGAAGATGCTACAGACATTTAGATGGCATGTTAACTTTTATAGAAAAATCTTCTCTACAACACTGGCAGCCCTAAAGACCATACACAGCATCTGCCTCAGAACTCTGGTGTTCTGACAGTGATGGTCTGTGCCTGAGCCTGTTGAGTTCTGGCTCTTTAGGGGCATCACAAATGAAATCACAGCACCCGGGAGAGGTCTTGTGTTGAGTATCCTGAGTACAATCCTAAATAATAAAATCCTCCTAGCAGTATGCCGCAGTGCTGGAGTCTTGATCTCTTGTTCTCCAAGTCTCCATATCCATTCATCTTCTCAGCTGGGACTACACGGGCTTTTTAATAGAGAAAACCACAGAAAATATTCAAAGTGGTGCAAATGTTACCCTGCTCTCAGAGATTGCTGAGCTTCCGTGTGCCCATCTGCCATCTTTAACCATGGCCCTGCAGGCATTTAAGGATTGCTGTGTAGCTGGAGGGACTGAGCAGTGCCTGCACCCAGACTTCTTCCACCTGGTTCCTGGCATCCACACATGCAGTGCAAGTTCTGATCTTGATAAAGCTCATGGGAGTAGAGGTGACTTGCAGGACTGAGGAACTGGGATCCTGGGCTCAGTAAAACTGCATTCACACTCACCTGTGTCAGCATGGATGTGTGATATCCTCAGGAAAAACACTGGAAGTGAGAACAGAGAACAGCAATCCAGTTATATGCAAAGGAAAGGACAAGCTGCCCTTGGATGCTTCCAGGTCACTTGCCAGGGTTTGACTGCCAACTTCTTCCTCCTCAGCTTCATGAAAACCTTTCCATTGCAGTGGTGGTGTCCATATTTAACAATCTGAGTAAAGTGGTGTCTCTGCAGTGGATATTAAACAGTTTATGCCCCTGGCAGTGAGTGTCTATTTAACCACTCTTCAGAAGGCTGAAGGAAGTCTAAAAAGGACTTTTAGCAGAGCTGCAGTAGAATCATTCAGAGCTGTCTTACTTGCTGTCCTGAGGTTCTGCAGCTGAGATGCTGCTCTTGCTCTAGGAAGAAGCAGTGTTATTCCAGCTTGCAGAATCTGTTTCCCTGAGCTGGTGCTCCTTGGTGGGTGTGACTAATGGAATGATATTCTGAGAAGTGCCACCATCTCTGGGGTCAGTAACTGCTCACAAGTAGCTCTGAGTGTAACAAATATTGCCATCAGGGTCAGTGGGATTCACCCAAGTGAGCTGCTGTGAATGTGCACTGTGAGTTGGGATTTAAATTGACAGAAGCATCTAAATTTGTAATGAAGAATTTTTATCTTCCATCCATTTTACTACATAGCTGTGTCCCATATGCCTGCCTCCCAGCTGCACTTGTGGGACTTGGAAATCTTTTGTTTCCTCCCAGCTGAGATTCAAGTAGGGGGGTGAAAACACTGAGTTAGTCTTCATTCAATTCTTGCATTTGTTTGCAGTAGCTCAGAAACAGATTTGTGGAGTTTGTTGCTGATCTTACTTTTCATTTACAAGGGCACTCTGGATAGAAGCAGCTTGTTTTAAAATGCATTAAGTAAGACATGCTTTAAAAAGAAGTTCAGAAATCATTGCAGAGATGACTAAAGATTTTATTTTCTAAACTGTATGCTTTATTTTAAAATGCTGCCAAGTATTGATTATGGTCTTTAAAAAATCCAAAGGACAGAGAACCTAAGTCAGGGACAGGATATTAATAGATACATTATCAGGTAAAAATAACAACTAATGTTTTGGGAGAGAGGGCATTTTGCTGTTAGTTCACCAAATGCCCTGTAAGCAATAGATTAAACTCGTCTCTTCCATTCTCTTTCTGGTTTACCATATTTCCTTAGTGCAGCCTTGGAAGAGAATGAAAGGCAGAAAGAGCTGTAGGGTTTGTACCAAACCCCTCTGTGCCTTTGACACCTTTTGTTTCAAATTCCTGCTGTAGTATTTGACAGAGACAGTCTGCCTGCAGGTAAACAACAGCCCCTGCTGTACCTAAAGGTATCCTGGTCTGGGCATTAGTGAGCAGGGGGGGCTGAGCTGTGCCACTGCAGGCAGCTTCCAGCTTTTCCTCATACAGCCTGCACTGCAGGGAGTTGTCCTGCTGGCACCTCCCAGTGAATCTGCTCCACTGCAGTTGCTTA
The DNA here is from genome assembly GCF_036417665.1 of Passer domesticus. Classification (NCBI taxonomy): domain Eukaryota; kingdom Metazoa; phylum Chordata; class Aves; order Passeriformes; family Passeridae; genus Passer; species Passer domesticus. Next base: position 18,344,732 of record NC_087484.1, read on the forward strand.
CATGCAGAAATGTTTAGTGGGATTTCCAGCAGTCCTTGGATGTGTGACAGGTAGATCCTACAGGGAGACACAGTGTCATGGACACAAAGGTCTGTGAGGAAACCACCTTCCTTCCGAGGGGCATTTTGTTCCCTGGGCTCCTGCTCTGCCCTTCCTTTGGGCAGCCTTGCTGTCTGGGAGCTGTTCCTTTGTGGCAAGCAGAGGTGGAAGATCTGGTACATCTGGATGCACTGAAGCAGTCACTTGACAGATAACACATTTGAGGTTTTACTTAATGCAGTTGGAAGTATAATTCAAAGCTGGCACGAGCCAAGTTTAGGATGGTGGTATAGACTTGTCAAGGTCAAGAGTAGAGTGGGTCTATTAAAGGTCTGTGAAAACTTCCAAATAGCTTTTTCTCTGCTGATAACACAAATTGTGCTACTTTAAGACTATACAGACTGTATAAACTGTTTGACAATATTGCAGTGGATATTGATGAACGAGGATTATGCTAAAACTGAGGGCATATGTTATCTAATTAACATTATATATATATTATTCTATGGATATCCAGTTATTGATAAGTTTGGCACTATTTTCAATTTTCCTTTTAAGTTAAATGAACTGTAACTATCTTACTCTTTAGAATCATGCACACTCATTTTCACTTACAAAGCTTGTGCATTTTAGCCAAGAAAAATACATTTGTACAGACTGAAAACTCCTCCTAAACCAAATGGAAGCTTTATCTTTGGAATGACTGTGCATCACACAGAGTATTTCTGCAGGGAATATGACAGAACGTTTCATTTGTGTGCACCAGGAGAATGGATCCTGGATAATGTCTCTGCTTAGGTTTAAAGCTGCATTTTAGAACTAGCTTTCAGAAAAGGACTGATACAATGAATCCAACACAGACTGCAGATTTTCAAAGACTTTTAACCTGTCTGTAATAGCACCTACCCATAACCTACAGTTACACTTTACCTCTGGAATTAGCTGGTTTTTTATTGCTGTGGTTCAGTTTCACAACATGGACACACGACACAGTTCTGGCTGGATTGTGTTCAGAGTTCTGTGCTAGGACAAGTCAATGGTGTTGTGATAAGTCCTACCTTACACTTAGATTTTTCTGTACAAATGTACATTTCATGGGCCTGAATAATGCTATGTGAGGGAAATGACCATAGAGCCACCAATATTCTTGTCTATACAGAGACAGACAATCTTTAAATCTGACCAATAAATTGAAAAAAGTATGTTTTAATAGTAATTAACATTGAGTGGGGTCTTGGAAAGCATGAGGCTTTGCTTTATAGAGCCACTGTACAAGTGACTGATGCAGTCAAGATGATGATATTTTGCTGAGAGCAAGTCAAGAGAAAATTAAATAGTGCATGTTGGATATTGTTGTTCATAACACTAAAAGAATTGTACTGTTTCCCACTATTTCTAGCCTGACTTCTAAAGGAAAAATACTAATGAATTCCCACTGTCATTGACAGTGTCTTGTGTCTCTCAAATTATCTCTACCAATCTGTTTCTCTCTCTGTTAGCTAATTACTGTCAAATTTCTCTGAGACAAAAGTAAAAATTATGGTCAAACAAGTCTCTTCCTAGTAGACAGTGTCTGAGGAAGGGATCTCCATGAAGTGTCCTTGTCAAGGGGGGAACACCACAGCGTGGGTTTGCACCTGACTGGGCATCAGAGCAGCCACCAGGGACTGAGTTCTTTGACAAAGCTTCAGTAAAAGCTCTCAGCTGTGGTGATGCAGCAAACCTGAGTAGTCCTGCTGCTCACAAAGCAAACTGGCATCCCTGAGTTGCCACACTGCGTGTTGTGTCTGTAGGTTGCTTAGGGCCTTGAGACTTCCTACTGCACTAGCCATCCCGTGGAGCTGAAAGTCACAGTAATTAAACGACTGATTAAGATGGTGCTGTTGGCACCATGACTACAAATGTCTTTCACCAGAAGAAAATTTGTTTTCCAAGTTTGTAGTCTATTGGATTTAATGGTGACTTGATTCCTTAACTGCTTTGTGAGCCCTTAGTCAGAGAACAGCTGAGATTCTGAATTTCTGCCCATCTTCACTGCATTAGACATGGGGAAATTTCCCTAAACATCCATCAGGTTTAACAATGACTAATCTTCACTAACAGCTGGAATAATGCAGAAATCACTTGTTATGCAAAAATCAGCAAACATATGGCAAGTACAGTTCCTTGCTTCTGTTTCTACAATTGAAAATGAGAAAGATTTTGCAATGTCATGGAAACAAAATAGCTGTGCTAATCTGGAAAGAGCAGCCCTGCATAGCTTTTCAAGGAGAAAGAAGAAACCTGATGCTTGTGAATGGCTGAGTCTCCCATGTACCAGTTTGGACTGGCGATTTAGTGCTTTTGCATCTCTTTCCCTCATATTCACACATGAGCCAATGTTCCATCAAAAATAGCCTGCTGCACTGCTCTCCTTTCAGAGGAGAAATTCAAACATGTTTGTTTGCATGTTTTGATGCATTTGAAGAATAGTATAGAATTAGGTTTGCTGCTAAGAAAATCACCCTGTGTAGTAATACAGTACCACAGCAATCCTTCTTCCAGAAATGCATCCTGGTAGTTCTTTGGGGTCTAGTTTCATACTTGAACAAGTTTATCCCCACTGCATGAGGGAGAGACAAATTTGTTCTCTGATTTCCTCAATGATAGTACATCATGGATGGCTTAGGAGCTATCAGGGTTTCAAGCTGGAATCATTAAAACATCAGACAAGCTTTTCATACATATTTCCTGTTTGTGTGTCACACCCCAGCAAGGTGACAGTGAATAGAGGTCAGTAGCACATAATGAACATGTGAACAGTATTGTAAGAACTAGTTCATGGCTGTATTTGTGCTAAGAGGGATTCTGATTTCTCTTTTCTGATTCACTTGCAGTTTATGCATAAATTCTCATTTTCTCACTGGATTTGTGCTAAAACCAAGGGGAGGATGTATTCCTTCCACCTACAAATCATGGCCAGCAGGTTTAGATGCACCAGTCACAATGGGTGTGGGCTCAGTGCTCTGCTTTTATATAGAGATAACAGGGGGAAGAAAAGAAATGTCAAAACTTCATTGGAGAAAAAAGGCATTTCCAGCAATACATAGTAAGATGGACTCAAACCAGGGAATAATTACAATTTTCTCTTTCTGCAGTTGGTATATTTTGTGCCATGGCAATGGCTGAGGTCCCATTTGGTTGGTCACTGAAATAATAGCCTCCTGAAGATCTCAGTCCTGCAACTTTTGTAACTATCTTCCCACTTTCTCTTTAAATGGTTTGTAAAATATGCCAGATGATAAAGTTTCTCATAAACATGTTTTAAATGGGAGAAATATTAATGTGAACGCTATTCCTGGTTTATGACATAAAGGAATATTTAAAATAGTGTAACAATATTTTTCAGCTCAAATATATCTCCACACTTTTATGGCCCTGTAAAGTATCCCACTTGCATGTGAGAATCCTAAGTAAAGAAAAATTGAGTACAGTAAGTGATTTCTCCTTTGAGAATCTGAGTGTCAGGTCTTAGTGAAGTGATGAAATCTGGGTGCTGTTGTAGATGTCTGAGGGGATATGCTTTGTTACCCAGTGTAACATCCACAGACAAATTAGTCTGCACCTCAGAATTCCTGCGTTTCATTTTCTGGAGTTCTGCTTCACTCAAATGCTGTCAGACCACCCCTAGTGTCAGATGACACCATAGAAAAGTAGAACAAACAGAAAAAAATGTCATTACAAAATGTCTCTGCTTTTTCCCTCGTCTTAGAAAGTGACTTTACCTCTGCATCAGACTGGAGTGTTTGCATCTCTTATTACCTTTTAAGAAATAAATAGGTCAGTTTTCTGCAACAGGGTGGAAAGAGCCAGCCATGTCCATGGCACTGTGATTACTTATAAAATATGATTATTAACCATGTAATCATGTGTTTCTCTACTACGTTTTTCCTGGGGTGGTGCTGTTCAGTAGTCTGTTGAAAATGTGCCTGAGACAGCCTAGAGAAATGCACAGAGCAAGGATCCCTGCCTGGTGATTCAGTCCTTTCCAGTTTCCTGAAGGTCACCTCCAGCTGCCCGCCTGTTCACGCTTCAGTTTCTCCCAGTTCCATTTCAGTGCTCTGTGCAATAACAGGTTGCAGAATTCAGTTTCTTAAACTGACATCCTTAAAAAGCCCTACTCTAAAAATCTAAACACTTTAATGATTATGTGAATCCACTCTGCAGGCTTTTATATAATAATTTTGTTTTTCTTCTTGTTGACATTCACAAACTAAAGCAGAGATTCCAAAACACAAGCAAAAGAGTTTGAACTGTTTTGTATCAGTGCTGCACAACTATCTCCTTATCCATACTCTCCATTTCCCTGTGAGGCTCTGGAACTCCTGAAGTATCCACCAGGGCTGAAACCAACTTATCTCCTGGAAACCCGACTTTACAGGGCTCTCTAAAAGTATTTTGTTACATAATTTAAATAAATTCAGTGTAAAGAAAAACCCTGCATCTGTTTCTTGGAATAATTTTCACATATCTAGAATCAGAGTTTAAATTATCTTTTAAGTTATTGACTTAATAGATATTACTTAATATATTTTATTGTAGTAAGAAAGTCCTTCTATTACCAAGTTAATATTTCCCAAGGAAAATCTGGCAAGTTTCAAGTAAAAAGTGAATTGCTGCCCACAGCTGATAGTTTAATAGTGGAAATGCTATTTAATTTCATTATTATTCAAATTTATGTTCCATTTTCTCAATTAGCATATAAATACTATAAATCTTTTCTATGGAAAAAGCCTTATCATGCAATATTTGTAATGATTATAAATAGCTGGGTAAGGCAAAATCTTGGATAACATATAGCAGTGAACACAAATTGGGCTAAACAGGGTTATGGTACAATGAGAAATGTTTGTCTTTTCCAACTTAATTTCTGTGGAAGAATTTTTGGATTCTTATGTAAGTATAAAAATCTTTCCTTCTTAAATGTACTCATGTAAAGGAGTAATCATTTTCTTTTATATGTATTTTTTTGAGATGGTTTCCACACCTGTTCTGTAACAGAAACCTTTTTTTGAGGTTCAGTTCCTCTTTTGCATCTTTAAAAATTGGTCCTAAAAGGATGCTATTCCTGCAGCCACCTTTTGCCCAGTGCAGGTATAAATTAGTAATGCAGCTGAAGAAAATATGCTGAATCATTCTGCTCTCTCACTAGAGCAAGGACATAGATTCAGCAACATGGATGTTTATAAATGAGCACCATTTTAGATCAATGAAAGGGGAGGTGACAAAGCCAATGATTGGTTAAGAAAAATCTGTTTTCACCCCCATTTTGAGTGTGTAGACTGAAGTGCCAACATGTTTAGTTACAGCAGTATGAGCAGGTAGCTTCTAGTGGTTTTAGGTATAAATTAACACCTTAACCTTTTTTCCATTTTTAGTAGGCAGCCAGAATAGGAAAAGGAATATCAGTTTCATTTCCTCCCACAAAAATATTCAGCCTAAGAGAAGATCTGTTGATACCATGTGTAACTTCAGACAAGGAGATACCAACACCTTCTGCAAAGCACAGTGCAGTGCTGTGATCTGAGAGCAAATCCACACTGGAACATGTCAGGAGTTGTACTGCAGCAATGGGAATTTGAGCCTTGAGTAGAGATGAAAACTTGTAGGCTCAGGTAGAGCCCTGCCCTCTGTTTCTGCAGGTGCAACAAATGATGCTTTGCATCCAAAAGGAAAAGCTGTGACTTGCAGTATGCACTGTTCTGGTTGAGCTGGTCAGTGCTTTCCTAACAGGTGGTGGGAACCACCCAAATTTCAGTAGGAAATTCAAATTTCACCCAGTCCCACAGGTGAATCCTCCCAGTAACAAGACAAATACTCTCTCTGCCATCTCTTTGGGCTTTGCATCAGCTACCAGCCTTGCTTATGTTGTTTTTCAGACTGACTCTCAGGCTCTGACAGTAAGAATCCTCACCCTCACCTTCCTCCAAGAGCTCATTGGTTTGTTCCCACACCCTTCCACTGCTGGAACTGAGGAAGTGTGTGTTGGGGCTGATTTCTTTTGGCTGATATGAAAGTTTGTCAGTTGTTTCTCACGCAGCATGTATGGCAATTGCTATTTGAACAGCTTTGAATTTGACAGTGTCTGCTTCATGACTGCTACTGCCCTGTCTAGTTTTAAAGGAAGAATAAATATTTCACCAACAACTGAGAATTAGATGTTGTTTATTCACACATGGATAAAAATGTACTGCTTAACCATCCAAGGCATAGTGTTGCTGGGTCCCTGCCAGGTAACTGTATGAAAATGTTTCAAAATTTTGAACTGAGGTTTATTCTTCCTTGGATGCCTTCTTAATCAGCCAAATGACTCAGAATGACCATTCTACCTGCTCAACCTAATTAAGCATCAGTCATCTCATTTTCATTATTCTAATCATTGAGGGGTTTATAATTGTAACTCTTACATTTCTGCATAAATTTTTAACATGGGACTGGACAATTACCCAGGCAATCTAGTGGAGCAAATACATCTTTTTAACCTCTTTCTGAAACAAAACCACTAAGAAAAATTCTTTGTGATTCCCCTTTTCCAGCCCAGCACAGTCATGTTTTGTCCTGGTCTCTCAACTGAGTTAGCAGCATCACAGATACTTTTGACAAGAATTGTAGTGGGACATGCTTTTTTTGTTTGATTGAGAATTCAAGCAAAGCCAGCAGGCATCATGTTAATGTAGGAACTTAATGGGTTTATGACATTTCCCTGCTTGGTGTGTCTGGGCTGCCCTGCCAAGCTGACAGGGTTTGTTCTGGAGAAAAGGGAAGCAAATGCTGTGTTTGATCTGGCTCTTGCAGAGCGTGGGAATCGTTAGGGATGTGTGAGCTCAGGTGAGCTGCTGCTCTCAGAGGTGTGAAACTTCTGTCGCTCCCAAAGCACTGACACTGTTGAGCCAAAGTCACACCACAGCCCATTCAGACATTCCTCCTGCTTTTCAACGACCTGAATTTGGAAGGAGAACTAATTAAGGATGTACAAAGCTTTATTTCTAACTTTATTATAATTGCAACAGTGAGACAATTCTTCAGGTGAAACCTACAATAGAAGTGATGAAAACATGCATTTCAAATGACAGCTCAAGATAAAAAGCTGGAGAGATCTTGCCTAGGCAAATTAACCTACCTACTCAGCTACTGTGTGCTGGAAAAATTATTTTTAGCATGCCTGTGACACGTTTGATAATTACTTTTTTCAGTAATCAAAGGCTGTATTTAACAAAACAGAGATGAAACGGGGAGTTCAGCATGAAGGGAGAGATGCATGTAATCATCTTTACTGCTGTGTTGATGCTGTGGGAATGCACTGCCTCACAATCTAGAGGTACATGCTGAAAGAGGAGCAGAAATAATTATCTGTACTGAGTGCTTGCTAATAATAAATATGTAACTATAATATATAATAATATAACTATATAGATAAATATATTACTATAATAAATGTTCAAGTCACTTGTGAAGGACTTGGTCCTGACAGGTGCTTTGTGCCTGCAGAACCAGAACAATGGCCTGAAGTGTGGCTGTCTGCTTTGCCAGCTAGCCACACTTCCTCCTTTCTCCTCCTTTTCCACACAGCCATCATCTAATATTGACATACCATGGGGTTTCCTGGGCTGAGCTGCTGTGGGGTGCCCCTGTTGGGCAGTTCAGCCTGGATTGTCCCCAGCACCTGCAGGGCGAGGTCTGCAAGGGGAGAATTGTCAGGAACTCCAGCACTGGGGAAGGCAGGTTCTGCACTAAGCTAACACAACGCTGAAAGCTGGCACAGCAGCCAAGGGCCATGAACAGAATCTTAGGTTTGGTTGCTTGCAAAAGGAAAGATCACCTTGGAAGGAAAAAAAAAAAAACCAACACAAAACCCAAAATTTTATCCTTAAAATCCAGTAATTCACACAAAACTTTAAAATTAATGGAACCTCATTTAAAAATCAGTATGAATTTTATATCATTATATATGTCTTGTCCATTTAGGCCTTTTTTTATTAAATGCACAGATTTCAATTAAAGTATTGAAAAACACTTTGACTGGAGGGTTTTGGAAGGAAATGACAGATTTAATGTGGAGTTTGTCAGGAACTGGGAATAGAATTTCTCCAGCCCCATTTTGCTGAGGGCATTTTCTCTTTTTTAGTCTCTTTCTGATCATCTCTATTGCCTGAGAAAGGAAAAATCTATAGTTTTATTAGCTGCACTGAAGAAATTGAGTGACAGGGGCTTTTCCCACAACTGACTGCTTAGAAAAGCTGGGTTAGGATTATTTTCTCCTGCCATGATGAGATCAGAAAAAGCTGAAGCTGGCACCTAGTTTGGGACAGTCAGGAATACAGATGATCTACAATAAAAATGAAATCCAGCATTTCATTCACCCTTGAGCAGCAGCTCAGTTTCTGTGCTCACTTCCTCATTAAGAAATTTCCTTTCAAAGAACCATCATTAAATTATGTTTCCCTGCTTCTCAGGATGTTGTGCACTTCCTAACTTAGCACTTACACAGTAGGAAAGAAATAATTTTGAACTTTTCAGTTCTCTCCATTGACTTGCAAGAGGAAAAAAATATTGGAATGACTCCCTTCAGGTCTGAAAAGGGGGTGAGATATCTATTTATTCATCAATATACCTGGACAGCATATCCCCACCCTGAACATGGTGTCTTCCTAAAGTTTATCACAAACTTTAGCAAAGTTTTAATATGCTTAATTTAGTGGGTTTCACTTGAAAAGTAAATGTAGTTACTTAAACTGTATTTTGAAATATCTGAAGTGAAGAGTTTGGGAAGGCATTGGAGTCCAGTATATTCCCTACATTGTGTTAAAATTCAGTGCTTTCACAGAAGGTATTACTTAGAATTATTTAAAGGCTGCACTTGCATTTACAAGTCAAGCATCAGCCAGATGAAAATTTATAACTGGAATCTGATTTTCTAAAATTAAACATAATTTGAGCCAAATAGCTCCTTGTGCAGCATCACATGGGTACCCTCAGTAGCACACAGCTGCCTGTGCTGGTCCAAGCTGATGAAACCTCATAGCTGAAATGCTGGAGGATGGTAGAGAAGGCAAAATTAAGAATTAAACACTCTATTTTTAACATTCATAGAATGGCCTGGGTTGGAAGGGACCTCAGATCATCTTGTTCCAACCCCTCTGCCATGAGAAGGGACACCTTTTACTGGACCAGTTCGCTCCAACCTGAATTTAATTTTCCAGGGATGGGGCATCCACAATGTCTCTAGAGAGCCTGTGTCAGTGTTTCTCCACCCTCACAGTAAAGAAATTTTTCCTATTATCTAATCTAAACCAGTCATCCACAAGCTGTTTAAAATCTCTACTACTGTCTTACTCATTTTAGCTTATTTTTAACTTCATGCCTGTTGTCTGAATGGCTCTCTTCACTGGGGGGAAATGTAAGTTCATTCTGTTACTCTCTGAAAAATCAACTGGGAGAACTTCACCAGAGGCATCAGGTATTTTATTAACTCTGCATTTGAGCAAATTAATTTCCTCAACCTTGTTTCCTGAGAACAGGCAATTGTGCTGCAGAGATCCTATTGCTGTAACTGCACTGTAATCCAAACATTGCTCTGGTGTGCTCTTCCCAGCCTACAGATTTGTCACTGGACTATTGTGTTATGCTCCACTGTTTTTTCTAATTATACTACATATCCCTCTTCTCACAGCTTCCATCCCATAAACAATACATTTTAATAATCTGATGGAACATTATTTCATAGGTTCTTCATAAATTCTTATTGCCAGTATTATTTCATCACACAAAGTCAGTTCAAAGTTATATGGTTCTGCTTTGAAAAGTGGTTCTGCTTTTCTTAGTTCTCCAGAAGACATCTAGGCTTACTCTTATGGTATATGGAAATCATGAGTATAATAAATGTGTGACAAGCCAAATTTCTGCTTATTCCATTAACACTGGGCTATTGTGTTGGAGTTTGGTTGCTGTTTATTCATGGTAATAATCCACTTTTTCCTTAGCAGTTGGAGCATACCTAATACCAAATACAGCTTTTACCTGGTATCAGACTGCTTTGAAATCCCTGTTGTTATGTTTACTCTTCACTCTTTATATCTGGGATTTGAGGAAAATAAAACATATATGTCAAGAAAGGAGAGAAAGAGGAAAACACACCTGCTGAGTTAGAGGGCTCAGTTGTTTCTGGTGTGAATTGAAGAATTGCAAAGTGGTACTTAGTTACCTAATTGCTCTCCATCAGTTTTAATGTGCAGTTTATTCCAGCTAAACATGAACCACTTGGTGTGAAAGCAATTAAGAAGTGAAATCATACACCCTAAACCCTCAGGTTCAGGCCATTTTATTAAAACCCATTGATGATTCCCACACAGACTTTACTTTCAATTCAGGTAATTTAGTTTACAAGCTATTTGAAAACTCATCTTCAGTTTATACCTGATTGTTCCACATCTGAACAATATTACTTTGCTATTTTCAGATTTGGCTTCATTTATGATTGTTATGTAATGACATCAAGATAATGAAACCACTCTCCACAACAGGATCTGTTTCAAATTTCCCAGTGAAGCATCAATATGAGCCTGTTGTGTTCCACTGTACAGGAGAAACCTAACCCTGCCCTCATTAAAAAAAAAAAAAAAAAAAAAAAAAAAAAAAAAAATTTGCTTGGAGGAAGACAATATATTATCAGAGGAATCAAATTAGATATCTTTCATTCTCTTAATTTCTCAGAAGTTTGGAGTGGGGGAACTCAGTCATTCTGCCTCCATCAACAGTCCCAGTGCTCTCAGGCATCAGACATGGGAAGGGAAAATCCCCACAGCACAAAAGCCACGGAAGGGTTTAATTAAGTTTGCCAAACCTTAATTCTGGGGTTCAGTTAACACTGGGATTCAGTGTCCTGGCACCTGTAGATTTTTCCCTGAGCGTGCACAGGCTTGCACAGCTTGTGCTGGGCTGGAGTGGTTAAACCCAGCATGGTTTGCTGGCATTCACTGTCTCCTCCTCCTCCTCCGGGGTGTGGCTGAAGGACAGTCACCCTCTCCTTAGAAACCTCTTCCCATGCAAACCCAGCCAAGCCTGAAATCGTCCTGGCAGCAGCACATAAACTGTGCTTTTGTTGAGCCCTCCCACTCCCTTCTCCCCTGTTCACACACCTTGCAGCTTCACGCCGGGGCGAGCTGTGAACGCACAAAATGTTTTCTGTGGAAGGACACAGGAGGAGCCAAACCATTTTCCATACACACTAGGACACTGAAGTTTCTTATCTCATAGATGAAGGAATAGATTTGGCCTCAGGCAAGATGCCCTGGGCATCATGTCCTGTAATGAGACAGTGAACAGAACATTTTCAGGTGAATTTATACAGATGGCTTACTCCTGCCTCTATTTTCATTAATTTATTCTTGCACCCGAATCAGCAAATTAAAAAATGAGTTCTCTTCCTAGCTGACATTTGCATATTCATTAAACATTCCATTGAACTATTTCACAACATTTTTAATGATGCTCACCGACAGCTCAGGATGTACTTATCTCATGGTTATCTAAACTGGCAGAGCTGTAGCACACACTTGAAAGGGCACCACTATTCCTCCCCATTGCTGCATTTTAGCAATGTCAGAAGGGGCTGAACTTCCAACAGGCACTTCACCATTGCAGACTGCCTCCCCTTCAGCTCCAAATTCCTTTTAAATATTTCCATATTCAGCAGCACCAAAATTATCTTCATGAGCATACATGCATAATAGGAATGCTTCTAGGTCCTGGTATGTGATATTCTGATTTATATTCATGGGTTTGACAGTAAGGTTTGCTTTATATTCCATTCAAAGACTTCATTAATATGAAATTAGCACAAAATGAAGTCAAATAATAGGAATAATATAAACTGATGGACTGTCTTTTTAAATTCTGACTTGAATCCCTCTGGTGAAATCAACATTTTCTAGAAAATAGCTTTATTGAGTACACTGGATTATATTATACAATCCTGATTTTTAAGGACATCTGTAATAGCTGGAAGATTAATCCAGTAAAATGACAAAATACATTACACTGGTAATTTATTGGTTTGGCAAGCTATGTAAAAGACTGCCTTTTCTTGGGTGCAAGGTACAAACATTGATTGGGTGAGCTCTGCAAGGTGAGATGTGTAATCATGAGGTAGTTGCTAAATCAAAGAAAAATAGCATAGTAATAGAACTTCATTTGTTCACTCAAATGCTTATTGATTAATTTTTATTTTCTCATTTTGGTTCAATACACATTTTGTGAAAAAGCCAACTGCTGGTGACAAGAGAGCATGTATGATTTGGCAGTGAATTAGTTTAGCACCAGACAGCAAATATGGCACTTAACAGAGTTCAGAAAACAAGTTTAGATATAATACAGAATAAGGTTGGAGCTATATGGCTGAATATTAAAACAGTATTCCTTCAAATTCACTAGAGGTTCAATTTTCCTCTAGGTTCCTAAATCCCTGAAGGTTTAACAACTCTGACCCTCTCTTCTAAAAGTTTCAGAAGTTATTCTTCAGTGAAATAACAGTACAATAGAAATATTTGCAAACCTTAACAAAAAGCAGCTCTTCTTTGTTTGGCTTTTAAGAGTACTAATGGAATAGATGGCAGTGGAATTAATGTGCAGACTAAATGGATGTTTAAGTCATATGCATAGGGGAATGTTTTTGTGACAGCTTGCACGCAGCTTTTCTGTGGTGGGATTTACTGATTGTGAGTACACGAGACCATGCTGGAAAGCACAGATGAAAACTGGAGAAATGGGAATTATTTCCCTCCTTAGTTAAAATCTGCACAAACTTTAAATGTCAGAGATTTGTAAAGAACCAGGATTTTCTAGGAGGGTTTTTTTCTTACTTTATGCCACATCTTTAATTTTGTTAAAAAGCTTTAAAGAAGCATTGCAGGAAGCACCTTCTATGGTTGGCAAACAAATATTTAGCTTCCCTAGAAGTCATATATCAGAAAATTACAAAGTCACCTGCAATAATGTCGCTTTGAGTGGAAACAGATTTCAGGGCTTTATCTCTTACATCAGTCAGGCCTAAACGTGATCTTTAGTGTTGATCATGTAAGTCAAGACTGCTGTATTAGTAACACCATCAAAGCTGACTTCAGGAGCCTGTGCACAGCTTTCAGTAAGCAACAAAAGGCACCTTCTCCTGGGCATGGTCTGGTCTTCTGGCACCATTTTATTCTTGAAGTGAGGAATGGAACAGATTTATTATGCAAAAATCAGTAAGAAACAGTGGCATGATTTGTGAGGCTTATGTTTGTTGCTAAGAAAATTTTGCTCTGGTTCCAGAAAAACTCTTTATTGTATCTTTAATGTGGCAATGGAATATTTTTTAAAATTATAATTGTATTTAGTTTCATTATGTACAGAATCTACAGTGACACGGGCACTTTCTAGAATTGGGAAATTAAAAAGGTTATTACTCCCTATCTGAAGAAAATTGTTATTGTCATTGCAAGGCTATTATTTCTGTTCATTTTCAGTGCAACAAATTTGTTTTGCAAGATTTTATTCCTCTTCCCTCCCACCCCCCACACCAGTCTCATCTCTACTGATCTTAGGTTAATGAAGAGCCACATGGATTTTGTCTATGCAGAAGATATACAAATCTCATTTTAGATTCAAAAATAAATTTTCTTACGAAGAATATCAATGATGTTACTAATCACAGAGTGCCTTTATTACTTTATGTGCTAACTATGTTTTTGATGATTACTCTTATGCTAGTTTATTCTTTCATGTCCTTGAATAACAGAGAGAACAATGCATAAATTTATTCCTTCAGATTATCCATTCACAACATTTGAAGGCTTCTGTTTCCTAAAGCAAGTATACATGATTGCTTGATTTTTTTTTTTATTTGATTTTTGTCAAGGGACAGTGTCATAATTATTATTATCAGGCTGATCAGTAACAAGACTTACAGATGAGCCTCCTGTGTGTATCTCTGTTCTGCAAGTGTCTGTTGAGGAACAAAGAATGTAAATTTGTTCTGATAAAAGCATGGGCTCACTGCAAGTTAGAGGAAACCTGAAAATGAACTGGCATCCTTGATAGCACTGGGAGGGTTTGCAATTGCTGGTTTCACTTCTGTTCTCTATTGTCCTTTCTGATGTCACCTGCTATTTTCCTTTCAGCAGGGAGATGCTCTTGGTTGTGCCTACAAATTAGGTCTTAGAATGAAGCTGGACAAGGCTCCACTAGCAAAGCTGAGTTCTCTTTAAAATATATCGTCATGTCATGACTGACCAAATACCTTCTAAAGATGATTGACTTGAATACAGAACTGCAAACTTTAATTTTACATATACTGGGTACCTTTATGTACTAATTTGTATATGCAGTGCTTGGCTTTTAAATTTATGGCATCCCCGTGACATTTCTTAACATGAAATGATGAGGAAATTTTTTGTCTTAATTCCTCTATCAAGTGGCTTCTTAAGAAGTTTTATTCCCTAACTTGCACTGTACAAAACTCATCAGGAAGTAGAATATTTTATTATTTTAAACGCTAAGAAGATACTAAAACCAAAAAGGGCAAAAGATCAGTATTATTTGCCTTTTTCTGTGGCTACTTTGCCTCTTAACTCGCTGCCCTCTGGGTCTCCTCTATCACAACAACATTGGCATGTCAATCCACAGAAAGTTTTGAGTCATCATTACATGTTAATAAAACAGGGGGTTTTATACCAAATATGGAATGGGTGAGGTTCAGGACAGGAGTATTCAACCTCTGACAGTGAAATTTTAGATTCTGGTATTTCATTATTCATTTGTATTAGAGTAAATTTTACCATTTGAAAAAACAGATATATTCCCACTTTCCAAACATCAAATTCTCCATTCTCCCACTGTAGCCCTGGTATGAAACATCACACCATTTCTAAAGCTGAAAGGACAACATGATTTATATGTATAAAGGATATTTTGGGTAATTTTTGTAATGTTCTAATAAAAGTGATTGAATGTAGCTTGTTCCTGCTTTCCAGGACAGCGTTGTTGGATTTATAATATGAAATGGGTCAGAATTTATCGTGGTAGCACAAAAATCTTAAAAATTGTAAATCAAAAGAGAAATTCATATGTAAAAGAACTTCCATGGCAATACACAGCAGTTTTATTGCGTTGAATTTGGAATGCACGCAACCCTTTTATATCCTCACTCACCTCATTGTCCAGGAGAACTGAAATCAAAACCCCAACTGTCAGCACCAAATGTCACTACAGTGCCAGGGAGAAGTGGTTTCCACTTTTTCATTGTGTATCTCCATGCTTCAGCACACGATCACTGATTCATTTCACCAACCATCAACATGGACAAGATTCCCATCTCAGGGATCTGCTTTGGCAGGTGAAGCAGGGGTGTGATGAGCTGCCCTGTGCCACTCCTCCCTACCCCAGCTCAGGAGGAAGGCTGGGGACAAGGAGGATGTAGCCCCACACTTCATGTTTGTGCTGCTGAAGCACACACAGCTCTCAGAAGGTCTTGTGAAAACAGAACATTTTAAAATGGTTTAGAACACAAGCTCTGAATGTTTATTTAAAAAAAAAAAAAAACAGGTCTAATTTATGCAGGTTCTTAACAGAAGTATATAAAAATGACATAAGATGCATATACTTCTCTTCAGTGTGTATGGAATTTCCTGCGTGATAGCTGGTAACTTTTTGACTTGTGTATGACTTTTTTCTTACAGCTAAGTGGGCAAGTTATGAAGCAGACAGATGTTCACAACTCGCATTTATAAACTTAGAAACTTCCTACCAGATGCCAAGCCACTCTATTCTCCCAGATACCTATTCCAGTACTTCTGACCCTTCTGTTGCCATGTCAAACGACGGCCTTTCCACAGCCTTTCCACAGCACACTATTCACTAAAACCCTCTGCGGTCCACAACCCAAAACTTTACATACTTCCAGTGAAGTCTGAAAAAGTATTAAGTATCACCTCACGCTATTTTCTGTAAGAAGGGCTACCTTCACCGAGGACAGCCGAGCGAAGCAGGCGCGTTTGGGCTGGAGCGGTGCCGGTTCGGAGCGGTGAGGGCTCCAACGGCAGAGCAGCAGCAGCAGCAGCAGCACCGGCGCTGCCTCGCCGCGGGCTGCGGCCGCCGTTCCCCGGGGGTTGAGCGGCCGCGGGGCCGTTCGCTCCGCGGGCCGGGCTCCCCTCAGCGCGCCGGGGCAACGCCTGGGACCAGCGGGCGCCTCTCCAGCACGGGCACACCCGGGATCCTGGGCCGGAGCCCCTCGCCCCGCGGGGTGCGGGGAGCCGGCCCAGCGCTGCTGCCCGCCGCAGGTGAGTACCTCCCGCGGGCCGAGGGGGCCGTGGGGCGGTCCCTGCGGGGCGGCGGCCGCGGCTCCGCGCCTGCCCTGCCCCTGGCGGCTCCGCGGAGTGCCCCGTCCGTGAGGGGGTCACAGCACACCACAGCCCGTGCCCCACCTGCCCGGCGGTGAGGTGGGGCACAGCACAGCCCGATCCCGGCGGTGAGGGGGGCACACAGCACAGCCCGATCCCGGCAGTGAGGGGAGCACACCACAGCCCGACCCCGGCGGTGAGGGGGGCACACAGCACAGCCCGATCCCGGCAGTGAAGGGGGCACAGCACAGCCCGACCCCGGCGGTGAGGGGGGCACAGCACACCCATGTCTCCCGCCCGGCGCTGCCCGCTGTAGGGTAAGGGCCCCCGCCGCCCCTGAGGCGCCACGCCCCGGGGCGGCCCCAGCCGGCTCCTCCCTCCCGGGCCAGTCGCTGCTCGCTCCCGGCCTCTCGAACCCTCATGTGCTGAGGGTTTCTCGCCAGCTGAGCGTCCTTGATGCCGCCTATTTAACCACCTTTGTTTAAACTGCGCTTTGTCAATGTTATCGGACGTATTTTCGTGCTGTTTTGCCTTGCTGTTCTCAGCCTATTAAGTAACGCGGTGTGCCATACTCCGCGCGGGGAGGCTCTCCGGTGGCAGTGGGGTCTGGAGGCAGGAGCCCAGCCCTGCTGCGAGGAGCGCTCGCTGGGCTGTTCCAATGCCGCTGAGGAGGAGTCGGCAGTGCGGCTTTGCCCCCAGTGTCACGGGTGACCCCCCTTCAAAGGTCTGTCCGCGGTAGAGTCTCCCCGGGACGGTGTTTTAGCATCATACACGCTCGTGGCAAAATGGTTTTGTCGCCGCCCCTTCTGCCCGCAGCGCTGCTGGTGTCACATCGCGCACCGAGGAGATGTGCAATTCCATTAATAGTTTTCTTCAGTCTGTCCTCCCAGATGGTTTTGAGCGCCGGACAATGAAGTCAAAAGACCTCAAACTTGTGCTTTTACATTGTTTTTGAAAACACAGAACCAAAGGGCTGTAAGGAGACTATTCAGGATAAAAAGGGGACGTTTGTTTCTAGTATGTTGCAGATGCATTTTATTGAGTAACCCTGGTTTTCATTTTCCTTTTGTCGTTATTCCCATACCTATGGGATCGCAGAGGACCCGACAGAAGCAGAGAGCTCCAGGTGGAGTCCCTGCTCTTGCATTGACTGTCCCCAGAGCCCAGGTGACTGCTGAACCGTCACAGATTTTGGGGTGCAAAGAAATAAATCCTTTGGATTTTTACCTTTCTGCTTCCCCGTCGGTAGGAGTCTGTGTGCTCCTTGTAATGAGTGGTTAATGGTGGCACCAGTGGTGTCTCCACAGACTGCACAGAGAGATTGCACCCCGAGTATATTAAAAACTACGTAGGCCTTCCTATTCTGTGGCAGTAGATGAGAAACTTATGTATTTAAGCACCTCTTTTAATAAATCAAAATTAGGCTCTTCATTAATAATGCCTTAAAATAGTTTGGATGCCTCTGTACCACTGGGACTAAGAGGCTGGTGTCACTGAAGACTTAGACTTATGCTCACATCTGCATATGACATTAGTGGCATTTAATCCTTATTTAATTCTGGAAGGCTTTAGAAGTTAACTGCTGTCACAGAAGAATTTGTAGCAAAGCTTGATTTTTGGGTCACATTTGTGTTTTGAGTCTGAATTTGTCAAACGAAAAGCAATTTTCATTGGTCTTTATAGTGGCAGCAGGACCAAACCTGAAGAGGAGAGCGCTGGGCTTATTGTGTGTTCCACAAGGATGTTCTTAGGGATTTTGACCCATATTCATGCTAATGCAATGGCTGTTTATTGAAGATAAAAGCAGTGGAGAAGCAGGCAGGAATTCTGTTGCTGCACTGGCTTTTTGATCATTTTCACATGAGCAATTTTGTAGCTGTGCAATATATTTTTTTAAAACTGCATGCTGCTGTTTTGCAGTGCTCGTTTCTAGCTCTTTTTAGCATCTGAGGCTTTAAGTTCTACTTTCTTGCTGCCTTCATTTCACAAGGATAGGTAGTAAATTTCTTAAACCAACACTAATTTATTTTCCAGATGCAAGCCTGTGACTGATGTTTTCTAAATGTTAACTGGTCCTAGAAGAATTAGAAGTGCATAGTCAAAGTATCAGGTTAGTTGTCATCAGCTCTCTTTTTTCATAAAAGCTCACTTTTTTCTATTACCATTTTGCTTTTCCTTGTGCTCGTGTCCTTTGGTTTATAAATTTAGCTTTATTATGTGGGTTTGGCTTATTGTATGAAACTCCTGATAAAATAAACTCATACATTAAAGCAGTGTAAAGCTAAGTATTTGAGATTTCCAGCAGAATTAAATATTTTATTCTGACTTTGAATAGTCACATGTTATCAACTTTTGAAATATCAGTGCTACATCCATTTATCTTTTTAAATTCTTCAGTGTCAGAAACACTTAATACCTGATTTTAGACCAACAAATTTTCCTAATCTCCACAGACAAACTTTACCAGCAGTTCTGAGTGCTTGTTTCAGATGCTGAAGTGAATGAGAGTTCTCTCCTGTAGTTCAGAACTTGCTTCTGGGAGGGTAATTTCTGAATGGCATGCATCCATTCAAGGGTTTTAGATTATTTATCCAAATTACCTAATTTGCTCCTAATTAGCCTAAATTAAAGCACTGTCCCTTCAATTTGTATTAATTTTAAACGAGCAAACTACTTGAATTCCAAATGAGTGCAACCACAGTGGGATTTAACAAGCTCACTGGTTTTGCCCAATCAAAAGTGTTGTAAGTTTGTCACTCTAGACAAATTTGCAGATTCTGATGGTGAAAAGACTGATCCTTGTTAAAATTACTGATAAAGCTCCTGGTAACTTCCCCAGCAGTCTCTATTTCCAAATTGATCACATGTTAAGCAGCCCTTAAGACAGAATTCCATAGGCAATAGTAAGTGGGAAGGGCAATTGATTTTACATGGAACAGGGGTAATATAACTCAACTTTCAATGCACATATTACAATTAGAGTGGTTTTGCTTCCTGAGATAAATATTGCTTGTGTTCAAGGCCCTGATTTTGAATATTTTCCTGGACACAGTAAAATACCTGGTTCTCATTTCTTTTTTATTTGTGTTGCTTGTTCTTATTTATTTGCGTCCCATATGTGCTTCCAATAAAGTTACTCCAGATTTTCTTTTAAGTGGATTCTGATAAGAATTCCTGTCTCAGATCCCTTATCTGAAGGCAGGCTCTGATAAAATGTACACAATCCCAGCTGTGTCTGTGATAAAAGTTAAATGTGGATGTGCTGCAGCACAAAAGAAAGATTACAGCAGACATTTCCTAAATTGTTCTGGAGACCTGTTCTGGTGCACTCCAGTAGCTGTGTAGTGTTAGTTGAGTGTCTTTGACTTTTTGGCCTACTCAATTATATGCCTCTTAAACCCAAAGGTGCAATTTCTTGTTAAGAATCTCCTATTCTCTATTTACTAAACTGCTCTTTAAAACTCTGCTGAGACATGGTCTGGTCACAGATTGCTGGTGAATAATCAGCTTTATAGTCTGCAAATCCATTTTAAACATCTGTTGAACAATGTAAGTGTGAAACTTATAGCCAAATATGCCCTAGATGCTTCCCTTCTGCCCTAGAAGGAAGCCAGCATTTTAAAGTCTTTCAGCTCTGAGACAAAGGAACAAAATCACTTTATTGCACTAGAGTTGTATGTTATTTTAGCAAATAGGATGAGTTCCTGAAAGACCAATTAACCTTCATATAAATGGACTGTGCTGTGTTGCATAGTGCCCTTTGCAAGCTCTATTGAAATTTGCTGATGCTTACAGTGGCTGCTCATAAGGATAATTAGATGTTAAAATTATGATCCTTGGATATCCAAGAGGCTATAAGGCATTCTCAAGGGATCAAGGCCCTGGAGAAGGGAAGGTGATAACCTGAAATATGAAGGGGAGGTAGAGCAGTGCTTAACCAATACCATTCATTTTTATTTTGTTGACTGACAATAATACCCAGTTTAGGAATAGTTGAATGCTTTCTGACAAGTAGAATGCTTCCTGACAAGTAAACCACTTTTAAAAGATGGTTAATAAGTCATAGGTTGTTTCTTTGTACATAATTCCTTCTCCTAGGAGAATGAAAGGTATTAGCAATCCCATGTCAATCCTGCTAACAAGCCTTGCTGCTGCTTAGCCAGCCTGCCTTAGTCAGTGCCTATCTCTTCTCTTTTGCATAAATAACATGGATAAGTTTTGCCTTCCTTTAAGAGCTATTATAGCATTTTTGATACATGCATACCTGTATGTTTGCTTGGGGCCTAGAAAATTGGAGTGGAAATTGGTGTTCACACAGGGAGCCTGATCTGCTGTTCAAAAATGCAGACCAGGGAGGCTGGGTTTAGTACCGTGGGGTAGAGGTTCCTGCAACAGCAGATCCTGCACAAATTTTGTTTATCCAAAATACTTCATTAATTTAATTACAGCTTGAATTATGTTTACTTCTGCTTATAAAGTCAAATAACATGTTATTGACTCTTCCTGGGTAATTTCATGGTTTCTTCTTCCTTTCCCATGTCTCACCTGGTTAGCTGAAACAGGTTTAACACTTTCTATTGTTAGTTGTTCCATGGACAGCAGAGGTGATTCTTGCAGAAGAAAATGACCTGTGTGCACTCTCATCACAGAGAAATACAAGTCCCATTTCTTCTGACTTCTCATCCAAGTAGGTGCTTTGGGTTGGCATTTTTAATACAAAATTGCTGGCTGCAATTTTCTGGTTTGATAATAAATTGAAGAGAGCAAGCTCTTTGCGAATTGTCAGGTTCCAGGTGCTTTTTCTCAACACCATTCTGGCTACTTAGGACTATGTGAGCAAGTGGAACTTCCCCAACAGCTCATTCTCTTGTCAGTGGACTGCACGTACAACTTTCAACCTATAAAATTTTCTTGAATTTTTTTATGCTTTACTTTGCTACTGAAGTGTATTTTGTGTGGACGTTTAATTAGACATGGAAATACCCACCTATATATCCTTTTATACATACAGATGTGTTTGGTGTATGCACACAGAGTGCACCAAGTTATTACTCTGTGTGAATATAGCTACTAAAATGTTCGCTGTAAAGTGTAAGAGATGTAAGAATTATGAGTTAATATTCACAGATCAAGATATGTGAAGGTTTTGGAGGTCAAACAAATTACCTCCTGATGCATTCAGATGATTGCAGCGTGTTTATTTACTCTAGGAATATCTTGAGTGGTCAGACTTAAAAGATTTTGGAGAGCGGAATAAAGCAAAAGTTAATGAAAATAAAATATTTGCTTCTGAAAACTGCGCATCATGAAATATTCATGGTTGTTCTACAGACAAGATGTATTTTATAGAGAGGAGTAAATAATTTTGTTGGAGAATTGCAGCGTGGTGTGGGCTGATTAACAGTGGAATGTAATTGTTTGACATAATCAGAAGGGATAATATTTTGGCATAGCAGATATTTATGGTTTTGACCGAAAACATTGATTCCTAAAGATGAGGGTGTCCTGCCAGCATTCTATGGGGTCTCTGCTGGTGCCTAGATTGAGAATTGGAAAAGTACATTACTGTTTCATTTCTTTTACAAATATTTTCACTGTGAGAAATATTTGCTACTTTAAATGCTCTGAATATACTCAGCATCCTGTTCTGGTTTTGAATCTGCTTATTGCTACCACTTATTAAAATTATTTTTAGTAGGATTAGTTGTCATGTTTCAAAAATAAGTAATTATCTTTAATTTTGGTTTTTTTCCGGAAAGATTGCCCAACTTCAGGTGCACTGCTACTTTAGACTGCTGTTAAATAGAACTATTAGTCTCACCTGACTTCTTTCCTTCTTTTCCTGTCAGCTCAATTACAGATTATCAGTGCTGAAGGAAATGCTCTTGGTGGTGGAGTAGTATAGAGGGAAGTGTTAGCACCTGCTCTGAAAGGAGTTCCTGATTTCTTCCTGCTGCACAAACCCCATGTGCTTTTAGAGAAGATCTTAATCCGCATCAAAGTTGTTTTAATCCCAATTCTTTGAAAGTCAGCTCAGTGGGTGTTGGGCTGGAATATTGTATCACTTCAGATGCTGAAATTCTTTGTTGTATCTTGTGTGGTTGCTTAGCGATGTCATTTTTTCCCCTCTCATATAGTCTAGATTGTCAACAAACGATGAATGCAATAAAAATGCTCTAGGAATGCATTTATTTTGCTACTCTAAAGGAAATTGCAGTACAGCTAATTTGCAAATGAATATATTTAGAAAGTCTTCTGTTCAAATCTTGTACTATTGATCTCACAAGCCAAGTCCTTGTTCAGAGTATTCTTTTGAACCAGGAGGAAAAGTGAAGAGGCAGTAATTGCAGCTGTGATGATCTGTGGTTAATTTGAAACATTTTCAAAAACACCTTAAAAGGCTTCTGAAAATCAAGGTGAGT
The DNA here is from genome assembly GCF_036417665.1 of Passer domesticus. NCBI lineage: Eukaryota > Metazoa > Chordata > Aves > Passeriformes > Passeridae > Passer > Passer domesticus. Next base: position 18,367,602 of record NC_087484.1, read on the forward strand.
TGGAGATAAAGTACCGAAGTTGCTTATGAAATAGCATTTAGGAACCTGAAACATCTGGAATGCAGACTTCTGAATGTGCTTCTCTTACCTTCAAATTAATTAGACACAGAATTAATTTTCAAACCTGTGGACTCTAAATTATACCTAGAAAATTTATAAAATACAAACTGTGTTGTCTTTATGCCTTTCTTTGTTTAAGAGCTGTCTGAGGTCTGATCACAGATACATTCAGAATTGCCAGAGTTCAGGGGCCTGTGGGGATTTTGCAGCAGAAGGGCTAAAGAAGGGAGTGCATTGTTTTGTCATGTTCTTTTCTTCCTCACTAAGCTTCCTTTTAGTCCTGCCTTCTGATAAGCATCTTAAACGGAACAATCCTAATGAAGGGACTGAGCCTCAGGTGCCAGAGGTTCTTATGGCTGCTGGTGAGCCTGGTTCCTTTTGTTAGGCTGGAAGAGATAAGGAGCCCAGTGTCCAGTAAAACTGCTGTGTAAGCTCACACTGGGGTCCTGCAGTCCATCCAGTAAAGTTCATTCTACAGAAGTTGGGAAATCAAATAAATAGTAAATTTAAGCTCCCTGTGGCCCAGCACTGAAAAAAAATACTCCCATTATTTTTTTTTAAAATGAGTATCAAACTTGCAATATTTTATCAGATAAACAATAATGTTCTTAGCAAAACAAGCATGTGTTTGTGGGAAATTAGGATATATTTGAAGCTAAGGCTAGTTCTGCTTGGAAATGTTATTCTGGCAAATTTTTAGTCACTGTAAATGCTGCTTGTGGTAGAAGGGAAAGCAGTGCTTATGGTTAGCTCATGTTACATTGAGATGCACTTTAAAAATCACCATTATTTTCATGGAAGTATAAACTTTTATAATCCCTATAGACCATGATTTATTTTTAATTAAACTGATGTGTTGTTACTGCTTTGCTGTGAATGTGCTGATAGTGTAACAGCAATAGCCCTGGTGAATTATGTATGTGTGTGTCTGTGTGTGTTAGGGCAGAAAATCTGCTCAGAATGTGTTCTGTTACTTCCTTCTCCTTGGTTACCTCCTTCAGATTATTCCAATTTTTAAATGTTCCCTTTTTTAACCACCTTTTCTTAAAAGTATCCTGTATACTTCCTGCATTGGATCATTCCAGTTCATCTGTTGACTTTGAAGAACAGGGGGTGAGGGGATCTCACTCAGAGTTTTAGAAAGTAAATGTTGATTTCGGCCTTTTCTTTTTTAGTGCACTAATGATACTTTCTGTGAAGCCTGGTTGGTTTTTTCTCTGGGCCTGTTTTTGTTATCCAAAATACTTGGGGGAAGACATGAGGATGTGTGTATTCAGCTGGGTGTGTACTTTTCCAATGGTACAATCTGGCCTCAAATATTACAGGCTTTACAAATCAATTGTATAACATTTGTGCACAAAAACATATTTTTGACTTGCAGACTTGTCCACCAAATCTCCTCTTTTTCATTCTAAGTCATGTGAGAACTTTCCAGAATTCTTCAGTTACTATATCAGTATCCTTTCTGCCTTGCTTAATGCATATACGTGACAGACTTCAAGAATTTCCATGTTCTGTTAATTCACGTTAAAATTAAGTATTTTACTGTTCACATTCAGCAGAAATAGAGGCCATTAGTTGACTTAAGCAGATACATCCACAAGGGTGAAGTTTTTCTTAATATTAAGTTGTTACACAGAAAAGTCACTAAGCTCATCTAGGTCCTTCAAGTAAGCCAGACTAAAATGTGAATATTTATTACTTCGAAGCTGTCAGTTCCATTTATGAAGAGACTCAAGGCATCTTTCTTTCACAGCAAGCAGGTAAAGATAGCGACCTGTCCTTAGGTGCTAGTTGAAGTTCTTGGCTGTATTTGTATTAAATTAGTTGTAAGTGTGCAATAATTTGCTTTATGCTCACTAAAATAGGTGCATCCAAGGTGCCACTACAAACATCATTAAGATGTGAAATACCCATCTTGTCTTTTCTCTGTTTGTTGGATTTACTTATAGGTGGGCAGAAATGCACAGGGTAAGTGGTAAAATATTATAAATAATAATGTGGCCTATCCAAAATCAGGTTTTTGCAGAACAGTAATAAAGCTCTGTGAGCCTAGGGGGCTGACAGCTATTGATCCTGACTTTTATATGTACTCAATTTTGTCTCTTACATTGAGGACTTGGAATTTTATCCACAATTATTTCCAGGTCCAAACAGCACTTATCCAGAATTTTTTTTTTTTTTTTTTTTTTTTTTTTTTTTTTTTTTTTTTTTTTAGTTGTTGTTGTTGAAGAGCTGCACTTTGATATGTAGGCTTTATTTCAGTCGTACTGAAATCAATAGGACCTTTTTCTGGTGGCCTCAGTAAGTATTGGACTGGGCCCATAATTTACACTTGCAAATAATTTTGGCCACAAAATTGTATCTGCAGAAATAGAGGCAATTCCTCAAAACCAGGCTAACTTCTGCTTGTGGGAGTTTTTGCAAGGAATTTCAGTAACTGGCTGTGGTTTTTCCTTTGTCCTCTGGGGTTATCAGAACACCGTAATTTTCAGCCATTGTTGGTCAGGGTGACATGATTTATGGTTGCTTCCTCGAAAGGAAAGCTTTCTCTAGAGTTAAGAGGAGTTCTGCTCCATTGTGCCTGCTGTGATGTGTCACAAGGAGAGAAACTGCTCCTTTAGGGTAGATGTGTTTTCTAGCTATAACTTGGGCTTTCTGTTTGCAAACCTGTCAGTCCACAAAGCAATTGATTCTGTCTAGCAAAGAGCACTGTAACTGGCTCAGATGTGATCAAAGTGAGGGGAAATGGCTTCTGCTTGTAACAGAAACCATGTAGATTTTGTTCTCTGAATTCTCTCCCCACAAATTCAATCATGAAACTGAAAGGATGTTGGTTTGTAGGTTTAGCTGACAGACACCAAATATCTGCAGAAACAGAAGAAAAGCCTCAATGTGCAGATTTAAATGTTGGCAAGACAAAAATCCAGTGTGTTTCTAATAGATTGTTTACCTCAGATGAACTAGAAACTGATTGACAACTTGAAGTCATATCCAGAAAATATTTGAAGTACTTCTTTATTCTCAAGTATAACTTCATTTAGAAATACTTTATTTAGAAACATGCTGTGGTAGAAATTTCAAGATTTATAAAAGACCTTTAATCAAAGGATACAGGATCAGTGGAAGAGACAGAGGGTTTGATATTGCCTGCATGCTGGAGTAGAAGAAACTCCAGTTGGACAAGATATCCCTTCTTTGTACAATACCTTGGGCCTGGGTCTGGAAGGCAGCATCATGGCTGTAGCATTAGGACTGACACTTTCCAGTAGCCTTTATGACTTAGATCAGGAGGACTTCACAGTGATATGTTTATCCCCTAGGATGGACTGTGAATAGCTTCTTCAAAAACTATTTAAAAATTACATTGCAAGATAGTGGAAGGAACTTTAAATGTTCTAAAAAGCAGAAACACCTGCAGTTTTCTTTGCTGCTTGCCTGCATTAATTCCAACCATGTCAGAGAAGTGGCACTGCCTTCTTCTGCAGAGAATAAATAACTCTGTCTGTGATAGGATTTCTGGAGATTTATTTTCTCTGCAAATACTCTGTTCGTGAGCATGCAACTGGAATGACTTTCACCATACTTGGTGTTTGTAAGTTCATTTGTAATTAATACTGGCAATCCTGAAGATATGGTCCTTTGTACCTTGGTTGATGCAAATCAGATTCTTTGCCTTGTGGGAGGCTTTGTGTGTTTTCCTATTGCTTGGTGCTTGTTCACAGCTGTGAAGGATATAACCTTGGAAGTAGTCCAGTGCTTGTTTACATAACGACATGGTGTGGTTTTCACCCAGCTCATGTAGGTGGGGAAGTGAATACCTACAGATGATCTCGTCTATGGCTTGTCCTGCCTCACTTTTCAAAGATCACTTAAATCTATGGTGCTATGTTTTGTTGTAATTAGGATGATGAATATATAATTTTAATTATTACTACAGGCTGGCTTTCTGGGGCAGAACTAATCCAATCATTGATGAATTTATCAGATTTTTTTGCTGTTCAGGCCAAGTGTAATCTCATGCACCTATTTTTTTAATTATTCTCTAGAATAAATGCTAGCTAGACTAATGGCCAAAAATTTCATTACCTTTTGTTGGGTTTTTTTTCCTTCTAGATGTGTGTAGTGTCACTTTACATCAGACTTCCCCTCTTTTAGGAACTGCATGATGATGCATCTGTTCATACTTTGTCCAGAAAATTATCACTGACTGCTTTTCTTTTGCAATGGCATTTACTGTTGATTGTGCTTGGCACACTGGTGGGCTTTGGTCATAGAGAAAGATTTGTGTTGTGTTGTGTATGTCCTAATGGAAATGCTCTTCTGTGTATCATACTATTGTCTGCTTACTCTGCCAAGGATTTAATTAATCATTTCCTTACCCCGCTTTTACTCTGAAATCAATGTAAACTTGAGCCAGAACTGTACTAGGAAGGGAGAGATCAGGGCTACAGCCACTGAAGAAACACTGAGAAGGGCACAATTGCTTTTTGGGAAGCCTGCATTCCTCTTGAGCCATTCTCTCCTAAATGGGCTGTGTTGCTGCTTACTGACTGTACCAGTAGTTTGACTACAAAAAAAAAAAAAAAAAAAAAAAAAAAAAAGACAAGTATTGGACTGTTGGGAGGCAGGAATGATACCTTGGGGATCCCTGTTAGGACTGCTTGATAAAGCTGTCTAAAGCTGTCGTGTGTCTTACCTGGAAGAAGAAGCTGGCATGCCAGTAAAACTCTAGAAGACATTAAATCAGGATAACTGTGTACCAGTGTCAAGCTATACAGAAGTTAGAATATGGACAAATGGTAACAAAAGCCTATAAAACACATAAAGCATGAAAATATGCCTGTTGAGTCTGGAAATCCTGTTTGTCTCTTCCCCCACCATATCTGAAGCAATTGGAAAACTTTAATGGAACCACATCTGTCAACTTTGCTGGGAAAAAAATGCCAGTATCAGACAGGGTTTCATTTTTACATACTGAATGTGAATGTTTTGCTCCAGAACTTTATTGGAAATCTGTGATGGGCCAGGGAAGAGAAGTTTTCAACTCTCTTGTCTGTGCATGCAGAAGCACTGGATAACATGGTAATTCCACTAGCCAAGCTGCCTGTTGCCAGTCCAGCTGATTTTGCTGGAGAGAGGAAGTGTATGCACTGTGCTGGCTTCAGGACTGCGCCTAAAAATAGCTCAGGCTGTGATTACCTAGGCACAATCGAGCAGAACAAAAAGCTGGAATTGTCATACTGGCAAAATTATTCTGCAAAGAGGTGGCATTGCTTGGTTTAGGAAATAAATTTTAGGTGGTTTGATTCTCTACTATTTTTAACTAAGTTTTCATAATGAGCTATGGTCTCTAAATGAAAATCGTGGTTTTACTGATTCTAAACAGGCTGATACTTTCAGAAACTGATCCAGCATTTTGGTAGTTTTGGATTGCTCTATAGAAATCCCTGTTTCCATTGATGCTTAATCACTTCAGTTAGGAGTTTAAAGGTAAGTAGTGTGTCAGTACATGTCTGTGTTTTAAGGCCCAGATGTGAATCTGGTTCACAAAGGTTGGCAGATGTGCTCTCCCAGTGGAGCACCTGCTGCTGCAGCATCAGGAAGTGTGTCCCTGTCAGCTGAGGAAGGAACTGCTCTTCCTTAGGCTCACCTGAGCACTGAGAGGCTGCAGGAATCTGGGATGGTAAATACCCTGCTGAGTTTATTCATATCAACAAAACCAGCACTTATATTTCTGACTTTTTTAACCATCTGGAATCTGATGAAATATGCTCTCTAAATGACCAAGTGAAGCTTTGTGGGGTTGCTGCTTTTACTGCAGGTACTCAGCTGTAAGAGCAGCATGGCTTGGTGGTCTTTCATGTGCAAGAAAATTCATTGCCTGAACCACTGTAAATTTACAGGATGTAGCATTTTAAAATGTCAGCAAGTTAAGTGGGGTCTGTAAACATTTCTAGACAGGTTGTGGTTCATTGGCTTATTGTTTGACCATTTTGAATGGAAACATCCATGTGGTTTTATTACATCATGACTTGATTAATTACAGCCAGTTGAACACTAAATTACTGCACCAAGATATCTAACCACTGAAGAGTTTTCAGAAGAGAGAATTCCAAATACTGACAGAATTAAGTGTGGCATTTTCTGATTAAGATTGCTGTGATGCAGATATTAACACTGCCACTGCTGATTAAAACAAATTGTAAATAATAATTTGTTTTCTACAAATTTATTTTCTAATAAATTGTAGAAAATTCCATGAAAGCTGTAGTTACCTTAGTGGTTATTTCAATGACCAAATGTATCCATCTTAGAGGACACTTAAGGTCGCTATTGCTAACTTCAATAAATGCAAATAGTATAGATTGCTGCGTAATCAGTGCCTAAATTTTTCCAAGAGCAAAAACCTTCAAGGTATTTAAGATGGAAATTCTGAGTCTCTACAGTATTTTTTTGGTTTAAACTTAATTTTTTTTTAATAGAGATGAAAAATGCTAAGGATGTCAAGACACAGTAAAGTTGTAGAGAGTTCAAGATATTTTTACTTGCCTCTCCTAGCACAAATATAACTGTAAAGAGTTTGATCTCTTGGCAGTATGTGGCCTGCCATTAGGGCCCTTGTCCCCTGAGGCTGGACACAGGATTTCTAAAACTGAAATCATCCCAGCTCTGGTGAGAAATAGCAGTGCCCTTGAGCAACTCAACCCATAGCAGCAGCCACCCAAGGGAGCCTGGGGATCTGTAAATTTTCACTGCTCTCTTTGTTTGTAGATTTTGGGCTGTACATCAGCTTCTGCTCTCATGAAAAGTGAATATGCAAATGTGGGGTTTGTCTCACTGATAGAAGCCGAGTGTTACATAAAAAACAGTTCAGAAAATCAATAACTTTACGTTGACATTTGTTTGACAAGAATGGAGATTATATGGGTCTGTAGTGAAAAAAATGCTGCTTTTATTGCTGATTAAGAAATTCAGCATAATCAGATAATGAATGGTGCTGTGTGACTCCCCATACCAAGTATAATTTGGTAACAATAATTAGGTAGGGAGTTGATCTGTTCAGTTTCATTGGCAGTGCCATAAAAGGAGGCAGTAAGTTTAATGTGTGAAACTAGTAAACTGTCAGGTGTTAAATTAAACACCATAACTCTCCTGCTGATGGGGATCTTAACTTTTTAGTGGTGGATATAAAATAGAGTACAACTTGGGGTTGTTTTTCCATATATACCAATTCCAGTGTAATTTAGGAGCTGTGGCCTTGGGAAATGGCAGAGTCAGAGATCAGAGCTGTTGTTGATGTGGTGCCTCCAGCACAGGGTGCCAGGCATGGCAGATAAATGTCAAAATGGGATCATGCCAGTCTGGATGGGCTGGACTGTTAAGAAGTGTCACCCTTGTGTGCTGGGACAAGGTTTCAATCAGTGACAAACTTGGTCATCTTCTGGAGTAGTAGAGGCTGATTTTAAAACTGTGCTTTAATAGCAAGACAATATTAAATCATGCACATTTGTTATATAGTTTTGATTTTTTTGTCTGCTTTGATTCTTCTGTTCTTAATGGAAAAATCAGTTTTGAGTTTATTACTAATGTCTTAAATGCTTTCCCTCCATAAATAGAACATTGCAAATATATAAATAACTACATTGCTTTGATGCCTAGATATGATTGTCTTATAATTAATTCATTTCCCAATAAGAAAACCAATTTTAGTAAACAAGTTTTACTTATCTGTATTTCTTCAAAGGAAATTAATTTTGCAGTAATTCAGTTATGTAACCACAATTAATTCATTGTTAATGTTAATTAGAGTAAATATTTCTAAAATAATTGGATAACTTTAAGTGTGGCTAATGATTTTGACTATTTTTCCTTCAGAATTTCTCATTTAGTCAGTACTTCAAACGAGTGTGCCAAAAATATTGTCATGTTTTCTGTTTCTTCTTTTATTTTTTTTAGATTTCTTTGTTTAATTTCTGTTCTCTTTTCAACATTAGATCTAAAGCTGTCAGCTATGACCAGATGTTGTTTGACCATCTCCTATATACCCTTTTAACCTATTCCGTAGAGTTTTAAAACATACATGCTGTAACATTGGAAAAGAGACCCATGGGGGCTCATTTCTTCTTGTATTATTCACCTTTAGTGGAGCAAATTGCAGTATGTCAAATGAGGTAGATGCCTTTTTATTCAGCATCAAAGCTTAACTTTTAATTCTGTTTCAGGAATAACTATTTATGGTGATTTTTATTTATGCAGGGCAGGTATGAGAGCAATGTGAGAACTGGGAAATGGCCTCAGTTTCTCATTAAGCCAGTTCCTGAGGTGAAGTATTTCCATAAATCTTCTCATGTTAGGCTGAAATTCCTAACAGAAGAGGAATCTTATCAGTCTAATATTAGTCTTATCAGTCTAATAAACATGCTAAGGGATAGGTGCCCAAGGCAGACTGCAAATCCTCCCTCACTGCCTGATTTTCAAGCACAGAACCAAGAGCACAAGGTGGCTCTGGCTGGCCTGGGCAGAGCTGTGCTGGCAGTGCCAGGCTGGGCACCTCTGGGCCTGCAGTACCGGGTGCTCTTGATGTGCACTGAAGGCAGGGCAGGACTGGCAGCTGATTCGTTTGATGCTAATATATAGGATTGCCAGTTGGCAATGGAGGAAGGTCAGCCCTGGGGCTTGGAAAGCATGGAATAAATGGCAGTGATTGTTCAGTCCCCAGATATTTTCTCCCACATAGCTTTGGGTGTGTCAAACATTATTAGTTTTGTGTTAGATGGCCAGCTTAATGATGCTGTCCTAAAAACCCAATGAGTTTGGTTTTTTTGTTTTTTTTTTTTTTTTTTAAGCAAATCCCTTATATTTAGTAAGTAGTGTTTACAAAGGTTAATTGATTGCCTCATTTGTGTGTGGCAGTGTGTTGCTATAGAATATGGCAGGCCTTTGCCAGGAAGAAGAAATTTGTATTCTCCTGAGGAGGGGGACAAGTTCACATTCCTCTGTGATGGAGAGCTAGTTGCCACCCACAGATGGGAGAGCAAATTAAAGCAAAGGTAATGAGTAAAGCTTCAGCTGAATTTTGTTTTGGTTGGTTTTTCGGATATAGTTTCCCATTCTCCAAAGAAAGTACTTAATACAGATAAATGAGTTCTTTGGTGGACAAGAGGTTCTGATTGTTCAAGCTTTTCTTCATTCTCTTCACCCTTTGCAGGTGCATTTCTAAGTGCTTTTCATCTTGACTGAAAGGTTTATTTAGTTATTCCAAGGGATTTTTTTTTAACCAGGTCAGAGATAAGGAAAGAAAAATCAATTATTTTCATTCTTAGAAGGTAGCTGCTTAAAGAGAAATCAATAACAGTGTCTGTGAATGAGCAGTTGGCCAGTTGGCAATGTAATAGCTTGGCTTTGGAGAAAACAGAAAAAAATGCAAAATAAAAAAATTATATTGGCGCTTAGGTTTGGGATAAAGATGAATTATTTGAAAGCTGATGTATTAGCCTGATAGTTTTTCCTATCACAGCCTATCATAAAAGTCTTAATCTTTACTGTAACCAGTGGCTGTCATTTTGATTTGTATGGATTTTAATGAATTCTCAAAATCCTTTTTGTAATTAACCCTTCTTTTCCATATGCTTCAGGCATTGGGAACACCACCAAGCTAGCCAAAACCAATTAGTATTAGTTTTTAGTATCAGTTTTTAGTATTAGTCTTAGGGAAAAATGTTATATTAATTGTGTTATGTAAAATTCTCTAGCACTTTTTCTAGGCAAAATATCAGTTTGAAAGTGAGCAAACAAGATTTAAGATTCATCATTAATGGACTGATGAGAAGATTTAAATTAAGGAAATATGAACTCTTGGAGAGCATCTTCCTTTTTCTTTACCATTGACTCCAGGAAACTGAAGCTGATTTTGACTTTTCTGTGTGTGATTGACACAATATTTTAATTCCCATTGCATTCCTCATTCATAAATTGGCTTCAAATATCCAGGGATTGTCAGAGCATTGGTGCCTGGTTTAACTCAGCTGAGTAATATTAAAAAACGCATGCAGCCAGCAGAGCTTGTATTGGTTATGGTGTTTCTGAAAACAAGTATCTGCTCCTGTATTTTGTCTGTCGAATCATTATACTCCATATACCCCTTTAGAGGGGTTTATACAGTAAATTCTATCAAGTACTGTATTCCAGAGGGTCAGTGATAAAATCCTTGCCCTGTTAGAGTTGATGTAGGTCCTGTAACTTCAGAAGGATTAGAGTTCAAAGCCTCCCAATGCCATGAACATGTTTCCTTCAAGTCATGGATGGAAGATGAGGCAGCATAATTACTGTGGGATGGATTCAATGGGCCAGATGTTGGCAAATCTTCTTCATTTGGCTGGGTACCAGAAGAAAGCCCACTGCTCTCCTGCCAGCTGGCAGTCAGTCACTCCTGTTGCCTCTGCAGCTCTCCATTTTCCATGAGCAAGTCACAAATGTACAGCAGATACATGTCTGTCTTGGCAGTGTGAGGAGAGAGGGTCATCACAGACCTTGGGCCTGTTTGCCAGGTTCCACTGCTACAAACCTGGAGGTTGTCATGCAGGATAAAATTAGAACCTTCCTTTCTTATTTCTGTAAATTTCAAGGAGATGTGATATTTTTCCTCTGTTCTATTTCTGTAAATATGGAAGGTGTCATTTATAAAAACAAAGTTTGAAATTAACCTCAGGGAGCTAATTGATTCTAGGAGTTTTGTTATTCATTATATGGAATTAGGAATTTGAGGATAATTATTCACCAGTTCTCTTTAGAGAGGACAATTTAACATGGAAGAGAAACTCTACCTATTTTCTTTCTTTTCTTACATTTAAAAATTTAATTTTAAAATTTAAAAATTTGATTGGTGATTGATTTACCTTGGTAAGATATGAGGCTCTCATATCTTATGCAGCTGAGGTAAAGGCTCTCAGTTTAATCTCTAAATTTCTGTATACTGAAAAGTGAAGAAAAGTTTCCATGGAGTATCAAAAGAGATGCTTAGCACAGGGCTTAGTTAGCCTGATTAGAATAACTCTGGACTCCAGCCTCTTTCTTGCTGAGAATCAGTCAGTGGCCAGGCTGGAACAGTGTTCAGGCTGCAGTTCAGGCCCTTGATGTGTGGTTCTTATGGATTCCTTCTTTGGGAAGTTAATGTTTGCTTTGAGAGAAGCCACTGGTGTGTGGGGAGTAAAGTGATGTCTCACAGCTGCAGGAATCAGCCCTGGAGAAACGAGACGTTTTGCAAAGGGTTTGATTTTGTGAACAGCTTTTTGCAGTGTTGGTTTCTTTATCTGCAGCCAGTCAGATTCATGTTCACATTTCAATAATTAAATCTCTCTGTTTACCCTTTTAAATCCAATTTGGGCCATTTTTCAAAGACCACAGCTCCCTTGCCTGACATCTGAATATTTGGTTTATTTGAGCTCTGAGCTGGTCATGTAAATTGACTGTGTCTGGTTTGGACTTGCTGTTTTGATGGGTAAATACCTCCTTGCAAATGGTCTACAGATCTCTGGCTTAGGGCTTGGTTGTTTTATTAGTGGGTTTTGTCTTTTCTGGGGATAAGGAGGCAGGCTGGGGGAAGCAGTGAAGGGCAAACTGTTAAAGCAGTTATACTGGGATGTGAAATGTGTATGCTAAGGTGTTAGAGCTGTTACATGGATCTGCAGCATTTCTGATACTGACATGGAGTAATTACACTTCTGTTTATGACTGATAGTTCAACTTCTGCCAGTGTTTCCATTATTAACTTCTGTTTTCATGGACTTGTACTACAGGCAAAGTCTGTATCTGGGTAATTTTATTAAAGCAGTTTTCAACAAGCTCGATGGCTGTGCAAGCTTGGAAAGAATATTAAATTAAAAGAAAATTCTGAACCCAGGGAACCTAATGGTCTGATATGGGATGTTAAGCTATGTCATCACTAATACAACGTGCAATTTCTGTTTTCCTCTGATTACATGCAAAGTCAATGATCTTTCAGCACCAGTAGCTTCAAAACCAAGTGTTTTAAACACTGCAATAATAGCCTGAAAATCACAGATCTCAAATAATGAGTTGGCTCTCCACTGCCTTCCACTTGGAAGAAAAGTTTGACACCAGGAGTAGCTGAGCAGAGCCAGCCTTGCAGCAGAGCTTTGCCTCTTTTAGGTGCAGCCTTGGAGGGGTGCCTTAGCCAGGACTGGGAGCAACATGGCTCAGAAGGGCTTCAAACACAGCTCCTGTGTGACTGTCCAGATTCTGGTACTGGTTTACAGTGTTCACTGTAAAGGTTATTTAGGGTATCAAGTTTAGACCTAAACTGAAGACACCCAACTTAATGAATTAATAGTTTTTCAAAAATGACAGCTGGATAGTGATATCCTCACTTTTTGTGTCTGGGCTTAGGCATAATCCCAGGGTATGATGTTCTGTGTGAGGGAGGCAGAGTGATCTGAGGCAATCCCAGCACCACCAGTGGAGAGGTTTTGGCCTTTTACATCTTCATCCATGTTTGTATGCAATATAATGTACGATGACAAATCTGAATTATTTCATAAGCCTCATCAGCACAGTAACTGGGAACTGCCTAGAATACCTCCTAAAGACTTTTTTTTATTCTCTAAATGAGCATAAAATCTGGGGATTTGCCTTTGATCTCAGTATATTGAATGTGAATGAAGTTGCCTGATGTAGAGCAAGAGGCTGTGATGAATATGGATGTGGTGCTGGCCTTTGTTGGTGCAGAGGTGCCTGGAGAGATGAAACAGGGGAGCTCCACAGTGCTGATCTTATGCCTCAGCTCTTGATGAAAGATGTTTGATAACTTATTTTTGAGATTTTTGTTTGCTGTTCTCTCTTCTTTTTAAAAGATTTCTTTAAGAGAGCTCCTTAGTGATCTCTGACTGTACTACTTTACATCTCAGTAGTATTTTACTTTTGGATTAGGGGTTTAGTGAATCAAGCCTCCCTGCTTTCTAAACAAAGAAAACTTAACATTTCTAATTTTTATTTTAATCTCAAAACTTCCTAGTTAAAAACAAAAATCACTTAAGATATGGATAAGTCAGAATTTCACTGCCTTCTCCTTCCCCCTGCTTCCTACCACACACTGAAATATGAATTATTTTCAAGTTAGTAACTGGTAAGGAAGATACAGAATTATGTTGTGCATTTTACAGCCTTAAGCAGTATTCTGTGTATTTTTGGGATAGTTATTATAGCTGATATGAATTCATATTATTCCTTTGTCAGGCTATACTTGACAAACACTTTTTGACCTATTTTTTAAGTATAAATGTAATATTTATATTGTTTTGTATATTCCTCCATAAATTACAACTAAACTGTGTAATTGTAAACATAGATTCTGACAATCAAATGATAGTTTTTCATGTGTTCTAGTTTATTTTAGTTTTCCCCAGGAGCTTCAGGTAATTAATTTTTTTTTAATTAAAAAAAATTTTTAAACCCACAACTATTTATTTTCTCTCTCAAATGGAAAATAAAATAAACGTAATCAAAATAATTTTTACTTTGAATTGGAAATTAAATAAGTGTGTGCTGTACAAATTCTTTTTTTAAAGTAGTTAAAGTATACAGGCTTCCTGCAGATACTGCCAGAGGAAAGCAAAGGTATTCTGGGAGTAGAATAGAATTTAGATCTACTGTCACATGAAGGATAGCTGGAATCCTGGAATAGTTTTGTTAATTGGTTTTGCTTATACTATGTAATTATGAAATCACCCATGTTGCATTCAAACTGTTGTCATCTGAGCTTCAAAATCAACACTTGAATTTAGAGCAGTGGTTTCTTTATGAATATTTATGGTTATACTTTAGATAAGTCTTTACAGAGTTTCAGGTTCCATGTTCAGTGTGAAGCTTGATTTTTCAGCTGTCCCTCATAGTGAAAAGGATTCTGTGATGAAGAGGGACTTGGGAAAGTCAATGGCAGAAATCTGGGACTGCACAGAAAAGAGAATTGTAAAATATTCTGTAAACAGAGTTACTGCATGCAGAAAGAAGATGGAGGAGAAATTGTATTCCAACACACAACGTTTCCCAAAGAGTTTCACAAGCACAACATAAAATTACAAAAAGTCTGCTTGTTAAACCCTGGGAGAATTTTATTGCTTGTAGAACTGCAGTCTGAATGTCACAGCAGTTACTAATTACAACCAGGAAAGTTTACAGCATCGGAGATTAATGCAACCATACATTTCAGAGCATATACAGAATAATGAGAACAGAATGGATGCATACAGCATGATGGAAATTTAACATAATGCACACATTCTTAGCTGATTAATAATAATTTGATGCCTTCATGTAATACTTTATGTGTCTTTACCATTGTACATACCTGTAATTCATAAGTCTTTGAAACACCCTGGGAAAAAAACTGGTTGAACATCCCTGTGTGCTGCTACCTTTGGATGTTGCCTCTGTGTGTTAGTAAGGATTCTTTTATTGGTAACTCTTTTCCCTTTTTTCTTCATAGCTTAGCTCACCTTGGTCTAATTTTGTGCGTTTTCCATGAAGTTTTCCAGAGCAGTAGATCCTAAGAGCTACTAACTCTTACTAGATGATGCTGTGTTTCTATTTTTTTGCTTTCTAAAGATATGACTCTTGGGTTTTAGCTAGAAAGGATTTAATGTTTTAATGGGGCTTCTTTCACCATGTGGCTTTTTGAAATTACTTTAATTTCATTGGCAATTCCATGCTGCTTCTAGCACCAGGTTTATGAAACTCAGGTGTGCAGACTGCTGGTACCTGCTGGGCTGTGGGAAACAGTCTGCAAGGACAAGCAGTCCACAGGGCCTCTTGGGACAGTTTGATGAGAGGGCATTGCCACTCGGGAAGAACCAGAGATGGCAGAGGAAAACACACAGCAACACTTGGCTCACAGTATTGAAGCCAATGGGTTTTTATTTTATGTTTCCCATGGGCTAAGAACATTTGTGCAGTCAGTTCCTCAGGTGTTTAGTAGTTTGTTAAGGAGTGGTAAATGGGTCACCTGCTCACCATTTCACCTGATTTGTAACGTGTTTCTTGTATCTAGCTCTGCTGTGGACCTAGCAAATGACTTTTTGAAACTTTTCCAGTACTCTTGGCATGGAAGTAACATCACATGCCCAGATTTGGCAGTTTCTTGAAGGTGTTTTACTGTCCCATCATCTTTTTAGAAGATGGACTTCATTAATCATGATCAACTTTATAATTTTTTCTCTCTTCTCAGACCCTGTCTTGCCCTCAAATAATCATGAGCCAAGTGTTCAGTGGGAAATTTATGCAGCTGAGTTTTGTAAACTGCCACTTGATTTTGCTTTCCACACAAGTTTTCTCTTGGAAAGGGAGCTTTAATTTCCAGCTCTGACTGTCTCAAGTAGACACCTTGCAGAGTGTCCTCATTCCCAGTGGTGGGGAACAGCAGCCCAGGCAGAATTCCTGGAGTCTGGAGTCGTGTGCATGGCCTGCAACACAGGGAAGGAGAGAGCCACATAAGGAATGCCTGCTGTGCTCTCAAGGTGCTGACTGGGGAGGAGCCTGGGAAAGCTCCACTAGCCCACACCAGCAGAACTGGAGGTGCTTCTGGAGGGTCCAGGGGCATCTTTTCATACTTTTTCACAAAAATTAATATGAAATCTTCTCTCTGTATTCTGGTAACCATTTTTATTTCCTTTCTTACTTTTTTGTTTTGTTTTGTTTTTTATTTTACATCTCTATGATGGTGTGAACCTCTCACACCTTATAAGAAAAGGATTTAGAGAACCTTTCCCTCTATGAGGGAAATGGAGTACCCCAGCTGTGCTTCCCAGGCTTGTTAATAGATCTGTTTTATTGTGTTCTGTTCCAGTGCCAGAGAATTTTGTCAGGCAATCCACAGTGATTGATTCTAGGGAAACAAAACACCATTTCCTTCTGTTTTCAGTCTTGAGTCACGCTGTAGCTCTCATACCAGATTTTTTTCCCAGTAATTCCAGAATTCATGCACTTGTCTACCCACAGCTGTTCAAAATTAACTGAAAATAACTTTCAGTTCTGGTCTTCATGCCTAAAAGTTATGACTCAGAGACTAATAAAAATGGCCCGTCATCCTTCTGGATTTTATATGGAACAAAAAAGGCATGTCCCAGACAACAGTTTCTGCAACTGCTTGAGTTTCATATTGTTTTTTTGATGCAAGGTGCTCCAGTGCTGCATGGAATCTTTTTTTTTTTTTTTCTGAATCCAACTGCTGGTCACCAGTAACAGAACTTGAGAATTTGATGCAACATTTACAGTTTACTTTGTCTTATTCTCCTTGCAGAGAACCTCTACAGAAAAGATAGGAAGATAAAAAAGACCCAGCAAACATGAACATTCTTCTTTCCATTTGCAAACTCTGTAGAAAGCTAGTGTTCCTTCATGAGTTGAAGCTGATATAGGAATATTTGCAATGGCAATACAGTGTTCTCAGTCACACATGTGAAGTGTGTTCTGCTAAGTAACAAAATGACAATTTTAAGCAGAGGCTGCAGGAACCAGCATGCTGACTGCTAGGCAGCTTCCCCCTTAATAATCATGGATTCATTGCTCTTCCTAGAAATGCTGCTTCTCCTGATTCTCCTGAGGACCACATCCATACACTTCTCTTCCCATTGGCACTCTCCATTAAGGGGTTTGAAGTCTCTTGCTTCATAGTGAACATTTTTTATTGTGTTACTGTGCAGAACAAGTTGAGTGTTGAGCATGAGAAGGGAGGAGATGAGTAATGCTTGGAAAAGGCTGCTGGGACAAGTTGAATAGAAAAGAGGTGATGGGGAGGATGGGTTGAATGCAAAAACATTCAGGTTGGAGTGGCTTGACGGGGAGTAGTGAAATTTTGTAAAAAGCTATTCCATAATAAAGCACATCCATTTTCCAAAATACTGTCATTCACAAGGCGTGTGAGTCTCTGAAGGGCTGACAAGGTGAATCCATGCCAGTCCATCCTGTCAGGGTTAGGCTGCTGCCTGTCACAGCCTAAAAACCAGCCAAGGTGTACTCACCTTGCCATTGCAACCAACTTCCAACAGTCATTCCATGCTGTGTTGTCATGGAACAAGAGGAATAACATGAGCTACTGTGGGTCAATTTTATCCTAAATAGTTGGAAATTTACTCCTGGCTTAGAATATTTTGAAGTTCACTCCCCCTTGAAAAACCTACAAAGAAGTAGCAATAGTAGCAGTATACTGTTTCTAGAGCAATTTTAATTCTGTGATGGGAAGATCAGTCATATTATTTGCAGTCCCCCAGAGGTTCTGATGTATTTTATGATGGGTTTAAGCCTTCAGTATTTCTCTGCTTTTTGCTTCAGGTCCCTGTTGATTCATTTTCAAATTCTCCATGAATGAAAAGACAAAAATGTTTTTCTTTTGTTAACCATGCTGTTGTAATACAATACAAAAATAATACTGCATTAAATAAAATGCAATGTTGTTACATTTCCTTCATGGAATGCTGAAATATTTTCATGCTCTTAGAAATTTTGTCCTTTGGATTCTGTACCTGGTGAATTTTCCCAGAGCCCTCTGGCTATTCAAAGGCAGCCAGCTTCCTTTCACAGAGATTGGTTCCATTGAGGACCTGCTCCCTGGGACTGCATCTTTGGCTTGGTGCAGACAGCTGACCTTTGGGTTAACTTCTAGTAATTTGCTTTTTCTGTTTGTAAACGATTGGAGATTTTGTAGACGATTTATATGGCAGCAGAAGAGCAGATGAACAATAATGTATGTCTTCATTAAGCTTTCAGTATTTCTTTTTCATTGGACTTTTCTTTGGGTAGGAAGAACAAAGCCCTATTCAACAGGGAATGGCATCAGAATTATCCTTAAGTGAGCAAGTGCCTACTGTACTTCTTAATTTACTTTTACTGGAAGGATTGCACAGAGGCATTATCTGGAGTTCAGCAGTGTAGCTGTATGTTTGGTTGGGTTTTTCTGTTTCCCCTGACAGGGCTTTTCCCCTTTTCCAGGCTGATGGAAAGTTGCTCCATTGCGTGCTATCCAAACAGCCTGGGCATAGCCAGAGGTCTTTTCGTCAGTTTTCCAGTCCATTCCCACACCTCTGTTTTGCATTGAAAACACACTATTTTGTCCTCACCTTCCATGATCCTTATGTAAATCGAAAGGTTTCAAACTATTTTATGGAGTTTCTAGCACTTCTTTTTTCACTCACTTCTGGAGACAATATATTTTGCTGATTTTTACAGTGGTTTTTAATTTAGACCCTTTTTTTAGCCACCATCCTTTTCATCTTATACCAGAGTGTTGCATTTATCTTTGAGCTTGTATTCATGTTCTTCCACTGACCTTGCTTTTTTATATGAGTATAAAGAAATTTTTGTACATCACTAATGAGTGGCATCTGCTGTAAAATCATTGTTTAGGTAACTTTATAAAATTACTGAAACTTATATTAAAATGTCTTTTCGTATCATGCCACACTTTTAAAAGTGAAATTGCAGACACTGGGGAAGTTTGAGTTCAATTCTGATGTGACATGTTCCTATGCATTTAACATATGGCAGCAGCTTTTCTTTTTCTGGCTGTGATCCAAACCTTGAGTCTCCATTTCTGTTTCTTTGCTCAGTGAAATACCAATTGGCTTTGAGTGGATTTAAGTAAAGGCTGTTAGGAAAAAAATTGCAAAATAATGGTTAATGTAATGAAAAGTATATGAAATGCAGTCTAAACTGGGTAATTAACTGCTTTCTGGTGCTCTTCATTCCTACATCATCAACACCATTCCACAAGGTTTGATTGCTTTTCTTTTTCATTTTGAAAATGTAAGGCTACTCTTCTTTGGGTTTGGATTGTCCTTTTTCTATTGCAAATGCAACACGCTTATTTTTGATGTTTTTGTCATTGGTAACTTAAGAATTTAATGAGATATTCCTACGAATACCTGTGTGCAATTACTGTGTGGTGTCTCCTTATAATTTATCACATTTAGATCACTTCTAGGATTGTGCTAATGAGCAGCCCTGTTTGCATGTAACTTCCTATGTTAATAGAAAAGTATGACAGTTCATAAAAATATTTTGTAATGAAAATTTTGTTGTCTGTAGACAAATAAGTATTGTACAAAGTATATTTTTTCCTGTCAACTATTGCATCCTCCTTTACAGCAAAGCACTAATTTTAAACTATACCCCATGCTGTTTTCCAAAGTTCCTTTCTCTGAGTATTCCTTGAGTTACTTTGTCTTTCTCTTCCTTAAGCAACATGTTCAAACTGCCTGATGCACATGGTAACCTTTATGTCAATGTCAAATAGGACTGTTCTGAAAAGATCCACTGACAGAGTGAAAAGGAACAAACAAATCCATCAACTTGCTAAAATGAGGTTAAAAAGAGTGGAAATGTTAGCATTTAAATTTTAAAAATGTTGATCTCCTGCCAGCCTCCTACTTTCTGTGCTCAACTCGTATGAATTGGTAAGATACCAGCTGAGGGAAGTTAACCTCTGAAGCTTTTAGGGAGAAGCTGTTTAGTCTCCTTCAGTTCCCTGCTGACTCAGGGGAAAGAAGCTGGCAGTGTGTACTTTGAGTGGACACATTCTCAGTTTTTATTTATCTTCCTGCTCTGCTGCAAAGTGAGTTTTAACACCGATTTGGAAGTAGTCATGAAATAATCCTTTATGCTATGTTATCCTACTTTTAAAAGAGTCAGAGCTGGCAACACTGGTTCCTAACCAGGATCATAAAAAGTGTCCTTGGGCTGGTTAAACTTTTTGGTTCTGTGGACAGTTTGGTGCCTACTTAGAAACAGGCAAAAGAAGTGGTGGCTACCTTGAACTCCTATTTTAGAGACTGTATCTCTCAAGCTAAAGGATAATTTCTTTATCTGCACAATGTTGGGGTTTGACTCTTTAATGGTCAGGAAGGAAAGAAGCCCCTGTGTCTTCTGTCCAGCCATGGTATGTGCTGACAGGAGATGTGCTCTATACTCACGATTATGTGATGTGAAGCAGTCTTAGAAAAATTCTCTACTTCTCTGGAACTTACCTCCTTCTTCCTCCAGCAGAAGAAATAATTCAAGATTATGAGCTTAGTAATTTTAGTCCTGAAATCACTCTACTCTCATAATATCAAGAAGAAATGAGTCCAATTTCATTTATGGTTTTCCTTTTCATTCCTCAGTGGAATGTACTGCTTTATCTTGCAGGGTTCTCTAAGCTTTCGGAATCACTGCAGGGATGGCAAAATCAAACAGAACTGGTTTATTTTAGCTATAATTACTTCTGCCTGGTAGCAATTAGGAAAGTAGAGAGGCTAGACTGGGTTTTAAGTGGCAGGAAGGCTATGTTTATTGAGATTTTCATACACTTTAAAATTATTTTTTCCGAAGACATTTTTCAGGGAGAAGTCTTTAAGGAGAAAGGTAAACTAATGACAACCCAGACTGGAGCCCAGTTGTGCTACCAATGTGTCCTTTTTGCTCTTTAGAATAAATAATCTTCCATGTTTTGCTCAATAGTGAAACCCTACAGTGTATTGCCTTGCAGTAGTATTTCAGTAATCTCCATAAAGATCATTAAGAGGGGAATGTAAGAAGAATTGCATAATGTAGTTGATCTTAATTTGGTATACGAGAGTAAATTAAAGAAACATCTATTTTATGATTCATCAGTTGAGCTAAAGCAAGTTGCTGCACAGGATGCTGAAAGGTCAAAGCTGTTGTTTCTCAGTGATGTGTCAGAGCTTGTTTTGTTCTGTTCTCTTTCTCTGGCCACCTAATTATGGTTTGCCTGCAGAAGGGAACTGGATGATCCATGATGACTGCTGTGCCTTTGGCAGATGGACCTCATACTCTTAGGCTTTCATTTGCATGTTTCTTGCATCTCTGCACAGGAAGATTCTTAGAATACATTAAAGTTCCAATTGTTACATAGCAAACCATTTTAAAGACACATTACAGAGTTTTACCATTTGGCCAGCACATTGCTGTTGTTTGTACATGAGGTGATCCCCTGCAGTACAGACTGGAGCTGTACTCCAACCTTCTTTTTAACTGGCACCACATCCCAGGAACCCTTGCTTCTTGGTTGTATATGGCTCAGCCTGGTTATTGGAAAGAGGGTGGTGCATTCCTGGCTGTGTGGAAAAATTCCTGGTGCACACTCATGCTGGATGGCATGAATTTCTCTGAGCACTGTCAAGACCAGCACCCTCCTCTTTAGAGCATTTGTGGCTGTCCTGGGGAGTCCCCCAGTACTAATGCTGTGCATGGTGTGCTCCCTGGGGCTGCCCTGAGCAGTTCTGGTGTCAGCTTGATGCCTGCACATGATCAAAATTTGCACTTATCTCTCTGTCTGGAAGATTTATTTTAATGCCTAAAAAGCTGATTGTTTGTAGCCAATGTTGCTATAGAGACCCACTGTATATTGAATAGAAAAGGATGGCTGCCATGGAAGTGTGTTGAACCTAAATATTAGATGTGACAAAACTTGCTGATACAGACTCACTGTCTATAGGAAAATGTTAGTTGAGGAAAACCAGGGATCACTGCACCATCGGTTGATGATACTCAGATCATACATTCACATGTATTAGACCTGTTAAGTTATTTATGAGAAATAATCCAGATGTACACTCATGGGGATTGAGAATTTCCTTAATGAAATGTTATGAAAAGGACTTAATCCAAAGAGATACAAGGCTGTGTCTTTCCCAATCAGCAAAAACCAAACCGTGTTTAAGTGGCTTCCTGAGTAAGAGTTTACTTGGACACATCCATAAATGGCTTAAAGAGCTGGATGAACATGTGTAAATGTAAGAGGTCTAATTGTCTTTGAAATAAAAAGCAGGAATCTTCCAGACTGGAGTGAAATAAAGTTAAGCCCTTACTGAAATGATTTTGGCAACACACTCATAGGAATAATCAAAATGTGAGGATCAACTTGCAAACCTTGACTGAGTGTGGAATATTTCAGAGACAGGTAAGCAGAGAAAGGGGGGAGAGCAGACAGTGAGCACATCTACAGGCAGTCAAAAATGAAGTTGGATGTGGCAGGTTTCTACCTGGCACTTCCAAAATTCCCAGTGCAATGGGCATTTCTTTCTCTCCAGCCCACAGCTGTTCCAGTGAAGCTGAGTCTTTCACAACAAAACCTGTCTCTGAACTGAACTAATCCCTGCTGCTGCTTTTCAGGGTGGAAATGGTGTGCAGCAGGAGGGAAGGAAAAGATTAAATGATCCTTGAATTTAGTGCTCAGTGTTAAAATCTAGTTTAAAGGGAAGTAAAGATCTTATTGGTTTTGTGCAATTATGGACTTAGGATAAGTTTATTTTATGAGTGGTTTTATTTTTATCTTGAATTCAGTGGTAAGACATTTAAGTTCTCTTGTTTGTACCCATTACCTTTTGTTTCCTTTAGCACACCTTATTCCTGTTGAGCCTTGTAAGTTTCTAATCTGTTGTGCCTTTACATCTGTCTAAACACAAATGGTGTTTCTGA
Source organism: Passer domesticus (assembly GCF_036417665.1). Lineage (NCBI taxonomy): Eukaryota > Metazoa > Chordata > Aves > Passeriformes > Passeridae > Passer > Passer domesticus. The sequence continues at coordinate 18,390,147 of NC_087484.1, forward strand.
TGTTTTTAACACCCTGGAGGAATTTAGAAACTCTGACCCCATGGCTGACATGATTGGTTCTGACTGGCCATGGTTTGTTTTGGGTTGGCTGGGTACAGTAGCACTGGTGGAAGAGGCTGAGACACCACTTTTTGTTGTTGGATTTGGATATAATTGGTTTAAACATTAATTTTCTTTGATGTTAGAATAAAATGGGCTGGCAAGCACAGTGCTTCTATACTTGTGCCTATAAATAGAATAAATTTTCCTTTTAAGTCTTTGATAAAGACTTGAACCAGCTGAAACGCCTGCTTCTTGTGTTCCAGCCACTAGCAATGAAATGGCTTTAATATTTAAGTAACTGTTTTTATTAGACTCTGGTAGGCTTTAATAGGTGTTCCTGGAGTGCTGTTGACTTGCTCTTTATTGGTTAGCTGAGAGAGAAAGCTTTTATTCTTTTCCAGCAGGACCCTGAGGGTGTCATTCAACACCCTAGGGCAAGATGCTGAGCCAAACCCAGCAATAGGAGGCAGTGATAAATCTGGATTTGAGGGAAATAGAGCAGGTTAGGACTCAGCTGCACTCTCAGTTTGTTAAATTTCATTTTTGACACATTCAAAGTGTAATCATCAGGTTCTATTTCCAACTGATGGCCTTAAAATTATGTTTATTCACATGAAGTCATTTCTGTTGGTGCTTTGAACCAGACTAACTTTTATGTGAAAGATGGTTCTGATAAGTTGTCTTCTTGTCTTACATCAAAGACAACTCTGTCACTTTCAAAGAAATATTTTGAAAAAAATAATGAAAAATAGAAAGCTGTACCATAAAACATTAGTTCTTCTGTGAAAGTAGGCCCTGGAGTGAGACTTCTGTCCTACCACCCTAACACTGCTAACCATTATTTTAGCAGGAGTGGAAGGAAAGGATTTTCATGTTAGACTGGAAAAAACAAAACAGAAATGCCACTTGCACCAGTGTAAGTTGAGTCTTTTGCAATGTAAATTGCCATCTTTTTGTTGGCAGGTTTGGGAAAGAATAAAGAACTTCTGGCTTGTTTAAAACCAACCAGCACAACAACAAAGTAGCAATAATTTTTGCTTGTTGGGATGTTGAGCTTTGTATTTTATGTTTGGGCTTATAATTTGAATTAAGAAAAAAAATGTATATTTAGAGTCTCTCCTTAGCTGTGGGATCCCTGTTTGGTAGATAAATACTGCATTCCCATAAGGAATGTTGAAGCATCATTTGTTCCCACCAGATGTTACAATCCCTGTCTAAGGGGGTGCAGTTGGGACTCAGGCTGAAGGTTCCCTTTAGGGAAGAGAAATTCTGCAGAGGCTTGAGAGGTGAAACCAGAGCCACCACCAAGGCTGGGCAGTGCAGAATGGGACTGGGAAATGTCTGCACTTGCTGGAGTACTGTGATGACATGATGTCCAGTCCTGGAATAATTGTTAATAAAATAATTCATTAACTTCTTAGGCAAGACTGTTCAGAAGAACTAGGTCTATTTATGGGAAGGGGTTTTCACCTAGAAAATAGGTTAATGAGTGCTTACAGAAACTCAGTTTTGCAGAATGAAGGTACCAAATGAATTGTTTGTACCATGGAGAGGCAAACATTTGTAAGCTACCTGCACAAATATGTAAGCTTGATGCATTATTCCATGATCCAAGGAAAATTAATACTATTTAAAAATTTAAACTTTATCATTTTCTTTCCAAATTACAGAGTAATTTTTGGAGTTTTTACAATCTGACCCTTGTCTAAAGTAGCAAAAATATTATTGTTCAGTGAGGATAATTTATATGTCTTTAACATATTTTTCTTGGAAAAAAAGGACCTGTAAAATACCTTTACAACTAAAGGACTATTCCAACTAATTTTGCTGAAAATACTAAAAGAAAAGTATCATCTTATACATAGGACTTGGCACAGAAAATACTATCTGAAAAAAAAAATATTTATAAGAAGATTTAAGCATATGTACCTAGGTTATAATAAAGTAATGAGAGTATTTCCTGTCAGATTCATATTCTAGAGTATTAAACAGTCCAGAACTGAAAAGTGAATATGTGTATTTCTGAGTTTTCACCTTGTTTTTCTGTTACTGCTTTCAGCAACTGCTGTTGTCAACTGGGCACTCAGGATATTTTTTCTGCTGCACAGAAGTGTTGATGGGTTGGGAACACTGCTTTAGGGTTAATTTTCTGAAGTAATGTTTTGAAATGTGGTTATTTTTGTAAGTCACTAGTCAGAGTAGAGCAGACAAACTAACAAAATGTGAAATATTGGGGCTGCTGGGGATGGATTGAAGACTAAATATAATTAAATTGAAACAACAGGATGAATGATGTCACGCTCAAAATAGAACTCACATAATTTACAGTCCAATTTGATGTACTTACTGTTTCTTGCTTGAGCAGGTCTAGGACATTGAGCAATGGGCATTTAGTGCTTAGTATTTAAAATATTACCAAAAAGAGGAGTTTAGTAACAGAATTCATTGTTTAATATAAAGGATACAGTTTGATATAGAAGTTAAATAACATGAATCTCTACTTGTTAAACATAAAAAAGAATACATATTTATTTGGTGGTGGAAGATCCAAAGACATGGGCATAAATAGGTTGTCAGTTTCAGTAAGCAAGTCTTTAGGATGAGATCAGAGAAGCAGAATCTTAATTTTCAACTGTAATTTTCCCCCTAACACTTCCTAACACCTAGTTTATAAATCCTCGTGGCACAGTGGGGTATGTTTTATAGCAAAGTACCTGCTATAGGTACTGAAGCAGCTACTAAAGCAGCTGCTCCTTGCCTTTTCTTAGGAGCTCTGTGTAGGAGAGACCACAGAGACCACAGAGCCTGGATCCAGCTGCTCCCTACCAAACACATGAGAAGAGATGAGGAATGATGTTTGTTTAGCTCACTCACACACGAGGATGGCTCTTCTCATTCAACCCCTCTTCTGTCCTCCTCATAGAGGTGCATTCCTGCCTCCTGGGTGGGGCATTGTACTGCTGGACAGCCACAAAATCTGAGTATTGGAGCCTCTGTGAGCTGCACACCCTCCATGACTGAACTGAAGAGTCTTCTTGACCTATGTTTGAGGAGACTTTGCTGTCTTTTCTCTCAACAGTCACTTCACTTTCATTTCCCTGATGCACATATAGCAGAATAAGTCATGTGCTTTTGTGCAAGCACTGTCTGTAACACACATGGGATGTTCTCTAATGGCTCCTTTTCTTTCAGATTCTTTCCACATACCTGCTGATGCTTTTCTGAGGCTGAAATCTCGAAGGCAAAAAGCATTTTTTTCTGTCCTAACTTATAGGGGATACTGTTATGAAGGTGGATCAGTGTTGCAGTGTAAATCAGGGATAATCACAACAGCCCTAAACTGTTTCCAGAGGTACTGGGTGGAGCCTAAGTGCAGCTGCACAGGAATTTTCTCTTCCTCCTCTAGCAGGATATTGGGGCACTGTGCTGTGGCTGCATGTCCTGGTGTTGGAAAGATGAATTCCAACACCCTGAGTGAGCTTCAGCTCCCTGAAAGCCCATTTTTCTCAGGTCTCTCTCTCCTCTGTTGTGATCTAACCGTGCCAGCAACACAGAGAGCTTCTGATGCCCAGGAATTAAGTTCACGGATACCCCATGGATTGACTTTTACTGAGCTGTGTGAGGCATTCAGGAGCATCTGTAATTGTTCAAAGTACATTTACCTGTGCCTAAGATGACCAAGAGGAATTATATATAGATAAATATAAAACCTTTTACGAGCTAAGGCTACCATTGCAAATAGTACAAAATCTGATCCATTTTTTAATATATAAAAACAGTATATACACTGTATTTTATGGACATTTGTATATTTGCATGTGTACATTTGTAATTTTGCTTCTTTCATATTGTAGAGTTGCTAGAAAAAATAGTTGATTAGCTTTTCTAAAAACAAAAATGGATGAAAAAAATCTAGAAAGTTAAAAAGATTTGTTTGGTTTTCAGCTAGAATAAACATGTCAAGTCAAACATCCTAATCTAGGTAATTTAGTTCAGCTCTGACGTTTCTGCCTTAGGCACTGATTGGAAATTTATGGTTTATGTCACAACGAGCCATCTAAGCTGCCTAATTTTGGTCTTGATATGTCCCTGATCAACATATTTTGGTTTGTTTCGCCCTTGAAATTGAAACCTTTTCACTCTGCCTGTTTTTTAGCTAATTAATATTTTCCACTCCTCCAAAATGTTTATGTTCACCATGAAGTAATGAGGAACTGGACCTCTTGCAAGGCAAATGCAGTTTAATTTGAAATTTTTATGAAAGCTGTGGGGTTTATTCCTAGTTCTTCTTATCAGGTGAAGAAGTTTTCTGCAAATGTCCCACATATTTTACCAAGCAGTCAAACTTATGGGAAAAACAGTGTGCCATTTCTCATGAAGCACCAGGCTTTTCTCAGTGGAAGGATGAAAGACAACAGATGAAAATTGAAACAAAACAGGTGCAGATTGGATAAAATCTTTTTTTTTTTTCCTTTTTTAATATATGAGAGTGAGGCAGTGAAACAAGTTGCTTAGAGACATTCTGCGGTCTCCATCCTTTGAGAGTTTCAAGACTCGACTGTATAAACCTTGAGCAGCCTGATCTGACCTCCTAACTGACCCTGCTTTGAGCAGGAATCTGGATTAGAGACTTCAGGTCTCTTCAGGGTGATTCTTGTGTCAAGTCACCCACTTGCTCTGGCAAACATGAAAACCCAGCCTTTTTTATATACAAGGAACATGTATGTATGTTACATATGAAACACACAGTCTGAAAATCAAAACCTCTGAGAAAGAGCTGAGCCTGAGGCACTTCAGTAGAACGAGCAGTTAAAATTGTACCTGTTTGAGAAATACCTCTAACAGACACTTGCTTCCCCTTAGTGCTTTCCATTTTTGGAAGCTTTTCTGCTTTTTGTTGCCTTAAAGGCCTTAAAGTTATCTTTATCCTTTCTTGCCCACTTGATCAGATGTGGAAGCAGCTGTCTGAGAATTGGTTGCTACATTGCAACTTGAGGCTCCATTTCTATTGTATGAAAAGGTTAAAAAAAATATTCTGGGATATGCCTGAGAAATTACATTTAGGTATTGAAGATTCTTCTATGCAACCAATAAGGCAAGAACTACCAAACTCAAAGATGCAAGATATAAATGCCTGCTAAGATTACTACAAAACTGGAAAGAAAGCTTAAGAAAGTGCATCTCTTTACCAGAAAAAATGTAGTCTTAACTAGTGTTGAAGGGTTTATTTCTAACTCTTAGAGCTTAGAATTTCTTGGTTTGCTTGGAAAAAATCTTTCTCTATTCACAGACATTTTTTCCCCCATTACATGTCTCTGGTGATTATTTAACATTAAGTTTCTACTAACCCTTTGGTTGCTCTGATTCTCCTGCTGGGAGAGTTAAGCTCTAAGGTAGGCTGAGAAATCCTGTTTTAAACTTTTGAATAGGGAAGTCCAGCGCAGTGGTAGTGGAAAAGGGGCAGGAGGTGACAAAATAGAGTGATGTTTACAGCTCTCAGTTTGGTTGTTTGCAATGCATGCCTGACAACTTAACTGGTCCAGTAAAAACAAACAAAAAAGCTTCAATTGAATGAATTCTCCTAGCAGCCATAACCAAACCAAGTATCCAAACAAAAAGTGACCAACTGAAAAAAAAGCGACCCACATTTCTTAGTGCTCCTTTGACCCAGAGCAGCTGCAGTAGTAGTAGGAAAGCTCTGCAGAGACTCAGCCTCTGACTTGCACAAATGTCAGGCTGCACAGGGAGTAATGTTGGAGGAAACCTGTCCTCCTTCCCATCTCACAAATCCCTTGTTTAGCTTTACAGTTACTTATTTAGATATATATATATATATTTTTATTTTTTTTAACTCAAAGTTCATACTAAAATAAGAAATCTAGTTTCAGGTTGCCCCATGAATACTCCCAAAAATGTTTGGATTCCCAGATAGAGTCCCTTCTGTAAACTTCTGTAAAAACTTCTTATTTGAGTTGTTTATTCTCCTATCAAGTAAACCTTTAATTTATACTGATTAAGAACATCTGGCCCCTCCTCTAATGCAAGTGTGTAAGGGTATTCTGAATTCTCTGTAAGGGCTGAGCAGATTCAGACCCAGGTGGCTCAGGTTCAGTTATGTTGCTTAAAGCCACAATAAAAAAACCTTGCTAGCCAGCAAGAAAGCAAATATTCAAAGATCTGGGAGCTCTATAGAGAACACTGACCATAATGCACTGTAAATTAATTTAAAATCATGTAATATCAAATGTATGGAAAGAGAATTTATACACAAGTTATTACTCATCTATAACCATATTTGACGTTTTTCCATCCTGGAGCTTGGATGGGTTTGATTCTTTTTTTGCAAAGATGTGAAGGCCTCAGTAGTACAGAATTCATAGAAATCCAGAAAGCACTAATGTGAACCTGGGAAGAATAGAAGCAGTGCCTTCAAAGTACTCCTGTTGTCTGTGTTTACCTGAGCATGGCAGGTCCAGTGCCCTGTGCTCAGCTGAAGCTTTCAGGGTGAGATTCAGTGCCTTCAGTTCTCAGTTGTCAGCACTTCTCTCTATTCTTTTCTTTTCTGATCATTCATTGTTTTGCCTTTCTTATGCTAAAAAAATTTACTTTTCAAAGCTTTTAACTTAGAAGAACATACTTCATAGAGAAATGGTAATTTTAAGGCCATCTGAAAAGGCTGACAAACGTCCTACAACTGCCACACGGCCTCTCCCTTCCTTTGTACAGGTTGCAATTCGGCCTTTAGAGAAAGACCGGCATTTGCAAAGCACCCGTGGGGTCTTATCTGTGGCTGGGACCCCTGAGTGATTCTGGGCGTGGGCTGCTTGCACCAAGCTCCTGTGCCCAGTGGGGAGATGGAGGAACGGTGTCTGTGCTTCAGCTGCTGTGGGAGAGCATCCTCTGTGCTCACAGCTGACTGTCAGCAGTGATCACACACCTCGTGGGATCTGAGCCCCACCTTCCATGTTCGTGTCACTGCTGGGGATGTAATTACATTGAAGTGTAAAAGAAAAAAATCCTGTGATGTTTGATTTGAGGATGGTTTGAAGAAAACTGATTAAAACACAGATGAGGCTGGGTTTTGTTATAAACTTGTGTGAAGTGCCCAAAGTGCCCATGATGTTATTTGGGAAATAGAATGCAGTGCTGAGTATGCCTGGAAAAAAACAAAACAAAACAAAAAACAAACAAACAAAAGACCCCCCCAAAAAAAATCAAACCAACACAAAAAAAAAAAGCCACAGAAAGGACAAACAGGGAAAGGACACAAAAGAGACACTTTTCTTCCATGTCACTTCTTCAAGGGGATTCTTCTTTATGCCATCTGCTGTAATTTTGGCACTGGCTGAGGTGGTGTTTCTAGCAAACCACTCTGTGTTTTGTTTTCCCCTTTTTCATCTCTGATTGACAGTCCCACCAAGAAATAACAATGAAAAGGGCTTTCATGGGATTAGATAGAGGCAGTTAAATTTCCTGGGGCACAAGTGTGTTTTGAGGAAAGGGATAAAAGTGTATTATTCTTGGATAATCCTGGCTGAAATATAAAGGACCACTTTTGGTGAATAATTAGAGAAAATGTCCCAAAACTATCTCTAATTGGTATGGCATAAAAACATATATTAACAGAGATGAAAGATATTTTTGCTTTGTCTCCAGATAAGTGAGTAATCTGTTGTATTTTACTTACATTGGATTGTAACTTTCATTATTAGTTCCCTTTAGTGGCAATAGTGACTCAGTAACTCTGACTAAATCAGTAAAGTACAAAATTATTAAATGAGTATTAAGGTGAATCTTTATTTTATGGCATGACTTGTATTCGTGTATTTTCCTTCATTTTCTTCCTCTATAGGTAAGAGTGTTTTGTTTTGCTTTATTTTTTTTAACCCTCAGGAGAAAACATGAAAAGGATATGTATGACTGACGTTAATTTGTGTTTATGATGTGAATTGCTAGGAGATAAGAAGCTCTTTGTTCCTATCTATTGTAGAGTGTGCAGAAGAACAGCCACAGAATTAAGCTATGCAGCATTCACTTCCTTCATGTGGCAGTCTGTTGTGTGCTGGGAATCTGCCTCAGGGCTCGAACAGGAGGAGGTAAAGCCACCTCAGGAAACCAAACACTCTTCTGTGCTGGTCTGCCAGTACTTACACAAGGACTTTCTGAGGAGGCTGAGGCAAAGGAAGGTCAGGTCTTGCAATGCCATGTAGCCAGAGAACAACCAGCTCATGAGCTCTGGAAACAACAAGTATTTCCCATGGTGTATGGGGAAGCCTCTGTGTTTGCAGCCTCTCAGGGCTGCTGGGAGAGGACCAGCACCAAACCAACAGTGCCAGGGGGGCTGCCCAGGAGCCTTGAGTGCAGTTCTCAGGACAAGGGTGTTGCATGCTGAATCCTCACTGTGTCTTTGGGGTTTCACTTGGATTGCCATGTTGAGCTGAGTTTGGACAGGTTTTTTGCCCTTTGGTGGAATGAGACTTGCCTTGGTCTTGCTGACTTCATGCTGTGTGCATTTTCTTTGTTTCTGTAGCTCATGGTAGCTGCACTGTAACATTCTGTTGGGGAAAGAGGAAGAGAAATTACAGTCTGCCTGATCTTGATGGAAGCAACATGCTTTGGTGCTTGCCAGTTTGAGTAGTGTCAGCCAGGCAGCAGCATGTGTCAGAATCACAGCTCAGAACCACTGTCCTTGGATAATTCATTATCATGATAGCTGTAAGCTTTCACAAACTGCTCTGCCAAAAGGAAAAATGTAACATTTATAAAGAAAAATCATACGGAAAATGGTACTTATAAGAAAAAAAATCTGTATTTTTTTATTACGGTGTTTAAAGTATTTTTGGGAAGTCTAGATATGTTGTAACAGTGTTTACCTCAAGGTTACTTCTTTCTTTGTGTGCTGTGTAGTCATACACTTACTTATGTGCTGAAATAAGTTTTATGTCTTTAAAGTTTTTGTTTTGTTAAAGAAAAGCATGGCCCTTTGAAAAAATATTAATATGTTCCTTTTGTCTGATATCTTGGCAGTGCACATTCTCTGTCCATCTCATTCTCACTGAGCATTGTCCCTGCTCTCCAGTGTGCCTGTTTTGGTTCTGCTGAGGCTGCCTTATACCAACAAATGATTTATAAAGACCACAGAACAAGTTTGAGGGGATTTACTTGTGTTGGGAAAGTTTTGGGGTTGTACCGAAAGAAAAGGTTACAAAGTAACTTCCATATTACAACTCACAGTACTTAGTTTCCATTGCTGCCGAGTTCAATTAGATCTCCAGACAACATATACAAAATCAATCCATTTCTGATGAGGTCATGATTCCTTAGTGCTCTCAGAACATTTGGACTGCCTGTTGCTGTTTTACCCAAACTCATTTTCAGCCTTTCAGCTTGTGCTTCTGCTGTTTTTCCAGGAAGAACTGAATCCGTTTGCCCTTCTGTAACAGCCGAGGAAGCTGAGGGTATGAGCTCTGTGACAGTGCGGGCATTAACTGAGCTATTTCACAGAAAGCCTCTGCAGAGGTGTTGGAAGCACTTGGAGCCTGCGAGCTGCCACAGTTGGGTGGTCTGTGAAGCAGCCCACGGAGAGCCCGGGCTCTCGGTGGGAAAGGAAAGAATGCAATTACAGCCTAATTAGAAATCCAGATTCTCTTCTGCAAAATGCGTAGTTTCCTTTTCTGCCACAAAAGTGACCTTTAAGGCACTTAAAAACAAATGCTCCAGCAAAGAAATCACACAGTTCAGAATAGCCAGTAACCACTGGTCAGGTTTTCTGTTGGATTCATCTCTGCAATTTCCAACCACTTGCCTAGTGGCTACTCTGATGGGAAAAGAGAGCTCAGTCATTACAAATCTCTCCCATAAAACCTCTTTGACATGGGTACGTTCCAAGGAAAAGGTTATTTTTTCCCTTCCTCTTCCCTGCACCCCTGAAATGAGCATATTTTGACTACAAGAAAATTTTTTTGAATATCCCTAACACCTATAACTAACAGCTGCTGAGTACTTTTTTGTTGAGGAGTGAAGTAGTGCGCTCTGAGCAATGTGGGAACTGGCTCCCCTGGAGAAGAGGCAGTCACTTGTGAACATGATTAATGACAAATCCATGCTGTGAAGCTGATTGGGTACTTGCTTTGGGTGGTGTCTGAGGAATTTATTAGTGGGTAAAAACAGTTTGCAGAAAGATCAGTTTACTAAATGGATCTAGCAGAGGTTTTTCCTAAAACTTACTACATGTTTTAGGATTGCAGGAAAGCATCTCTTCTCAAATGCATTGTTAGATTCCTAGTGGAAATACTTGTCAGATATTCACAGTCAGATTTCATACCTGATTTAAATTCTACATAACTGTTAACTAGAGTATATTGATTATCTATATTAATTATATATTTTAAAATGTCAATCCCCTTATTGTAGAGTCCTCAGATCATTTGGAAACTTTATTTTTCCCTTGACTTAGTCATGTCTCTTGAATATAACTATGGAAAGCAGGAAGCAGCATGGAGCTGTGTGCATAGCTCACAGCATGCAATATTTGACCTTGGGGTATCTTTTCTTTCCTTGCAGTGACTATTTCACTGTCAAGGGATGAATTGTCCATGAGTCCTGTTAGAACCAAGCTGTGGATAATGAATGTCCACGGCAGAGAATGACTCAATACTTCCCAATGGGTGATACAGGAAAGAGCAAAACAAATCTGAGTCAGCTACACCTGCCTTGAGCTTCTATTTCAGTATCCTTTTAAATCATCTGTTCCTCTGCTGAGATCCTTTCCGGTAATGCAAACAGACTTTGTGAGCTGGGCCCTCTAAACTGACCTGAGATTGGGGAAAGATTGCTGCCTAAACTGGGACAGGGTTCCACTTCTGTATTTGGAAGAACTAGTGTTGATGTTAAAAACTTCAAGTTAAAAAAAGTTAAACTTTTTTTTTACATAAACATGGGTATTTTGTCACCATGTCGATGATTGATACATTCTGTATTGGTAACTGACTTTTTGGGGGAAGAGAAAATCGAATTTATTAAAATATTTCAAGGCAAAGATGAGCACATCACCTGAATGCCATTGGGGCAGGTTGGGAACAAAGATAGCAGCAATCCCAAGCAGTAGTAGAATCAGGGGAAACAGGAACCTACAGTATTTGTGAAGTAATTTAACCCACTTCCCTGCCCCAGGGCAGGATTAAATTCATCTGGAGGAGTTTCAGACAAAGTGGTACATGAAATGTTCATTTACACTGCTAGGCAGAATTTGATTTTGCTTGGGTTACAGAGCTAGCTAGTGAATACAGCCTGGAGGGGAGGAACCTCTGCTCAGAGGACTGCTCTGGGATTTGATACCTGCCAAGCTAATTCTGTGATCCATCAAATGACTCTGGTCATTCTTTCTCCGTTGTACTGTGTGCAGTGTACAAAAAAGGACTGAGCTGGCTGCAAGCACCTCTCGGAGCACTCAGATCAATGGGGCCATACAAAGACACCAGTTCCCGTTCTTTGAAAAGCAGCATAGCCCCGGGCAATGGATGTGATTTACCAAGCCCTGCTGGTGGGACTGTGCTGCTTTGTTTTAGCTGGCACTGGGAGCTCAGGTGTCGTTTTACTGTTCTTTATTACACGATGCGGGTGTGCTCTGTCAGCACCGGCAATCCCAGGAGAGCAAGGTTTGTAAAGCAGCTCACACATAGAGGCACCTACGTGCACAACCACACAAACACTTGTTCATCACAGGTACCTACATTTATTCTGTTTGTCTCTGCCTCCCTGAACGTGGGCAGTCACCAGAGCATTTGTTCCTGTGCTGCTGGGTTTTAATTATTCCAGTAGATGTCCCATCTGTGAAATAAAAGTAGCTTTCTCCTATGTCGCTGTAGTGATTGCGAGGTACGTGGTGACAGGGAGTGTAAAATACCCACTGCAGAAAAAGTTCTGAAAATCTGTAACCGTATGAGAACTCTCTTGGGTCGTTTGTCCCTCTGCTCGTCTGAAGTTATTCCCGATTTATATAATCCTGATGGAATCATCAAGTCTGGGCTGGAAATAACAGCTGAATCTAGCCTGGCTAAAAGGAGAGTCTTGCAGCTCAAAGCTGTGTCCCCCAGCTGTCCCCCATTCAGTCCCAGCACAGTGACCCCAGTCCCGCACAAAGCCAGTGTCCTGTTTCCCTTCTGCCCTCGGTTCCTCTCGTCCCTCTCTGGGTTTGCATTGTGTCAGGCTCGCCGGCAGCTGAGAGCAGTGTTTGATCTCTGCTTTTTCAGTGTGTGACACTTTTCCTAAGGCTGTCACAAGGAACACAGAAAGGCGTCTGCTCATCCATAACACATCTGAGCTAGCGGGGCCAGGCTCGCTAGGGCCGGTTAACAGGGACAATGCTCATTTGCCTTTCTAAAGGTAAATGTGGAGAGCTCTGTTGGAGTTTGGGTGGTTTGGGGTGTTTCGTTTTGAATTCTCTGCTCATACTAGCCTGGCTTAGCTTCTTTATTTTGCGTTTTCAGCAAAGAAATTTAAACAATATCGACCGGGGTACTTAAACTGCTAAGTGGCTTTGAATCTGTTTATTGAAGTCTGCTCAGTTTGACCTGAATCTGAGGCTCTTCTGTGCTAATTCAAGTTACTTTAAATTAGTGGATTTTTCTTCTTCTGTACTCACTTGTTTTAGCTTCTTGCTGTTACAGTGTGTTAATATATGTGTTGTGTCGAACCCCATAAAAATCCCTTTTTTGAGAGCTTTAAAGATGACAGTACTGTATGAAACTGTATTATGCTTTAATCACATTTTTCTCTTCTTAATCAGCTATTATGGGCTCTGCCAGACGGTCAGATTACTGTCACCATTCGTCCAGAAATCTGCCTGTCTTCTTTATCCTCTCTTCCTAAATCAGGGTACCCTCTTCTATTTCATATTTATGTAACTCTGGTCTTTCAGAGACTCATCCTTTTCCAGCATTATTTTCTCTCTTAAACCCAAACAGAAACACACCCACACACCACCCCGTGTTGGTGCTGGCCCATTAAGCACCATGGACACCCGTAAATTCAGCATATGCCAGCAGTTTGCTGCAGTTATTCCTCAGTCTGATGAGAGCATAGCTTGCCAGCCTGGTCCTTGCATTACAGAAACTCTTCTGTTACTCACTAGAGCTGCAGCTTTCCTCTCAGGTTGAATTTAAGTTCGAGTGTCTTCTCTCCTCTCAGCCTTTTTAATCAGACATCATAAAGTACATTAGTAAATGACTTGCTTTCCCTCTTCCACGACTAATGAGCGCAGGGCAGAGCAGTGAGTCTCCTAAAAGCTCACTGGTGAATGGATTGATTTCAATCCCTTGGAAAGAGATTATTTTGTAACGGTGCCAAGTGAGGCATCTCATTCTGACAAATTCATTTAACCCAGGCAGTTGTGCGGGAGCCACGCTCTCAGCTGACGCCTGGTGCAGACTGGTAATGGCAGCAATATCAGGAGGCACTGGAGGAAGCTTAGACCCTGATCCCATCTACAGCTCCCTGTGAGAGAACAGATTTGGCAGCAGACAGACAAGGATTATGTGTTGCATCAGTAATTAATGTGGTCCCCTGGGTTTTGAGAAAATATCCATGGACAATGGGTATCCTGCTCTATATTTTTTTTTACCAAAGTCATATGAGCAGCATGTTTTTTACTATGCCTCCAGTCTCAAAAAAAACCCAAACAACACAAATCCCACCAAACCAACTCACAACACCAACAAAACGCCACCAAAAACCTTTAAAAAAATAATAGAATTTTGAGATAATTTGTAAGCCTATAAAAGGTGTGAAAGTGGGATTGTGGTGGGGGTTTGTTTGTGTTTGTTTAATTTTTGGTTGTTTATTTACATTTATCTAAAAACTAGGATGATTTTAATTTGTTTTTAATTTTTTAACTATACACTGAAAGCAGATCTTGTAACTTGAAGTCAAAGACAGAATTCCCATGCCTTTTGCTAGTTGCCATTATATTCTATGCTAGTCGGAGGAAGGTAGAGAAACCTCTGGAGAGCTTTGTACAAATCCTAACTCTCAATATGTCTGAGTGAGATGTAAAATCATAAACCTGATTTTTTTTGTGTGTCTTGTTGATGAGTAAGACTTCAAGACTAGTTTATAGTGGATAAAAGTTTACTTTTTTCCCCTGTGCTTATGATACCTTTATTTCCTATGTGGGCACAATCTTGAGTTTCAGGTCTTTCTTCCTGACTCAGTACAGGCACTTCATGTCTCATATTTATGCTTGCAAGCCTCAAGGATTGATGTACTTTTCTGGGAAACACAAACCAGCTCCGGGCTAACAAATGTTTGTGGACCTTAACACTACTTAAGGAACAGATGATAAAAAATAGAAGTAAAGTAAAAAAAAACAGCTTGGCTATTTCACTGTAAGATCTCATGGAATTTGTGGCCTGACTCAGCATCTTTGAACACTTGGATCTGATAGTACTGCATCACCCAGAATATGTCCATGAATCAAAAGATGACAATTAAGAACAATAAAGAAAACCTCCTAAACTCTTAATTTGTTTAAATTTTAAAATTACTTTCTGTAGTGGTAAAGAAAATGGTCAGGAAACATTTGAGAGCATAGTCATCTTGGCAAAAACAGTTCTGCTCTCTCTTTCTGATACACATTGACCCCAAAAAAGGCTAAAACCCATGTAAGCAGTTTTAGGTTATGACCTGTGTTCTTGCTCCCTGTACAACATTTATTATCAGCGTGTGGATTGGAAATCCTCCAGAAATAGTCAGATTGGTAAAGAGGTTAATAAAGGATGAATTCCTTCCTAGCAGGCAATGTGTTAGCACCAACAATTTTGCTGTTACCAAGTATTTTGAAAATTTAAATAAATGCAAATATATGGGTCAGGTGAAAAAATAACAGATTTTTTGATATGCTATTATTTTTCATTTATAGCTTTTCCTACAGAACTTCTAACATTCCTTCACCTTTTTTTAAAGCTTTCTTAAAAAAAAAAAAAAAAAAAAGGATAGTGTCAGAGAAATGCACCAATGCCAGAGGTTTCTAAAGATATTAGCACACATCTTTCCTCTCAATAGCAGATGGGATAATTTGCCCTGATTTTCTCCCCTAAACATGTGTGTATGCAGTTTATTACAGGTCAAATCACACTAGCTACCCTTTGTGTGAACTTTCACTGGGCTCAGATGAAATCAGGAAGAACAATTTAAGTCCTGGAAGCTATAGATTAATTCTTATTGATTGCTCTAGTTTGAGAGCCCCACGGGGCCTACAGCTTTATCCTGGGGACAGTTATGCCCATGTCCATCTTCACCTTCTGGGAGAAGTTATTCTGTCCTGCGGCTGGAAATGTGACAGCATGTGGTGCTCCTCTCCAGCTGTGGCTTCTGCAGCTTAATTTTACATAGATGTAAAATATATTCAGCAGAAGGTAGATGGTGCTCTCTGAACTGACAAAGGACTCAGGGGAGGAAAGGGTTAAGAGATGAGCTTTACCCAGGCCACACACAAGCTGCAGCATTCCCATCTCCCTGTTAGTCTGATCCAGACAGGGAGGGACAGGGAGAGGTGTCAGCCTCTGCCAGGGGTAACACACAGAATCCTCCTCTGCTCTTGCTGACTTGTGAGGGGGCTGAGGAGCCCCAGCCAAGGGAACACAGAGGAGGGACAACCTGCAGACCAAGACTGGGCATTGGGGGAAATTTAAGAAGCAGCTGAGGTTTATTTACATTAAGACCTGTGGCAGACAGTTGGGTGTTCTGCGTGCACTGAGGCAGCACTTGATAGTTGGTGTTTCTTTATTACATTCTTTCCATGCTTCTAATAATTTTGAGGTGATAAAGCAATGCAAATGTACCCAAAACAGCATTATCTGCACTAAAAGAAATCATATTAAGTACTTGTCCCTTTCTGGGCACAGTGCACTGGATTGCTGCAGTGTGGCTGCAGGGTGATCAGCTGGCAAATTGGCTGTCCATGTGCTGTTACACTTGGCTGCATGCTGGGCACTGAAGGAATGATACCCGGACTGCTCAAATAGATGGACATGCCCAATGGAAACTTTTCAGAGTTACAGAATTTTTGTCTTATAATATCAGGAGATTTGTAATCCCTCACAAGCTTTACAACTCTTACTTCCTCAGAAGTTTAATAACAGTTCAAGTCATGAGATAAACCAAGGAAGGAAAATGAAGACATAGGTGAGGGGAGGACAGGAATTCTTAAAGTAAGGGGGAAATTATCCTTGTGTGTGTGTACAGACTCTTTATTTTGTTTTATTGCTAGCCATTTTTGCAACAAGCAGATTTACAGTGAGCTCATTGGTGGTGTGTTGTGCTGCAGCAATTGGGATGTTCAAGGTGTAGATAACAGAGAGTGGAAAATCAGACAGGCACAGAAGCTGAGCTGGGCAGTGCCACACACCTCCTGGCCCTGGTACAGTGGAAGCCATGGGAGAGATAAACTCCAGGCAAGACCAAAAGTGAAGACATCGTGTCTGGTCACTCTGACCCCCCTGAGGAGAGAAGATGTAACAAGGACACTGCTGGCGCAAAAGAACATAACAGGGACTTGATAACAGAAAAGATTGTGTTACTAAGGGAACAGGAGCAAGGGGGTCCAAGTGGAAAATTTTGTAAGGAAGTTAGAGAGCTATAAATCCTGGTGATGAGTGTAATAAACTGGCTTTGCTTGCATAGCATGGTCCGTGCCTGTCAGTCCCTGCAGTGGAGCTCAGAGCAGCCCTGCAGCAGAAGCCTCCCTGGTGGGGCAAAGAGCTGAGCTGTCAGGAGCCGATTGTGTTCAGAGCTTTGTCAGGTCGAGCTAGCGCTGGGTTTGGTGGTTGTTAACACCACCCATTGATCAGGTAGGACATGCCATAAAGCTTGTTTTTAATGCTTTTCTCCAGCAAACAAAATAGTGTCTGTAGTGGTGAATAATTACTTCCAAATTAATCTCGCACTGGCCAGTTTGCCTAGAGGTTTATTTGAAACAAAAGACCAACACTTCAGTAATTTTTGTTACTAAAGCGGAGCCTGGAGTGGTTCCAGCTGCACCCCTAGGTTTACTCAGTATTGGATTTGTGACAAACAAAGCCCACTCCTCAGTTAAAATTTAAAGAAAATTAAATAAGAGACAATAGGGGACAAATTCAATAAAGCAAAAGGAGCAGCACAAGGTGCTTAGCTGCAGCTGGAGGCACACCAGTCAACACAGCAACACCTCTTATACCTCTTATGCAATACCCTGGGTATTGCATCAGCCACATTCATATTCATAAATGATTATAGATATTAAAATATTTTAATATATAATTCCTCCTCTGTCCCTCCACTTCAGAGCACATGCAGTCATCCTCGTTGTGGCCATCTGCTACTTTACAATACATTCAACAGACCTGATTCCTTAATTGGTTAAATGTTAACATCGCAACAACTCCCAGACAACACTGGTATCACAACACAACACTCACATTGTAAACGAACTCTAAACTTTAGCAAAACTTCTCTGACAAAAGTCAACATTATAAAACTCACAGTATTCACTCTAACAATTGTGAAAGCCAACACTGTAATATATTTATCACAGGTTGCTTGCAGAATCTTTCATGTAGGAGGAATTAAAAGAAAACTATCTTCTCTTTTCTTCTGTCTTAATATCCTTTTATGCTGACAAACCAATGTACTTATTACTTAAAAATAAATGCTAGGGACGAATCTAAGTTAAACATTGTTTTCAATAATACTTTTGCAGACATTGAGAACCAACACCATTTCTCTCTGAAAGAGTTTTAAATCTTCATGTTCAATTACTGGCAAGATCTGATTGCTGTAAATGAATAATTGCAGTTGGCTGTGCAATCTGGAGCTGATTGACCCTGCACTTAAAGGGACTCTCAAACACTAATGGCCACATGCACTCCTTTATGCACATGAAAGAGGTGTGTAATTACCCACAGTTAGTGTGAACATCGGGATTCTTGCTTTCTGAGAGGATTTGAGATTAAATTTTGTAAATATATGATGTTATTATTAATTTTCCCTGTAATGGTTCACAGGGATTACTACACAATAAATTAATGTTTGAAATATTAAAACTATAAAGGTCTTCATTATTCAACACAGATTTTTATAGTCCTACTCTTTATACTTAGGTAGTACAAATGTTGTCATTTTCCTTGTAAATTCCTTTCTTTTCATGGGTTGTCTGTCAGATGATGAGTTATGCCGTGGGAAACTAACTCTTAGACAGTTTTCTTTCAGAGAATTCCTACTGATTTTTTCTTTTTTTATGAAATCATACTAGGGCTGACATTTAGTAGGAATGTCTTATGAATTGGGAAAAGTTATTGTTCTGTCCTAGAAATTCTAAACTTTTCTGAAGAAAGTGCATTCATAAAAGGAAATCGTATTATATTCCGTATGATAGTTTTGAAGTAATGTATAAGAATGAAGTAGATTCTTTAAATTATTTAAGAATGCAATTTAGAATGTTTCTTTAAAAAATTGGGAATGATATACTGTGTCACTGTTTGTCTAATCTGGGATGTTATTGATTTTACCCTGATGCTGACATAATTGTTTTTCTTCCTTTTGTGGCTTTTTCACCTTCAGAAATCGCACAAGGTGACTCAGATATCCACAGCCACATTCAGTGATATGGAAAATTAATAAATTATAAATCTCCAGGCAGAGTCTGAAGTTATAATTAAAAGGAAATGTATTGGGGTTTTTTTACCAAAGTTTGTAGTTATTCTTAGGTAGTCAAACATGTAGAAATTAAGTTCTCTGATGTTTGCCATCCGAAGTGGATGGAGCAGTCACCAAATCCTTAATCTCTGATAACTCATACTTGCTTACAGCTATGAAATCCATTTCCTTACAATGAACTATCATGGTAGTGTTTTAGAATATTATCTTGTTATGTAGAGTCATGGTGGTCAGTAATTAACCAGTAGTACTACTACTTATTAGTACGGACAGTGTGGGTCCAGAAGTAACATTTATTAAATGACTTAACAGTGCAAGTAGCTTCTCTGGAGAGTAAAAATCACTGATTTTCCATTCTACATAGAAAGTAGCATCAGGTTGTAAAAAATATCTTTAGCGTAAAAGCAATCCCATTTTTACATCTGCTTGATACTGTGGAAATTATCTTGCTTGGGGCTTGGTTTGCATTAAAAAGGAGATGTTAAAAATTAGTCTGCCAGAAGTGTCCGTTGTTTGTGTATATTATTGATTTAAAATCTCTGAGTAGAATAACATGGATAGATTCTCGAGGAAACACAAATACCTGCCTGTGACAAGTTGACAAAATCACGGTGGTGAAGGTGAAACATTTGTCAATAGCATTGCAAATGCTTCCCTCACCTGCAGGTTGTCACCATCACCCATTTGGGGGTGGCAAATAGCAGGAAGACAAGGACCCGATGCCCCGTGTCCTCACACACCCCTGTCAGCAGTGAGTGTGGCTCAGGGCCACCCCGTTCACTTCCCAAGTGCACCAGATTGCCTGCTGTAACCTACTTGTGACTTTTATTTCTTATGTCAGGGATACATGGAACAGTGTCAGAAACTCCAGTGTGAGGATGTGCTCTTGAGCCGAGGGTTAGATGAAGATTAGGGGGAACATCAAAGCTGCAGTTAAAATGAAAAAAAAAAAAAAAGAGATAAAACCAAGTTATTAGAGATCACTTTGAAGTGTTTACAGATTAAGCCCTGTCTCTTTTAAGTGGAATACTTATCTGCCTTTCAATATTTAAATAACAAGATGCGACAGACAGTGCATTTCTGAAGGGTTATTGTTATGGCTGTGCTTGCTGAACGGCATCGGGCCAGAGGCAAGTGACTTCAGTCCTGGAACACCTGTAATAATCCTTTAAATATCTCTCTATTCCAATGTCAAGCAGACCTTTTGAAGGTGAGAAGACCGCAGAGTAACACACTTTCACATAAGTGTTGTAGATGATGATGTGACACTGGCATTGGCCAGACTTGAGGATGGCTTTGTATTTTAGGACAGATAATAGATGTTCCTGTAGAATATTTTAATGACATTTTACAAGAAATGAAGTTATGACTCTTGATGAATTTGAAATGCCTCCTGTTCCTGCTACCTGTGCTAATCCCTTTTGGCCTGCCAATCTTGTTACAATTGGTAGAACAAGCACAGGAGACCTGGTGGACTGTTACTGTGCATATGTTAATGCAAATGAGGGCAAATTGAGTCTCAATGTTTTTCTGCACAGAAATGGACAGCTAGCTTTTCATATGTGGATATAGTGGATATGTATTTTGAGAAAACTCATGACATTCTACAAATAATTCTAAATATCCATGGCCATACTCAGAATTATTACTTCTGTGGTGTGAAATATAAAATTATTTTTTTTGTTAGATCTCTACACAAAGGGCTTTTTCCCTGGAGAACCTGCAGGATTCTTGCAGTACAAGGGTTAATGGAATCATAAAGTAATTTTTTGAAAGAGACTTCTGCAGGTCATCTGGTCTAGCTTCCTGTAGTCACAGTTTGTGGTGATTGGGATGGGGCTGAGCCTCATCCCCAGTGGGCACAGCTGTGAGCAGCAGGTGAGCAGCACTGACAGCAATGAGCCATGGAGTGCCCAGGGCACTGACCAACCTCCAAAGGGAGCAGAGGGCACACAGGGGCAGGGCATCAGCATGAGGGGATAAAAGGCTGGGCCAGAGAACAAGAAGGGCAGATGCTTGCAGCCTTCTGGGGTGATCTGAAGTTACTGGGTATGGGCAGACACCTGAAGCCTTCTGATGAGGTGTGGTGTTACTCTGTTTGAGTGAGTAAAGCTTTCTGAAATTGCGTGGTGATAGTCTGTGTGTTGTGGTTATGTCAACTGTGACAGCTTCCTAAGATGACATATAACAGGAGAGATAGATGGGAAGCAGGAAGAGAATAATCAATACAAGTATAAAAAGTGTGCAATTCTCAGCCATGTCAAATCATGGCCACTGCATGCAGAATTTTGTGTTTTAACACGTAGTGGTGAGTTGTGACAAGTCCTTTGAGGGACAATTTGATCAGTAGGTGCACTGAGAAATGAGTGGTGCTGAGCAGGAAGGGGAGAAAAATGCAGGCTTGTTTCTGCTTTTAATTGTAAAAAAAAATATCACCATTTTATAATGTTAAATTTGCATTCCATGGCAGGGTTTCTGTGCTTGGCTTTGAAAGCAAGAAACTACCTATAGGTAGTGGAATGAAATATACTGTACTGCCAAGTAACAGCATTTATTGGGAAAGAATAATCATAATAATGGCTTTGGGTAATTGCAACTACATTTCATGGAAACACGATACCCTAAACAAATATCTTTTGTGGAGTTTTACTGCAGCCTGTGAATTCATCCCTTCCCTTGAGAACGGTTTCCTGTAATTTCTTTCGGGGCACCTCCCAGTCTGTTGCAGGAGAGAGTGTTCCTGGCTGGTAGTAGCTGGTCTGCCAGTAGGAGACGGATTAGATTGGGTGTTACCTTAATGTGAGGTGAGGGAACACATTTCAAAGTTAGCTGTAAAGTAAAGCCTCCTCTGTTTGAATGAGCCTTGAACACATGCAAATGCCTGTGGTGGGACTGAATTTGTCCTGGCTGCTTGTAAGTGGGAATATGATTCCATGAGAATCAACTTTCCTGAGGTTCAAATCCTCTTTTTCCTGATGATGTGAAGATGCAGATATCTGACAACTGAGATATTGTAAGCACCTGGAGTGCTCCCTTGGTTCCAGAAGTCTCTTTCAAGAGGATGAATACTGCAAAATTATTACCTGTAGGTCGTCAGAAGTCATTGTTTAGTCCCAGGTTGACTAATGTAAGCTTCATATGCATAGTGGGTTTTGTGGGTTGCTTTCCATAAAAAACCTCTGCATTCCACACTCACATTTTCCTATTTATTTTTTAGTGCCATTTACAGTACAAAAATGGAGTTTTGTTTTTTCATGGAAGGAAGATATTTCTTTTTGACATGATCCCTTTCAATGTGCATTTGATGCCTTTTTAGTATTTAAAATTTTACCATTAGAGTTACATTCATCATTGTCATTGCTGGAACTGAAGGTGTCTAATTGTAGTGCTTTCAGAATGAGGAAGACTGACTGCCCCCTTCCATGCTGCATCACTGCCATTCTCTACCAAGATACCTGTGCAGGTTTTGTCAGGGCTTGCAGAAGCAGCTGATGAGGTGCTGAGAAGCTAAGTATTTTCTGTGTTTGCCATCTGGTTCTGATATAAAGAAAAACTAAAGAAGCTACACAGCAAGCTGACCAGCAAATTTGATTACATTTAATATGTATTTCTGATAATGTGAGAGGTTTCTAGGAAAAAGTGATTTCCCAAACTTCATGGTGCAGTCAGAGTAACAGCCCTGTGGCCCAAAGCAGGAGATGGAATGTGCAGGCAGTGCCCACTGCACTGCACAGGCTGAGCCAGTTGTGCTGCAGCTGGATGTGACAGCAGCCTCAGCCTAGGAAGCTCTCCTCAGGGATGTGTCCGTCTCCCTGTGCTCCCTGGAAGCTGTTACATGTGCTGCAGCTCTGAGCCTGTGTGGCCCTTGCCATGGCAGTGTGGATGGTTTTCCTTTCTGGGGGTACTTCAGTTTTGCTTAGCAGTAATATTTTCAGTTTAGCTAATACTCTTTGCTGAAAGGTTTAAGTTAAATTCCAAAAGAAATTGCTGTATCATAATGAAATCCCCTTGGGTTTGTCCTGGCATGGCACTACCTGTGCAACTGGCAAGTACTTTTTCCTCTGGGCAGAAGGTAATTTTTTGATAATGTGCACACAACACATAATTTTCATGTTAATGCTCCTTTCTGCTTGCAGCAGTTAAATACACGATAGTTGGCAGCGTTCCTGCTAAAAAATATACCTTAGAATATTGCTTTTTCATTATTTTTTCCCCTAAATTCAAAAATGTATTTGGATTATAAATGAAACAAAATTATACCTTTATAAAGTACAGTTGGAAACTGTACCCAGACGGGAACTTCCAGCTTTTCCCTGTCAGAGTGCCAGGACAGACATCCTGCTGGGTGAGGGAAGTAGATACCTGGAAATCAGAGTCCTTGCAGATGGTTAAAGGGATATTGAAAGGTCTCTCCTGTTTCAGAGCCGTATGGGTATCAATTGTATTTGGTGTGAAATGTCCCTTAACATGGAGATAACCATCAGTATCACATAATAGGAAAGCTTATTAATAATTCATGAGTCGTGTATTGACTGTTGCTAAACGCACCTTAGTACGAAATCCAGAAGACACAGGCAAAAGAATTTTGAAGAAAGCAGTAATTTATGGTGAGAATTCCTATTTTTGTCTGCTGCAGGTTTACAGATTCCTTGAGCTTTCCTTACACAGGGCACAGCTGAATGGCTCTCAAGCAGTTTCCTGACAAGTATCATTTTCAGTTTCTATTCTTTTGCCACTTTTCTCCAAAATTGTCAATATCTTAGTTTATTATGGTTTGGTGGGTTATTTCCCAGTGGAAAACTGCAGTGTTTGTGTTTCTTTGCTAGGTGAGGAGGATTGGTAGATGAGTTGCTTATTACGTGTCAGGTGAGAGAAAGCTCAGGTTAAGAGCAGGAAATCATCGCTTGATGAGAGGAGCTGGGCTGCGTGGTGGGACATAACAGGCTTCAGGTCGTTCTGCCTGAGGTGTTTGGGTGGGAGAGCACTTCCCTGGAATGGCAATTAAAAGCTGTTGGATTGAACGCAGAGTTTCTATTTGAACTTGCTCTGTTTTGCTGTTCAGCTCTCTAACAGGATGTAAGTGAGGAATGCTGTGTATCTGTATTCCAGGTCCCAATCTGTTTGGGATTTAACTGTTTGGGGAATGCACAATAGATGATGTTATTGAAACAAAAAGTTTTTCTCTCTTGGTGCCTTGTGTTACTCTCATCATTTAGGAGCTAATGCAGGATGCCATTTACCAATCTGGAGCTTTCTCTTCCAATCAGATTTCTAAAAAGGAGTTTCACAAACATGTCAGTACACAGTAAAACTGTTCCCTCAAATTATAACTCACACTACTAAAATACGTGACTGCCTCAGATACATTTCTACCTGCCCTTTTTGTTTCACTTGGCAAACAGGAGGTGGCAAGAAAAGTCTTTGGGATAAACCTTTAGATTGGAGTTGTCAGAATGGCCTAAGGGAATTCATGTGTCAAAATCCCTGCCCCAGCCAGAGGCTTTAAAACAGTATTTTATTCCTGTCTATCAGCTCATCAGCAGCGATGGGGCCAGATTAAGTCTTTCCATTCAGTCAGGTTTGTGGGCTAATGTTAACTAAGTGTTTTAGCTGAGCCACTGGCTTTTTTCTACAGCATCTGCTGATATACCTCAGGGGTTTCTCTTTCAGGTCAAGCCCACCTTGGCTTCGCTGTAAGGTGAGGTACATTCAGCCCAATGTGATTGAAAAAGCATAATTTGCCAAAAATACTCTTTTTGGGGGGTATATTAATTTTTCCACTATTTATTTTTATTGTAATGAGAAATTATAGTGCCTAAACAAAAACTGGTAGTGGTTATAATAAATTAATTTTCCTCTTGTTTATATTGCCGAGGATTGTGCCTATAAAATTTTTTATTGACTACAGCACTGTGGATGTCTCATTAAAAACATTCATCATTGTATGCTGGCATCTTTTATTATGTCATAAAACTGCAATGCTACATAATGCCTGGTTTTTCACCCCGCTCTGGTAAAAAGCTTAAATCCTGCTTTCCTTTTGAAAGGTAGATAGGTAGTTTTATACTAGCAAGATTAGAGCTGAATGTTACCAACCTTGGCCATATTCCTCAGGGAAAGATGAAACAAAATCCGGTGAGATGGTTTGGAGTTGGAATTCTTCATTTTAGTCATATCCCCTACCATCGATAGGTAGTGTAAGACAGGAAGTCTGTTAACTGACTTCAAGAAAAAGAGCTGCCTGATTTAAATTTAAATTGTATTGTTCAACAATGTTGTGTAATTAGATGGAAAAGCAGCAAAGTCCTTTTATTAGTGATGTCTTTGTAGACAGTAGCCATGAAAGCAGTGGTTGATGCTAATTACCATATTTTGTTTAAACTTCCATCTAAATGAAAGGATCATTCAATTCCGAAGCTGCAGCCATACAAAAACCACAAGTGCAGTTGAATTGCTGCTGCCAAGCAGATGGGGCTTTGATCAGAATAAGTTATTTGCAGCTTTATTGTCTGGCTGCCAGGGAGGGGCTTGTATTGAACCACCTCGCTCAGAAGAAGGGGAAGGGGAGAAGTGAGTCTTGCTGATCTAAGTTCATGGGAAAATGAATTTCCCCATTCTTAGATTATTTTTGCAGATGAAAATCCAGTGTTGAAAAGAACAGCAGTAAGGCGCTGGATATCGGGCTGCTGTAATGTGTCAGATGGGTTTGGTAGGAAGGGATTGGAATGTTTATTTTAGAGGAATAGAGGGGGGAACACAGAGTGGTGGGCACAGCTGACTGCATATTTCTCCAAGTGAATTCTGTCTAGAGCATACAAGCTAAAACTTGCACCACTGTGCTTTTTCATTATGTGTTCCACACCATATGGGATGTACAAAACTGAGCAGCCTCACGCATCCAGGATGCTCCCTGCAAAGACAGAGATGGCCATTTACAAAGTCCTTGAGAGAACAGGACTGGGGTGAGGGAGAAGGAATGCAGGAGAAGGGGCTGAGAGTTTAGGGGGTTTGGGGGATTGTGGTTTTTCTCCAGTTATTTAGTATTCCATGTGCAAGGAGAATTTTATTTACAGCAATTCACTGATACAGAAACTGAATTCCAACAAAGAATGGAGAAGGAAGGAAACATTACCTGGCGCTGTGTGAATATGAGGAAGATCAGTCTAAAAGTAGAAATGACAGCTGTAGAACAGGACTATCCTGGGAAATGCAGAGCAAACTTATTTTTTTAATTGTATTGGTTGTTCTCAATCTTGTCTCACAGTAAAATTCTGGAAGTGAGAATTAAGGATTGCTTCTGTGATCTTTTTAGTTAAAAAGTCTGGCCATGAACATGGTCTTATTCTGACCTGTACCATAGATTGAGGCATTAACACTTTCTCAAGATTAGAAAAGCAAAGCCAGAAAGGAGGGGATTGGGGATAGGGGAAAAGCCAAACCCAAAACTGATAACTCTGAATTTCTTCAATGTTGCACTGCAAACACTGTGGCAGAACTGTATTATTTCCAGGCAATTACAGTTGGGGATGTTCTGAGACCACTTCAGAATTACATGTTTTTTCCTTTTCTCTGAGATGCTGGTCTTGTTCACGTGCATGTTTGTACAAGCTGGAGCTCAGTGTTTAGGACTTGGCCATGCACATGAAGCTTGATAATGGTTTACCCCCAAGAAGCAGCATGTGGCCTCAGATAGGTTTAGATCTTGAGCTCTGTTGATTGGTACAGTTGAAGTGGATTGAAGATAAAGCTGTAGATTTGCTGAGACTGGCTTCCATTTTCATTTACTCAATACAAAACCAAGGCAAATCAAAACCCCAAAGCCAATAATTTAGATATATTTTGCTTTTCTCTTAATTTTTTTTCTTTTACAGTTGCATTTCTTGTCATCTCTCTGAAAACATCTCCATGGTGCTTTCCACATTAGAGGGGGTTTCAAAAGAAATTATAACAATCTAGACCTTGTCACACGATCTTTAAAAAAAAAACCATGAAAGATTTTAAAGTTAAAGGGAATTTCTTAGCACTTAGAAATTTTAATCACATTTTAATCACAATTTTTAATGTTATAAGTCAAGCTTTGTTTTAGAAGCACAGCAACACACGTCTTTGTTTTAAGTAAATTGAGTGCTCCTCCCATAATAAATAAATATAAACACTATTTTTGTAGTAAACAAAGAAACCCAGATTTGTGTTAAAACAAACACATTTCGGGTGCAAATTCTTAAGCTTGTTTGAGAATTTTTAACCCCTCCTGCTTTGTCCCTGAAATAACACCATAACAGACATGTTTTAGTAGCTTATACAGTAGAGTGTTATCATAAACCTAGGGCAGTGGAACACCCTCTAAAATTCCTTTAACTCCATGTTCATTGCCCCTAGAATGGCAGATTGCCAAGTGGAGTGGTAACGAATGAGTGAGGCACCCAAATCTCCAGCTCTTCTGTAGGGATGACAAGCCAAGCTACACACTTAGGAGTAAGGGCACCAAATACTTGTTCCAAGACTGTATTGATCTGGTTTTCTAAAAGATCTCAGAAGAATTTGAAAACTCCTAGGGCACAATTTTTTTGAAAGTCTGTTGAATTGTAAGATAGGCTGTCTTCTCCCTTCCCCCCTCCATGAGTGATGGTGAATAGCTAAAACCTTTTTGTTATATTTTTGGCCACAACATCATTTACAAAAAAAAATGAAAGCAGAGGGGGATGACAGAAATCCTTTTAAAAACCTCCTTTCTGTAAGTTTTGGCTTTTCTCCAGGTACAGAAGGCGTCAGTGGTGATGGAGAGAGAAGGCATTGGTGGCAGGCAGAAACTTTGAGGTTTCCGGTTGTTTTTTTTCTCTCTCTCTCTCCATGATAATGGGGCAGTTCTGATTTCTGTCAGCTGTAGAATTTGGTTTAATGAGAAGGTAAAACTCTCATGTTTTGATCACACACAGCTGGAATTTGAGCAGAGCTGGGTGTCAGGTGAACCCTCAGGCTGCTTCCCTCTCTCACTGCCTCATGCCAGGAACTACCTGGTGGAGGACAAGGGTGTGTGTAGACAGCCGTGGCTGTTGGCTCTTGGGGGTTTCACCACAACATTTCCTTGATCAGTAGAACCTTTTCCTCAGTAAAATGTTCAGATCAATCCTCAAATTGAATTTTCAGGTGACATATTATGGTATCATTGAAATATTTGTATATTGAAATCATTGTACGTCTAATTGACATACAATTAGATGCAGTTCTGAACTTTTCAAAACTGGGATTGACAATCCTTCCATGTTGAACTTGCTGTGGTAAAGAATGGCACATCTGCATACTCTGTGCTTAATGACCTGTGCAGATGGCCACTCCTTCCACTGAGCCAGAGCATGAAGCCAAGGGCTAACACTGCAATTTGTGATCTTGACAGTGCAATGGGTGTTGCAATCTAATTTGCAGTTTTAAGAATTAATGGTGAAGTGAGAAGAGGTGATAAAGATCATAATCTGTGTGAAGTAACAAGGAGCAGGACAGAGTTGTGTCATTTACTTTGATGCAAACAAGGCATTGCTCTGGCAGTTCAAATGAGGTGAAGCACGTGTAGAAAGCAGAGAAAGTGTACTCGTGGGTATTTACCATACCTGTTCCTTTAACACCAAGCTATGCTAGAGACCAATATGTCATTATTGGCTGGTTCATATCCTTATACTTGGACACCTTTACCAGAACAAAATAAAAATGGTTAGCTGAAGAGCACCAAGTACTCATGTAGCTTGTTTTCTTTTTGCTTTGTTAATTGAAACTTCAAGGTATTTCATGAACCATTATCATAACAACCTCTCAGATTTCTAGTCTTATTGATTAATTAAACATATAAGGTGACAGCTCTGTGGCTGTAGTGATAGTTTGAAAATAAGAAATGCAGTATTTTTTTAACCAGGAAGGAGGAAAAAGCAAACCAAATGTCTGATCATGTGTAAGTAATCTAAAACTGGCAGCAATTTGGCGAACTTCCCAAATTGTTAAGGGTGAATTACAGCCATTTGGCATGCTTGCATTGGTTGTGCAATTGCATTTAATGCAGTAGCTGCATGTTTTTACCATATTTTGGGGGACTATGTAAATTCTTAGAAGTTTTCATGTAGTGATTTCAGTCTTTTCAGCCTTTCAAGAGCTAGTTCTATTTTCGAGTTAAAGAAGTCTCTATGAAAAGCATTAAGGATTCCTAAAGCAAAAGGCTCTTCTGTGTGTTATGGATTTGTGTTGCTTAGTTTCTGCAAAGCTGGTGGTGTGTATATGGCTGTTTTCTGATTTATAGGAGGAAATGAGTGCTCCCCAGGCTGAGGGTGAAATCAGTGTATTCATGCTGTTGTACAGAGCTTCTATCTTTACAGTCTCACCTGAGGCTCAGGATTCCCATACAGCTAAAAGTAACACACAGGTACCCCCAGCAGGTGATTAACAAGGTAACAATAATTGTCACATAGCTAATTGATCTCTAGATTAGTATGCCCAGATCCATACAGACACCCCGGTGCCGCCCTCCAAGGGTGAGTGCCCAGTGAAAGGACAGAAGCTCTGACTGTCCTGGGTTTGACACCAGACCTTGTGGGCTCTGGGCTCTCAGCCACACCTTGCAGCTAGGCTTGGTCAGAGTTCCACGGCTTTTGATGACCTCATTTTATAAACATACCTGGTAACGCCTCTGAATCACAGCAATCTGAGAACCTGTTGATGTGGAAAGGCTGCTCCAGGCAAGATTTTAATCTCCATGATGAGCTTTAATGTACATTTTGTCTATTCAGTGACCATCGGTGCCTCCATGTGTAGTGAGTTGTGATTGACTTCTGTTTTCTGCATAGTAGAATTTTCCTTATGTTATGTTCAAAGAGCAAAATTTGTGCAAACAAACGTTCTTCACACTCATAGCCAATCTGCCACTCATTCCAGAAGTCTACTTACAAAACAGGTGTAATTAAGGAAATGCTTTAAAAAACACCTGTCCTGACAGTTCATAGTAGTTTTGTAAACTTGTACCAGAACATGAAAATTTCACAGGGAAAGCTTTAGTAGGGTATCAGCAGCATGTTTAATCTAAATGTATGGTTCTGAGATAGATGCATGAAAATGCATGTAAAGATCATTTTCTAAAAATAAGAAACATAGTTAAAAATAACCGATCCTAATCTAAGAAGGCTTTCCTCCATCTTACTAAAACCAATTTCATTTAGAGTAGGTTCACTAGAACACTGATTTGTTTCACTAAATGGATCCTTTTTGTTCTGCTCTAAGAAAATCTACATGGTGAATTGCTTAGAGAGTTGTAGTTAACTCATACCCTGAGAATTACTTTTTTCTAGAAAGAACATAATTGTGCATTTAACCAATTTCAGGATTTTTTTTTTTTTATTTAGAGAAAACTTTACTTTTGCAGAAGAGCCCTGGTGGGACAGACTGCAAAGGAAACAGGGAGAGTTTCCTCTAGGTTGTTTTGCTAAGGAATATTTTTCCCTTACAAGACTTTCCCCTCCCTGTTGGCTCAAGGTCAGCAGTGACTTTCCTGGCTCGCTTGAAGCACAGCAGTAATGAGAACACACTTCTGGAAATGTCTTTGTTGTCTGTTGCCCTTGGAACTTGTCCTTAAAACCGTGGAGGAGAAACATTCAGCCTTAGCTCAATTCCTTTTCCTTGGATTCACAGATTGTGGAATGGGAGGCTGCATGTGTTCCTTGGGCTTTCTGCAGGTTTGTGGCCCTGTCCCCTGGCTTGGTGACAATGCAGGGATGTCACAGGATAGGAGACAGGACAGCTGAGCTGTGCCAGCTGTCATGCTGCTCCTCAGGGTTTGCAGTTCCTCCAGTGCTTGACGTTAATTAAGACTTTGGTACATTGTCTTGAGGATTAGTTAATGCTGTCATTGTTTTAGAGCTGATTGCTAATGAAATTAACAGACATTAATTCCTGAAATTAATGCTCTGAAATGAAACAATAATATGAAATTATGAACAATAATAGATATGAGCAATAATAAATTAAATTAACAATAATAGAAATGAACAACAATAGATTTCCATATCAGCTTGGTTTTTGCAAGCATCTTTCCTGAGCTATATGGCAAGATGGTACTAACTGGAGCTATCTGCAGTTCTACTCAGTTTTAAAAGTCCACCATTTAATTAGAAATGGCTTAAGAGGACCTAGTGACTACAATTCAAATGTATTTTTATCAGATACCTGTACCAAATATTGAGGGGGGTTTTTGTTTTTAATTTCCATCTTCCCAAAACAACAATATTTCAATTTACAAGGTCTGTTGTTAGCAGCATGAATTATTGTTATCAATCAATCTTCCTACATAACATAATTTTCAAAAGCCTGCATTTTGCAAAATGGAAGTTGGTGCCTTATGATGGTGTCTTGGTTTGAAAGACAGGTGTCTGCTAAGGTAGGCAGGAGCCTCCCTTGGAATGGAAAATGTAAATCCCCACTATTGTAAATGCTCGGGCATCTCTGACGAAGGCAGGAATGATGAATCTGACTCCATTTTCTCAGAAGGCTAATTTTTTACTTAATTTTACTATATTATAGTAAAGAATATATATATAGTAAAGAAATATGTGGATAGAGAGAAGGTAGGAGACTAGAGATAGTGGTGAAAGTAATCTCACCCCTAAAGAGTTACAGCTGTGCTAATTATCAAGCATTAAGGACAAGCCTGCCCTTAATAGGCCACAGCTGGATCCAATTAAGAGGGGCATTATAAAAGAGCAGGTTGGCTGGTCGAGAGGTGAGATGGAGCTTGTTGGCTGTGCAGAGGAGGAGTCAGTGCTGTGAGGAGCAGCCCATGAGAAACCACCGAGAAGGTACGAAAGCTTTCCAATAAGATAGCAACAGAAATATATACTATAGTAAAGAATACAGAAAAGATACTTACTCAATGCTAAGAAGATAATAATGAAAACTCATGACTCTTTCCAGAGTCCTGACACAGCTTGGCACTAATTGGCTGATGAGTCAAAACAACTCACACCAGAATCCAATCAGGCAATCACCTTTGGGTAAACAGTCTCCAAACACACCCCAGAGGAGCACAACAACAGGAGAAGCAAATGAGATAAGATTTGTTTTCTTTTTCTCTGAGGCCTCTCTCGCTGCCTTTCAGCTTCCCAGGAGAAAAATCCTGGGATAAGGAATTTTTCAGGGAATGTGAATGCCACACCCCACCCTCTGAATTATTATAATTTTGAAATTAAGGGGTTCTCAGGAAAAGATAAGAGGATAAGGATAACAGTTCTTTACAGGTATAACAAGGTATAACAAACATCAGCAGCTCTGGTGCTGGCTCCTGGCGGGCAGGGGGGCGACGGCCACCAGGGAGAGCCGAGCTCAGGGTCCCGGCACCCGGGTGGGGGGACAGGTCCCTCTCAGAGTGAGGTGGTGTTCATGAAGTCCCGCTTCAGTGGCTGCTCTCAAGAGCAGAGAAGAAGCAGCTCTGTCACCCCATGGCAGGAGCAGCAGCTCTGGGCTGGGCTCCGGTGGGAGCAGTGACCCAGAGCCAGCAGCTGCCCCAGCCCTGTCCTTCCCCTGCCCAATTCCTGCAGCCTCTCTGCCCCTCAGAGAGAATCTCCCAGATAAGAGAAGTGCAACCAGATGCCTTCCTCCCCTGAACCTGGCCACTTCTGTTGTTTTTCTTAAATACTCAGCCATTAGTATTTCTTAGCAACTTATGGGGGGGGGGGGGGGATCTCTAAGTAAAAAGGAAGAAAAGGAAAGATACCTAACCCCCAACAAATGGTTATGTTGAGATTGTTATGTATATATTTACTTACTATGTATATATTTTCACTACTTTTTAATGTCTTATGGCTCAAATTGGTAATTAAAGGGCTCTGCACTTAATATTTTAAAAACTTTCCCATCAGCATTTTAAGCTACGTGCATCATGGTTTCAATGTTATGTAATTTAATCAGATCTTGAATTTATTTAATTTTTATAGATATGTTCAGAATTCTAATTTTTATAGACATGTTCATTTTAGAAATCTCATAAAGAAATTATCTTTTACTAAAGGATCAAAAATGTTTGTTATTTTGTTGGCAAAAGTGTAGTTTTTATTGGGCTTTTCCTTACCTGGAATTTTTACGGGTGTAATTTTGGGGTTTTGTTTGTAGGTTGTTGTTTTGTTTTGAGAAGAATTATCAACACTTTTTTCTTTTTTTTTTTCTGTAGTGAAAATCTGTAAATATATGCAGTTGAACTAACATTTTGAAGTGTTGATTGAACTGTATTTAATTTTTTCAATTATCTGGATCCACTTTATCAGGGGAAAAAAAACCCCTCAGAATATTCTCAAGAGTTCCTTATTCAAAGTCTAGTGTAACTATCTCGAAGCCCAGAGAGAGAAACACATTCACGGGGAGCTATGTCTCAAAAGCAAGGTTTCAAATGTTTCAATGGCAAACAAGCAATTATTTAAATAATAAAACAAACACCTGCTCCTTAAAAGCCAAAAGCAAAGAGAATGCAATGCCCCCTGCCAGCCCCCGAGGCAGGCACACCCTCCTGGGCAGACTGAGTCACTGCCCCCGGAGTTTGTGACGCAGAGGCTCCAGCTGAACAATGCACTCAGCTTACAGCATTCTCTTTAAATAGATGTGCTTTGGGTGCCTCTTTACTGAACGTGCTCTTTGTCGCTTTTGGGATTTCTGTAGCATCCTCCTTTCATCTCTTAGATTTTGAAAACATTTTTGACAGAGTGATGCATTAAAAAAAATAAATCTGTGTTTTGTAGGGGGAAATTTATTTTTATTTTTTTAAACCTAATAAAATTGTAAAGGATCTTGTCAAGGTTAAGTTCTTTATGTTGATCTAAAGAACTTGAGTTAAAAGCTTTTTGAAGTGTGTGGCAACTGCATCAGCAATTTATATGGATGGGAGATCAGCTATGTAATAAATAACTTGCTGCATATTTATAACTTCTGAAAGCCTACTATCTTGTCCATTAAATAACTTTCTTTTAATTAAAAAAAGCCTCTAATTAAGCATGTGGTAATGTTATGGTGTGATTAAGGGAAGTTTCATTTGAGCTAGATTTCATTTATTTGCCAACATTTTGACAATATACAATTTAACTCCATCTCTGACTCGAGCTCTCTGCATGGCATTACCATTATTAGTTTAATGATAGAGCTGCTGGGTTACAATTCAGTGAGTGTGCAATTACAGAGCCTCCTGAGCAGCCTGTCCTCCTCCCGGCTCCACTGGCAGAGATTCCTGGGAATGATGCCCCGGAGATGACTCACACCCCGTGGTTGTGGCTCACTGCAGCATCCCATGGTAACACATTTTGGGAAGAGAGGCTTGTGCTCCCAAATGATTTCTGGAGGGAAAGATTGACCACTCCCCCCTACTCCATTGTATCAGGTTTAACAGGGAATGCTCAAATCCTAAAATTAACTCCCTTCACACCCTCAGCCATCACCTCCTGTGACTGTGACTCAAGCTTTGCTTTGCTCTCTTCCTGCAGAGCTAGGGAAAGGGTATGGAGGATCATTCTCCATCCAGCTCAGAGTAGGTGGGTGCTGGATGCAGTTTCATCCTCCTCTGAGCTGCTTCAGGGGCTCTCTGGAGTGCCCAGCCAGGTCCTTGTGGGGGGTGGCAGAGCTGTTTTCCTCCCTGCTTCACTCTCCAGTCTGATTGTGCAGGCTCCTGCTGGAGGCACCTGCCTGCTCCGGGGAGCTCATGGGCTGCCCCTGCCAAAGCCACAGAGGAGGCGCTGCTCAGACAGTCCCTCAAACTGCCTCTGCTGTCCAGAGCTCTGCTGTCAATTGTGATTGTATAAAGTCATACTGAAACAAGCACTGATTTAGTGGTAAAGTGCCTGTGTAGTAGAACTCTGAGCATCATCTGAAATTTAGAAGTAACAAATTCTCTTATCACCTGTTTTGGGATTGGACTCATTGCTGCAGGATATGAGAGGGGGAAAAATTAACTTGACCCTCCTTCCAGGGTTTAATGCAAAACTTTTACTTACTAACCATGATTGAAATATTTGCCTTTAATTCTTCCTTGTGTGAAAAATCTGGTGCAAAAGCAGTTGACCACATGATCTCCATAATTTTGACTTGGTTTGTGCTGATGCTGTTCTGTCTACTGTGTGAAAACAAAGAGAGGTGACAAGATGACAATCTTTTTTTTCCCTTTTTCTGAGCAAAGAGGATAGTTTCTCCATATGTGTTTAAACTTAACATTTTAGGTCTCATGTCTTTTCTCATCAAATGTTCAGTCCTCCTTTTTTGGTACACCTGAAATAGATTGCAGCTTTGGTTGGTAAGGAAGGCAAGTGAGTGTTCAGAAGGGACAAGAAAATGTCTTTCTGACAAAAATGCTATGGAAACTTGTTTTAATTCAAGAAACTCCAGTTTGTATATGTATAAATGTATACATGTATAAATGTATTTTTTTTAGGTATCATCATTGATGTGTATGTCTGTATTTGTGGTGGGCAGCTAATGTAAGAGATGAGCATGGCCTTGCTGGCTGAGAGGAGCTGCTGGTTTGGGCTGGGATAAAGTTAATTCTGTTCCCTGAACAACGTCGAGGCCCTTTCTGCTTCTCACCCCCCAGTAAGGAGACTTGGGGGAGCACAGGGATTGGGAGGACACATAGCCAGGACAGCAACCCCAGCTGAGCCCAGGGAATTTCTGTGTCATCGTGCTCAGCATGTGAACCAGGGTGAAGAAGAAGGAAGGGGGGAACTTTTGGAGTGAAGGCGTTTGTCTTCCCAAGTGACGGTCACACGTGATGGAGCCCTGTTGTCCTTGGGGTGGCTGAGCACCTGCCTGTCTATGGGAATGATGAATGAATTCCTTGTTCTGCTTTGCTTGAATGTTTTGCTTTACCTCTTAAACTGTCTTTATCTCGCACCACTAATTCAGTTCTACTCTTCCAATTCTCTCCCCCACCTGACAGGGACAGTGAGCGAGGGGCTGTGTGGGGCTGAGTTGCTGGCCAGGGTTAAGCCATGACTGAGGGCATCTCAGATGATGGCAGGATAGGGCAGAATCACCTAAGTCAGCATCCTCTGTGGCACTGAACTCTATCCTGCCCTGCTTAGATTAAAAACTCAGCAAACAAATTTTGAGAGTGTATTAGCATTACTGGTATAGAGGTTTTTTTAATGGTACTTTGTAGGCTTATAAAAACAGAAAGGGAGCCTGTAAGTAGTATCAGTTTTCCCCAAAGACCTTGCAGAGTGAGTGGGTTTGCCTTTTTGGAAGGCAGTTCTGATGAAGTTTAGTATTTTGCACATACACAAGATGGGGTTTATTGTTCTGGCACTACAGGCACATTTGACTTCTGGAACATGGTGTGATTACCAGTTAAACTCAACCTGGGCACTGAACAACACAAGATTGCTGTTACATGTCCTCTTTCTTTCTTGTCAAATAGCTCTTCTGTCATATGACAGAATTGGGAAAAAATTACTGTTCTAACATACTTATTTTTCTGGACAGAACAATCTGCAGCTGCAGATATTAAGTGTTCTATTACATACCATATATATAGAATCCATAAGACATTTTATAATATATTTTGGAGTATACCCTGAGAATGTAGTTCATTATTAGAGCTAAACAATGACTTGGTTCCCCTTAAAGATGCTTTTTGGTAAGTCTGATTAAAAGAAAGAAAAAGAAAAGTTTTCTCTGAGTGAAAACAGTTGAAGTACTTGGAGTTCAGCATTGTGAAATCCATAGTACCATGCAATTATTAATTTAGATACAAACCAGTCAGACTTTCAAATGAAAGGAGCTCTTGTTATATCCTGTTTCATGTACTGACTGCACTTCTTGGTGTCACCAAGTGAGGTATGTGACAGCACTCCTTCCCAAAAGGCTGGAGTTAAAATCTTTGGATCATGGCATCTAGGAAGAAATTAATTACAAGTGAATAACTTGTAGGTAGGAATGCTGTGTTGCAGGCCATGTATTGGTCCAAGTAACTGGAAAGAGGAAAAAAATCAGAGTTTATGAAGTCCTTGTTTAACTTCAGCACAGAAAAAATCTTAATTTTTCTAGTCCTGCTCTCTACAGCTTCTGTCCTTTTTTCCCCAGTGAATTCAAGGAAACTCAAGATGTTAATTGCTTGTAGGATGGTGTTTGTAGCATGGAGTTGGTCTCAAGCTAAATGCAGACTAAAATTTGAAAAGCAGGCTCAACTTAGAGACAGAATATACAGTAGCATTAACTCCTAAGAAAACCAGGTTGTTATCATGGAAATTCTGCCTGACTCAGCTACATCAATGAGAACAGGACCATTTGATTGATGACAATGTATAACTGCAAAGGTGAAAAAACAAAGATATCTCCAGCTGCACACACACTTCATTTTCATTTTTTGAGGGTTGGAGCTCTGCTGTGATAGAAATACAAAATAAATCCTGGGTCTCAAGGTTTAAGAGCCTTTATACCAAAATTGCAGATATCAGAGGGAACTGTATTAGTCCTGAATATTTTTTTTAATTCTTTCTCTAAACAAATTAATATAGTCCTGTTTGATTTGTTTTTTTTTAAAGTTGCATTGTGTTTTCTCTGTGCTAATATGGTAGTGGCCCATTTCTCAATTGGCTCATCCTGATATAATTCAAAATTCACATGCTTCCTGAATAAAAGCTCTCCTCAATGTGTTCCTCATCCTTGTTCTTCCATGTCCTGATGTACTGGTGTCATAACTCCACCCCAGCTGGTTCCTGAACCCCACAGAGCCCCTCACTCACTCCCTTGTCAGATGGGAGTGAGTGAGAACGGGAAGAGTAAAGGGGGCAAAATTCATGAGCTGAGATCAAGACGGTTCAACAGGTAAAGCAAAGCAGAACAAGGAATGCATTCATCACTTTTCCTGGGTGCAGTGCTCAGCCATCCCCAGGACAGCAGGGCTCCAGCAGTGCCAGGGTGACATGGGACACCACCACCATCACTGGGAATGTTCCCTCCTCCCCCAGCTTTTCTGGCAAGAGCTATCCTGGCTGTGTCTCCCCCCAGTCCTTCTGCACCCCCACCCCACTCACTGCTGGGGTGAGCAGCAGAAGAGCCCTGCCTGTGTAGTCACTGCCCAGCAGTAACAAAAACACCCCTGCATGCTCTAGACAGCTCCCAGCACAAATCCAACTGCAGCCCTGAACAAGCTGCTCTAAAGAAAATTAACTCTATCCCAGCCAAAACCAGCACAACTTGTGGGAGCAGCTGTTACTACAATACCACCTTTTCCCCCAGCTGGCAGGCAGATGGGCTAATCCACAAAGAGCCACTATTTGTACATGGATCAATTTTCAGAGTCTAAAGTGAACAACTGACAACCTTTCCAAAGATGCTGAACATGTCCATGCCTGGGCAATGTTTCACAAAACAAGAAAAGTCTTTCAAGGCTTTTAAATATTTCTC
Organism: Passer domesticus; assembly: GCF_036417665.1. Lineage (NCBI taxonomy): Eukaryota > Metazoa > Chordata > Aves > Passeriformes > Passeridae > Passer > Passer domesticus. The sequence goes on from NC_087484.1 coordinate 18,428,286, forward strand.
TTTCTGTCTCAGAATAGGAAGAAAGACAGACCACAGTAATTTCTTTTAAAATTAGGGGGTTGTTTTGTATACCCAAATATGCAAGTGCTCTGCCTTTTTAAATTTAATTCTATTTTTCAAGAGAGAAAATATTACAAAAGGAAAAAGGAAGGACTCTACTCTCCTAGACAGCAGCAACTGCAGTAGTTTAAGTATTTTATGAATTTGGCAAGGATTGTGCCTGATCAGAAGACTGATATGCTTGCTTGCATTGAGCTATGATCTCTTTGATTTTTTTGGTTTTCCTGCTGACATTTCTGCTCTTTATTTAAATATTTGGGCTTTATTGCCTGTTGAGTCACTACATCCTTGCTGTTTAAATAACAGCATTTAAATAAACCATAAAACATTTTATCCTCTTTTTTTTTCTTTCAGTTTTTAGAGAAGCACAAGATGAGCTAGAACTACCCTTGCTCTTTCAGAGTTTAGTTAGGATTGGGATGTATGCCAGAGTATATCTGACACTGTATAAACTGCACATAAACCACCATAAGAAAAATCTCTATTGGAGGGCAGCTTTTTACTTTATAAATCCTATTTTTTAAATCAATCATAAAAGATTGGCTCAGTGTGTCAAATTAGATGATTGTTTTCTTTGTCTGCTCAGGCCCTGAGTTTTCTCTTGCAGAAGTCAGCCAGTGAACTGTGTCTCCCCTGACAAACAATAAGCCAGAGCAGTATCTGGCTGCAGCCCATGTTGTTTTCCTTCACAGAGGTGGTAGCTCTCTCGTAAGCCTCGTGCATTCTCCCAGGTAGGGCTGACAATACTTCAGAGACAATATTAACAGTGGGTTCCTGCCCTACAGGGCCACACTTTTCCCTCCACAGCCCAGGAAGTCACAGGAATTGTAGCAGCTTTGAAGGGAGCAGTGGAAGTGCTCTCCTGGCCCTCGTGCATTGTGTGCTTTTCACCTTTGTTCACCATCTGTCCTTGCTGGGGCTCACGTCTGCCATCTGAGGGCTGCCTCCCCAGTGCTCTGAAGAGCTGCTTATGACACCCTCAAAAAACCCCCTCACTAGCCCAGAGACAAACAGGGGCCTTTGTAAGGCACACGCTTCCCTATCCCCACGGTGCTTTTGTGTGTGCACCCTTCCCAACAGCCTTTTGTGTGCTCAGACCCCAGATGGCTGCCTGCAGACACAGCCTGTAGCAGAAGAATCATATTCTAATTGTCTAATGGATAATAAACAGTATTGGCTTTGCTTCTGAGGTGAATTGGATGCCTTCAAGTTGAAGAAACAAGATCTCCTGGGGAAAATTGCTGAAGATATGTATCACTGTAAATATCAAACTGGGGAGGGAGGGAAGCTAAATAAATTAAAACTCCTTATTGGGTTTGCTGAGGAAACAAGCACTGCAGAAATTGAAGATTAAACCTCACAAAATACCATAAAATTAGTAGAGTGTCTCTTATATCCTCCTTTCTAGATTATTGCAGCTAAGAAACGAATACAGCCTTTTTTCCTATGCTCTGAATTCATATGGGCCACATTTGATACCTGGAATGCTTAGCAGTTTAATTTTACTGATACAAAATGCTTTTGAGAAGAATTTACAATTGCTAGAGTATTCCCAGAAATATCCAGTGGCAACATCTGAAAATTTTTGAGGCTCTCTTCCCTCTCTTCTGCCCTTCAAATAAGGGAACAGAAAAATGTGACACATCCTGAGAGCCTCAGATGGAATTTCCTGGAGTTTCAGATGTTGGTAGTCAGTCTGAGAAAAAAAGAGTCCACACTGATATTAGTCAGGCTGAAGTGTTAACTTTGAGTAAGTGTTCCAGGGTTGCAAATCAAAGTTGTAGGGTTTTATGTTTGGTTTGGCTTTTTGTTTGATTGGTTTTTTTAATGGGATGAAAAAATGTGTTAATGTAAATTTTTTTAGCCCTCCAAGGCATGTTGCTAGGACATGTTTTTCTAATATCTAAACAGAGATTTTTAATCTTTATAGAAGTAGTAATTATCACCAGAGTTTTTAACATGCAAAGCAAGATTATGAAATAGTAGAAGACTTAGGTGTACTAATGGTTCCAGAATATTATATATACAAGTATATTTTAAAAACCCTCTAAATCAAAGGTGATTGTCTGGAATGTGCTGAGTAACAGCAATAATGTATTTTTATAGGAAGGATTTGAATAAATCCATATTTGATACAGCTTCCATAAGTTTTGGGAAATGCAGAATTTTTCTTCCAGAAGCAAGGCAGAATGCAGGATAAACCATGGCACTTCAAAAAAAAAGGATCCTTTTTGGACCTCCCTCTTCATTTGTCAGCTAGTTATATGTTGAAATCTCATGGATTTCAACATTAAGCAGTTGCACACTAATTTCTCACTAAGCAGTTTAGGAAAGCAGTTTTGAAACAAAAGCAGCCAGTTTCAGTTAAAAAATTTCTGGGCACTAGGTGTGAGAAATACATTACTATTATTTACATTTCCAAAAATACATCGTGGGGAAATCTGGGTGACAGACCTACCCACATGAGCTCATGACAGGATTTGGAAGAGCAGTTAATATGCTATGATGCTGCTCACCCGAATTGCCTGTGATCCAAAGAATGCACCTTGTGGCTTTCCACAACTAATTGTTTTGGGATGTTTGATTCACATTAAAAGAAAAAAGGAGAGAAAGACCATTGCAGCCACTTCTTGATAAATATTGAGTCAAAACTTTTCTGTGGGAGGCCATAAAGACCTATTCTCTCACTGGCTCAATGAACAAGAACCAATATTATCAAAAGTATCAATAACATCTGAGTTTCCTTCATGTCCCTAGTAGCTGACTGTGGGATTCACATTCTATGAACCTGAGAGAAGCAGAGAAGAGAATGATCAAAACAATTCTTATCTCATTTGCTGTGTCTGTGTTTGTGCACAAGTGGAATGCATTATGGAAGATTGTTTACCTGAAGGGATTTGGTAATTGCATTCTGGTGTGAGTATTTTGTTTTCTTGACCAATCTCTGCAAGCTGTGTCCTGATGGTTGGTCAGGAGACAGTCATGAGATTTTGTTCACTTGAGTGCTTGTTCAGTTTCAGTTTAGATGTAGTGTAATAGAGTATAGAATAATATAGTATAATAAAGTAATTAATTTACCTTCTGATATAATGTAGTCAGATGCATAATTCTTCCCTTCATCATGGGCTCACCTGCTTTACAATAGCTGAAGTAACAGAATGAATGCACAGGGACCAAATGTACTCAGGGAGGTTGGATCAGTCATTACTTGGTCTAAATCAAGGTGAGATGCTATTGATGCATCCAAGAGACTTAAATGAATTAATGAGGACCCACTTGCACCCCAAACTTGTCAGTGTCACTGTCCTGTTCTTTAGCAAAACAACCACATCATGTCCAGTGTCAGCAGTCCTTTATACTGCCCAGGGTTTAGGTGTTGTTCTATCAGCCATTGTACCAGACTCTATATCCATCTCTTCTAACTGAAAAATCTGTGTTTAATTTTTCTCTTGACATCCACATTCCTATAGTTGCATGTCATTCCTGCAATGTACTGAAGGCAGCGTGGTGTAGTAATACTACTTGAAATTAAAGCTTAAAGTGCAAGATATGATTACAGTTATTATTGGAGTTCAAAGCAGAGACCACAGAGTTTGGGATGTCAATTAGCCACCAGTCAGGTTCTGATGGGCTTTGTGCACTGTAATGACTTAAAGGGTCTGATGTAGCTTCAAAGCAACTTTTAAGCAAATGCCTCTGACCTGGACTGCAGCAGCCAGCTGCAGGAGCCAGCAGGAGGCACAGGCTCTCTGGGCTTCCCAAACAGGAACTGCCACTTCAGAGGCCATTCTCAGACAGAGGTTTCTGTGTTTGAATTCAACCACTGGAATTTGCTCCTTAGGTTATGCCGAACTCAAAATAAGTAAGTAGAATGAGTTTTGGATTGTTTTCAGTACTGTAATAATGATTTCCATTGTTTATCAACTGACTCTGTTGCAGCCTCTGAGATGTCCCTACCCTGTCTACTGCTGGCCCAGGCCAGGGAATCGTTACAGGGTTTAAGGGAAACGCCTTCCCTAAAAACCTTGTACTCTCTTGTTCTGTGTTGGTGGAAACGTATGGTTGTCTTTGTTCAATGAAATTTTGCCTGAGAGAAAAACTTGAATACCAGTTCCACAGAGAAATCAGCTCCTTCAGATAGTCCTTGAGACCATGAGCTCTGATGGAGATAACACACCAGGAAAATGAAGGGGAAGTTCAGCTGCTTTCTTCTTACCTGGGAGTATTTTGTACATATAGTCTGATTTTTTTTTCTCCCCCTTATCTGATGTGTTTGGGAAAGGGTCTTGACCGTGTTACAGGACATGAAGTACATAGTAAGCTTTGGAAACACATCTGAGAGTGCAGGTAGCTCTGCTTTTGAATAGATGGACTTCTGACATTTTAAAATACTCTGCTTTTGAATTGTTAAGTATTTCTGAATGCCATCCTTATTTGTCCCATGTGGTATGCAGGATCTTTATGCTCACTTAAGAGTCTTTGAACTAAGGAAACATTTAGGCAAGTGCTGATTTCCTAATCTCTGTGGTGTTTTGTCTTTGCTTATAGGGGGATGAACTCTAAAAAGGTAAATTCTAACTTCTGCCCAATGGCCTAGGGAAGCAGATCTGGGTTTCAGCAGCAATTTATCAGTTCATTAAGAGATGCAGTATCCTGGCTTCTTGGGTAATGGTTTTGCTAGCTCCAAGGAGCAGTGGTAAAGTCTGATTTCATAGCTACCAGGATATGGCCAGGTGAGAATGGAAACAGCCAGGTAGAGAAGCTCTGTCCAGACAGTGCTCTGAATGACTGGAGCAAGGCACAGGCTGCTGTGCTTCTCTGGGTAATTTCATACACATGTGCAGCATTCACGGAAGCAGAGCTATAGGACTGGAATATTCTTAAAGTCTAAACATCTTGTGTGGGAGTTCTGTGGACTTTAGACTACTATAGTTAAGGTCACATCTTCACATGTGGATATCTAAAATGCATGGAAATACAGATTTTCATAAAACCTTTCAACTTTGGCTGCTCTGTAGGAATGATGACTGTAGTATTACTTTACTTAAGAGGGCTGCTAGTAATAATATGCATTACTTGAGCTCCATAAATGGAAATTATGGTGCAATGAAACACAGTTCCATAAATCTCAGATGTGTATTTGTTTTGTCTTACGGATTTCTAGGTGGGCTTTGTCCACACTGTCCATAAACTTATAACCTTTTCTCTGTGGCCTCACTCAACTCTCCCCTCTACCTTTATCTGGAGTTCACCCAGAACTCCAATCTGGAAGGAGGAAGAATCCCAGGGATGTAGATACACAAGACATAGCAGTGCCTAAACTGCCTTTTGTTGCAAGTTCCTCCTGCCTGGGCTGGGAGACAGCTCTGTCTGCAAAGTTGGGCAGCTGCAGGGCAGCCTGGAATGTCAGCAGAGCAGCTCAGCCTGCTACTACAAACCAGAGCAGATGTAGCCACCCCAAATACGGGAGTGCCCAGAAACCAGCTGGGTAAAATATTAGTGATCTGATGAGTTATTTAGATGGATCACAGGATCAGCACTCAGTACTTTAGTGAGTGTGTGTAGGAAATGTTTCCTAATTGCTTCTGTGTGGAGTTGAGGGTGTAGGAAGATTCACCATGCAATAATGTGGAACTTACCTTGAAGGTGAGTGTGTAGGGGAAGAACAAATTTGGGCAGTTATATTTCTTTGGCCTGTTTTCTATGAGATGCCAAGATGCAACTTCAAATGATGAGTCTCGTGTGAGACACAAGTAGAAAGCAGATTACCATCTTCTTGATCTAAATCAACTTTATTTTTCCTCACTTTTTCTTAATTGTACTTACTGTTTCATGGGTAACAGTGAACAATTTTTACTCTCAACTCTCTGCCCATGAATTTCAAGCGACTGGAGAGGCAGAAGATTTCTCACCTGGCCCTCACCATCTAACCGTGGTGTTTCTCAGTCAAGCATCAAGTGTGTTATTCTCAAGATTTCCTTTGTGACACAGCCTGGGTTCTGCCCTTTGTGATGCACAGCTCCAGGAACTGTACCAAATGGTTAATTTTGTTGACTTTGTGTCGCAGAGTTTATCTTGAAAGGTTTGTAGTGTTACACAAACATGTGCCTCTTCCTCCCCTCCCCAGGTATTTCACAGGATCAGCTCAAAAGAATGGGCTGTATCTGTACCATGCTCGAGTGTGTTTTAAAATCACGTTAATATTTTAACACGTGATTGTTTCCTACTCTTTTACATTCTCATCTATATACAAATAGCATGTTGTAGCCCTCATTAATCAAAATGACACTTTCTACACCCTCAAGTGTTTTCACATTTGCACATGAAGCATGTTCCCAAAACTCTGTGCTGCCTGATTGATCTCTGCATTGTGCACTTTTCAGACCGATGTGTCTAAAGCTGCCTGAAAAGATACAAAGCTTAACTTCTAATGTGATTTCTTTAATCTCCTTTTGTAGAATTAGTATTACAAACCATGCAGAAAGTCTTTCCAAGTTCGCTTTTTGCATCAAGTTTGGCACAGGCACAAAAGACCACATCCCATCTTACACTGGGAAACACACTGCTGGCTGCCAAAAGAAGTGTGAGGAGTCTCTGCTGTTTTGGGAAAGGGTATAAGAGAAATAAGGCTGTTAAAAGCTGAGGAAAGCAAAACATCCTCCAAGGCACAGACTTGCCCCACTGACTGTTCAGACATGGCTCATTCTAGGGCTCCTCTTCCCACTGAGTGCCACAGAACACACATGAGCTGGTGGTCACATCCAAGAGGAGGATTTACATTCAGTAACTTGTCTGCTGCTAAGAGTACAGATGACTACTCATGTCCATGTATGTATATATAAACCAGACAAAGACTGCCTGAGGGAATGGGAAGTGGCAGAAAGCCTTTCCTAGGCATAAAGAACTGTGGAGCAGATAGAAAACTCCCATTCATCCTGTGCTTTCTCTCTACTGTACATCCCAAAGGCTGTGGGGACGGGTCTGTGTGCAGGGCCTGGAGAGAAGCTGGAGTTTAATACTCTCTTTAAAATATTTCATTTGGGTTCAGGAGTGTCTGACCCCTGGAGGCACCACTAGGTCCCCACAGAAGAGGTGCTGCCATTGTCTGACACTTTTTCTGCCCACATGGCATGTGTGAAACACAGCCAGTTTTACAGCAGCTCGTATGGAGGATTTATTGACTGAAGACTCTCAAAGAATTTGCAGAATTTCCTTTCAATTTTTTTATAGTCTGAGCATGGATATTTCTCTTGTCTGGCTTAGTTCTTTCCTAAAAGCCTGTCTGAACATTTTAGTAAAAGAAATAAAAATACTATAGAAATAAGTATCAGCATGAAAGTGGAGGGTGGAAAAATGTTGGCCTCTCCATTGCCAGAAGTATAGAGTGTAGGTAGAACAGCAGAATTTGAGGAAAAATACTTACTAATCAGCAAGGTTTTCCTCACCTTTCTCAATTTTTATTTTCTTGTCCTAGAAGAGACAGTAATTTTATGTTACTTTTCTGGTCCAAAGTCTCTAAAAGAAGATAATCTAGTTTAGGGGTGAGAAGTGCACAGCTTGAGCAGAAGCAGCATGTAACACATTCTTGTCTTGAGTGTGGACCCAAGTCCTGCACACATGAGACAATACATGTGTGTCAAGCTGTGCTGGGGGCAGAGGGGAGGGAGGGTGATTTAGGGCTGAGCTTATTAGCGTTAGAAACCACAGCTTTTCAGGCTGTTATTTACTGATATTAACAAGGAGTGATCTAAGCACTTCCCTTATGACTTTTGTTTTGTTTTGTAACTTGCACTGGTTTGACAGGACTTGCCTTGCCTGTAGCCTTCTAGAAGACGTGAAGCTCACCTAAGAGCGTGGGGCTGGTTTTGGCAGCCAAAAGTATAATTAGAGTTTCACCCGCATGTATCTGGCTTTCAGAGCGCGGATAATGCCAAGCTCCCGTCTCCTCCCGGCAGCCCCAAGGACGCGCGTGTTGAGCTTTCACAGCCGTGCCCGATGCGCGGCACCAATCCCGCGTTCGGTCCCCGCCCGGCTGAGCTCGGCTGTGCCCCGCACTCATGGGCCGCCCGCAGGGACTCGCCAGCCGGACTTCGGGCGCCTCCCTGTTGCTTGCCCTGGCGAGCGCTCGCCGGAAGATGCTGCTGTGCTTTGCCGGAGGTGCGAAGCCGCTCGCTGTGGCCCGTAGGGCGGTGGCGATGCGGGCGGCGAGACGCGGCGCTGAGAAAGTTTGGCGGTGCCCGAGGGCGACTTTGACGCGTGAGCGGCGGGGGCTGCCGGGCCGGCCCGGCGCGTTCCGGCTCGGCGGGTGCCGGAGCCGGGTCCGCGGGGGCCGGGCCGGGCCGGGGGGAAGGGGCGTTGCCATCTGCTGTTAATTCCGCGGTCATTGGATTAGTAACCAGCGGTGATGAGATCAGCGGGATCGGCTTTCGCGAGGGGGCACGGCGCTCGGCGCGCTCCCCAGCTGTGCCGGCTCTCGCATGAGGCGGCGGCGGGCGGCGCAGGGGGAGGCAGCGCGCACAAAGCCCGGTAGCCGCCGCAGGCCGCCGCCCCCGGGCACGGCTCCCGGGCGGCCCGGCCGCCCCGAGCCCGGCAGCCGCCCGCGGCCCCCCGGGCGCGGCGCCCGCCTCGCTGCGAGCCGCGGCTCCCCCGGCTCCTCTCGCCTCCGGGCGGGCGGCACGGGCTCCGAGCGTGCCGAGCCCGGCCACGGCGCCTCCCGAGTTTGTTTACTTGTGCTCCGCGTCTCGTCCCCCGCGTCTCCTCTCTGACGGCATAGCGGATCGGTGGCGGTGCCGTGCTGGGGGTTTATGGTAAGTTTGCGGTGGGCGAAGCCCTCAGTTCGTGGGAATTCGGTGTTTTGTTGCACGGTATGTAAAGACGCGTTTGTGTGCGGGGGTTCTTGTTTGTTTTTTATTTTTAGTGCTTGGTTTGAAGAAATAGACTTGCGAACCGTTTTCTGCTTCATAATGAAGTGGTTTACAACATAAATTAGTTTCTTGAGCTATGTAAGAGAATTGTTTCTAGATGTTGGATAACTGGAGATCTGCGTTTCTCATAAACTGAATGTATCTGACTTTGCGCTGCCGGACGCAAACCCTTTCGCCTGACGATTGCCATAAGCTAATGTTTTACAGTGGTTGCTTGGTGCATTTTCGGGCAGTAAAAGGCAGACCTCAGTTCAGGTGTTTAGACGAATCTGAAACATTAAACTATCCTCTCCGTAAGAGTATGAGGGAAGCTGAACCTTCGTCAAGACAAACCTGAATTTGTATGCGAGACTTGAGTTTCAACAAAGAAAGGTATTGACTGAATTTGCCCTCGCGTTACTTGTAAGCGCTCGGAGGCAGGCGCTGGGTTTGCTGTCGCTGCTGGGAAGCTGCTCCTGCCGAGGGACCGAGGGCAGGGCAGCTGAGCGCTGCCCTCGCCGCCCCGTTCGTTCCTGGAGGGGCTCCGGCGTTGATGTGGCAGCGTCCGTGCTGGCAGCAAGTCATTTGTATTTCTTTGTGCTGGGACTCGGAGTGTGGACTGCTACAGGCTGCAAAGTGTCCTATATAGAGAGATGGCCAGCTAGCACTTCAGCTGCTGGCTTGATGCTGGCTACAGCCCTTCGGTGCTTAAGTCATACCTGATATTTTCACAGTGCTCTGTTTGCCTTCCGGTGACAGAAGCAATCCCTGATAAGATATCTCCACGCTGCAAAAGAGCTTATCAGGAGGGAAAAAAAAAGCAGTCCCAGAGACTTGATGCTTGTGGCTGAAACTGGCCTGACTTGTGCAGTGTATCTCGAAGGATGCTACATTTTTAATGTTGTTTCTGTAACTAAAGCAGCCCGTCAGGGACATGAATATCAAATTGCTGTGAGATTATTTGGTGCTGCTGACGGAGAAATGCCAGATACTGTACATTCTCCTAACAACAAGCGGAAGTTTTATAACTGGCCTTAGTCATGTAAGTCTGGTTTCCTTGGTAGCTAATGTGCCTCGGTGTCTTGCTGCTGACTCCGGATGTCCTTGGATGACCGTCCTGTGCTTCAGTGACCCTGCCAGGGCTGAAGGCAGACTCGGTACTTCCCTGCATCACCAGCATGAGAAAACTTCCCAGCGCCGTGCCTTCCTGAGGCCCTCATGTGGGTGTTGCTCTGGAAGTACACACTGGTGCTGTAGGGCTCCGAGAGCCCTGTGTTCACTCCCATCCCATCGGCCTGTTTGTCTTTGCAAATGTCACTGCAGCCAGCTCTGAGGCACCGGGCTTCCTGCTCAACAGGCTCTGGGCTCGGGACTGGGAAAGCAGTGTCGCCTTTTTGCAAGGAGCTTTTCGGAGTTGTGAGACTTCTGGGGTGTTGTTTTATTGGGGGGAGATGGGTGGGGTTTGTTTTTGTTGTTGTTTTTGGGGATGTTGTTTGGGTTAGTTGGTTTATTTTTGGAGAGGTTGTTAATGGTGGGGTTTTTTTATTATGGGTATTTGGGTGTTTTTTAAGAGAAGCATAAACTCCCCCATGAGAAGTACCAGTTGGATATCTTGTGTCTTGAAAGAACAGATTTTTCTGATTCTTGGTTTGACCAAATTACAGTCATCTTTATGACTCGTGTTTGTGCAGCATGTGAATTTCTGAATGATGGGACGTCTCTCCTATGACTCCACAAGCAACAAGTCATTGACTTGTTAGGCTACATTGTTGCTGTGCAAACTTTTTAAATGGGTTTTCCATGTACCAAGAAAATTCAAGGTAGCTATTTTTGTTTCATTTTCCTTCACAATCACTGTTTTCCCGTTTTCTGTTTATAGGACATTGACCTCTTTTTATGGAGAAGGAAAGTAATTTTTACAGTGGCACTCAATGACGTTGCAGGACTCCATGTGATGGTTACTTTGTGTTGGCTTCTTTTAATGGAGACAGCTGGAGAGTTTTCCTATGAGGAGCTGATTTGCTTACCCATTTGAGTCATAGTGACAGCAATTGAGGAAGAAGGCATTGCATGATTTTCTGAGATATTATTGTTAAAAATCCTTGGCTAATGCAGTTAGCAAGATCATGCTAGATACTCCACTGTCCCATCCTAGTAATTCTTCATGGCCAAGAAGAGGAAGGTAGAAAGAGGGATGCCTTATTCAAATTCTGTAAGCCATGCTGTGTTTTAGCTGTCTGCTCTCTTCAGTCTGCTTGGCTGCTCACTACTGCTGCACTGACATCCTCTGCTCAGTTCTTTTTGTGCTGAGGCAACTTTGCTTCAGTGTAAACTTGGGGCTCTTGCAGTGGTAAATCCCAGGCTGAATAAGGAAAATGCAGAGTGGCCTTGATACTCACATCTATTTCCTGCATCAGCTAGTGAGGATAAATGCACTGTTCTTAATCGACTATCCATGTAAAGGAAATCTAGATGTATTTTCTTCTCAGCAAGTTTCCCAGAACAGAGGATGGGTGTAAATGTTGCTGGACTTCATAAATCCTCTCTGAAGTGAGACTGAGGGTAGAGAGGAGTGGAGGCTGGTACTGCTGGGTGCCTGCCTTCCTGGCACCATCCAGGAAGCAAAGCTGAGTTTGTGACTACAGGGATGAAGGGCTCCATGCTACCAGAGGATGGATGGATGCATGGATGCCATCAGTCCACCTGAGCTATGTTAATGTGGTGTGCACCTGAGGCTAGTGAAGGTGCAGGCCACACATGTTGTCCTGGGAATTTTAAGTATTTATTAAGCCAGAATAGATCAGTTTTCTGTGATGAAGGTATTGGTTAAACCTGCCCACTGAACAGTTAACCAGTTTTGAAATCAAAACTCTCTGTAAAGTTTCTACTTTATGGATAAATATTTGCCTATAATTCTGGAAGTTGGTGTTGTTGGACTGACAGAAAATCAACAAGTGCTGTGCATTGAAACTTGCCAGACCAGACAGCTGCCTCACCCACTGTATTTTTAATGGGGTTGTGTACATGTTGGTCAATCTGTGTCACTCTCTGCAGCACACACAATCTTTGAGGGTGACTTTAGGCTCTCTTTGCAACATGCTCTGTTAGCTGACACAGGTTGTGCTGTAGGATAAGATGTTAATGCATCACGTGTTTCCTGGAAAAGCTGTTCATTTCTTCTGACTTCTTTAACTTCAGTCAACTCAGGCTCAGGTTGTTTGTGGGGGTTGGTTATTTGCTTTTTGCCTTGAGAAGGTGTGTGTGCATCACTGCCGCTGGTCCTGGGCTGTGTACTGCCTGTATACTGGAGAGTGCTGGAGGCAGCTTCACGGGTAACCAACTTTCCCAAAAACAGCAGATGTGTTCTTTTGGTACAGTGTCCCAGCTGCTGTTGCTTGAAGCCAGCACTGTAGTGTACTTGAGCTGTGCTCCCGCAAGAGTTAAAGTATCTGAAATGGTGGATGCTGTCTGAATCCTGCTTTCAGGTGACCTTTGCAACGATGTCAGGAAATGCCTTTTCCTCAGCTGCTTCTACAGCTCTGCAGCCCACAGCCATTTAGATTGGATAATGATAAAGTTAAAAGTTAGTTTTGGTTTGGTTTTTTTGTGTTTGGAAAGCTGGCAGTATACTTACTCAGCAGCATTCACAGCCCATCAGGGAAAAATCCTTGCCCTAAAGAGATTTAACAGTGCTCCAGTCACCTTGGTGGCAGCATGGAAAAATGCATAAAGGAGGGCTAGAAAAATGTGAGTTATGTTTTTGGTAGCAGTCGTGGTTAAGAGAGATCAGTGCTCACAGGCTGCCATGACTTTGGGCTCAGAACTGCCATTTGGCTGGTAGTAATTGATTAAAACTTGATGGCTCTGTTTTGGCTGCCTCTGCTCTATTAAAGACTGGCCCATCGAGAGTGCTGGGCAGAGCTCACCACTTTCCTTCCTTTGGCTCCTTTTCCACCAGAAGTGGAGTAGTGTCAGGTACTAGCCTGTTGAAATGCACGTAAGTGCATTTTTATATTTTTGGGGCATGTCTTTTTTTAAGTGGATGTCACCTTTGCCTCAGAGGCCAATGTGATGCAGCATTTTATTTCTGTAGCAATTGAAATGCAGAAATTTTATGTAATTTGCTGTGGTTTGGCCATAGCAAAGAAGCATGTGAGGAGAATTTGTTTCCATCCTTAGTAAAAGGTGAGGTGCCTGGACTTAAACATGGGTGCTCTGTGACCTAAATCTGTTCATGCTGAAGTCATTTGAACTTATACAGAATACTGCTCAGCATTGGTCTAATTTTTTGCTTCCCTGTGCTTATTTTCTGTATCTTTGGATTGAACGTTGTGGGGTAATCCTGCTCATGAGTAGTGTCAGATGACAAGTTTTATTGTGTTGCATTGCAGAGTGTGGTGACTTAGCAACTTTATCTTTGAGGATTTGTCAGAGGCTGAAGGGACAAGTAAGCTTTGGTGTGCAGCAATGTAGGAAATCCATCGTGGAGCTGATTGCAAGCTACTTCTTTCAGAGCTTTGCAGCAGAGTCTTTAGATGAGTTTGCTTTCTTGATTTAAACATGCATTTTCAAAAAATTGTTCTTTTTCTGCCTTTCTCATCCTAACCTATTGCTGAAGTCTGCTGTGCAGTTGTCTGCTGTTGTGCCTTTCTGCAGTAGCAGCCCCTGAGGAAAATTTTGCCCGAGATTTTGAGAAAGAGAAAAGATTGGTTGTATTTACACTGTCTCATTAAAAGAATGAGGATTTCCTGCAGAAATGGATCCATGCCCTGGGACCTAACCATGGCCCAGACTGCAGGAGCTCATCTCCTGAAGCCTCCCCTTGCTGGGGTAGGGAGCTGCTGAGTGAATTCCCTGCTGAGGGGCTGGAATTTCTGCTTTGTCCTGAGGCAGCAGAGGCACTGCTGGCAGCTGACTTGGCTGTTCTCTTTCTTTAGCAGTTTTTCTGCTTGGCACCTGAATATGGCTCGGCTCTTTGTGAGAGAGGGAAGCGGGGCCAGTACCTAGAGACTGTTCAGGCTCCATCTACACCTCACAGCAGCAGCCTCGTGTAGCCTTTGTTGAAAAGAGTTTCTTGAATGTTCAAAAATCAACATATTTAGAGTTGTTTTTTTAGGGGGTATTAATCATGCAAGAGCACTTGCATAGCTTTAGGCATGGAAAAAGGTGTGATTTTTCAAATCTGATGAAAGCTTTACCTACTTAATTATAATTTAATTTTAACTGCTTCTCCTCTATCTCTTCTTCAAACAAATGCAAAAACAAATTACCTCCAGCTGAAGGATACCTTTTTTCATTCGATATTAGAGGTCATAATTTTAAAAAAAAGAGCCACATAGCACAAAGTATTTACATCAGTGCTACATTTCCTACTGAGACTGTACTGTCTACAGAAATCCCTAAGTGGTGGTTGTAGGCATAGTTATGAGCTGTGGGATGGTTCTTTGTTTTTCTATAACAATATTCTAAACAATAGGTTTGCTCTGGAAGAATGAAAATGGCTTGGAAGAAGTTGGCTGTTGTCTTTGAATACTGAACTAATTCTCAAAAATGTTAAGCTTATTTCCTAATTAAACTATTACATGATAGAAGCCACTTAAAATTAAGCAATGAATTCAGTGTTCTCAACAAGGACTGTATTACTTCACGTGTGAGAAAATGCCATGAGAGTCAAATCTATATGTATAGCCAAAGAAATAGTTGGTTTAAGTGGTAAAGGGAATTTTGAGCTTTAACTACTTTCTGAGTTACTAGTGAAATTATAAACAATTTCGTGTTTTGAGAATGACTTTAAGGTAGCTTGGACACATTCAGTAATCTGGTGGCCAGTGCTGGTAACTGGTACTTTTGAAACTTTGTTTTCCCAGTGTTTTAGACTCCTTTTCCAGAATAAGCTCTGCTGTCATTTGCTTTTGACAAGAGAATCATTGCAGTGTTGTGAAGTGAATGGTTGCTTTAAAATAAAGTTTACATGTTAATTTGTTTGTACTTGTATTCTTTGCTCAATGATGCCACTGCATATAATTTTGTAGTGTGTCCTGTATTTTACTCTGTTTATGTGAATTGTTGGCTCAAGTTATAAATAATCCCAAAATCCAGCGTAGCTGACCTGGGGATTTAAGAGTTAAAATTGAAGCCTCCTCCTTATGGTGCTGTTTGTGGTATTTTCTGGCTGAGACACTTCCATGAGTTTAAAAAAAAGGCCATTAAAATGAAAATTTACTACTTCATTTGTTTATCTTGAAAGTTAATCCTAATTTAACATGTAAAAATGTGTACTTGTAGATACTTCAAATTTGTATAACATCTGTGCTGGGGGAATTGAGTATCTGTTCCTCATGGCTTATCACTAGTCTGCTTGGATTTAAATTGAGGATCTGAGAGTGTGATAGGAGCACACGCTGAACTCTTTCAGAGACTTGGGGTCTTTTGAGGCTCCAGCCAGTTCACTTGGGCAGGGCCATGACTTTGTTCTTTGCCTGGGAAAGGAGCATCAGTAGTGCACCTCTGGGCATGTACTAAACCTGAGCATAATGAATTAAATTCTGACCTTTGGTATTTTCATCCTATGCTTGAGCAAAGTCTCTGTCTATGGAGCACATTTTGGGAGTCTAACCCTGCAAGGAGGTTCAGGTGCATTGTCATCTTGCTTTCAAAAATTATGATGCAGCATAAAGAAATCAAAATACTGTTTTCCTTGTTGAAAACTATTGTCAAGCGTGTCAGAGATGACAGAAGTTGTTTGAACTAAAGATGGTAGCACATCAAAGTCTATAAAAGACAAAAACATTGCCATCCCAACCTCATTTTACTGTGTTGCTGCATATTAGTATGACTTGTGGTTTTTTCCAGTACCCAACTATCCCTGCACTTGAGCACCATCAGCCTCTGATGCTGTTAACATCTGAGCAACACTTGCTGTGATATTCTCACTTCTAAGTGTACTGGTCATTCACTAAATATTTACAGAGTCCTTTGGTTTTGATGTTGCAAGATAAAAAGGGTGGTTTTCTATCATCTTTTGTATTCAAAGGCAAATAATACATTGAAGCTGGTGATTATTTAAAATATTATCACATCAAGAAGTTCCTTTGTACTTGGGTCAGTGCTGACGTAACTGTTTCTAGTAGTCTAGAAAACCTTGCAGAGTTCACTGCTGGCTTGTTTAGACTAAGATGCTGTGTTGTAAGTGCAATGATGTGAGAATGTGCTCAGGAAGGATTTGTTAAAACATGTGCAGGATCTTATCCTTTGAGTTTAAATAGAACAAGATGTATTAAACAAGCATGAGCATGAGACCTGGCATATGTCCTTGTTCTTTTTAAATTTTTTTGCATTCTTATTAATGTTATTTGAAACTAAGTGTGTAGGTGGAGAGAAGGAAGAGAGAGAGGCTCACCTGTAACATCTCTTGGTAGGAATGTACTGAAATGTGGACAGGGGAAGAGGAACATTCAACAGCAGTTTCTGAAGGTGATGGAGAAAAAGGTGATTAATTTGTCAGAGGGACTAAGGCTAAGTATTTGTCAGGATTTAAAAAATGAAAGAGGGAGTGAAAATAGACCTCCCAGGCAGGGTGCATGAAGGAAACCATCAGGAGTT
Source organism: Passer domesticus (assembly GCF_036417665.1). NCBI lineage: Eukaryota > Metazoa > Chordata > Aves > Passeriformes > Passeridae > Passer > Passer domesticus. Next base: position 18,444,851 of record NC_087484.1, read on the forward strand.
GCTGCAAGGTCCTCCTCCTGTGGTGCTCAAACTCCTCTGAGGAGTCAGCAGTGATCAGAAGTTCCCCTCACCTCAGTGTGCTGCACTGTGGGATGGGAGGAGGTGCATGAGGCTGCAGCCTTGAGTTCCTGTCTAGGGATACAGTGGGCTTTCAGTTTATAATAATTGGGGTTTTTTTCAGTAAGTCACCTTCAGCATTGATAATTTGCTTGCATTTCCTGCTCTTGGACCCAGTAACAAGAATCAATAGTTTGTTTTCACTTGAATACACCTCTGTCTAGCAATGGTGAATAATAGTGCAAGGGAAGAAAAAATCCATATGTTTTAGTTCATGACAGTTTGACTGCTGGAAAAAGACACCAAAGGGAAATTCAAAGTGAAGTGTCTCAACACTCTGGGGACTCGAGAGTGACTGATGAGCTCGCTTTTACTGCTCTACTCCATCCACATCCTGCTAATAGAGGACATGGCAGCAGGAAGTCTTTGGGAATGCAGAAGCCAACCCCCTCCCTTCACTCCCTTTATTTTTAGGTTTTGTTTTCCCTGTGGTAAAATCTTTGGAACCTGGGTGGGCAGTGCCCAGGGTTAGATAGAAATGTGACTCAGTAGTGCCTGGTGTGCAGTCACTCAGGAGAGGAGCAGGAACTGTTTCTCTCACCCTTTAGCTGGAGGTTGGGGATGTAATTCCAGTGTGTGTAATTCTGACATCATGTTTTCTTCTGCACATGGATGAAGATAGTGAATTGATGCAGAACTGTTTTTCTTTTAACTATTGGAAGAAGTGGAAAAACCATTGACTGAACCTAACATCTAAATTTAGACATCTGAATTAGCAATGCAGGAAGCAGTAGTGTAGCAAACAGCTCAGTTCCTCCTGAGCACTGCTGGCTGGCAGGATAGAAAATCTGGGCACTTAACAGATGCAGGCATCTCTTTACACCTCCTGGGAAAAATGTGTGTGGGATGCTTCCTCTGGATAATCCTTAAACCAAGGCTAAACTGGCAGTTTAACTTTCATCAGAATTCCTAGTGAATGGGTTTTCACAAGGGATTTTTTTTACTTGTAATTTTTTTTTGTTTGAATATTTGCTTACAGTGGGGTTTGCTTCCACAGCTGTTCTGCATTTGGTTTCCGTAGTGGTAAGGAATGTGGTGTGCTGCAATCAAAGCTGAGCCTAATAGTCTATTGTAGAAATAGGATTGTAAGGAAAAATTCAAGCAGTTACTTTATTACAGCAAAGATGTGTGGGTTGATGGTCTTGGTAGAATTCAATTCAGTCTCATGGTACAAGAAGAAATTTCATTATATGTAATAATTAGCTTTTGAAATAAAGAGGATTATCTTTCATTTTAATCACCCTTCCTTAATAGCAGGGAAGAAAAACCATTTTATAAGAGTGCCAACTCTGTTCTCTGTGTTTTCTAAAATGACATTTTAATTGAATTTTATATTTATGGGACTGATACATAAAACTTGTCATTCTTGTGGATTCTTACCTGTTTCCCCCTGTATATTAACCAGCTGTATTTTTAAAGACTGTAAGCTTCTGTCCTGCCCTCTTGCCAAAAAAATTTCCACAAACAGTTCCTTGTGAGGAGAATTATTACTTACATTGGTCGTTTTTAATGTGCAACTCTTTAATATTCAGCCACATTTCTCTTGTTAACACAAAGCATTGTATATATATGCTTTGTATCCAATATGTGAATAGCTTGTAAATAAATTACAAAAGTAGGTTTAAATTCATTAGTGCTTAGCAAAACTAATGGATTGTAATCAGTGTAATGACTGATGATAGATTGTGCTGTGCCAGCAGGGAACTGGCTCCCAGAAGAAGTAACACCAGCTCAGGAATGACCAGAGACTGGCTGGTGAACGTGTTCTTCTCCAGATGCTTTTTTAATTCCTTCAATTAACTTGATTAAGCAGCTTAGCTTAAGCAAGCAGAATTTGTGACTTGGAAGTTCTCCCATGTAGTATTTTCCCATTGCCTTAGGAATTAATTCCTTTAATGCTGTGTCTGTGTAAAGCAGGCAGCCGTGCTCGCTGCTGTCTTGCACAGACACGAGATGATGTGTGCTTAGTATGAGGGGCACACACAGGGGTGGTGTTTCCCCTCTCTGCAGTTGGTTCTTGGCAGAAGTCATAAATCACAGTGATTTCTGCACAGTGCAATTGAATGGAGCCTGACTACCTTATTTTTTATTGGTGTTGGAAGTTCCCTCCTGCTTAGATCACTCTGAATCCTCCATCAGGAGAGAGGGGAACACTCTCCTCTCTGTGCCCTGTGGTTCCCAAGCAAGGGAATTGTATTTCCTAATTATACCACCAGTGTCCCTCCCAGGGAACTCGATGTATTCTCTTTTCTCTCCAATGTTTTATCTTCACAGCATGAGTCATTAGGGAATAGGCAAAGGGGTGTTAAATAGGGAGTCAGATGGTAGCACAGAGTTCTTGTCCATCTGTCTGCTTTCCTTGAAGACATCCCCTCCCTTTCCAGCAAGGATGGTGGTTATGTTACAGTATCCTATATTTTTTCAGAGCACAGAAAAGTGGCCTCAGCTGGAACCAATTTCTATCCTACAGATCTTTGTGGTACTGGGGAACCCACCCATCAGTAACTACTGCAGCACAAGCAGTATTGACTGCTCAGTATTGTGGCAACCTGGACCTGTGCAAGGCTCAGCTCTTGTGTTTGCAGCTACTGGCTCAACAAATTGTTTTCCAAACTGTAAGTCATTCATTCTTGTCCTGGCTTGCAGTTTTTTGTATAAATATTAAGTTATTTCTGCAGTATCAGAAGTTGCAGTGTCTTACACAGATTGTCATTAAATCCAAGCAGTAATTTCAGAAATTTAGATCTGTGTTTACAGGTAGTTGGGTTTTTTTTTTTCCTTAGGAGAATTTCAGAGAGGAGCTTGACACTACATAGATTTTTTCAGCTCCCGTTGATTATGCTGTGTTAATAAGATGATAATGTATTCTGATAATTGCTCATGAGTCTGCTACCTAATGAAAGATGAGGGTTGAGTGTACTTCCATATGATTCTCTTTCTAGCAGTGCCAGGTGAGGAGGTAAATATCTTAAAAGGATGCTAAAAAATGGATAAAATTTTAAGTCAAATGTGGCATCTCATTATTAAGGTAACTGACAATGGGATGTACAGGGAAAGGAGGGGAAGGGTTGAAAAGGAAAGGGAAACTAGAAAGCCTGGGATTGTAACAAGAAGCTCTTAGCCATAGATGTGATGATGTGTGGGGCAATTTAAAATACTTCTGTTTTCCATTCCTTCCTTCACTGTGGAGGAAGACCTCTGTTAATGAGAGAGATTCTCCAGGTGGTTAGAAGTGTTAATAGAGTTCTGGGTTTTAATGCTCCATTAAACTTTCATACTGTGTAAATTATTTTCTTCAAACTTGCCTCTATTTTTGATCTCATGGCTGTGAATTATGGCAAGAGTTCATGCTAAATATGAAAATGCACAACTCCTCTGGATCCCATGACTCTTGTAGCAATTTCTGTGTCCACGCAGCACTTCAGGGAACAGTTTATCTGTTCAAAGAATGGTTGGAATTTAAACCCCCTCAGATTTCCAGTATCCTTAGATATTTTTTCCCTTAACCTCTTGGCTAAAAGACTTGCTTTCCTCCTCTGAAACTATTTGTAGTGTTTGTGCAGTATCCCACATGATTTTATATTCAACAGTGGTGTGGTTTGTACATGTCTTACAAGTCTTTTGCAGCAGTAAATGATAGTTTGAGAAATGCAAGTTTGCACTTGGGCTCAAGTGAACATCTTGGTTAGTTCAAATGGTTCTGGAAGGATCTTTGTATAAATCTACTTCATTTTATGCTACTTGTGCTGCTTTTGAGGATGTAGTAAACAAAAACAAGTTCAGTTCTGATGAAGTAGCAAAAAGAATAATTCTATCAGTATTCATTCAGGAATGCAGGCTATACTGTGAGTGTGTTATGGTTTTTATAACTCAGTGGGAAGATTACTTATTTTCCTGGAGGTAGTCCTTTACTTTTAAAGATATTTCTAAATATTACTTTTATTCTTTATCATGCTGGAAATCAAGATGATCTGTATATCCCGATGCAATCTAGGGTTTTGGTTTTCCAGAATTAAAAACTCTGAGCACTTTGTTTTGAGTAATTCCACCTGTTGCTGAAGCTTAACTTGTAATTACTGATGTGCTTTTTCTTTGTCTAAAGTACTGCTGATCCAAATTTAGACTGAACACATTTTTCTCCAGGGCAGAACAGGTCCCTTCCTGAGTTATTGGAGAATCAGAATCTGGCAGATTCAGATCATGTCTGGAAGATTTTCTGCAATCATATCAAATATGGGGGGGTTGTCTAAAGATTAATTGGACTATACTATATTTTTATTTTTAATATAGCTTTTGTAAGGCTTCCAGAACACAATGTTACTTATTTTATTTCAGCAGCAATACAACTAAAGATTAAGTACTATATATTTTTATTCCCATTAAAACTTGCATCCTAGTGCAGTTTTCTTCCAAATAAATTGCAATTTTTTTCTCCCTTTTCATCCAATGCATTAAAGAAGGAAATATAGGTAGTAATTAATTGTTACAAATAAAATGCTGCTTGAAAGAATATTTCCTGCAGAAGACTGCTTAGTAGGGGGAACTAGTGTGTAAAGTTATTTTGAGAAATACAGGCCTTGTGTTAGAGCTTATAGATCATAGTTTGTGTTGAGAGTTGCCCTGTAGGCAGGCACAAAGCTGATTTATTTTTATCCATACCTCTATTAGGAAGTCTAGTGTGGCTTTTTAAAGTACTTTCCTGTGGTCAGAAATACCTGGAATTGTTGGCACTTGCAGCGTGAATTTCTTTGAGGGGGTACATTGTTAGGTCAGTAATAGAGAGATATCAATGCTACTCCAAGTAGCAACTTCTTTCACCATGGCTTTTCCTAGTTGGAAGCCCTCTCTGATTTTAACCTCTCTGATTTTTTGCCAAGTCTGGTGTAGTTTTTCTCCATAGAACAGTATTGATTTGAAAAAGCAGCCTTTCTGCTTAATCTGGCTCTAGGGCAATGAAAGAGCCAGAAAGAAAACCACATTCCACACAGCCAGCAGGGCTTCACTGAGGGCAAATTTAGTGGCCTTCTCTGGTGAGATTATGGCATTGGTGGATCAGGGAAAAGCAGTTGGTATAATCTACCTGGGTTTATGCAGAGCATCTAACACTGTCCCACAGGACATCTTTGTTTCTAAGCTGGAGAGACATGGATTTGATGAAACAATCACTTAGTGGATAAGGAGCTGGCCAGAGCAGGGTGCCCACAGATTTTATGGATGCCCCATCCCAGGAAGTGTTCAAGGCCAAGCTGGATGGGGCTTTGAACAACCTGGTCTAAGGACAAGTGTCCCTGACCGTGGCAGGGAGGTTGGAACTAAAAATCACAGAGTATCCTCATTTGGAGGGGGCCCAACAGGATCATTAAGCCCAACTCCTGTCCCTGCACAGGGCTCTCCAAGAGTCACACCATGTGTCTGAGAGCATTGACCAAACACTTCTTGAATAGCCTTGGTGCTGTGACCTTCCCTGGGGAGCCTGTTTAGTGCCCAGCCACCCTCTGGGTGAAAAACATTTTCCTGATGCCCAGACTGAACCTCCCTTTACTCAGCTTTGTGCTGTTAACCCAAGTCCTGATGATCTTTAGAGTCCCAACCAAACCCTTCTGTGATTCACCACTGTGAGACCCATTCTGGGTTCTCACCAAGGTGTCCTTTGTGTCTACAGGAGTCAGATTCTTGGCATGGGGACAATAACTGTCTGTGAATCTTTAACTCCTTAAAGCCCTGTGCCTTTCCCCAGCCTCTCCTGTGTTACTAAGTACCCTACTTCCTAAATGAATAAAAAAACAACACAAAAATACTACTGGTAAAATGGAAAAGCTTTTATAAGCATGAGCAAAATCAATCTTGTTGCTTAGAGCTTAGGCAGTTTGTTTCTATGATATTACTTTCTCCATTATCTCCACTTGTCTGTGCAATTGTTCTCTAGTGACAGATGGGCTTTAGTAGTGGCTGGTGTTTGAAACAGATGAAATTCATTGCTCTTGCTTAAATAATGTGGAGTTTTGCAAAAACATTTATTTGTTTAACAGGAAGTTGTTTTGTTGTTTTGTCTTTTTGTCAGCACTCCAAAGAAACTTGATTCGTTGCCTCACCTGGGAAATACAGAATCTGTACAATCTGATTTTGTCATGATGTTTCCTTAACATATGTGAAGTGTGTTTACTTAATTTCTGTTGTTTAGAAAAAGGAACTGTGGGACTGATGAAGCATTGCTTCCTGGTTTTGTGTCTTGTGGCTGACTTGACATGAAATCTTCAGGACACTTTGCCTGCAGTTACAGCTTTGATGTGAGCTCCTTCTCATCAGGGTTTCTTGGCAAGATGTGGCCTGGCAGCCCAGCCTGGTGTTCCATGTGCTCACTTCCAGGATGTCTGTCCTGTCCTGGAGGAGCAGTTATTCCTGAGCCTGCTGCTGCCCTGTCAGAGTTGGCTGAGGGTGGCTATTGACTTAAGTAGCTGAGGGGGAAGGATTGGGAGGGATGCAGATGGTGTGATTGTGTAAGTCTATTTTCCTATTAAACAAAAGAATACGCTTTTGTTCAGCATCAAACTTGTTCTCATGCGTTCATCTCCTGCATGTTGGTGCAAGAACAATGGCTGGGTTCCCTCCAGCCTTGCCCTCCCCTCTCACTCTGCAGCCCTGACTCGGGCAGTGGACCTGGCCCCGTGTGCATTTGTGTCCACCCGTGGTTTGTCCAAGACAGCCTTTTGGGGCATCTCTTCTGCATCAGTCTGTTCGGCTCACAAGGGGAAGAGTATCTTCATCTCTTGCCTGCTGTGTTTGGCCAGAGGCAGGGTCTCTTTGTGTCACTGGACTTCTGCAGCTCTGCTGCAAGTAGTAATGACACCCAGGTGACATCAGGAGCTGCCTCTGATGGGCTGCTTCAGCTGAGCACACCTCACAGGTGTTGTCTGTAACTGCTCCAATCCAAATGGGAATTACACTCATTAAGACTTGGATGCAAAAGATGATGACAAAAGTATCCTGGTGATTCCAGAAGTGCTGCAAATTTTAAGCTGGTGGTAAATGTCTTTTTATAAAAGATACTGAGGCAAGGCTCTAGAGTCATCCACTGCAGTGTCCGGACAGGCACTGTGAGAGTGGAGCCATCTCTTGTGGAGTCTGCCAAATCTGCAGTAGCCTTGTGATGTTGTAGATGCCCATGGAGCTGCTACTGGTGAGTGTTCCTCCTTAGCCCCATCCTTACCATGGCACTGGGAAAAAACAGTTGCAGACCAAGGTTCCCTTATGATTTACAAAGCCTTGCCAAGCTTGGAAAACACTGACACAATCAAAGACTGAAGCTTGAGCTGAGGGGCCAAATTTTCACTCCAGTGTGATGTTCCAGTTTCTGCAGTTGCAGTAAAGTTCTGGTGAACCATTCTGACGAGCCAGAGGAGCTCTCATCTGTCTGCTTGTCACTTCCTACCATCTGCAGGCCTTCCCTCAGTCTGCTCAGGGATCATCTCTGGCACGTTCCCTGGGATTTGCAACTGGCTAGACTGAGGAATGATGCTTTCCAGGAGTATTTCATTTATGGCTTTTTAACTTATTTCACTTTAAAGGCCAACTGGCTCCACTGCACATTACAGCAAGAGGAACTGCAGTAAAAGAAAGGCAGTGGAAATGTATTTAGCCCCATTTTGAGGCTGTCACTTAATGAATGTTCTGATTTTGAAACTGAAGCTGTAGGGCTATTGATCCTCTACAAAGCTGTAGAGGTAAAATGTAAAATGAATTGTCTAAAAAGAAAAGGGTTAGGCTGATGAAAAGTAGTAATGGCTGGTGAGAAATTGCAATATCAAAATTTAATTATTTCTTGGGTTTTAAATCTCATGTGTGTGACACCTATTGGTATTACTTACTTGGTGAAGCATGGTGAGTAGAAATATAAAATGGCAAATGATCTGTAAAATGCAAAGTGGAGCAGAAAGCATAATTTTCAGTTTAGTGTTAAGCCTTTTTTGTGTGTTAATTTTCCCTTTTGATACAACCCTGACACTTGAATATTAAAAATGGTTACATCAGCTGTTTGGGAAAAACAGGAAGGTATTTGCTATGACAGAAGGGTGGAAGATGAATGATTTTGAAGAGAGAGGAAGATGTAAGCAGAAACTCATTCCTGTGCTGAATTCAGACATGAAGTTTAGCTGTGCCCCTTAGGGCAGCTTGAAGTGACTGTGGAAATTTGCTCCATGGTTTGGACAGCTGCCTAAATGAATGGTTCTGCCTTTGAGATTTTAATTTTTTTCTCTCTCTTTCCTTTTGCCAGAGTAAGTATTTACATAACTGTCTGGTATTCTAGATCAGAGGGCTTATTCACCTGAAAATAACCTGGCAAAATAAAACACTAGATTTTACTCACTTTAGTTTTCTCAGGCAGACCCATTTCAAGGCCATTTGAATGCAGGTGGCTGAAGACAAAAGGGAAGAATGACTAAAAAAGGGTGGTAGAAAGGATGTAGCAGCTTGAACATCTGTACCCTTATGGTAATTGTGGGATTGCATGGATATTCCTGTTATATACCCTGGAAAGAAAAGTGCTGTTTCCTTTCAGGAACTTAAGAGCTGAAATATTGCTAGTTTTAAAAGTACTTGCATAGTAAAAAAAGTAATTTTTGTTGCATTGTGTTACTATATTTGTTTTTCAAATTGCATTTTGCTGTATTCTGAGAAGTGATTACACAGAAAAACTGTTCACAGACTTGAAGTATTTTCAGTTCATGTTTCTTCAGAATAGAAATGTCTTCATCTAAAACCAACTTTCAGCATGAAAGGGGAGAATTACAGAAACACATGCAGGCAGAGGAAGGCATAAAACCAACCCAAAACCTCAAGTCAGCTCCGTCCAAAATACAGTAGATGGAAGTATTTAAAAATACACATTCTGCTGTATTCATTGCTACTCAGGATTCTTTCTGCATTCTTCATCATATGACTAAACTGCTTCTAAGTCAGATGGTACAGATGGTATGGTATTTCAGATTATTCTAATTCCAAGCAGCTAAATGCACAGTCTTTTCTAATAACAAGCTTATCCTGAATTTTGAAACAATTACATTTTTGTAGCATTACAGAACAAGTTACTCTTTACGGAGGAATGTCCTTGGGATTTTCAGGATTTGCATTCCTTTCAGGAATCGAAGAAGTCATGACTTAGTGCTGCATTGTTCATCCCACATATTAAATGTCATTTGCTAAGTGTGCATGCAGCATCAAATTTTGTCTGTAGCCCAGGATTGCTTGGAATAGCCAAACATTTTTGTCTGGTTGCATTGTTATTGCATATTCCCAGTTTGACCAAGGAAGCCAACATTGTTGATTTATTGCCCATTCTGAACAATGTTGGATACCAGGGTCTGTAGTTGAATCCAGGCTACCCAGTCTCTTTAAGTGCCAAAAATGTGCTTAATTCATTGTCACCCTCAAAACAGTGTTGTCATGGTTATGTAGCTGTTTGCACACTGGGAGCAGAGTTGATAGACACTGGGCCTTGTGCCTTCACATTGTCTGGCTGGGGGTAAAAGTCCTTGTCCTTGAACATACATAAATTTCATCGATCTGCCCAGCACAGCATATCACGTGTTTTTCTTCTTCCTATTCCTTCTTGAGGGACTTTGGGACTGGAGTTACATTCAGAGTGTTCAGACACTGTGTCTGTTCTGTTCGGGCATCTGGGGAAGGAGCAGTTTTGGTGCCCCCAGAGGAGTGGCCTTGCTTCAGAGCCTCCTGCTGCCTCTCTTGGCATTCAGGAGTCCTTGCTGGCTGGTGACAAAGCCCACGTTGTCAGGGGAAGTGGCATTGAGGTCTGGCTGCAGAAAGAAAAAAAAAGAATGAGGGCCAATAGCAGAAAGAGTGAGAAGTGCTCTGTAGACATTGGCAATGCTGCTGGATAGAGGCAGCTCCTTCCCTGCTTTTCCTGACGGCCACTTTCACAGGTCAGTGTCATTAGCTGGGACTCGCCTTCTGCTTCTCACTCTTTGGGTAAGTGTTATTTTAGGAGGAGTAACCTGAGTCTTAGCGTGTTCCTAATGTAGTTTTGAATTGTGTTTATGTGCTGTCATTTCTTATGCATATTGGTAAAGCTTCCTGCATGTCTAGCTTGTGATCCAGAGGGAAACACAACTATGAATGCTGAAAGCTGACTTTGCTGAAAGCATGTTTCTTTCATCAGTTATGTTCTACTGATGCCAACATATCAAACTTAAGAAATGTACCCTATTTAATTACAGCAAAGTGATGTCCCAGCAAGGCTTTATGTAGTAAGTGTAATTTGTGGTTTTATTGTGAATGATTTCCCTAAATATTTTAGCAGTCTGAATGAAGAAGACACTGCTAAGTGACATTGACACGCTTTTCCTGTTTGGAGTTGTATTGTTCCTGTACAGTACGTTTACTCTAATCATGGTAGCCTGACAAAGCTCAGCATGAATGGGAAACTGTGAGACAGAAATTATTTAGGCTGCAAAGACCAGCAGTCTTCTCACACAGGGATAAGTGGTGAAATTCAGTGAAATTCACTAAACCAGTGTAATGGAGAGGTCATATATTAAGCCACTTTGAAACTGTTCATTGTTTTTTAACTCCTGTGGTGGTTTGAAATTATGGGAAGAGCAAAGACTTGGGAAAACCTTCAAAGCAAAGCTATACAGTGAAATTTTATGTTCTTTCTATTTCTGAATATTTGTGTATCTGGTAAGAAGATTAGGCAAGGAAATCTAAGTTTCTGTACAAGGTGTAAGATTGCAAAAAGAGCAGTTGAATGACACTGTGCTTTGACAGGTTTCTATTAACTCAGCAGATGGTGAGAAGGTTTTACAACCAAATATTTCTGTAAGTGGGTTGAACACTAATGAGTCTGACAGGAATAATCTTCTGTCCCTGACCCACAGCTTTTGGTAATGCTGTGTGGTGTATTTGCCCCGTGCTACAGACAGAAGTAGGTCTGGGGTACCTTTGTCAGATGAATTGTTTGTCACTGCCCTTCTCTCCATGTGAGTGTGCGCGGCTTTCCCACAGCTGCTGGTGTGAGGAGAAGCTGCCTGCAGATCCCCATGGCAGGTGGGGCAAGAGTGACTTTCCTGAGGCTTCTGTGCTGCCAGTGTGTGACCTGTGGAAGTAGGGAGGATTTTGCTGGTGAAGACAGGCTGAGCCTTGGTGAGCTGTGTCCCTCCAGCAGCAGCTGCTGATACTGGAGGGCACAGTGGTGCTTCCCTGCTGTGCCGTGCCTCAGCTGGGTCTCTGCCATCTGCTTGGTGTAAAAGGACAGGACACAGGCAAAGCCAGGGATGATCTGGCTTTTGAGACACATTGCTCCTGCAAGCACCTACGGGGACTGTTGTGAGCTGCCAGGAGGACTTTATGGATGAGTTGCTCCCCGTGGAGCTCACATTGCTGCTGCCTGGGTTGGGAGGCAAGGCTGCTTCTCACATGAAGTCTTCATGTCAGCTACTACTGAGCTCCAGCAACCAGAACTGCCTAATTGTGAGATTTTTTTCACTGTTGTTCTATGCTATGTCTGTGCAAAGCTATTTGGCAAAATATTTAATTATCTAATTAATTTATGTGGTAATATTCATAGATTGATGAAAGACTTAATATTGTAAGGTACAGTTTCAAATTAAAGTACTTACTGAGGACATGCCAGAGTGCAGGCACAGTTGTGTGTATATCAAGGTGCTCATAATGATGCATTTTACTCCTCTGAATTACTGATCTATCTATTAGCAGCCTATTTATGTTACAGTTTGGGGCACATGAGGAAGAATGTCTGTGGCTTGCCAAGTGAGTCAATTCAGTGTTTATAATTTCTTGGTGATTTGCCAGGCAAACATCTGTGCCAAGTTTAGTTTCTCATGTGATCAGGAAGTGATACAGCAGGATGCACTGAGGACTTCCCCGGCTGTCTCCCCTCTGCACCCTGACAGGAATGTGGCAATTGTCTTATGCTTTAAAGTAGAAATTTTTAAAGGCATGTAGAGCTAAATCTCAAATAGATGTCACTGACGTTCCCTTTGAAAGTCTGACGTTTTCCCTTTTCATTTCCTTTCAAGCTCAAATAATGACTTTTAAAAAGGAACTACCCAGTGCCTGAGCATGTATCCTCCTATGACAGTTTGCTTGCAACATTTACTTACTCCTGTTGCTTCCCTGTGTGTGTATTAGTGTTACTATTTAATTTCTCCTGGGATTATAGGTGTGGAATAAAGTACTGAACTTGCTTTGCTGGGCTAAATTGTCACCCTAGTTTTGAAACAACCCATGAGTGCTTGTGCACTATTGGAAATGGGAAGCATCAGCTTAAACGTAATTGCTGTTTAAAGTTTTGGATTCCTCTTACATGGTTTGGAAAAGAATAAGGGGGATCATTCAAGTTGACCTCAGCATGGAGAGCTCCTGTGAATTGTGAGTCTTCCTGCAAATGTGGTATGAGAGGGTTGGATACTTACATATATTGTTTTGTTTTCAAACATTAAAAGTTGCAATGAGTTGGTTCTTTTACACTGATGTGTGTGCATATGCTCTTGTGGGAACCAGCCACCAGAAAATATTTTCCTGTAATAACTTAACTATGATGTGGTTTTGAAAAATCACCTTTTACTTCTTTTTTTTCTGTTTTTTTAAAAGAAGACTAGATGTGGTTTAATTTCTGTGTTTAATACATGCAGAAAATACTTTATTTGCCATTGGAAGTAATAAAAGGACTTCACTCACTTCTCAGACTTGGTTGGATGGTAAATTTTATAGGGTTTTTTTCTTAAAATTTTTGTTCCCTTTATTGTGCATACGTGTTTCTTAGCTTCTTTCAGAAATTATCTTTGGAATGGGACATTGTGTTTGGAGTAAAAGTTCTTTAAAAGGAAGAACACGGGCTTGACTTACAAGAGAAATATTGCAGGATGTTTTTTGCAAGAACATTTCTACCCATCTGCTGTTTGGTATTTTATGACAAGCATCTGTCACTTGGGTTCTTCAGCCTCTTGAGGGTGTGGAGATTTTTTGCTTCTTGAAGCACGTCACCACTCTGTCAATAAATAAACAGAGTGGGTCTACTCTGCTATATTTGAGCATTCCTGGATTTGTCACTGATTTTGCTAGAGGACAGAAGTATGTCTGCTGCTGCAGATACTCTGTTTGATCCCATGTCAATCATGTATTTGAGTTTATAGGACTTTATCTTAATTTCTACTCCTCTAGTACTTTTAGAGGTTCTTGATTTATCTCTACACTCTACCTGAGCTCTAACATGTGAACAACTCTAACTTATTCCAGGCTGCAGAGAAGCTTTTCCTGGTGTTTTTTTGCCCTGTTTGTCCATGGAAGCAGAGAAATAATACATTTCAAAATAATGTATTCCCCATAATGTGTCTTTACAGTGTTCTGGGTCAGCTGAATACTGAAATACAGGAACTGTGGATTAGCCTGCTGTCCATTAGCATTAGGAACATCCCCAGTTGCAGTAGCTGCTCATTAGAAATGTCTGCCAAAGAACGGAAACAGCCATTCTTCATTTGTCCTTCCATGGTGCATTTTCCTACTTCCTTCCTTTTTTTTTTCTTTTAGCTCCTTCATAAAAAAATCTTGATCATTTTTTAATGGTTTTCTCCTTTTATTTAATGTCAGGGTAAATTAAAAAGAAACATTTAAATTTTGCTGCCATTTGCTGTTGCTGCATTTGTTTTAATAAGGGCAGAGAAGCTGAAGTCTCTGTCACCAGGGCCCAGGACAGAGCATGTCTGGAAATAAAAGATTCTGACCTAGTATTTGTCTGAGACTCAACCAAAAGCACAAGTGAAAGTGAAGCTACCGCAGCACATAAAGTTTGTCAGTGTTGTTGGGGAACAGCATCTGCCTGCTTTGGGCCCGCTGTGAACTTGGCCAGACAAAATAGGTGGAAGGGCAGAAGGTGAGGAATGTCTGCATCCTATCATGAATTGGAGGAAATGACTGTCTGCGTTCTGTGCGCTGGTGGGCTCCGCATCCTGCTGGCAGCCTGGCTAGCGCTGCAGGACACTGCACAAGGAGAAGTGAATTTAGCTCTGGTGTTTAAAATAGCTCCTAGGGATGAGAAGAAGCGCTTCAAAAATATGCTGTGGGTTTTCTACTGGCTTTCCTAAACTAACTGGAAACTTTCTGCTTTCTTTCAGGAGCATTTTTTACTCTGAAAACATTGCTGCTAAAAAACTCCAAACAGGAGGAGTAAATCCACTCAGCTTGTCAGGTCACTGGCTCAGTGTAACGGTGCTTTCATGAGGTGACGTTGGGCCAAAGTCAACTTTTCTTTCTCCTTTGTAAACCTGCAGCCAAGCAATGGGCCAGAAAATCTCAGGGAGCATAAAGTCTGTGGATGTGAGGGAGCCCCCTTATAGACCCGTGAAACGAGAGCTGAGAGGCCCGGATTTCTGCAAGCCCGCGCGCCTGGACATGCTGTTGGATATGCCCCCTGCCAAGCTGGAGGTCCAGTACAAACACGCTTGGAATAACGAAGATCGTTCGTTAAATATATTCGTAAAGGAGGACGATAAACTGACTTTTCACAGACACCCGGTGGCCCAAAGCACAGATTGCATCCGGGGCAAGGTGGGCTACACGCGGGGCCTGCACGTGTGGCAGATCCACTGGCCCACGAGGCAGCGGGGGACTCACGCCGTGGTGGGCGTCTCCACGGCCGACGCGCCGCTGCACTCAGTGGGATACACGTCCTTGGTTGGTAGCAACAATGAATCCTGGGGCTGGGATCTGGGGCGCAACAAACTCTACCACAACTGTAAAAACCAGCCCGGGGTCACGTACCCCGTCTTTTTGGAACCAGATGAGTCTTTTGTACTCCCAGACTCCTTACTGGTGGTTTTGGATATGGATGAAGGGACGCTTAGCTTCATGGTCGATGGACAGTATCTTGGAGTGGCCTTCAGAGGACTAAAAGGGAAAAAACTTTACCCCATAGTCAGTGCAGTTTGGGGGCACTGTGAAATTACAATGAGATACATCAACGGACTTGACCGTAAGTGTTACCGCATTTGTTTGTTACCCTCTTGCTTTTTCTCATCTAGGGGTTTTTCTTTCTTCTTCTGCTGTGGACAGTATGCTGTGGGGAGCACATGGTTCAGCTGTGAGGAGAATGCACCCCATATTTACTGCCTACAATGAATATACCTCTGTGTCTCGTAATGATGGTATGGATTGTGTAAAAATGCCCTCCTTTTTTGACAGCCAGAATGGCAAGAATTCTATGGCCAAAGAAACTGAACAGGCTGAGAAAAAGATATTGAGAAAGTTCCTGGGTATATTTAACAGTAAAACTCCTGTTTACTGGAGGATATGTTTTAAATCTGTGGTTTCCAAATAGGATTTGTGGATCCTGTAAAAATTTCCTGTAGTAGTGGAAACTCTTACTTGGTGTGCATAAACATACTTGAAGACTGGCCAGACAACTTTCTTTCTGTAGTTGCCTTCTCAGAACCCTCAGAAGCAGCTGTGGATCCCCAAGAATCTGGAAACTCGGATCAAATACTGCTTTCAGCAGTTTTTCTGAAAGAGAGCTGTGTTCCTTAGTTCATTTCAGAAGGTAGTCTGTCTAGGTATTGTCCAGAAATCCAGGTTTTTGGATAAGCATGAGCTATTTCTGATCTAACAGGGTACTATCTAATGAAATTGTTAGGTAACAAGGAGAAGCATGTTGCTGCTGTGACCCCCAAGCAGTGGCCCAGCAGAAGGTGAGAGGCAGAAGTGGGTCTTGTCCAGTTCTCCATGCACAGGAGGGCGTGGGCTCTGCCAGGTCTGCACCTAATTCATGCACAGGAGCATGTACTGCCTCAGAACTCCCTGAACTCAGGCAGCTTGCAGGAAGAGTGAGCAGGCTACTGGCACACAAAAACAGGAGCCAAAATTTGTTTGGATGATCTTTAGTCCACTTATTGCTTCAAGGTAGCTAAATGCAAGGAATATACTTGGAATAACACTTCTTTTTCCTTGGGGATGTAACTAGAGACGTTAAAGGCAGGGGAACTGTTGCATGGCAGGGCTCAGTAGCTGCTGATACGGCCCAGGGACCCTTGCTGGTGAGGGCCAGATCCAGCATGAAAGGGTGCTACTCCCTGTCAGCTTCTTAGCTGCTAGAAGCTGGGGAATAAAAGAATGGACAAGGTAGCAAGTGGAACTTTGTTCTTGTTTAAAACTGTATTATCTGAGGCGTAGTAGGAGCTACAAATATATATATATATATATGTATAAAAGAAAAAAATAGATGACTGAGCAACATTTTCATGTTGTTTTGGGCTCTTTGAATGGAACTTCATCTTTCATGAAGGGAGTAAAAGCAAATGTTCCACACCTGCCTTTTAATTAATGATTTCTAAAAGAATTTACTATCCTTTTCCATTAAGATGGAGTGGTCTAAATTTTTTTCTGTCAAAAATTAATTCTCTGCTCATTAACCTTGTATCTGACATACCAAGTAGAAACAAAATTAAATAATTCAACCCTGTTTAAGATTACCTTTTCTAAACATCTGTAATAAACTCTGGGGGAAAGACTTTTTATCCACAGAAGCCCTGCAGGTTTTACAGCTGGATGCTAAATGGCAGCTTCCCAAGTGCTCTCATACAGGGGAATATCCAAAGATCTTAAGTATTTTGCAATTACTCAGTCATTGCAGAATGATGTGCTGACAGTCTTTTTCTTGGATTGTGAGGGAGACAGACTTTTGCAAACTGAGTATTTGTTTGCAAAAGCAGTTTTTATAATACTGTGAATATCTGCCAAACTAAGCAAAGTACAGCTCAGCTTGGTCCATCACGTCCACACAAGGAATTGTTCTGCTTTCCTTCTGTAGCCTTCACGAGGCTGCTCAAGGGAACTCTAGGAAGATGAAAACACAGGAGGAGGATGTGAATGAATTTGGTAGAAATTATAAAATAAAAGGGACTGAGTGGAGAAGGATAGTTGTGGTCTGTGAGATGGCAGAGAGAAAACTTCCCATCTGGTTTCTTGTGGGATAATTTTGTTGGAAGAGGCAGGATAGCTTCCTAAACTATCCCTGAGAAAGTCAAAGTCTCTATTATTTTTAAACACATGAATCCGTGAATAAAAGTTAACTTGTGACCCAAACTTTTATGTAGGCCGGAGTGTTAATCTGATCATGTGAAGAGGAAGTTTAAAGCCACTTTGCTGTGGGGCAGTTTGACATCCTGGAATCACATCATTTGTTACCACATATTCACTGATCCACTACTGTCCTGAAACAAAAACAGCATTCAAGAAACCAAGTGAGCTTGTTCAGCTGGTGCTCCAGAGCAAACACTGTCCCTTTTCTACTAAAGGTGTTTCTATCCAGCCAGCCCTTGTGCAACAGTACAAGTTTGGCTGTGGCACTCCCTATGCTTGCTCTCAGGGCACTTTTGATTGCAGGTTTTTATAATTGCTTGTTCTTGTGAAAATCAGAGCAAGTATTGAAGAACAGTTGTGTTCACAAATTTAAATACATTCGAACATATATGTATGTGGGGAGTTGTTGCTGTTTGATTCCTCTCTAACCTTACCAGTTAGCTCTTCTTTTTCCCCTTCTTTTTTCCCCTTAATCTTTCTTCCCCCCAGTTCCCTGAAAGTATTTCTGCTCCTGAGTGCAGCTTTTGGTAGATCTGCCCATAGTAACTTGGCTGGTCTTGAAGCTCGTAACTCTCTATTCAGTGATTGATTGCTGCTGTTTAGAATGCAAACCACAGCTTGGGATGGTTGTTTGTGTGGAGTCCTGCAGGGCAAAAGGAGACCTCCACGGCAGGGATTTCTAGTGTTTTCAATACTTGCTGCTTAAATTGAAGACCTCTGAATTCTTTAAAGGGCCGTGTATTTCAGTTGCTTGGCAGAGAGTGAAAGGCTTGCAGGAATGGAAGAGTGAAAGGCTCAGATTATGGCTTTCATGCAGCTGCAGTGAACTTAAAGTACGTCACAGATGATGCAGACTTCCAAGTGTGTTAATTACTGCAGGGATGGCAGATTCACAGGAGGATAAGGCTGCAGGTCAAAGATCAAGGACCTGTGTGCCCTCTGGACTCTGGATATTGCTCCTAGAATAATGCTGTAATTAAAATCAGTCGTACTTCTGCCAGCTGCATTTGGTACCCACAGTATTCTGTTTCAGAAACCACCTTGAACATCACATGATCTGTGACTTTACACAAGACATTTATTCCCTTTTTTATTTTGAGAAAATTGGAGTTGCAAATGTTTTCAGGGTTTGGGAGGAAAGGCAGAGGGACAAGACAGAGAGTGCTCATAGTAAGTACATTGAGTTCTTCCCAGCACAAACTCCTTTGATGAAATGCTATCAGTACCTAGCACAGTGCTGCTTGCCCAGTTCCTAAGCTGGACAGAAGACAGAATTTTGCATCAGTCTTCTGACTTACGGCCTATTACAATAATTAGAAACCACAAATAACATAAAAGCAGTAAATGTTACTTTTCAGATCAGGGTATGTGCTTGTTTACAAAAAGCTGGTCTGTTTATATCTGGTGTCTGATGAGGAGTCCTGGAGACTATTTATAGACTGAAACAGAGAAATAGCAAAACACTTCTGTGTAAATGTACATTGCAGATCATGACTGATCTATTAGTGTTTAAACAAAGCATTGGGAGGACAATCAATATAACAAAGCTGTGATGGAAAACTTGGTCATTGAGTAGGTAAACTGAACTCACTGCAGTTCTTGCACTAAACCTGCCATAGTCCTTACACAATTCTGAAAATAATTGTTGAGCTCAAGAAGCTGGAAGCATTTGTCTCAGAAGAGCAGACTTTACTTACAAATATAATTAATGGAAAACACTTGTCTGTACCTGTTTGTATTTGTTCTTGCAGGATCTGGCCCTCACCAGCAAGGGTCCCTGGGCCGTATCAGCAGCTGCTGAGCCCTGCCATGCAACAGATCCCCTGCCTTTAACATCTCTAGTTACATACCCAAACGAAACAGAAGTGTTATTCCAAGTATATTCTTTGAATGTAGCTACCCTGAAGCAATAAGTGGACTAAAGAGCATCCAAACAGAAATTTTGGCTCCTGTTTTTGTGTGCCAGTAGCCTGCTCACTCTGCAAGCTGGCTGAGTTCAGGGAGTTATGGCTCAGTACATGCTGCTGTGTGTGAACTGGCCCAGGAACGGGAGATCATATTCCTGCATCCTGGGTTGCCTGGGGAAAGGGTGATGATCCCTGTGGCTCCTGCCTCTCTTGGCTGCTGGGGCACTTGCAGCTCCAGGGAGGATCTGGGGGTTCTTGTGTATGGAGGGAGGAGGGGGCCCAGTGCACATCCTCTCTGCCTGCTGACACAGCTGCAGAAGTTCTGGCTTGTGGGGTCTGTTCACTGCTTTTGTCTCAGCTGTGCAAAGATCAGTGTAACCCCTGAAACTCTTTCAGACCTGAGGCTCTGTGTGTTTAGCATTTTGAATTAAGGGTGATGCTTCTGAGTAAAAAGACCAATTTTGGAGCTATGCAGAACTTCTTTCCTACTAT
The DNA here is from genome assembly GCF_036417665.1 of Passer domesticus. NCBI lineage: Eukaryota > Metazoa > Chordata > Aves > Passeriformes > Passeridae > Passer > Passer domesticus. The sequence continues at coordinate 18,464,473 of NC_087484.1, forward strand.
TCTCAGTTTATTTTAATTCACATTGGTCTGTGTCTAGCATATCACAATTGCTAGTTATAAACATACACTCATCCCCTTGCAGGCTTTTTTGCCATAAAGAAATCTAAGTCAAAATTGTGACATTATTAACAGCCAGGAGAAATCCATAATCTCTCATCAGACTCTGGGTTTTCCCCCCCTAATGGGTTTCAATTAAAATTTCTTAATGGATTTGTTTTTTTGTTTATCTAAACTTGTTTTATGCTATTTATATAATATGAGACTCTGGAGGCTGCAATGGAAATAACATACTCTGAAAATCCAGTATTGCTAAACCTTAGAAAGGATTTTCCCTACAGATGTGCAGTCAGAGGATGAAGCAGCAAAAATTAAGCAGCCAACGCTGTGAAGAAGCAATCTTTAACTTTTGAGGTAATTTAACAGGAAACAGCATTTCCAGTGCCTGCTTCAGGAGTCAGATGACTATTGTTAGGGGGTTTTTGTCTTCTTCTAAATGCACTCCCCTTCCCTAGGTTATGTGCATTTTTTTGGTCCTTTAATCCTAATTTGTTGACACTTTCTAATTAATTCTCAGCCTTTTCCCAGCAGGTTGAAACCACTGTATTGTCACTAGAATATGCCATTCTGCTAAGTGGCTTTTTCACCCCAGCCACCCCCTGCCCCTTCTTGGTGGTCTCTGCATTACATCTCTCTCCCAGATATTCTTCACTTATTCAGTCCCAATTTCTTTCTTTCTTTCCCCAGCTGAGTTTCTCTTCTGTTGCCACACTAAGCAATAATAAATTCTTACCTACCTTGTTGGTTTTTTGGTTTTTTCTTTGCCCCAACTTCAGATAGTGCATTTTTGTTACTGATAACTGTAGAAGATCAGGTGCAGTGTCACTCTTCCAGAGAAGGACATTTCAGATTTAAGTGTGTGATTTTAGCTGATGAATGGGGTTTGTTTTATGTAAGTTTTTCCTGTTAATACCTCCAGTGACAGAGCCTCCTCTGACAATCTAAGGCACAGATCAGCTTTACAGTTAGCAAGTTTTTTGGTTTTATGGTTTGGGAGTTATTTGTGGATTTGGTTTCTTTTTTCCTTGCAGTCTTGTTTAATTTGTTTATTAGCAAGGGATCCAGTTATCATTTGCCTAGCACATAAGGTGCTGGGATATTTTCTTTCAAGCTCAGTAGTTCCCAAGGCTAAGAACAGCCATCAGTAGTGCACAGCTGGGCTGTGGATTCTTTGCATCCTGACATACCTAGTGTTTGTTCTTCCCTCTCTGGTTTATAAAAGTGCTATTGCAACTGCCAAATCTGCAGTTTTAAGGAAAAAATGCTTGATAATGTGTTCTGATCATGTTTGCACTGATTTCCCATGTATCCTCTTTTTAAGAAATAAGAGCCTTGAAGAGCAGTCACTACAACTCTCTTCTCAAGATTGAACAAGTTACACTATTGTGTAACTATTGTGAATACTATTATACACTATAATACAATATACACGATAGTGAATAGTGTACTTATTACACTACAGTAGCAACTTGATAGCCTTGCTTCATTATTTTATGAATTTGCTTGAGCTATGATGATGGAATTGCTAAGCAATGTGAATTAATTCTCACAGGTTAGTATTAGAAGTGGAAATGTGTAAAAGATTATTATTTTTGGATTTGCTCTATCTGTATTGCTTTTGGGAATTGTAGACTGTAAATCTGAGTTTCATGACAAACAGGATGCTTCTGTCATTGCGTGAAATATTTATTGCCAAAAATGCATGTGCTTTTTAAATTTTGACTGTTTTCTGTTTCATACATGATTCCTCCTAAGTTACGTTTCTCCTTAAGATACTCCTTTGTCTCTCTAGCCATGGAAGTTTCCACCCTTCTGTAATTACAAGCTCTTTTTGCAGATGGCCTCTTTCTCCTAAATCCAGTGTAGCTTCTCTACTACAGAAGCATTTAAACAAACTGATTTCTAGTTTGAGCTTACAGAAAATTCCACTCCAATTGGTTTGTGAGTTCATATACCAGTCTTCATATTATGGCAAAATTCATAATTTTTTATGGTAAATTGACAGGCAGTGGGCCTGAAAATGAGCATGTCCAGAGATGCTGCTGTGCTCTGCAGGTGGTTCTGCTGAAAGTAGTGCTGGTGCTTCGTGTGTACAGGAGAATAAAGCTGCCCTAGCTGTAACACTGTGTGGAAATAATGCTGAGGCTGTGAAGTACTTGGAAGCTGGCAAACAGCAGAATGGGATTTGTTTTTTTGCTGCTGTAATTCTGAGCAGGGCAGCCTTATCCCACTTTCTGGAGATAATGTTTCATTCTGCTAAAAGGTGGTAGGTTCAGCTGCAAGTCATCCTTTTGTACCCACTTTTTCCTCGACTCTTTCCTCCCCAGCCCTGTGTGTCCATGAGTTGGTGTATTCTGTATTTCCCCAGCCAGCCAGTGTGGAAACCCCCAGAGCATGACAGTCCCTGTGTTCTCAGGTTCAGGTTTGTGTTGCCCTTTGAAGATAAGAGCAGAAAAGCCCTGCCCTGCTAGCAGGACAGCACTGGATCAAAGCTCCCCCTCATCTGCTTTGATTTGGCAATATACCTTCAGTCTTTTACTTTAAACTGTTTGGGTGGGGACTGATGATCAAATCTGTCTTCCAGTCTGTTATCAAACCTGATTTTTGCTGAAAACCCTCCAATGCTAGAAGTGTGAGATGGGACATTGCAGTCTTCAGTGCTGGAGCTCACTCAGGGTTGAGGCAGAGGAGATGCTGGAAGTTATTGACAGAATTTAACTTCATGTACAAGCACTGAGAGGATGTTTTCAGTTGATTGATTGTTAGTTTGTGATGAAATACAGAAGCTAAAATGATGATACTACAGAGAGAACTTCTGTTGGTAATTTCCAGTGTAAGCTCAGAGCAGTTAGTCAAACTTATACCTGTATTTTCCATCGTCGAGCTTAAGACAACGCATTCAATTTTCATGTATGTGTCAAATTCATATAATGAATAGCAATATAAGAGTATATCCCTGCCTTCTGTGAACATTTCTTCCTGAAAGTAATGAACTCCCAGAAATGGGATGTCTTTGGTCTGGGTTGGCTTCCCCTTTCCTTTCCCTTCCTTTTTTTTTTTTTTTTTAATTTTTTAAAGAAGGTTCATATTAGCTCTGTCTCTCTACTAATTTCTTATCACTGGTTGGCCAAAAATATGCCTTATTCCAGAGAAATTATTTGTATTAAACCAAAATGTAATTTTTTAATGTTACCTACTTTGCTCATAACAGAACTTTTATTTGACAGTTGTATTTCTCACAGTAGACACTTCAATTTTTACAGCATGCTGTCCCCCTGTTGGAAATGGGAACTCCCTTTCTGCGTGTGTTGGTTCAGACATGACATTTAAAGACATGGTGCTTCTGCTTTTCAGTAAAAGTAACTAGAAAAGTTAATAATATTCTTGTGTGTGCCACATGTCTATTCACTGTGTAACTGAGTGGGCCACAAAGCTTTGAGACAGTGTCTTGAAGCTAAAAAAATCTACTTCCTCCTCTGGTTTCAGCAAGTTTGACAGCTACAGTTTATCTGAGCAAGACAAAGTGATTAATTTCTTTCAGATCCTGCTGTGTTCCCTCATTTCTTGTAGTGTTTACCTTTCATATTTTGGTATTCTCTTATGCATGAGCCTGTAATTGCTCTCAAAAATACATTTCTCTGTCCATCAGAAAAAAACAGAATGTGGGGTTATACTAATACCCTGTTCATTTGTTCAAAACTGAAATGCTTTATGCTTCTGAAAACTCCTAATTTTCAAGTGATTTGTATTATGTAAAATATATTTTGAAGACACTTTAAAAAATATCTTTATGAAAGTGAAAATGATTTTTTAAAGGCTTAGGAATTTGGTTTGTTTAGAACCTGCTGCTCAAACAACCACAGCCAGGCAGTGTGTTTGGGGTTTGTGTTTTGCCAGTGGCTGCTTCTCTTCCAGCCTTGCTTTTTGAGCTTTTCTATTATTTGCAGCATTAACTGCCACCCCGATGAATTAGCTCATGCACTTAAAAGTTTTGTTATGTTTTGACACTGGTGATGTCAAAGGCTCCCACTTCTCATGAAACAAGTAATGTTGGGGTAAATGACTTGAGTTTGGTTGGTGTGGAATGTGTGCCTTGGCTCCAGAAGAAATACCATTTAATTTCTTGGTTCATACTGAGTTTCACTGCACTGGAAGGCCTCCTCATCACGTGTGTGGACTCACTCTATCTTTGTTGTTTTAACTACAGCAGTTGCTTTAATGTGCTGTGTTGTAGCCCTGACTCCAGCCCTGCTGCATGCATGCTTGCCATATGTGTAAACAATTTGCTGATTTTAGTGGTATGACCTGCTGGCCTCTGCCTGTATAAACAAATGGAGGCCAAAGTTCAGAGAGATCAGAGGGGAAACTTTAAACATCCTGCAAAATCTGCACTCCATTAAGTGTACGTTAGTATTTGGTTACAGCCAATCCTTTTGTACCTCTGAGTAATTTGTTCATGGCATGTTTGGGAAAGGAGGGATGGCTTCACCTGGGGCTTGGGCTTGCACTGACAAACCAGCTTCGGTGGTATTTTCTTGGTTTGGGAAGGGAATGCTCTCACAGGTGCTTCTCTTCTCATTTAGATTGAGATTTGAAAGTTAGAGTTGTGGGGACATTGGCCAAAGGGCTGTAGTGTGCAAAGAGTGAAGATAGGAGAGACCTGTGGCACAAGCAACAGAATGAAATGTGTGGCAAAGAAGGGGGGAAAGCCAGGAAAAAAAGTGAGAAGTGCCAGCAAAATCTAGAAAGATGTACTTGAAAGAGCAAATGTGAAGAAGGCACTAGTGCTTAAGAGGAAGAGAGAAGGCAGACAAGTCTGGAAAGAGGGTTAAAAAAAAGATGCTGAGATTTTGACAGGAAATAAGCCTTGATGTGGTAAGCCAAGTAGCACATAGAAAGGTCAGGACTGTGCAAGCTCCTGAATGGCCAGACATCCCTCCTGTCCTTTCTTTGCTTTCATCACCACTTTTTCTGGCAGGAGCTCTGAGTCCAGCCCTCAGCTGTATGATGTGAAGCACAGCCATGCTGAGCTTTCCTGGCCACTGCTTGTAGCTGCTTGTTACTTTCTTGTAAAGCAGGCTAAGAGCCTGTATAAGTCAAAGAAACTGACATATGTTCTCTGTGTTTTTAGTATGAACTTCACAGGAATCACTGTGATACTACTGGCATCTCCCAGGATTTTTTGTCATTCATGGCTTTATGACTGGAGTTTTCAATTTGAGTAGAAATAAGTGAACTGTTAATATTTCTGGATCTGAGAGGCTAAATTAACCCTGCATATTTTTGAGTGACATATTCTTCATTTCTGATAAACTTTTACAAGTTTTTAAATTTTTCCCCCCCAGGTTTTCTGAACTTACTGTAAATTTAAATCTGTTACTTCCACCTTATAGATCTTGTGTCCTCTAAAACAATTTGCTAAACTTCCAGGTAGAGCTGATCATCAGGAAGATGTTCAAGGCATTTTATAATTTCATTTCAAGAATAAAACAGAAACAAAATCATCTGTGATGCAAATGTTTTCAGAATCCTGCATGTAACTTGATGTACTTGAAACACTGGAGTTCCAGCCTTTTAGCATCATCCCCAGCAGCATTTCTGATATGAAACTCTGATAACTTCTCTGAAATGCAACTGTTAACTGGACAGCATGTGTATGCAAGCAGCAGCTTCCTGAGAATGTAATTTTTTTTCCTAAATCACTTCTGCAGAGGAAGTTCCAGACTTCCTCTGGCCCATTTTTTCCAAACACCTTTAATATAAAATGCATACATAGTCTACAGTCTTAAAATGTTCATGAAAATAAGTTTGTCTTTAAAACAGAACAGAGGAGGAACAAACCAGGATGGTTTGGACTTGGTACCAGAGGGGGTGATGCTTTCAGCAGCTTCCCTGGCCACAGGGCAGCAGTTCTGTACTTCTGTGGCTCTTGATGTCTCAGCTCCTGGCTGGTTGATGTGAGGTGCTGCACACAGCAGCAGTTAGTGGTGACAGCTCTGCAGAGAAGGAGCTGCAGGAGGAATTGGCCAGGAATTGACTACTACAGAAAAAACAGTTTGGGGAGGGGTGTCTGGCACTTTGGCTGCTGTCAGAGGTTCTCTCCTAGAGGGGGAAGCAGACCCTCAGTCCATGCTGCTCTAGAGCAAGAGGAGCCATTACACTGTGGTGGAGAATGGCTCTCTCAGCAGCCACAGCAGAGTCCAGGTCAAATGTCACAGCTCCAAGGAACTTCTCATCAGCTGGAACCGCCATATGCTTTCTGTTCCCCAGATTATTGTGCTGAGAGAAACTTCCTTAAAATGGCAATATACCAAGAAATGTTTTGTGTATGAAATGTGAACATAAAATCTAAGGGTCACTTTTACCATGGTACACTGAATCATTTATTCCCCATGATTGTGAATCACTGTAATTTTGGTTTAACAGCAATTTACTCTAAGTTGCTTGTTTGCTTTATAAGGCATGTTAAATTGTTTCAGTAGGCATGTTATGTTAAATAGGAAAAAGGTTTGCTTTCCTAGGTAGAAAATAACAAACCATTTTGTAGAACTATTTGTTTTCCCATCACTGACAATTCCTTAGAATAACAAATGGCATTGTTTGCTATTTTCCCCTGGTGTATGTTTAGCTACCCTTATAAGCAGGATAAGCTGTAGACCCAAAACCCTATCAATTTTAGCATCTTCTTGTTTTGTTCTCAGTACACAATTGCTGTTGCAGTGGTGATTTTTAAAAAAGAGATTAGGCTTTTAAACTAGACCTTTTGGCTAACTATGCAGTATTAGCTAATGAAGTAATGCATTAAAGTTGGAGCTGCTCTTGGAGCAGGTGGAAATGAAAACCCAGTGTTCTCTCTACTTGGGACATTGCTCAGTACTACAAAAAGAAAACCACATTTATACAGCAAATACAAGAACACACAAGTGTAAAAAAACTTTGTTTTTCAGGCTTTTAAGATTAAGATTTTGAGCTAAAAAGGCAGATGGTAAATCCATTTCCCAATGCTAATCTGACAGTAATGTTCTGATCCTCTGTGGAGCTCCGTAATGCTCTGTGCTCCTCTGAAATCCACCGGCTGCTGGGAGATGCTGTCTCCTTGTGCAAGAAAGTCTTCTCTGCTTTAGCTGGAGACAGAGGAGTGTCTCCTTTTAGTGAGCATGTGGGCAATACTGTTTCTCTAGTTTCTCTGCAGGAAGTCTGATGACACATTTTTTTAGGATTTGGGGAAGAAGAGTGCTTTGGTGTCCTCCTTTGAGTGTACAGCTGTAAGCTGTCCTTTACTCATTCTTTCCTTTCCTTAATCTGCAAATTATATTGTCTCTATTCACACAGATTTGGAAAATGGGCTCTGATCAGCTGATTCTGCCAGCTGTTTTGCAAAATCAGTATTTTAAAACAGTCTTTTGAGCTAAAATGCGAAAAATGACCTTTGAAGAAATTGAATTGAAACCAAGTGAATTATACAAGTGCAATCGTGCAAAGCTGTCTAGATATGTCTTGAACACAACTAGATTTTACTTGATCCCCTGAACAAACTCTAAAATTCTTGTGTTTTTTTAAAAAAACAAGTATTTTCTTTGTCTGTCAAGTCACTAGTCTTGTTTAATGTGGAAAATCTTGATAAAGCTGATTCAATTGTAGAGAACTCCTTTAACCTTGCAGAATATCGAGGATGGATTTTCAGGTGGTAGACAGGGGAGGTACTGAATAAAGGCCCTTCTGGATCTTCTTGCTGCCACTGCTTTGAAAGACCCGTTCTTCTGTTTCTCTCTCCAAGTTAGTTGCAGTCACAGGAGTTTTTAGGGGCTCTTTGGTTTTGTTTGACCGTTCTTACTCTGTTCTACTTGGACTGCAGTAAATGAGTGAGCAAAGGAGGCCTTTTCACAGAAGGGCTGATGTTCTGTATTACATGACACATCCAAAGAATGAAGTGTTCTGGATTAAGCAGGATTAGATCTGCAGTTTTTCAGATCTATATCTGCAGGGTTTTTTTAGGTAATAACCTCCACATTTGGCCACATGATAATTTTAAAAATAAGCTTCTACAGACAGAGCCAAACTATCTGTGTGCCAAATGGGCCATCCAAGATGAATGGCACATATATTTCAGATATATATGTGTGTGTGTGTGTAGTTTTTATCCATTTTAGGGCCTTTCTTCAAATTCTCATAGAACACATTCGGCTATTTTTGGAAAAGTGAAACCAAATCCTTTATTGAACACGTAATTGTGTGGTGCAGACAGCAGTCTCCGAAGATGTTACTGCTCTTTTTGCCAGGTAATTGTAGCAGGGAATTCAGTGCCTCCTGGGGCGCTTCTGCCAGCGGTCTCCAGTCGTTTCCTGCCTCAAAGGGAAAAACAAGGAGCAGTCAATGATTTCTGGTTTTAATTAGGCTGACAACGATTCTGCCCTGAAGTATGTTAGGAGAGACAGTCATTAAGTGTAGTGTCCCTGGAGGCATTTCCTGCCCTGGCCGGGGTTTGCTGGTGTGCAGCATCTCTTTTGGCTTCTTGTGGTGACTCTGCAGTCCTTATCTGGCCTTTTGTGTTCAGGCTACAGCAATTCTCACATCTCTCCTGTTGACACCTCAGACTTACTTTGGCATTGCTTTTGTATTTATCTAGATGTTCCAGTTGAGAAAACACGTATATTTTCAATTATCGAGTCCACATTATGTACAATAGAGTCCATTACAGAGGATGCCTCATCTAGTTTGTGCTTCCATTGATCCGGGCTGGAGATCTAGTGTTCAGATAAAGATTAAGTTGAAAATCCAACAAGAATTTGGGCTTTTTGATATTAGAAACTGTAACAAAGGATAGTATGATTAGACAGGTGAATATTTATGATGATTATTTCGTGGAAAGGAGTGTCTTGCTTTTTAGTTGTCTGAAGGTGGGAACGTGTGGGAGTAAGGGCAGTCCAATAGCTATGAAATTTCAAATACTTCAGAGAACCTAATGAAAGAATCCCTCCTGAAAAACTTCTATGTTGGTGAAGTTGAGCAGTTCTTTTGGGGACCTTCTTTAAAAACAGGCAAGAAAAGATGAGCAAATGGTCAGGTTCTAAGTTGGGAGGAGCATATTAGTAGGATCCCTGCTGGGATCTCTCTGCTCAGTACAGTAACAATGAATTGGAAAATAAGGTGAAGTAATTTGGACACAGTCTTTCCAGGTAGATAATCTAAACACAGGACTCTGAGCAGAGTCTTGTAGTAATTAACTTGACAGTAAAAAAGTAGGTGGGGTTTGGTGATGTTATGTGCCCAGTAATGTGTAACAGGATGGGGTGTGAGGAGTTCTGTGCACGATGAACTGTTGCCACCTGGAAAGAGATCCTGGAGACACTGTGCATCATATGATGAAAATGTCACTAATGAGTGACCCACAGGGTGAATGTGATGTTGTGAATTGGGACAGAGCAGGAACTGGTGATGTTGGTGTGGCCAGCTTGTGTCTTGATTACTGCGTGCCCTTGTCCATACCTGCCCTCTGCTACCCCTTCTCCCCGATGCTAAAATATGTAAATAAATACTAAACTAAATAGATACTAAAAATTAATAGGCTGAATAGGAAGAGAAGTATGGCTTCTGCAGAAGGAAAGAATAAATAAACCAGAATCTGACCACTAGCCCACCTACATCTGCATCCAGTCCTCAACAGCAACAATTACTAGCTGGCCAAGGGACAGTGTGGGAGCTGGGTAAGGTTAGAGAGAGAGTGAGCCCTTTATTGCGCTGATTCCTCTGAAGCTCCATGTCATCTGGCTGATCCCCTAGCCTGTAATCATCTGGATTTCATACTTTACCAGATGGATATGTGTTTAGTAACCCTTAATAGTTACTTTCCTAAAAGCTCTGCTCTTCTTCTGTGGAGCTGTGTAAGATTTTTGCATACAGAGCACGTTGTGGCAGCTTGCATATGTGTTATGTGACAAAACACCTCTCTTGATTTGTTTTGGCTTAACTCTTCAGCCTGAAAAATAACTGCAGAGAATATAAAAAAAATGTCTGTGCATTCATAAATGGCACAGAAAACATTGACTGTGGAAGGTTCTGTGTCAAAATCTGATGATGGAGATGTTCCAGCAAAATACAAAGAGGCTTATCTAAAAAAAAGAAAAATATATATATATATTGAAAAAATCAGCCCAATAAATTATTGCACTGAGATTAAGTGAAAATCAAAAGTATAAATGGGCTTGAAAAGGAATGAAATATATTCATGAAGTATCTGCTGCTATTTGTTGGACATGCAGTTCAGTTATGTCCTCCAGCACAGGAAGTGTAGTAAAAGGGAAAACAAAAGAGCCCCAGGCAAGCTATCATAAAATTATCTGCTTATAAAAAAAGTTGAAATTTTATATGGTGCTTCCTCATATATTAAAACAAATAAAAGATTTAGCAATATGTTTTTTGAAACACCAAAAGGTAACAGAAGGGAATCTGTGATCTCTGACAGGAGAGACAGGATAATGTGATATTTAGTAAAATGTCAAGTGTTTCTGAAGAGCACTAAAGCTGCTGCAGGAGTTGCAGCAGGGATTACAGGTTTGTCTGGTCATGTAAGGTGAATTTCATTTCCACTTCACCTCTATGAATAAGATGAAAATAAAATATGGAAATACTGCTGCTAGAATTATTTGATATTCTGTTTGTCACATGTGTTTTCTATTACCGAGTAAATGCTTAAAATATTTCCAGGAGACTGAAAACAAGTTTTTGTCAGACACAGTTTATAAAATAGTTTTAACCACTTAAAATGGAAACAGCTTAAAATGGATTATTATAGGTAAGCCTAAAAACTGCCCTCAATAAAGATTAGACCATGGCAGAATTCCTGCTGTTGCTTGGTAGTGAAGTTAATTCTTTTTTCTTGAGCTGAATATGGGCATCTGTTCATATTTAGGTAACCTTTAGACCTAAAAGGAAGCTGTGCATTTGTTTGCAGGTATCCTTATGGCTACTCACCAGCTGTTCATTCAGAGCTGGTCATCACAAACTCACTGTAAATGTAAAACCTCCCCTGGTGAAGAAAGGATGCAGATCCTTTGCCTTCTCTCTCACTGCAGAAAGTAGAAACAGCCTCACCTGTGAAGAGGGAAAATATTCTGTTTAGAATGAAGTGCCTTATTAAGCCTGTGCTAAAAATCAGTTGTTAATTTAAACCCAGCACTGGTGTTTCAGCATAGGAAAGGAAGCAAATGCTGCCTCCTGACTAATTTTACATTGACTTCATTAGACACAGCTTTATAAGAGTTCTGTTGGCACTGATCACATAACTGGTACAGTATCTGAAATAGGAGTTGTACTGAAAAAACAGGGAAAAACAGCTATTGCTAAAATTGCTGATAGGGATCCTTGAAATGGCTTACCTGAGGTGAGTTTTCTCTGACTTAGGGCAAATCTACCCTTTGTGGTCTGCTTACACTGTGTATGGACTGATTCCTTTTAGAGATGGTGTATTTATATCATAAACATTTGGTGACTGACACCAGTCTGCCCTGCCTTGTTTCTGGATACAGCTGGACACTCATGTTCTATGATAGATCCTTGAAGCGTTGTTTGGCATGGGACAAAAGCTCCCTTTTGCCTCGTGTCCTTGCAAGGCTGTCAGTCTAAGCTTTGGTTTAAGTTGGCTTTCAGTGGCTGGTTGTGGAGCATCATTGCTGCTGAATCTGAGGGGCAGGCAGTGAAGCATCAGGAGACCCTTCTGGCAGTCAGTGAGGTTACTGTGACCCTTTGGGAATCCTCACCTCCACCAAAGCATTGCTAACAAACACATCACTGACATAGTGTCCCAGTGGGGGTGTCTATTAGCAACACTTTGCTGTCTAAAAAAAAGATGCATTAAAAAAGGGGTTTTTTTAGTTTTCCTTTTTTTTCAACCTGAGAAGTTTATTGGAAAAGATATTGAGTTTTTAGGAAAATTAGTTACGGATACCTTGGATCCCTGAACCAGCTGGAAGTAGTTCATTTGCAGATTGACTTATCTGCCAGCAGCCTTAATCTGTTTGACATCCATTGATCCAGTCTATTAAAGAAGGTCACTTTCTTGTTGTTGCCTGAATTAGAGCTTAAGATTCCAAACTGCCCAACTTTGGCAAGGTCTTTCATTAGGTAAGGAAGTTTTCTCCCAGCTCAGAATGATACCACCAACCCCTGCCTTGTTTCTTCCAGGTTTTATTCTTCAGTAGCACCAGATGTTCTACAAGCTTATGTTTTCAGCAAACCTCCTGGGCCTGTTTATTGTCAGACTGTTGCACTGCAGTGTCAGGGAGGTCAGCAGTTGACCTATTTAAAAAAAAAAAAAAAGTTGATTTCAGAAGAAAATAAAATGCCTGAAGTGACATGTGAAAGCAGTGTGCATTTTTAATGTTTACTTCTGTGTGAGAGTGGATGAGGGCGTGTTTTGTTGTTGGCACCTAGTGATAAGTTCTTGAAATTAAAAAACAATCAAACTGTGGAATTTAATTAATTTAGCAGAAGAACTTGCAACAGCTTCTACACAACAGTTTGAAACCACACCATTTGGGATTTTTTATTTGGTTGGTTGCTGTAAATTGAGTGCCCTTTCCCTGAGGAGGCTGTGTTTTCCTGAGGTGGGGATGTAGGGGTCACCCCTCATCTGCTGGGGTTGTGCTTCAGAGTTCTGTATCTTTTCCTCTTTCTTTTTTTTTTTGTGTCTCTAAATTGCTCTTTTTTTCCCAAGTGTTCTTTATTATGTCCTGTAACTTCACAGTGTGGTCTGTGCAATCCTCCTCTACACTCCTTGCTGCTGTTTTATTGAGTGAAAGTGATCTCTTCCAAGACAATAATGTAACAGTGCTGTGATGATGTCAAGGTTTTGAAACACTTCATGTTCTCTCTTGATGTTAAGGTCCTGCCAAAAATACCCGGGAAGTGAACTGATAACATGTTGTGCACATCACACAAAGGACTTGACTGTGAAAATCATTGCTTTCCTTTTAATGTTGATGTTGTGGGTTTATTGTCTGGGTGCAGTTGAAAAAAAATCATCATCTACCCCCTTTAAAAAAAAAAATCTCTTTCCCCCCCCTCACCCCCCCTCCCCAGCACTATGTACTTGGGGTCACTTTTGATGTTCTGTTCATAGTTTGATTTTTCATCCTTTGCAAGCATTGAATTTGCTTTCTCTTGGAAAAGTGAAAATACTGAAGTAAGCAAACTTGGACTGCAGTCTCAAGATAAGAAGGGACTTTGAGGGTCAGTGTTGTCCAATGACATTTATTACTTGACTAGATTGCTCCCAGAGCATAGGAGCTAAGTTTAGATACTAGGGCTGTGTTGAACATACTGAGTTAAGCTTAGAGGGGGAAGAAAAGTATGTGAAATCACACAGGATAGCTCTTTGTGTTATTTATAACACTCATGTTCTCAAGCATCTGAGAGAGTAACATATATTTTAATGAAACTGTGATAAATCCTGGACTGAAAAGGAGGGTAACTTCATAGTTTGGTCACTTTGGGCTATAGGATGATTTTGAAGATAGATTTATTAAATATGTTTTCATTAAGGAAATTATTTGAGCTTCATAGTGGGACTGACTCCCATTTAAGTAGACATCAGCTTATTTAAAAAATAAACATGAAAAACGGACAGAAGAGGCTTTTGTATAAGAAACAGTTTTATCAGATACATTTTCTTGTTGTTACTCTATTTTTGAAGCATTTGTTTGCTGCACTAGCTCTCTGCCTGAATTTTTATTTGCTAGTAAATTATATTACAAAGCTCTTTTGACTGTAGTACTACTGCATAGAAAGACAGACTCTATTGTTAAGACATGTCCTGCTTGACATTGCTTTATTACAAAGGAACTTCTTGTTGAGAAAATGGTTGTCTCTCTTGCTTTATGTAGCTGAGATTACTGCAGCATTAACATGGCCTTGTGCTCCTAGAAAGTTCATAAGGCAAGGAAAAAAGCTTGGCACTTCTTGAGCTGAAGAGCTTGTGTTGGGATGAGGCCAAGTTAAACACCTCCATGTTTATGATTTGCATCTCCTGAGCTGTTGGGGTTCCCTGGCATTTCTGCCATGGGCTGCTGCAGGCTCTATGGATCCCACTGTTGTGTGGAACAAATACATGGAGAGCATCTGGGGAGAAATAAAATCCCAATTCTTCGACCATTTTAAGAGAAACTTTACTGCATCTACCTTGACAAATAGGCAGTTTCTGTAGGTGAGAGATTCCTGTTTTCGTGAGAGGAAGTGTTGAGAAATGTGTGGGTGAATCCATGCATTTTTCCATTGCTGTTTAAATGTGCACTTCAGTGTTAGCTTTTAAAATATGTGTAAACCAACCAGCAAACCATAAACCCTTTTTAAAACCCACTGAAACTGTTGAAATGTGTATTTTTTTCTTGAAGTCACACTCAAGCCTTGTTTGTTTCTTTGGGTTTTGTTTTAAAAAGTTCAGAAAAGTTTGCTTTTCAGAAAAGTCTACATCAAGTCCTGTATCAGATTTTTCTCTCCCTCTCCATGCACCTACATATTTTTATAGGTATAAATAATAACCGTAACATTCTTGAGTTGAATAACCCTCTTCTGTCTTAGTCCATCAGGGATGAGGTTGCTCTCTGTACTCAGCTGTCAGCTGCCTTGCTCCACTCCCTGCATGCTTCAGTGCTCCTGGCTGAATGCTCCTCCAGCCAGAACCCACATCATGCTCTAGGAGTTGGTATTCAAGGAAAAAATGACAAGAAAGAGCCCTTTGAAGTTCACATGTGCAGGGCCCAGCAGGAGCTGCTGGTTAGAAGGAAAATATGAACTAAAGTTGTATGCTTTAGTAGTTAGGGTAATTTATTATCCTTTGGTACACTTTATTGGGATGTGCAGTAAATTGCCCAGTTGTGTGGCTTTTTTCATTTAAGTTCAGCTACCTTGACACAGCTGCTAATTCTGCTTACTGGATCAGATTGGGGATTACAGGGTCATTTTGTGGCTGTTGCTGTACGGGGTTAAAATTGGGTGATTTTGGTTCTCCTGGGTGAAAAGGAGCTGCTGAGATTCATTCAGTCACGGTAGAGGCAAATTCTGCCTTGGCTTTGTTCTGCCACGGTGAGGGCAGCTCCACTTCTGATTTTTCCGTGAGTGCATAACTGAGCACCTCTGGAAACGTCCCTCCGTGACCACTGGAGTAGTTTGTAGCTGTGGCTGCCAAGGTGACTCTCCTGTTGCTGCTCAGAGCAGTTTTATTGCTGTGATGAGGCACATAATGTGGCCATTGTGTTCTCCACTGGGAAATGGAAAATCAGCCCAGGCTGGGAATCTGCCAGTTCCTGGGCACAGCGAGGCAGCCTCTCCTCTCCCTCTGCATCACATCTGGAAGTTAAAGGTTTTCAGGTACACGTGCTGCAAAGTAACCCTTAATACTGGGTCATTTCCATGGCCAGCTGGATAAAGCACAAAGCCTGTGACAGATTTTTGGTGTGCAAAGCCTCTGATGCTCTTGAGTAATTCCTGGCTGGCAGCTGCTTCCATGGATCCCTGGGCAGGATGAGGGGCTGGTTTGAGAGATCTGTGCCATAGGGTTCTTGTCTCTTTGTCATTAAATATCATGTACTTACTAACATTTCTTTCAGACAGCAGCTAATGGAATTAGGGATATTTTATGTCATCTCTACATCAATAATGCAATATGGGCCACATCAAGAATTGATTTTTTTGGTGTGTGTTTGGGGAAGGAAGCAGAAAGATAATTTAAGTCTTGACAGTGAGGGATTTCTTTCTGTAACCCCAGTTTGATGTAGATTCTGGTTGTGACCTTGAAGTCACATCTAGAAGCAAGAAGGCTAATTAGTGGAATTTTGTAATTACTTTGGATGACTCCCTAAATTACAGCCATGCAATAAAATCAATACCTCTGGAGCAAAGCAAGTTGTACTGCAAAGACAGGTTAGTGTGTAGGATTATTCTGTTTGTATTGCTGTTCTGCATAGGTTGTAATATCAGTATTTTATTGTGTCTGCAGACTGGGTGTTGGTTGGTTGAGTTTGTTTTGTTCTGTTGGATTGTTTTTTGGGTTTTTTTGTTTCTCCACGGTAGCCTGTGAGCAGAATTGTTAATTCTTGCATGTGCTATTTCCACGCCTGTTCTCCTTCAGTCAGAGAAAATCAGCACTTCTGTTTGCTAGTGCCAAGTTTGCTGTGTCCTTTGAGAGGATCAGTGGCATCCTCTAAGCTGCCTCCAAAAGGAGGAATAACTTGAGCTTGCCTGTGCCTTTGCAGATGGTGAGGGAGCGCTGTGACTTAGCAGAAGTAATCCAAGGCAGGAGCATATCCAAAAGGAGATGGCAATTCCATGGGGCAGCAGAGAGCATTGGCAGTGTTTGCTACTTCTAGATAAGCAAGGAATGGACTTTTTATAAGCGGCAGGTTCAGTTGACAAAACTTCCCCCGAAGGCTGACAGGAAGCTTTTAATTCAGCATTGAACATTGCAGAAGTCTGGAGTTTGTATGCATGAGCTGACATACACCTGCTTGGGTTTGTTTACCCTGCATATTAAGTATTGAAAAAACAGTATTGATGTGTTTACTTCTACAATTTGATTTTTTTTGTTTTGCACATTGTAAGTATATATTCAAACATTTGTAGCAAACTTATTTGGAGACATGATGTGCAAGAACGAATATTTTAAACATAGAATTGTTTGGTTTTTAATGTGGAAAGGATTTCACATGAAGCACATAATGCTGCATCTTTAACAGAAAATTTTCAGCACATTTTGCTTATCTCTGTGGTACTGAAAACTTTCTGTTCAAGATGCAGCATTTCTATGTAGCAAATACTTCAAAAGTCTTATGGCCTTTACTGTTAATGCACAGTTTTAATGGAGATTATGTATTCGTTAGGCCGCCCTAATGTTTCTGGGCACTGGTGTAGTACAGAAGTCAAACTTCAGTGTCCTCAGGTTTAGTTTAGCAAAGGCATTTTGACTTTTCCAAAGTGCTAACGCCATGACCATGTACTGAGTGCCATTCCTAGTTCACAGCATCATCTTTATTTACCAAATTCTTCCAGTGTGTGCTTTGGTGAAATGAAGAGGAACATCAATAAGACTTCTACACTGGACTTCCAGAGGGCAGAATTTGGCCTATTTAGGAGACTTATTCAGAGTTCCTTGGAAAGCAGCCCTTAAAAACAAAGTAGTCCAGGAAAGGTGGGCATGCTTCAAAACAGAGATCTTGAGGGCACAGGAACAGACTTGTCCCTGTGTGCTGAAAGGTGAGTTGACGAGGCAAACATCCAGTGTGGATGGGCAAGGACGTTTTGAAGGAACTGAGGAATAAAAAGAGGATGTATCATCTTTGGAAGGAGGGTCAGGTTTGTCAGGAAGTATTTAAGGGGGCTGCTAGGGCATGTAGGAAAAAAATTAGAGAAGCCAAAGCTCAGTTAGAACTTAATTTGGCAACTTTTGTAAAGGATAACAAAAAATGTTTTGACAATTATATTAACGGCAAAAGGAAGAGTAAGACCAACCTTTGTTCTCTACTGGATGAGGGAGGAAACTTAGTAACTGCAGATGAGGAGAAGGTGGACGTGTTCAACCCCTTCTTTAGTGGAAAGACGTCCTCAGGACAGCTGTCCTCCTGGGCTGGTAGATGGTGTCAGGGAGTGGAACGGGCCCCTGTTATCCAGGAGGAGGCAGTCAGAGAACTGCTGAGCCCCTTGGATGTCCATAAATCCATTGGCCCAGATGGGATCCACCCCAGGGTGATGAGGGAGCTGGCAGATGAGCTTGCCAAGCCACTCTCCACCGTTTACCAACAGTCCTGGCTCACTGGTGAGGTTCCAGAGGACTGGAAGCTGGCCACTGTGACACCCATTCATAAAAAGAGTGGGAAGGATGATCCTGGTAATTATAGGCCAGTCAGCCTGACCTCAGTACCCAGTAAGGTGATGGAACAGTTTATTTTGAGTGTCATCACCCAGCACTTACAGGATGGCCAGGGGATCAGACCCAGCCAGCAGGGGTTTAGGAGGGGCAGATCGTGTTTGACCAGTCTGGTCTCCTTTTTTGACCAAATGAGCTGCCTGGTGGATGCAGGAAAGGCTGTGGATGTTGTGTACCTGTACTTGAGCAAGACCTTTGGCACTGTCTCCCAGGCACACTCCTGGAAAAGCTGCAGCCCACAGCTTGCACAGGAGCAATCCCCCACTCAGATGGGGTTGGTCTCTTTCTCCAGGCAACAACTGACAGAATGAGAGGACACAGTCTTAAATTACTCCAAGGGAAATATAGGCTGGATATTAGGAAAAAAGTTTTTTACAGAAAGAGTGATACAGTACTGGAACTGTCTGCCCAGGGAGGTGGTGGAGTCACCACCCTGGGATGTGTTTAAAAAAAGGTTGGGTGTTGCACTTGGTGCCATGGCCTTGTTGAGGTGTTGAGGCATGGGTTGGACCCAATGATCTTGAAGGTCTCTCCCAACCTGGTGATTCTGTAAATCCATTGAAACTCAACAACGTGTAGGCACATGCTTGACTGTCCTTGAGGACCTCCTGGTGCCTGGTCAAAATCTATAGAAAGAGCCCAACCCGCCTGTGGCAGGAGCTGGTGAGGAGCACATCCTGCTGAGCCAGCTGATCCATCATTACCGATGGAGCTTAGGGATCCTGGCTCTCCTCTTGTACACCCTGCATTAAGGTAATAGGCTGTGATTATAGACTGACTTAGCCAGTTTAAAAAAAACAAAACCAAACCACAAGCTCTTTCCAGCCTTTTATCAAATATTCTTTTGCTGATGCTGACAGGAATGAGAGCAGGCAGGCTGTGAATACACTTAACCCTCTTTTAAATTTGTCTGTGGCAATGCAGACTCTCATCCTTGCCCATTGACACATGGAGCAGACGTGCTCCTTCCCTGCAGCCTTGCTGAGTTGACTGTCTCTGTCACCAGTCTGTGCTATCAGCCCATCATCTGGTCATATTTTTATTCTGTTGGCAAGTCTGCCCCATCAAGATCATTGATGGAAAAATGTCAAGTTTTTGTTTCTTCTGACGCTTCTGTTTCTTCCTGTAAGGTATTAAATTTATGATAATTGATTTTTAATTTATTGCATGCTGTTTAATGTACATGGCAAGGAGACGTGCATTCATGGCACTGGGATATCAGCCTTTGCAAGCACACAGGTACTGGAACTCTGCAATAAGTGCCTGTTTATTGCTGGGTTTACATGTACCAAAACATTAAAAATTGTATATATTCTAGGATTATTTTTTGTCATTGTATACAGAAGACTTATATTCTAATGTGTTTTAAACACAGAGCAAGGTCTTTGCAATTCACCTCTCCCTGTTTCCCATGCGCTGTCATTCTGTCTCCATCTTCCTTTGTGTGATTTCAGCTGAAGGGGGGAAAAAGGATGAGTCATCCATCAGCTTATTGTAAGACAGTGCAGACAGCTGTAAATATATCCTGTCTGGAGATTGGATTGCAGTAATCAGCACAAAATAACTATTGACATCACACAGGGTAACTCTGAGCTCATCTCGCTCAAAAATAGGGGGTGGGGGAAAGGGATTAATGGTGCTAAAATAGCAAAGGGCAGTACTCCTTCTTGTGTACATCATGTGTGTCCCTGTGGTGTTTGTGGCCTCCACAAACTGCATAGGAACAATTCAGTCGCACACTGTTGCTGTGGGCTAGTATATTAATATGTCTTTCTTTTAAAAAAATATGAATAATAAAAATCTAGACATGAAGGCACGGCAGTTTCTGTGTTTAGAGCTTAAACTCATGGCATGGGGAACAGGTACATCATGGTACCCTTCTTAATTGTAGACAGCTTGGGTTGAAATCTTGCTTGCAGAAATATTTGAGGAGGATGTGGCTAAAATGGGATGTGTATTTATTTTTTATGAGCATGCCTTTGTATGTCTGTGGTTCAAGACTTATATATGTCTTGCATGTCTCCACTTGAAGTCTGAAAGGAGTGGAAGTGAGTGAAGTGAACCAGTTTCCCCTGCATATCTTGTGTTTGTTTATTTGGGGTGCTCAAAGCTACCAAGGCATTAGGCAAAATAGCTGCTTCCAAAGGCAAATGAGAAACACGGCCAAGAGCTAGGAATAGCATGAGGTTTGACATTATTTTCTGTCTGGCTGAAACAGCAGCCAGAGAGACAACAAATATCCAGTAGAGGCTGAGGAAGAGATTGCACTCTAACATTGCTATGGCCAGCTGCTAGTTCCTTCAGGAATAGCATTTTAGCAGTGTGGGTCTTTATTTAAGCCCCTTTTTCTTTCTGGAATTACTAGAGTGATTAGGATCACTCCATAATAACCCTGTCCAAACCAGCAGTTACAATTGATAAGTTTTATTTTACCCAATATTATGATTTTCATAATCTATTGAATATGTGCACAGTGTAAATTAGGAATTTTGCATTCATTTGAAAAAGGCTAATTCATAGTGCCTCATGCAAATCAACTCTTTATCAAAAAGCTCCAGGGAGCATGTGTGCACTTTGTTTTCATGCCCTTCTCAGATGGATCTTTAGGTTGGAAGCTTCCACAATACAGAACAGAAGAAGCAGGTCTCTGCCTGGCATATGGAAATGAGATTTAAGAAACCATTCAAACAGTGACGCCTAGATTTGCTGGTTTGAAATGGAAATTGGTTGCAAAACAAAAATGTTGCTTTTATGAGTTCTGGTAGTCTTGCTAGTGCTGCTACAGGAGGCAGGAATGAAGTGAAATATATTTTAATAACTAAAGCACCAAATCTTCTTTTTTCATTTCACCCTAGCTGTATATAGTTCATATTCAAAGAGTTGTTGCTTCTGTTAATATAAAGTCTGTAATTATGTTAAACAAATGTTTGAAAAGTTCACATCAAACATAAGTGTAGTAGGATCTACACAGATAGATCTGGAAGCCTGAAAATCCAGCTTGGCTTGGCTCCCCAGGCTCCTGTGCCTTCAGGAGGCCCCAGATTTGGTGTACAAGTGCTGGCATTCCTGGGCCCCACACACTGTGTGTGGCTCAAAACCAGCAGGAAATGGAGCTCCTAGACTGAGGTTTAAGATGCTTAATCCTGGAAATAGTGTCTCTGTGGAAACTTGTATGAGTTAATCAGTGCTATTACATTGTTTGGGTTTTGTTTTTCTTCTCATTGTTTTCCTCTAAGTTTTTAAAACCTAATATTATTAATGGTAATTTTAGTTTTTTTGGTGTCTTCCTCCTTGAAGCAGCAGCAGGTCTACTGTCCCTGGGCACAGAGTAAAGGTGACAGTGCTGCTGATGAAGAGCAGGACTTGAACCAGCCAGAGCAGCAGCCCTCTCTCATTCATAGAGTACAAATAATGAAAAGTTTCCTCTTCTGATTCAGGACTACTTTTCATGCATTACAAATTTCAAAAGAAGACGAGGATGGTGACTGTGTGTGGTCTGAGGAAAGAGATTCACCAGTTTAATACCGAGAGATGTGCCTTAACTGCTGAATCATCCTCTTGGGGATCCTTTGAACTTTGGCTGGAAAGAAGTGAACATACTGGTTTTGTGCAGTATAGCTTCAATGTGGTGTCTTCCTCTAAGGACATAGTATTTAATGTGAAACTTGTTATTTACATTTAAAAGTGTATTCAGGAGTTTGTAAATAAGCAGCTTGGGTTAATTGTTCGAATTAGTATGTGCAAAATGCATGGTCTTTCCCAGAGGTAATTCTGGATGAGCACTTAAGGGTTTATTCCTTGTGCAGCTACCTCATCTTTTTCAGATGACTTGAAAGGCTGCCAGCATCTCTGCTGATTCAGAACAGGCTGATAGTGTTCTCTGCAGAGCTGGCTGTGTCTTTAGGGGCTGATCTGAATGAATTAACACAATGTTTACGGGGGACAGTCTGGGAAACCAGGGCGGAATCAGTTTTAGAGAGCCTCTCTTCTCATGTAAAATCAAGCAAACCAAAGTATCAGCATATTTCATATAGGTGTAATTAGGAAATTTCAGTGGGGTGTCTGGTGAGCACTGTGCTAAGGAAGGTCATAGCTGGGTGGAGATCAGGAGTTTGTGTTTCTCTGTGTTTTCTAGGAATTCATACAGCAGCTCAAGCTGCTGGCACAAGTGGTGTGGTGATATGTGCTTCTTATGGCTATTGGAATTGGTATTACAGGAAGTGGTTCCTGTATCAATGTCTAATTTTATTTTGGAAAAAAAATCTTTATCTGAATGCTACATATTACTGAAGATAATGGAGAATATGCAGAAAGTTTTTGTATGCAATATGGAACATTAAATTCTCTTTATTCTTTTCCTTTTATGTGATGAAGTTGTTTTACTGCATTGTGGTCTACTTTCTGCTTTAAAAACCTGGGAATGAGTTGCTGCCAACAGCACAGGAAAATTTCTGTGCCTTTGCTTCATAGTGGTGTAATGCAGGAGGAAACCCTGCACTCCCTGCTGTCGGTAGGGTTTGCAGTAAGTGCTAGGGGCTTGCTTAAAGTTACTTCCCATAGTAACTTCACCACCTCTGGGTCTGGCATCTACTCTTCCTTGCAGGCATCTTGCCCTTTTTCTTACTGTTTCCAACCCCTCAAATTTTTGGTTTCAGCTGATGTGCTGTAGCTCTGTGTATTTGGATTTGTGTTCATATTCTGGCTCTCCAGGTGTGTTGCTATAATCAAGGGCAACTTTTACACTTTTGTTAACCAAGGAAACAAGATCAGAAACATGTAATTGTATCACACTGCAGTTTATAAAAGAGAAATTGCCAGATCAGCATTTACAGGATGGTTTTTGGAAACATATTTCCTTCCACTTTATTTCTCCTTTATTAGAAATCTGAACATTATACCCTTGCAGGAAGTTTGAGCACAGAAATAAAGTCAGTGAATGCAGGAGCTGAAGAAGCAGGAGCAGCCTGTGTGGAGAAACCATGAGGCTCCCAGGGAGAGTGGTGTTCCTGGAGTCTGGTTCTACCCTGGCTAGTTGTGATCCAAGGTGATGGAAACCCATTGGCATATTGCTGCAGACTGTTGGATTTTTTTTTTAAATCTTTGAATAAGAGTATGAGGAGAAGAAATCCAATCCAGGCCTCATGTGTATCTGTGAATAATGATCCTCAGCAAGACAGTGTCAGGGAATAAATCTGGTTTTCATGAATGACCACCTGTTGCTCTCCATGGAAGTGATAATCTGGAGCAGCTGCTGCTCGGGACCAGTGGTATCAGCTCTTGGCCCTGCTTTAGCACAGGGTGTTTCAGCCCCATGTGTGGACTCACTGATCTGCTTTATGGTAAACACAGGCAGCCCCTGGATCACAAGGACTGACAAATGGAAAGTCACAGAAGGCTCCTTGTTGCAGCCCCACATAAGTTCCTTTGCCCACTGGAGGAGGTGTCACTGCAGGGCTCAGTCACCCTCCATGCTGCCCTAGGCACTGCCTTCTCCTGTCCTTCCATCCTCCCTGGAGCACAGAAACCCCCACAGTGTTCTAAAGTGAATAAATGGGTATGTTTCTGTTTCTTGAACCTCATCTTTAGAATGTTAGAACATGGAAAATTGCTGAACTGTGGTTGTGCTGCTTCTTTCGTGTGCTGAACTGGCACTGATGGAGACAGGACTCCAGGAGGTTCTGATTTAACAGGAGCTCTGAAGCCTGGTGGCACTGATGAGCCCTTTAAAACCTATTTTTAGACTGGGAATACTGAAGACTGACAATGTAGTCTTTTGGGATCAGTCTTTTCCCATCTTTCTCTGTAATGCCAGCGCAGTGGCTGTTTTATGTGCAGAATGTTTGCATAAAATGAGGGGAAAAAAACCAAACTCACAACATTTTAAGCTCTTATATAATTTAAAGCAAGCACAGAGATTTCTGTGTAATTACAGGGGCTTTCTTCTGAAGCAAGTGGTTTTTTTCCTGTACCTTTCTTTCTTTCTTCCTCTTAAAGTGCCTGCAGATGACACTGTGAAGAAGCAATTGCCCTTACAAGGGCTATGCAACTTCTTGGTAATGTCATTTATGTAGACCCAGGTGGCTGCTGTATTTCAGTGATTTCATTTGAAAGAATTGGACTGATAAGCCTCAGGTCAGATCCATTCCTATACCTGTGCAGAGGTCTGAAATTGTGTGGCTTATGTAAGCAGACATGGGTATTTACAAGGAGAAAATCAGAGGATGCTGCTTCACTGGCCACTGATTCTTATAATTTGCCTTTTGTAGAAAGTACCACGTAAATGTGTATGTGTGCAAAAGCTTAGAGTACATTTACAAATGTATGCACATGCACACCCTCTCAGCATTGGTATCATAAAATTCTAGTTGCAGCACCAGGCAAGCAGAGTTATCCTGAGCACTCTCAGAAGAAACTCTTGGCTCACAGAAAAGTCTTTCCAGCCCCAGTGCAGCTCACATGGAAGCAGTGCTTATTAGTAAGAGCTGTGGCTTTCTCAAAGTCATAATTATCTGAAAGAGGAGATTAAAAATTCCTTTCCCATTTTCCTTTCCTCTCTACTATCTCTGCTTTTCTTTTCATCTGTTTTGGGGTGTGTCTGTGTATTCAAAATTGTTGGGGGGCAGGGAAATTTGTGGTTTTTTTTTTTTTAATCAATCAGGAAACTCCTTTAATATATTAGAAATCACCATTTTTACCTACATTTATTGCAGTGCTTTCTGGAAGCTGGGAGGAGGAAAAGACAAGTGGAACAGCAGTTGCCTCTTAGCTGTGTTAGATGGCTGCAACCTAAAGCACACAACTAGCTCTTGAGATGACCAGACATTTATTCATGCTTCACCTTCTTTCTATTAAAATACAAAGGACAATTTTTAAATAAGTCTTTTTGTTCTGGCTTTTGATGTTGTTCAGGTATCATTTGTGAAGCTCAAGCAAGCGTGGTGAGTCCATTGGCAGAGGCTGACCTGGGCCCACAGTGCAGCACCAGGAGCACACTGAGCCTGGGCCCAGGCCAGGTGCTTGGCCAAGCCACATCAGTTGATAAATGTTGATAACCCAGTGGGCAGTGGGGCAACTTTCCACATTTGTCAAGGTATTAAATATGCTTATGGCAAAAAAATGTAATTACAATATTTTTAGGTGTGCAGTACATGCTACCAGATGTATTAATTTTCTTTCCCTATCACTTCAGGTTTTCCATCATTCCTCCTTTCACAAGTCCTGATGAACTTCAGTGTTTCCATGACTCGGGCTGTAACATTTGTTAGTTGTTCAAAACATTTATCACAGTATCATGAGCCCCAGTGATTGAGACGATACACTTTGGAATGTGCACAGACAGATAATTGTAAGCAATGCTCAGTTTATATCAGCAGAAAATAAAATTAGATTCCTAGTTGAGGCAATGGAGAAGCCTTACACAGAGCACAGCCTCGCAGGAGCCATCTGTGTGTCCTGTGCTGCCCAGCCTGGGAACACCTGGCCTTGACAGGGAGGGCATCCCTTGATGGACACAGCAAGACGAATTATTGGATGCATTTCCTGAGCATGAGAAGTGATAGAAAGATGAGGCCACATTTCACAGAGCTTTTTTGAGGTCATTGTGGCTGTCTGCCTGCAGAGGATAAGCCTTTGTCAGTCAGCACTGCTGCCATGAGGCGCGGCGACGTTCTTCTGCTGACTGCAATAGCAGCAGATCAAGCCCTGTCATGTTTGTAACAGCTGAAGCTCCTTTTTCCACCTCAGTCCCACTCTGGCAGCATCTGGTGAGCATCTGCACGCTCTGTGTTGGAGCCACAACAATGAGACTTCTGTTGCATGGAGTGTTTTGGGAGAGGAGGAGGCTGTGTGAAAATTCTCCTGGGGGGTGGCAGCTCATCCCAGCGTGTTTCCCATCACCCTTGGGTTGGTGCTGCTGGTGCAGTGATCTGTTGCCTGGTAAAGAAACTTGAGCAACTTTGTCACAAAAGAATTTAAACCTTGTAGAGGAAATAATTCTCTGGAGCTGTTTGTGGCCTCCTTAATGAGTGGGAGCTGGGATCTGGGTGAGATACAGAAGTAGTTTCATGAAGTGGAACTTTTGCTGCCTTTCATCTCTCATAGCTTTGATTCAACAATGGCTTTTGCATTCAGTTATTTCATTTGGTCTCCTGCTGCAGCCAGGTTTGGAGACACATGTTGATTAAATTATTTAGTAGTAATAGATCAGAAGCACTCATATATAAGTTTACAGGAATATTAAAGAAGTCAAATGCTGTTCCACATGGGAAATAATATTTGAGTAGATGATTCATGATAACATAAGCTCCTAAAACTCTCTCAGAATTGAGGGAGGGAAGGCAGTTTGTAAAAACAAACTCTAAATGTCAAGTTAATTTCTTTTGTTGTTAATATTTATATATTATTTATAATAATGTATACCATAACAGTACTGTGCAACCAAGTTACTTTTTTCCCATTAAGCAAAAGAGTTTAGTGTCTGATCAAAAAGCAGGCCCCAAAGAAAACCATTACAAGTCTGCGTTAATGTTTGCTGTCATCCCCTTCCTTAATAACAGAAATGGCTCAAAGCTGTTCAGGTGGGCAAGCTGGGGATGGTTTTTTTGTTGTTGGTTTTCCCCAGATCTTTCAGTAGAAATGCTTTAAGATTGAAAGTGAGGACTCCTGTCCCTGGCTTGCCAGAGGGCCTTTCTGCTGGTCACACTGCTACCCCCCATCCCCTCTGTTCTCATACTCAGTAAGGGAGTGGGCACAGTCTGTGCCCACCCAACCTCTTCCTAGTCCAGGGCTTAAGTTACAGATTCCTTTTTCATACACATCAAAACTTATTCTAATTCAGCTTTTAAGCAGTCAGTAAGATTTCTACAGATGAATGTTTTTAACAAACTCAGAACCAGAACAGATAACTATTGGTTTTACAGTGAAGGCTGACCAATCCTACCAGAAGTTAAGAAGGTATGACTGGTGATAAACCTGCTTAATGCCTTCATTCCCCATTTACTGAATGCTAGTAGATGTTGTGTTTTTAAAAGGGGAGGGACTGGGCAGCCTGGATGAGGAGTGCTGTGCTTGATCCTGGGGTTGCCCCTGCCAGCATGTGAGACAGGAGAGACAGGAGCGCCGGCTCCTTCCTCGAAAGCAGCCCTGGCTGAGCTGCCAGGGGCCGGCCACAAGCCCAGAGGTGACCTCGAGCTCAGCAGGACTCAGTGGCTGCCAGAAGGAGCAGGAGGCTGAGGCATGACCAAGGTCTGTGTCTCTGACACAATGGAAGAAACAGCTTCTCTGGATGTGCTGGAAGAATTAATTCCAGCCCAGAAAACAGCAGAGTGGGTGAGCAAAAGCAAGGCAGATGACAGGACCTAGTGCCAAACCATGGCAGGAGGTTTCTTTGCAAACCTTCTCACTTGGTTTGTATTACCTATGGGAGACTAATTTCATTGTTTAACATTTTCTTGTTCTAGTTTGTTCTGATGAAATGAGGCTTTGAAGATAGGTGTTTCTGGGATACTTACTTTAGGGTAAAGGTTTCAGATGATCTTTCCCAAAATATTTGCAGACTTGCATGTCCTTTTCTATTGCTCTCCAAATATTAAAGAGCAAGTAAATTTTTTAAGCTCTCATTTCTGTGAATAGAATAAAAAGCCAGAGAGAATAATGTATTTGCTCTAAATACCTGAGATCTGCAGAACTGGTGTATGCATGTGATGAAGCAGCTGGATTCAGCTGGTTATGGTGAATATTACACAAGATGCAGCAAGGCAGGTAGTTTGACTGGGGTGACACTTGCTAATGAGTTTATAGCAGAGCTTTGTCATGGGATTTAATGTCTGTATGCTCTGGAGAGGAGGGTGGGATTTGAGAAAGGAAAGTAGGCTGCATGGAGCAATGGAAAGGTCTGTGGTGGTGCTGTAATGAAGTAGTAATTTATCACTTTGGTGACCTGCAGAGAGGGAGTGTGGGGGGAACACTCTTGGCTGAAATGATGTTTGACAGATAAGTCACCATACATTTAGAGAATAATAGAAAAAGTTTATTTGAAAACTCCTTACTTTTATAGTCTTAGTTAAACTTTGATTATGGGAGATCTGTCTGGAGCAGTCAAGCACATTGCTCTTCTCTGTCGACATCTCTGGGCTGTGTGAGGCTGGGAGTACTCTCTCCTCATTTGACCTGCCAGCAGAGGAGCTGTCAACAGTAAAGAAAAGAATTCAGAGGGGGAAAGTACAGCAAATCTCTTGTAAACAGTGAAACTACCAATGCCTTTGTCTGTCACAGGGTGCTGGAGTTTGGAGATGGGAAGGGCAGCAGGAGCTGGTGTTGGGGTGGCTGTGCTGGCAGGGACAGTGGGGTGGCTGTGTTGGTGGGCTGTGCTGGCAGGGGCAGTGTGGTGGCTGTGTTGGGGTGGCTGTGCTGGCAGGGACAGTGGGGTGGCTGTGTTGGTGGGCTGTGCTGGCAGGGGCAGTGCGCAGGGCTGGAACTGGGGGCAGCTCGTAGCACCCAGGCAATCTTTGGAGCAGAGGAAGAAGGAAGCTGGTTAGGGATAGAAAAATAAACAAGCAAAGAGGTTTGAAGCACCTTCACAGTAAGGGATTGAGCTCATAGTTTTTGCTTGTAGAGGAATCAAAAAAACCCACTTGGAGTTTATTTGCAGAGCACAGTGAGTATCTTGGCTGACTTACAAAACAATGGAAAGCTGAAGCCCCTTCACTGGCAGCAGGATGCCCAGCATGGTGGTTCTCATGGCTGTGGGATCAGTCTATGGGAGGGCAGGAGGTGGCAGGTTATGTCCTACTGCAGTTTCAGTGAGTAGAGTTGAGAACCAGCTCCTTTCCAATGCTCTTCATTGCTGGAGACAACTCCATGTACAATTGTATTTCTGTATTTCTGTCTCAGGATCTTTGTTGTCACACACCCACCACAGGCCAGAGCAGCAGCACCTCAGATACAGGCAGAATGGACAAGGATGAGCCTAAGGCTGCACAGAAAAGGAGATGTAGACAGTGGAGGAGGGGCATGCATAGCCAAAGCAGAAAATGGGGGAAGGAGGAAAGAATCAATAGTTCATTAGACTTATAGAGTAGAAGAAGGAGAAAAGAGATCAATAGTTCATCTGCTCTGGAGACTCTGCTTGTGAGATGTGGGTGGCTAAGGATATTATGCAACAGCTCATATCAGGATATGGGAAAGAATGAAGAAGTAGAAATTAATGGTAGCCAAATTGTAAAGCCTGGTTTAAGAGAGTGGAACCCCTTCAAAAGAGCTTGTTGTCAAATATGAAACTTTCAAGTTCTTCAGCCTTCCTTCACCAGCACTGTCTGTGGCATGAACATCATTCCTTAAAATTCTGCGATCATTCTCAAAATCGGGATTTCAGTGAATGTGAGTTTTGTCTACAGGATTTGGTGTTGTGGTTTTAATAGTTTACAGCCCAAGTAAATACTGTATTGTAACAGATTTCAGACATGGGTGTGAAATTTTCTACAAAATTAGCTCACTTATTTAACACATATGGACTAGAAGTAATGCAGTCATGCAGTTTCCATGATTATACTGTAAAGAAATAATAGCTACTGCACTATGAGGGTGTATTTTTAGAAAGAAGGTTACAAACATGCAATGTTAGTTTGGACTGGCACATCATAGTGTATGTAAATAGCTTAAGTGTTAAAGGGCTGCTTTTAGTACAAAGTAGCTATTTTTTGTGGGTTTATTAATTTAAAGGATTATGTATTGACCAGCATTACGTGCTGATGGTCTCATTATGGCCCAGGAAAGCACCTGTGTAATAGCCACATGCACTGACACCTAGTAACCCAAGAATTCTTTCTTGCCTTTAGGAATATCAGTTGGCTTAAATATTCCTTCATGTTTCCTTGTTGTGCCTGAGGGAGACCAGCCAAGTTCTGTGAGCTCTGCAACAGAAGTTCCTGCAGTGTCTGTGAGAAGGAGAAGCAATCCCTTTGTCTCATGTGGCTCTGTAGGAGATGCAGCAGTTAACTATCTTTTGCTTTCAGATAAAATAATGCAGCTTGTCTTTTTAATGGCTACAAATCATGGGAGCTTGAGTTCAAGTTCCCTGTAGCCCTCTTAGCTGAGTGTACTCCTGTCCATGCATGAATAATGCAGGACCTCACTGGCTTTAGTAAGATACAGTTAATTCTCTTGGCCTTTAAGGTTTTTTTCTCCCCATTATTACTTAGCTGCCATCCTGTTGGAAGGGAACAAATTAACCACAAACATGCAAGACTACAAAGGCTGGAGCATGTAGGAGACAATAACATTGTACGGGTAAAGCAGCTCCAGAGCTCAAATTCTTCAGCAGAGATTTGTCTCTCTGGATTTACCAAACATCCCTCTTGTGCTGTGGACACAGTCGCTCTGCCAATATTCAGCCAGTGTTGTGTGTAAAGCTTTATTGGATGCAGTGAAAGCCCCTGGGCGTTGCTGTGTGGGCAAGGTGGGCAGGGCAGAGCAGGGAGCTGCACATACCAGGCAGGATCTGCATCTGGTCCCACCTGTTCTCCTGGCCTTGCCAGTGAGCATGGCACTGAGGTGCTGGCAGGGTGCCCTTTGCAGTCCTTTCTCTGTGTTTGATACCATATCTGAAGGCCAGGCAGCTGTTGGAACACAGATACATCCTTCCTAGGATGGCTAGAGAAGAGAAACCTGCCTTTCTGTATTTGTTTATCCATATAGAATATCCTTTTGAAAGTCTTATTTAAAGCTTAAATCTTTTTCTCCTGTTTACCCAGCACAGCTATGGGGAGGATTTTGTTGTGGTCTGTTCATTTTAGAGACATGTTCTCTCCATGGTGAGTAGGTAAGGCAAAACTTGAAAAGGCAGGGATTGACAAAGCACCTGCTAGAACAGACTGCTTTTTATAATCTGTAATTCAAATGTTTACTTTAAAAGGAAATACTTTGGTTGGCAGGCTGGGAAGTGTGTGATGATAGCTGAGTAAGCCTCAGCCTGTCTGGTTAACAGGAGGTAGAACCAGGTTGTGACACATTGTGCTTTTTCTCAAGGCACAATTTTTCATCTGGTTAACTCAGTGTGCTGACCCCTGTAAAGACTAACTGAACCCTAACAAAATGATTTTTGATTCATGGCAAATTGTAGCTGGACTGGCAAATCAGGAACATTTAAAGCCTTTTGTGGTATCTAGAGACATTTATATACAGTCCTAAATAGTTCTCAATAGATGAGATTTATTGGCATAACATACTAACAGCTCAGTGCTGTTTTATTTCGTATTCAATCTAAAATGGGAAAGGGAGGCCACTTACATCATTTCACAGTACATGAGAAACATTTTAGAAAACAATAGGTGATGGTAAAAGTAACTTAGGCTGACAACACTGTGTTATTTTCTTTGCTAAAGAGATATTTCTTGTAAAAGAAAAATGGTAAGGTAAGATTTTTAAATTCATAGGTGCTGCACATTATATGCAGTATTTATCTGGTATAAATTTTTGCAAGTTCTAAGAATTGTTTAATTGGTGCATAAATTACTTACATGTCTTGTTCTCCCTGACAGTGTTTCACTGAATTTTGTAAAGACTAATTACTGTCATCCCCAGTAGAGCTGTTCTTTTACATCAGCAATCATTCATAACTTACTAGGTGCCTGCAGCTACAAATCAGTCATTTAAGCAACCCTGGGAAATGTTTCACATTATCCAGCCCATCTGGTAATGGAAGAAGCTAACAGTTCTAACCATATTATCAACTTGAAACCCAGCCATTTCAGAAGCACTGTAGTTAGCACTTCCCTCAGCCAGTGACACGATCCTGAGCGTGCACATGTGCCACTGTGTGCAGAGAGTACAGGGACTTTTCCCTCTTTTTGTCTGCCTAAAAGACTTCCAGGAGGACAGAAGGGGTAGTTGGAGCTCTGATGTGAAGACAGGTAGTACATACAAAAATTAAACTAAAGGCCACAGTTTTGTTCAATTGACCAGGCAATTTCTGAAGAAAAACAGTTTGTAGCTGAGGCCCACATTCCTTGAACTATCCCTCTGTCTGGAACAGGGCAATGACAAACTTTAATTTGAGCAGCAGTCACTCATCCATCAGCTTGAAAGTCAGTGGGGCTGCCTTCCAGGAGCAGCAGTCAGGTGTGGCCAGCAGGAAGAGCCACCTGTCCTGTGAGCCTGTGTCACCTGCCCAGCCCTGCCCCTGCTGCAGTGCCTGGGAGCTGCCAACCAACACAAACACCACGTGGAGCCTGCCTGAAAGGCACATTTTGCATTGCTCCGTGGTAATAGTGGGTATATTTTGTAGCACGAGTCAATTTAAAAATAAAAAAATAATGAAAAAAGTGTGTTTTATTGGATTCCTCAGCCATCTATTCAAAACCAGTTTATTTTAAATGGCCCTGGAATGGAAGGCAACTAGAAGTTTATTGCAAAAATGCAAAGTAACTTTCCTGTAGGTCCTGTAGGAAATAATATTTCTCTTTAGATTGTAGCTGTATATTCGGTGTTTCATTTTCCAGTGCCTGTTGGAGTAATAAGAGAATAGAAAATAAAAATTTTTACTTATCCCCCTTCCAATTCCCAGTTTATTTTTAGGTGTTGGAACTGACCTTTTTCTTCTCTAATACTTGTTACAAGGGAAAGAAACTCAGCATGCTCTAAGATGAAGCTCAATCAGGTAATGAAAGTGTGTACTGCATTACTTACAGCAGCAACACAGTAAACTCAATGACCTTTTCATTTTGTTTTGTTTTTTTTTTTTTTCCCCCCAAGGCTTTTGTTCATCTGCCTGAAGACTTTGTTTTTCTGGGCTGAACAGTTTTAGCATCTTTTTTGTCTCCACACCTCCATTCCTATTCTACAAGTACCAAATTATAAAACTCCCATAGTCTGGCTCAGGAGGTTATTTCACAGCTCATTTCTGGTATTCATTTTGGACCACTTTTGTTTCCAAACTTGTAGTATTTCCTGAGCAGTTGTTCTTCATGCTGAGAACTGCAACATTTGATGTTTTTCTGTCGTATCATCTCCTCATTGCTACTTTCATTTTAACAAGTTCTGTGTTGTGAGTTCTTTTAATCTCCCCTCCTGAGCTAAATTTAGTCAATCTTAGATCAGACTTAAATATTGTAATATTGCATATGAGTGTTGGAACATCAGAACTGTACTAATGTAATGCAGTCATATACCATATACAGTTGAATGGTTCTGCACCAGGAAAGTGGATTAGGCAACGTAAAGGCTGGTTTTTTTTTTCCTTGCTATGAACTGGAAGGAGCTGGAGACATGGCTGGGCTTTGCCTTGGAGTCACACTCCATAATTCACCACGGAGACACTTTGTGTGTCCATCCCCTTGGCATGTTTTGCTGCCCGGTCTCAGAGCAATCCATCTGTTATGCTCTCAGTATATTTCACAGTCACTGTTATTCAAATATGCTGAAAGCTGCTTAAGGAAGAGATTTTTTTTTCAGACTCATAAGTCTGACTGTATGGGATGAGTGATGTCTAGCTTTGCTCTTCAAGACTGAATGGTTTAATAATGGAATTAGGCCAGGCACATCCAAAGCCAGAGTGCTTCGATGTCATTCCTGCCTGCCTCAACAGCCACTGTGATTCTTTCCAGCTTGTCATGATAAACCAGAATAAGAAGACAGTATTCATCTTCTGAAAAATGAATTTGACAGGTGCTTTTGCTACTAAATTAGCACTGGGAGTTTTGTCAGCAGTACCCTGGCTGGCTCTTGGCGCTGGCAAGTGAGTAACCTCACCTCTTGGCTTATTTGCAGGAACTGCTGGCACTTAGGTGAGCCATTTTCTTTTCATCTACTTTAGAAGAATGCTCCAAAGGCAATTCTTTTGGGTTTTTTTAAAAAGCTTGGTTTGGTAATTGTGCTTCAAAGGCAAGGATGCTGACAGAGTGATGAAACTGTTGGTAAATAATTTAGGCCATGATTGCCACTGGTTGTAGAACCATATTTTACCCTTTATGGGCAGTGACTGAGTTGAAGTGAAGGTGAAATTTTATTTTAGAGTTGAGAAAGCTGCAGTGAGTCAAGCTGTGGTGGCTCATCGTTGCTGTTCTTGGCTTTCCTGGCCTGCCCTGCAGCAGGACCAGCAGGCAGGGCATGTGTGTTGCTGGGGAAGGAGGGCAGTGGGGTTGCTGGGGTTCACACCATTCCCAAAGCCCTTGCTCCCTCTCTCCATGCAGGACAAGGTGGTTTCACAGCTTGCTCAGGGACAGGTATGTCCCTTCTGTCCCACAAAGTGCTCTGTCTGAGCCAAGTGAATGGCCCAGGCTCAGCATAACAAACACTGTAGCTTCTCAAGAGGTGACCAGATGGTACAGTTCATTTGTCCAGCTTAGATATTGTTGCATCTCTTCTGCGTTCTTGAAAAGTAACGAAGTATTTTGCTTCCCTCATTTTTATTGGTAACAAGAAAGAAACAAGCATGTGATGTAATGCACTGTCTCCCTTGCTGTTCCTCCCGAGTGGCACAGTTTGTTTTCAGAACTCCTTTCTTTGGTATTGCTTTTAACTGAGCATATTTCATTTCATGGAGGAGGCAGGTGCTCATTCTGTTAATATCTTTATAATTTTCTTCACTGTGTGAAAACTGCTGAAATGGAAGCCAGCCTGGCAGAAAGGTCACCTCCTTTTAATAGTTTGGCATCTCAGTTTTGGAGATACATTTCAGGAGAAAACTCCCAGGAATGAGCATTCCCTCCAAGGAAAAGGGCTTCAATAACTCCCTTTTCTTCTGCCAGTGAGAGAAATTTATACCAGCGGGTGAAAGTGGGAAAAAAAGAGCTGCTTATTAACAGGAAAAAAAAAAAGTGTGGGGGGTGGTGTGGTGCAAGGCACAGAAAAGGATTCAATAAACGCTGGGTATGAATTTACCCTGCACACACAGAGCCACGGGCTGATCACATGGCTCGGAAAACAAAAGTGGCGACTGGTCCCTGTTCCTGCGGGAAGGGGAAGAGGAGTTCACGGAGCACCTGGAGCAGAGCAGATGGGAAACCTGTTGAATTTCTGGCGTGGGTCTCCTCCTGGCAGCAGCCAAAGCTGATGGGTTTGAATGTCTGTGCTCGTGTTGGTGCAGCCCCTGTGGGGTCTCAGGTTTGGGGCGGTACCGCCGGCTCCCCAACGGGCCGAAAAGGAAGACAAGCCAGAAACTGGTCAAGGGAACAAAAAACCAAAAAAAGCCTCCCAGAGGATTCCCAGTGGGAAGGCAAGGGAAAAAAAGGGGAAAAAAATGGAAAAAAACCCCTTCTTGCTTCAAGGCAGTATAAAAAAACAGTCCAACAAAAGGAACAATGCAGCATCCCTGGTCCATGCTGTCCAGAGCACACCAGAGAGAGATTGCACAGAACTGTGCCCGGGGTTCCCAGGCTGATATAAAATTTCAATAGCCAAACCCCATGTCCAGCTAAAGATCCAGCAGCCATTTCTGGGCAGAAAGCAGATGATCAGCAAAACTGG
Source organism: Passer domesticus (assembly GCF_036417665.1). Lineage (NCBI taxonomy): Eukaryota > Metazoa > Chordata > Aves > Passeriformes > Passeridae > Passer > Passer domesticus. Next base: position 18,499,904 of record NC_087484.1, read on the forward strand.
AGGGGGTGTGTGTAGGAGAAGTTCTTGTAGGGGAAAAAGGTACCTGCTGTCATGTACCAGAGCTGCAGCACTTTGAAAGGTGCTGCCCGACCACAGGTCAGATGCTCTTACCCAAATTAAAAAAAAACACCAAAAAAAAAAAAACAAAAAAAAACAAACCAACAAACCCCCAGCTTTGCAGTTACTTTACAAAATATTTTGGAGCTACTGAAAGTGAACTTTGCAGAGTGTTTTGGTGCTTCCCCCAAAGCTTTGTTGAACCCTTGCAATATTTGTTCCGTTTCAGATGTAGCGAGTTTCCATAATATGGGCTAGTTTAACTTTCTCTATGGCTCTTAGTCTGTGCAACATATAATTAATGGAGAAAAAGCAATATATAATTTGTTTATGCAGATGGACCACACTATTTTAAAGAGTCTAGTAAAACTTGATGGTTTACCATTTAGAAACACTCTTAAATGTTCAGAGTCCATGGTATTTCCCCAGAGTGATTTATAATAGAGCAAGAAATTGAAAGCTTAAGAAAAAGGAGGAGGATTTGGATGGGAACACTTAAAATTTCTTGGCAGATGTTTACTGTTAGGGAAGCTTAGGGTTTTTTCTCTTTCCTTCCAGGAGTGAGAGATTTCAAGGAGGAAATGGCAGATCTGGGTTCCTGAGAGTGTTTTCTGAAGGCAGGCTCAGGGAGCAGCCTCATTTACGTCACAGACCACATCCCTGAGAAAATGTGGCCTGGGCTTCTCACCTGGAGGCTGCCTGGGGCTCCTGGGAAGGAGCTGAGCAGGGTGGCTGGCACGGCTGCCAGGCTGGGGCTCCCTGCACTGCCCACAGTTCATAGAGGAGCAGTAAGAAACAGCCTTTTTCTCCTTGGAGAAAATGGAGTCACAGTGGTTCAACTAGAAATTTAAATTACTGTTCCTGAAGCCCAGGGGTAAAGACCTGCATAAGGTTTAAACTGTTCTGGCATTGCACGAGCAGTGGTATTTTGTCCTTATCAGATATACTTCAGGGTTGTGAAGTGTTTGAAATTCTCACAAATGGTAGATGCAGAGGGTCATGCTATTTATTACATTGAAAAAAAACAAATGAATTTACAGCACTGTAGGGAAATAATCATAATTTTAATTTCAGATAACAGTTCTTACTTTTACATTCTTCTGAGCTTCCCAAAAATGTGGCTGATGACTTCCTGTAGGCAGTTTTGGTGAGGCTCTGCAGGGTTAAGACCATAACCCATGTTAGATCTGCAGAGCACAGCTTGCACAGAGGAATCCTCAGAAGAGCTGGAGGCTCCAGAGAGCTGCTGATTTGCTTACTTTTGCTTTCTTTGTCATTCTTTCAACTCCCCTGCTTTGTGGGCTCTAGATTACTTTGTGCATGAAAATATAATTAGTTTAATTGTAAAATTTAATTACTAAGGTTTTAGTAATGGGTTGGAAATTCATTGTGGACGTGTTCCATCTGTATGGCAATGGGTCTAGCTGGATATTAGCAGTGTATTTGTTGTGATACTTGTGTGTCTAATGGGCCACGCTGCCCAGGAGGTGTTTTGGGGAAACAGGAAAGCCAAAGCGTGGCAGGTGCCATCATGGCTACCTGTCAGCCAAAAATAATTTTGGTGTTGACGTGTCTACGTGGTGATGTTGGTCTTCATTTTCTCTGAACTGCAGCTTTGGCCTGGATAGGCAATGGAAAAAATGCCAAGCCCCAGAACTGTGACTCTGCGTTGGGTTTTCAGGAAGGAAACAGGCAGTAGCTGTTTAGAACAGCACTGAAATGTCTGTGGGGAGCCATCAGCACCTAAGGGGTCACCTTAGGCATTGGGACCTTAGGGAAGACAGAAGTTTGTGTAGGCCTGCTCTGAAGTACTTTTTCTCTAAATATTTTGTTACTACTGATGAATCCCCTCCCATTCCTCTCCTTTCCCCCTCTGGTGCACTTGTCCTAAGAGGAACCACAAGCCCTGGGTATGGCTGGAATTCCGGTGGGGAGTGGCACAGTTTAATTCAGGGAGGAACTGTATCCCTGCTGCCAAGAGCATGGCAACAAGCTGGATCAAAACTGGGTAAAGCCCATAAGGAAAATTGTACATAAAATTAATTGAGCTTTGCATACTTGGGGAATAATCTTTGCAACCAGCAAAATTTTGAGACCTTTCCTCTCAGTGGTAATTGCTAAATCCATATGGATCATCCTGGGCATGAATTTGTTGAAATTATAAGTATCATGCACAACTGGCTTCTAAAATAATATGGGATGCTTCTAAGAGGGAAGTGGATGAAGTGCTTTCTGTTGGGAATCTATTCACATGGTGCTGGGAGGTTACAAAAACAATGTCCCAGTCCCAGTCCACACTGGAAATCTGCTTGGAAGGGTTCTGGTCTCCTGTTGCTGCAGGGTGAGTGGTGTTGCTTTTCTGTGACACCCTCAGGCAGTGATACAAGTTGCTCTCTATGAAGTTTGCTTGTGTCCAGGCATAGAAGTTCTTGTTCAAAGCTGAATGGGAGAGGGGTCCAGGAGTTTTGAAGAATTTTCATATGGCTTTGTTGTTTTGAAGGGGAGAATGTCCTGGAAGGTCAGTTTTAATTGATGTTGCCTACCAAGGAAGAGGCAGTGAGGAATAATGTACAGTCCTGCTTTTGTGTTTGGAAGATAGTTCAGGAAAGGAAAACAATTACAACATTGCCCTTTTTACTAATCTGGAAAGTTACCTGAGAGACAGTGAAATGCATATTTCAATTGCTACCAGGATTCCAAATATCCAAAGCCCAGAATTCTGGTTTTATGTCAGTAAATAAAAATTACAGTATATATGATAAAAATATTTCATTCAGAATATGAAATCCATTACATCAACATTCAAATATGTCAAGCAGAGAGGATGAAAGCAATGCACTGAACAGAAACACAGAGAAAGGAAAGCCTTTATTTTTCCTTTGTTCACTGATATTTTAACACTGATCTTGGTGTGGTGCTGGCCACTTCCAAATTGCTTTTGTCTTTGTCCATTAGTAATCTGCACTCTCAACCTTCCCAGGCAGGGGGGTCAGCAGGAGGAAGCATGCCCTGCCTCCCTGGGAATGTCTGAAGAGGAAAGCAGGAGGGACAGGCTGTGGAGGGCTCCAGGTCTCCCCTCTGTCACTGCAGCACACACAGAGCTGCATTTTGAGTTCCCAGGGAGGTATCTGGATGGCCACTGCCCTTCTTTCCTCATCACCTCTTGAGCTGGAAGGTGCTTGGAAGGATAAAGTCAGCCCAGTTCTCTTTCCTCTGGTGCCCCTTTGGATTTTGCTGCTGTCTCCCAGCTCTGAAGGAAAGCATCTTCCTTGATGTATTAGTCCTTCTTATTGAAGAATTTTTTTCTGATTTTTGAAAGGACAAGGAGATGCAAACCAGGTCTCAGCACTTTGGGAGGTGGGATACATCCTGTTTCTTCCCCTTACTGCTGAACTGCAGTCTGCTTTGGGGTTGTGGGTTTCTTTGTCTGTATGGTTGAATAAGATGTAAAAAAAGCACGAGGTCTTGGTCTCTCCTCCTGGAGTAAAAGCTTATCCAAAGTAAACAAGGAACTAATGCCATGGGTTTAGAGGATGGGTTTGGAATGCTCCCCAGGAAGTCTGCTCTGGTTGGCTGTTCCCACCCCTAAGAAGGGTGGTTTTGGAAAGCTCTGTGTAGCTTTTTGCTCAGTCATTGTCTACATGATTAACTTAATTAGTTAAGAAATATCCAAGACATTAGAATGGCCTGGGCATGTTCCTGTGCCCGAGGAGCCAGTGTTTATCTCAAAACTCTGAGTGCTTAGGGGAAAAAAATCCAGTTAATCTTACAGGCAGATTGACTTGGCAATCAGAAAGGACTTGGCAACAGAGATAAAGTGAAATATACATGCATGGGGGACCCCATTTAGCAGTATTTACCCTGGCAAAAATCCCTTTGGCTTTGCTGACAGTGCTGGTAGAGTCAGGCTGAGTCGCCAGGGAGCAGAAGGAATTCGGTGGGAAGCCTTCTTTTGTGCTCTGTGTAATTCTGAATTGGAAGAATTGTATTTTGGATTAAGTAATTTGAAAGAATTCAGGCTTATAATTTAGCATTTCATCTGTTGCACCAATGTCACCTAGATTTTTAGATGAAACAAGTAAAATACTCTGTGCCTGTTGTTTGCAGACCCGCAGGTAGAAAGGCATTTTGTTTTTAAACCCCAGTTCACTGAGTGACACAGTTTGAGAGTAGGAGATTAGAAGATAGGGAAGGAGCCAGCTGATAAGACAGAGAAAATAAGACAAATGGTTTAATAGGTCAGAAGATTTGACTAAAAAGAGTCAGATATATGCACTATAAAAATTATATATATATGTTTATATCTGCCACACAAGCTTAAAATGGGATTGATTTTTGTCCCTCAACTTTTTGGTTTTGTAATCTCATTAATAAAACCCTAAAAATTAGTGTTCAAAATATGAGGCTGATAGTTAAGGAGTCTATCCAGAATCTATTAAAACATAGTGGAAATTTAGCATTGAATTGATACTCCACTACCTGGAAAAAAAAAAAAAACTAAAACGGAAGTCCTGTGTAAGTTCAAAATTTATATTCCAAACTGTAAATAAAATGACAAAACCCCAAAAAATGACAAAACCCCCATCCCTGTTGTAGGGGCTGGAAATAGCCTCATTGTGTTCAGTAAGCTGTGCTGTCTGCTTGGCACTGTAATGAACCAAGTCATTTATTGTGGGACCTCAGTATGGGCTTGCATAAACCCACTTACTGTGCAAAACTGTTACCTGCATATTTACCAATGTACAAATCAGAAAATAGACCCTAATGGAGTTAAAACCATGTTGAAAACAGTTTATATTTTGTATTAAGAAATGATTGCATGTCTGCTCAGGTTGTAGAATTCTAGAAATGGGGTTTTTTCTGTGATATTAATCACACACACATGTTTATAGTGAGTTGAGTGCCTCAAGCTCCTGCCTGAATGCCTTCAGGAATCTGAAAACACAAACACGTAGCAACTGTGGTAAGGTTTTTCATACATATTCAGTTTCTTTCATTTTAGTTTTTTATTTGTTATCAGCTGTATTAGTGGGTGGATGAGATTCCCTTTCCTAAAGAAGTCAGGTGTGCAGGTACATGAAAGAGGTGGGTGAATTGCTCAGCTTTGCTTTGTTGTTCCCAGATGCCTTTTTTAATTGCCAGCCTCACAGATTGACTTTGGGACCTGAAATTCTAGATAAATCTTTGTTCATAATAGCTTTCCTGCAGGCCAAATGACGCTTTCATTTACACCTGTGCATCTGCTGCCAGCTGGCAGCTGGGGCAGAGCGAGCTGGAACAGGCTGTTTATGGACAGGGTGTGTTTGCTAATGAATCAGTGAGAAGCAGCAACCCCAGAGCACAGCCACAGCACCCAGGGCTTCAGCTGTTCCTGCCTTTCCCCTCCGGGTCTTATACCTGGGGGTTCTGTGCAGATGGTGGCCCTAAAACCACAAGTGGGGACAGAAGGAACAAGTGTGAAGCTGGGAGATGTGTGAGGAGGAGAGGGCTGGGGTTAATGTCCCCCTGGTCATTCCTTGCTGCTCTCCCCTTTGTGCCTGAATTCATTGGAGCAACAAGTGAGCGCCCCTGGGGGAGGGTCATTGTGAGGAGTTTGAGAGATCCCAAGGAAATGTGTTGGCTGGATCTGGTGGGCCGCAGGGGACAGGGAGAAGTCGTGAGTGGTATTAGCCTACAGGCCGAGTTCTTAAAATATATTTAGCAGAGTTGTGAGGAGTGGGCTGATGGACGGCTGGAGAATGACAGCAGGTCCATCCCAGCTGCCACCCCCCTGTCAGCTGTGCTGGCCAGAGAAGGCAGCTCAGAGGGGGCTCCTGCTGTCCATGTACCCAGAAGGACCAAAAACAGGAAAGTTTTGCTCACTGATTCTGCCCTAGAGGTGAAGAAATTCAGTGTGAGCAAAACTCGAGTTGGCTCTCAGATTCTAGGAATCCTGTGTGAAATTGCAGGAGGTGTTTCTGTGAATTTAATGTTTGTCTTCATTCTGTATCCCCCTACCCCACATGCCTAGGAACAAAAAAAGTCACTTCAGTGGGCAAATCACTCTGTAGCCCACCTACCCTCTCATCTCTCCCATCCCATCACTGGATTTGTGCTGGTGCTTCAGAGGCCTGGGGGTGATAATACATCTCATACAGCGGCTGTAGAATGCATAATATGGAAATCCTCTTTCCACACTCATATTTCTCAGAAAATGGGTTTGTAAGATGACATGGCAGGAGAGCTGATTGTAGGTGGGGCAAAGGGGTGTGGTATTTCAGACAGAGCTTTGCCAGCGATGAAAGATGGTAACAAGAGTTTGTGATTGAGAGAGCTGCACAATGGTGAGTGGAGGCAGCCCTGTGTGCTCTGTCTGTGCTGTGAGAGTGTATTTGTGTTCAAACGGAATGCTTTAGAAATGTGTTCAGAGAGCATCAGCTGTGTTTGCATGCCAGGAACAATGAGAAATCCTAAATTCAGTATGAAAATAATTCAGATCATATCCAGTAACCATTTACTGCTGGTGAAGATTATGGTGCTTGAGAAAAAAAATCACTTTCAACAAGTCCAAAATATAAATGATACTAAACTAATGGGATCAAATTCATTATATTGAGCTTAATTGCAACTTCATGGCTCCAGATTTATTCCAATGTAATTCTGTTAATACCAAAACTAGAATAATAAAGTGATGAGTCAGGTCCATTGTTTGTAAATCTCCACTAGAGATCATTAGCTTGTATACAACTGCATTAAAATTTAAATGACATGCTGCTGTAATTTTTTCGCTTGGTTTGAGAAAATCTGCATATGTTGGAGCCTCTGGGTAATTTAAATTGAAGTAGTTGAGAAAATGTCATGTAAAAATGATACGAGGAATGTAGTCAAATTTAATAGTCTTAAACAGCTCAGCACAATCTGTACTAATATAAGTAGGTGAGTCATCAGTTCTGTTACCCTGTCAATATGGTGAAACTTTAAAGAAAGCTGTGGTGTGGTGCAAAAGATGCTTTGAATCAATTTAATTGCTAACTAGGGTAAACAGCTTTGGTGTAATACTAAACAGGCACACAGGAAACTATTGTGAGAGGTTCCAGCTGAGAAAGGGAGCTGTAAGCAGTGGAAATGTTGAATGAGGGTGTGTTATGTCAGTGTGGTAGTGTGGAGAAATTGTGGGGAGGCTCCAGCATGATGGGCACAGTACAAGAAAAGGTGAAAACACATGTACATTGTGCCCCACACAATGAATACGTCACACAAAATGCAGCTAGTGAAAGAGGCAAATGGGAGAAGGGTAGAGGGGGCAGTCAGGTAACCAGGGACCCACTGGGTTCAGCACATAGAACCAACATTTTGGTTCTTTGCATGCTTCTCATTCATCTCTTCCCTTTTTCCTCTCCCCCTCTCATCCTTGATTAGCTAACCCAAAATAAAAAAATTATTTAAGAACAGCTGTGAAAATGTACAAATTTGAATTTTAGGATATTTTAATCAGTATGATTAGGTTTCCCACCAAGAAATCTCCTCATCTGCTGTCATGCTATTAAGGCAGAAATGTGTAAATGAATTAAAGGAATTGGAGGAGGTTCACCAAAAATATCTTCGACTTCCTCTTCCCCTTTCCTGAGCAATAAGGACTTGTTCACAGCCATAAAGGCAGTTATAGATGTGTACCTATGTGTGCTATTTTATATGCCCATTTGTGAAGCACATCTCATGAAGAGATAAAATACAGGGAATTATTTCAGCATGTTTCAGTCAGGATGTTGCTCACAGTGTGCAGGTACCTGTTGGCAGTAGTTGTCTGCAGTGGTTGTCCTTGAATCCTGAACTTTCCTTCAACTTTTTCTGTTATTACCTTTTCTATAAATCTGTCCATAACCCCTGAACAACGTTGTCTTTGAACTTCAGTGCATCTACTCAGTGAAATTCTCATCCAAGCTTTAATCTTCTCGCACCTTCATATATTTTAACTCCCTCTTTATGGGCTGGCACACAAGGTGAATTTAATGGTGATAAATGTATTTCTGAGATTAAAAGCTATAAAGTATTCAATGTGGTGAATTTGGGGAAGATTGATCAGGGAGGAGCCAGGGAGCCTGTGGTTGGAGCTTAGGCTCATCTCTGATGTCGAGCACATGGTTTTGTTTGTTGGTTTTAAAGAGTGTCTATTAATTTTTGGTGTCTTTGCTACTACAGAACATTTAAATCATCACTGAAGCAACTGTCCCAATTTACCTTCACATTGTGTTCAAGAGCAAAGCTTGAAATGTGGAAGTATCTGAGGGGAGGAGAAGAGCAAACAAATCGAGGCCAGAAAGGAAATCTTTCCAGCCCATCCTCCTTATTTGCATTTTCCTGATGCACATAGGGAATGAATTCATGTGTCCTCTCTCTTTCAGAAGGGAAGTGGCTACTGTTTTTGCCTGTGCTTTTTGTCACCATGCACATTTATCATGATATGGCAGAACAAATTTATTACACAGTTTGCTGCATTTTTTAAAAAAAGTCCCTTGTTTGCTGTTACAATTTCTTATTATATGACTGTTTTACAGTTTCTGAATCAGAGCAGTACAATTTAGTAATCCAAACTGTAGAAATAATGTAGTAAAGAATTTTAAAATATGAGTTATACACTTGATTTTGGTGGTGGAAATTTGATTATTATGATGCATATGTATGTTTAAATTAGCAGTTGTAATTCAGAAAAGAAGATTTTCAGGTGAGTTTCCACAATAAGGTGTGCATGTAGATTTGGCCTGGGCCACACTTTGTACTGTGCCTGTTCTTCATATGAAATGTGGTGGGTGAGGGCCTTTTTGGGTGGATCATAAACCTACCTAGAGGGTAAGAACTATTAGAGACCACGAGGAGCTTCTCAGAGGGCTTGCTGCAGGTATAGATGTGTATGGCTATAAATACAGCTTTCCTACAAATGTACACAGACAAATTACTTTTCTAAGAACATTCCTATCGCCAATATGATAAGTGTTTAGGCCTATGCTTAAACCTACTAAATTGAAATCTTTAGGAGAGAATTTTAAGCCTATGTTGAATTAATTGAATTTAGGCTCTGGTGTTCCTGAGTCAGGATAAGTTGTCCTGAGTCTTGCATGGTTACCTCCCAGGAGATTTCAAACTCTGAATTGCAAAAAACACATTGCATGGAGCTGTGTATTTGTGCTTAAAGGACAGATTCTTTATCCAACCCATAACAAGAGGCCACTTGTTGCAGTAATAAGCAGAGGGGACTCAGTTTCTTTATATAGAAAAGCTTATTTTTTATTCACATAACTTATTTTTATATAGTTTTTACAGACTTTGTGTTTAACTTTGATTGGCTAGTAGTTTTCTTGCCACTTAATTCATTGGTTAAAAGGTGTTTTGTGTGTATATGCTAAGACTTTTTGTTTTACTCAGATGTTTACATTTTTCTTTAGTAGATTCTCATGGGACAGATCTTTTGTTATTACAGGTGTAAATGGTTCTCTTACTAGAATAGCTTGTTGTGTTAACTGCTTTCACTCTTATGATTTTTCACATGGGAAGTTGGTTTGGTGGTAATTTAGCACAGCAAGGCTTGATTTTATAAGGCCTTTCTTTTATAATATCTCTACTTGAATGCAACAGCCACTGGCTTCGGGGCTTGGTTTTGGTTGTTTTCATTCTGTTCTGCTTTTCAACCATTTTCCTCTCAAGAAGGCACAGCTGGAGAGCATTAACTGGAAATAAATGATGGTGCAGAATATCTGCTTGTTCACTGCTGCTTTTTCAGCTTAATTCTGCTAAATGCTGCTTGATTCAAGTTTTGAACTGCCCTTAACTGCATTTAACACTTAAAAGATAAACCTATAAACCAATTCTCCCTTCCCAGCCCAAGGTATGCAGGGGAGGATGGGGGGAGGAGGGTTACCCTTGAGTCCTCCCCTCTGTTCAAGCTTTCTTGCCTTCCTTTCTCCCTTTAACATATTAAATTTCAAGTGCTGAATTTTTGTGGGATGCGGGTGAGCTCAAACACAGGGCGGTGTTTGTGGTGTTTTATGTATTTCACCTTCCCCACCGGGCCTGCTAAAAGCAAGGGCGGGTGTGGACAGCACAAAGCTTTATTTGTGCTGGCAGACAGCTGCTGGAGACAGTGTCTCCTTATCAGCCGTGCCTGATAACACAGAATCTCCCATCTGCCACCCCTGAGCTTTGGAAGACACGTGTAAAGCTGCCAGCTGCTGGGAAGGTGCTGCCAGTGGGAGGCAAGGGGGTGGATAAACCTGTGACTTTGGGAAAAATGTCAATGTTCTCCTGAAAATCACACCATGCCCTTTGGGATTGCAGAATTCTTCAGAGAGGTGATTGCTCTGCATTGCCTGGACGGTGATTTAAATATGATTTCTAAGGTGCTTCACTGCTTTAGGCTGCAGAGCTTAAAGACATCTGTGGGGAAAATAGATAAGTGTTATCCTTTGTCCGAGTTTCCATTGCTGTTAGGAGATTTATTAGCATTTTTTATGGCTGGTCATAGCCTGTGTTCTTTAATATATTATTTGCAATTTCCTTTCTCTAGATTGTGCCGTTTGAGGAACACAACTCAAATTTTCCATCAGTTGCATCAGGGAAGCCATAAATATGTCACAAGGGGTGTATTTATGTACCCTATTATGCATTGGAAAGAATTTGGTCTGTACTGTGTAAAATTAAAGCAATAATTAGGCTTTGACACAAAGGTTGGAAGGAAAACTCCTGGCTTACATATATTTGTGTGCTTATTGTGTGTGATAATTAAATGGTGGTTAAAAATTTCTGCATATTCTAAATCACCCTAATGGAAGCACTTAGGCCACATTACCTCTTAGCAGGTGTCTTAATAATTAAGGAGGGATGAAAATTGAGGAAAAAGAATTTAACAAAAGCATACTGCAGTCCGTACTGTGGGCACTCGGGTGCCCTGGTAGGGGATTGTCCTTCAGAGCAGGGAGACAATCAGCTGTGTGCTGACAAGCCTTGGAAAAGCTTTCACTTCCCACTTTCTGGATGTGGAAGTCCCATGAGACCCAGTGTAAGACTGATGCTTTGTGTCCACATTGGAGCACATTCCTGGCAAGGGATCAGTCTCTGGGGGACACCTTCCCTCTGAAGATCATGATGCTCACTGATCTTCAAAGTATGAGGTAAAAGTGGAGCAATGTAAGGCAGTGCTGGGCAAACTGGAGTGCTGCTGACTTACAGAGATGAAGACTAGGGGGCAGGAAGGAGAAGAGGGCAATAGCCACAAAGTACAGAAAATAAAGAAAACCTTGTGCCCAGGTGTGTTGATTCAGCACAGCCTAGGTTTTAGTGGGCAGGGATACCCACAGAAGTGGTGAAAAGCTGCTAGAAGCTCCCACCATGTCTGACACAGCCAATGTTTGATAGCTATGAAGATGGACATGCTGCTGGCCCAGTTAGAGAGGTTGGTAATGCCACTGTGATGACACAGTTAAGGAGAAAATCAAGACAGCACCAACACAGTTTTTTCCGGGGGGGAGAGGTGCCACCACCAGGGCCATCCCAATGCAGGCTGTGGTGATGGGCCACAGCCACCCCCATCTCAGTGTGCTCACGGTGAGCCTGCCTGCCTGGCCACCCCTAGCCAGCCTTGCTGTGGGCACAAGGGCAGGGCTGGCAGCAGAGGCTCCTCCTTCCCAGCGCCCCGCACGAAGAGAGGCTTCAAACAGCGCCAGCGCCGCGCAAACACGGCGAGCGACTCCCTGACATGAGCTTAGACAAGATCGGCGCTGTGGGATCCTGCAAGGATCTGTGAACTGGTGGAACCTGTTGGCAGCGGCACCTACAGACAGCAGTCTTTCTTCTAGTCAGAGAAATTGAGGACATGGGAGGGAAAACAACATGGCAGCACCAAGGTCAATGGAAAAAGAGGGCAAGGAGGTGCTCCAAGGGTCAGAGCGGAGACTCCTCTGCAGGCCTTGGCGAGGACCATGGTGAAACAAACTGTCCCCCTGTAATCCATGAGGTCCAATATGGGATGGAGAAATCCACTCTCTATAGGTGAGTGACCACACCAGAGCAGGTGGATGCCAGAGAGCTGTGATCCAGTGGATCCAGTGGGTGACCTGAATGGAGAGAGAGGGCCCTCCTTCCAAGCCAGAGCAGCCTGTCCTTAAAAGACTGAGCCCCATGGATAAGTGACCCACACCACAGCAGTTTTGAGAAGACCATTTATTTGCCTCAGGGGGTGACCCCATAGTGATACCTCTTCCTGATCTTTTTTGAGAGCCAGACCCGGCTAAGGGATAAGGGGTTTTTACCTCAGTATTTTAACAAGGATCCTTAGGGTGCACCGTTTTGCTAAGGTGGGATGCGCCACAAATGCGTATACAATTTATAGACCTTACAGATTAGCATATCTAACAAGGGTGCCCCAATGGGAGGCCTGGATGAATGGTGTGATATTCCTGCATCTGAGGAATTCCCCCCTGGATGGGCAGAGTCTTAGTTTACAGGTCATATTCTAGAGAGGACCTTGGTTTCCCAAGATAGTGTAGGGTTTTCCTATTTTCTCTTACTACAAGTCCTTTAGGATGTTTGGTTTCCTGGTCTAATAAAATACCAGGACTATGCTAATTTATCAGACTTAAGGAATTACAGGTACACATGCTAAGAATACTGAGGATACATAAAAGTTATATAAAAGGTATATAAAAGGTATATAAAAGGCAAAAAATCTTGGCATCAACAGCATGGCAGAAGAAAGACTCCTCTGAGCAAACAGATCTTGAGTGACGAACTCACCAAAACCCCCATGCCCTGTCCTCCTGCACTATCAGTAGAAAAGGGGCTAGGGCAGGGAAAAGGCTTATTTTACTTCTCATTATCCTCCTATGACTCTGTTAATAATAAATTTACTTTATACCTTTAAATTTGAACCTGTTTTGCCCTTTGAGTATTTTTTCCCGGTCCTTAACTCATGAGCCCTTCATTAATTTTTTTTCCCTCTCCTCTGCTCAACTGTAGCAGAGAGGGTGAGCAAATGACTTTTGTAGGTGCCTGGCATTTGGCCAGTGTCAAACCATGACACTAGGTAGGACATAAATAGTGGCATCAGGATATGAACAGTGGCATCCTGCTTTTCCCTCCTTTCCAGACTCCTCTCTGTGCACCAGGCATGCAGCACTTCTGCAAGACTTTACATTCCCTTTCTTGAGGCATTGTGGCTTCAGCTCCTTAATGAGCTAGCTCATCCCTTTTGAGAAGAGCAAAGTTAGGACTGGAGAGATGTCCTTCACTTATTTAATGGTGTGCAATCACATTTCTAGCACTGTTTTTTTTAGGGCTTTTTTTAAAGGTTTTTTTTTTTAATCTGACTTTAAAACTGCCTTTCAGCAATTGGAAATGGATTGCTGAATATAAGAAGTGCTTTTTAATAAGTTTAAGGTCAAAACTATCAAAATATAAAGTAGCTTGGTGTCTTAGGCATGTATATAAAATAACTAAAACCAAAAATAATTTCCTTAGTTCTGGTGACATCAGTTCTTCTGAAAACTTCCCTTTGTCTTTCATCCCGCTTTAATTTTGCTGATGGTGGTTCTCCCTCCCAATCATCTCTGTTTTTATAACACGAGATAAAAATACGTTCTTCATAGATTAATGAAAGCCATGAACGTGAGGTGCTGTTGGAGCTTTACAAATTTATTTCAAAAATTTGTATTGTCATTGGCGAATAAGTGTTGTCTGCTAAGAGCTGCTCTTTTGTGTGAGCCGTATGTAACGTTGCAGTTAATAACATTTAGTGTTATCAGCTGCTCGATGACTTTATCTCCACTACAAAAGCCTGTTTGCAGAGAGGAGGCAGCCTTGCTGGAGTGCCAGATTGTTAAATAACTACAGGTTGCCAAAACTAAATGAACTTTTCAGCTGGTAATGATGTGCAAATTGCTCTCAAAAATGTATGTGCACTGGAGGAATGCTCACAAGCGCAGGGTTATGTCTGGTTACAAACATTTCTTTGCCTTTGTCCTTAACCCAGCAGTGACACCATTGGAATGACTGTATCTCTATATATAATAACAGAGTTATTTTGTGTTATTAACAGCTGAATCGTTACTCAATAGCTATTTTAATTAATGTAATTAACCAAATATATATTTAAGCTATTTTTAAGTTATTAGCTACTATGTTAAATAGCCATTTAAGCTATATTGTGGCCCTCTTGGTGAAATGCAACTCTAGGTAAGAAGAGTGGCTGTGGTTGTGCTGCCAAAGTGTCCCCCTGGCTGTGACTGGAGTATGGAAAGGAAGGTTTGCAAATGGGCCTTTTTTTAAACTACGGTGCCAAAAGGGGAGACACAGGAATTAAACTGACACGTCAATTAAGCAGTTTTTAAATTCATTTTTTCTTTTCTTGAGAAATACTTTTCTGTAATGTGGCAGAAATGAGGAGCTGCCTTTGGGTGAAGAGGTCTCAGAGTAAACTTCAGCTGAGGAGGTGACTGGATACAGAGTGTTCAGGAAGGTGGCTGGGCTGGCCCAGGCGTGGAGCTGTTACCCAAGAGCTGCAGCCCAGAGGAAGCGCTGGGTTTCCTGTGCAGAGCTTGCTCCCCTGCCCTGGACTGTCTCACCTTGGGTTTCTTAGCCTGGTTGGGAATTTAGTACAAAGAGCCATTCTTGTGAATCATGTTTTCTTTGCAATTTTGCATTCCAGCTCAACAATTCATTCCTCTTTTTTTTTTTTTTTTTTTTTTTTTTTTTTTCCTAATGGCAGGGACTTTACTGGAGTTCACATAACTTTGGAAAAATAGTTAGTTCAGGTTCTTCTGGGGGCCTTGAATGTTCCAGTTCCAATCCATCGGGGGTTGTTTTAAAAATACAACTGTTGGTACACCTCATATGCATTAGAATTAGTGGGATGTTCTGACATACAGTTAATATCCCTGAATTTAAAAGTTTTTCAAAGATAAATATTTAGAGGTGTGAAAAAAAGGTTTTTTCTGTAGCCAAGTTAAAGCTAATGATGTGTCTTCAGAGTATTCATCTTCCCATCTCTTACATTATTAGACTGTTCTCAGCAGTGTTTCTATGACCTCAAATGAAAACAGCATTTTTGAAGTATGCTTTGAATATTTGAATGTACTGTGAAGTGTTTTGGGTGCACAGAGTCTGTGTGTGTGTTTCAGCTGGCATGGCAACATCATCAGCTTGAACCAGTCCTTTCCCCTCTGGAAGGGCTGAGTTACTCGTGGTACTTTTATTCCTGCTTTGTGAAATACGTCGTGAAAATGTGAGATGTGGTGAAAGGGGGGTGCCAGCATTATGATACACACCAAGTGGTTAATAATAGTTCTGTCAAGTTAGGCTGCCTGAGAATTGTCAGTCTTTAACTTTAGAGTTCTACCTTTGTTCCATAAACTGTTTCAAAACCCAGATTATTTCTTTTTCTGAGTTTAATTTTCATTCATTTAGGACTATGCACAGCTACATACACTTTTAACTTAAAATGCTATTATTACAATTTTTTCTCAAGTTCTTCCAGCCAGCACCCCAGAAAACATAATTTTTATTTAGTGTTGTAGGACTAACCTGTTCTGAATGTGTTGTAGGTTTGAACTGCTGTCGGGTAGAATAAAAAGAATATAGTTCAATTTTCAAGTTGCAAAAACACATTTAGTATGTGCAATTTAGCAGCTGTTGCAAACACTTGAGGGCATTTTCTTCAGCATTTGAAAACTCCCTGTAGAAGTGAGACAGGAGTCATTCATTTAGCATTTCAAGCTTGAAAAATAATTTAACCTTTCCTTAAATTGTGTTTTGAAGTTTGGGATTAACACTGTGCCTGGCTGCACAGATGGTTACATTTTACATATTCCTTTGTCTAGGAAAAAAAAGAGACCACATGGTCAGTTAATGGCTTTAAACACTCCTAGTCCTCATTTTATATCTTCCTAATGGGACCTCAGAGATTGTGGGAAGATACTCAGAAAATTGTTGTTTATGGTGTAAGCCTTGTAAGATGTGTTGTATTCTGTGTCCCAGAACTCATGAGCTATTTTTGCTCCTGCTTATTAATCCTGGTTAATGAATTTCACAGCTTCATCCCTTAAGATCCATAATTCTGCTGTGGAAAAAATTAAAACTAAGATCACCTATGCAGAGAAAATGTTGCTTTATTAATGGAACATGAGAGCTCTTATTTTGTAATTTTTAATAGGTAAAATTATCAATGAGGTGAATTGTCAAGACTCCATATCAAGTCACTGAAGTGGTTATAAGCTAAAAAAGGGTTTTAGTCTTTCAGAATGCTTTCTAAGCTTTTTTGCAGCCACTTTGAGGAAATAGCATAGTGAACTGTGGACGACACAAATCAAATGTGATGTTGGGATAAATGATGGAAAATCCATTAAGTCGGTGGTGTGTCACCAGAGCAGACAATTCTAGCGTATAAATCCAGTCCCGAATTGGATATTTTGTGCTTTGTAATGATTTTTTTTCCCAAGTAGTTTTAAAAGTATCAGCTAACAGATAGATGGATTAACACAGAATTACAGAATAAAGTCATGGAATGGTCCCTAAAAGGGACCTTAAAGGTCATCTGGTTCCACCCCCCTGCCATGAGGGGATGCCTTCCACTCGGCAGTGTGTGTAAATCTGCACATGGCTCATACAACAGATGTTGATAAAACCACTGAGGGCTGTACAGTGTTGAGCACTTGTAAGAAATCTGTCAAGTTTATAAAATGTTGTCATTACAATATAGGCACAATACTTTTTTTCCCCTCCATTTGAGAGTGCTAGTAAGGTTTTTTATCATGTAAAGAAGAAAAGTTTCCTTTAAGTTCTTACCCTTTTAAGCCAGCATGTGCAACAAAATCCATCTGGTTGAAATTGTTAAAGATAGCAGTAACTGGTACAAGACTTCACAGCTTTATTCCAGCTCCTGTGGCAACAGGATTTCCATTGCCAGCACTGCAGTCACAGAGATGATTCTTGCTACTACGAGGTGGAAATGTTATGGTGTTCCTGCAATTCTGTGCTAGCTTTGCAGGCCAGGAGTGTGATGGTTTGGGATCAGAGTTGGGTCTCCAGTCTTAAGTGCTATCAGTGAGGCATTTCTAGCAGATACTTAATTCACTTTGATTAAATTGAACTTAGGACATCTGAAGATGTTTATATTTCAGGGGTGTTTGTGTGCATACATATGGGAACACACACTCTGCCTTCCAGTCAGCCAAATCCTCCTCCACTAATTTATTCACAGATGAAAAGGTTATGTTTCCTCTAGACTTTAGAGGGTGTTTTGTTTAGTTTTTTCTTCCAAAGGAGTTCCTAGAAAGAAGGGCTGAGAGAGTGTTGTAGGAAAAGCACTGTTGGCTGAGAAGTTGGGTTACCCCTGAGTGCCATTTCCAGTTCCTAAGATGCAGAAGGAGCTAGGATGTAAAGGTCAGAAGTTGCCAGTGTAGTTCATGTTAACACAAAATGATGAATGTTGTGTTATAAACACAGTAGAAACTCCCTGTCTTGTTTGAGATCTGGAAATATAGTGACTTCTCATGCTTGATAGAGCAGCCTGAAAAGTGGTTTGGCATTATTGATTTAAACCTTGCAGATAAAGAAGCTCGGTGTGAAACTTTGCAGCCCCTTACTATGGGTGAAATGTAAAAAATTTTGCCTTGGCTTCTATTGATTATCTTAATTGCCTCAAGATACAAAGGTTTTCCCAATACCATTACTATTTTTGTGACTGATCAATAGAATACAGAATCTCTGTTCATAAACAAAACATTGTCTGTAAATGGAGATGCTGGAAAATTAACCCTTTGTTTTCTTCTCTTTTCTTTCTCCTGTTTTTCCAGCGGAACCCCTGCCTTTAATGGACTTGTGCCGAAGATCAATACGTTTTGCTCTTGGCAGAGACCGCCTGCATGACATAGAAATTCTACCTTTGCCTCTGTCTCTGAAAAATTATTTACAGTACCAATAAGAAATCTAGAACCCTCTGGCCTCACATTGGACTTCATCAATGCAAATGGCAGAAAATTGTTTACAGCAAAATATAAATCTTTGTGATGGACACTGAAGTGTTATTTAATTTTTAATATATGTATTTTTTTCTGAACCAGTGAAAGCAGATCACTGTGGGGGACTACTAAAGAATGTGAAAACATTGATTTGATTGAGGTTCATGTGTTACCTGTTGCCTTTTGTGTTTACAGTCCTGAAGGCTATAATTCTCATCTCTCATACACTGATTGGTTTCTCTTTGTTGCTTCTGGTAAATGCCAATAGAAAATCTGACCTGCAGTGTCAGTGTCCTGCAGGCAGAGTATTTTTCAATATTATGATTTTCATTTTTTTTCTCTCTCCTACACTTTACTCCAATAAATAAAAATAAATTAGCAATGGAAAAGTCGTGACAGTAACTTTTGAAAAATATTTAAACCTTGGTATGCAGAGTTGTTGAGAGTTCTGTATTCAGTGCTCAACATAATTAGGCCTATAATATCTAAAAGCTCTAATGTTAAAAAAAGCAGATTGTTGTCTAAAAGAAGAGAATGTGGTTTAAAAACATGAGAGGAAACAAACGGTTTATGTATCAGATCAGTTTCTGGACTTGGTAACAGTAAAGTGCAGTTCATTGTTTTCAAGACCAAATCTAGTCCCTCCAAAGTTCTGCAGTTTATAACAAAGTGTTCATTGTCCCAAGAATTTAGGATATTCATATTTTAGGAAGCTTGTCACTTTTTTTTAAAAAAAGAAATTATAATTTTTATGTGGTATGAACTCTAAGTACTTTGTTTTTTCTTTTTAATGTATGTGTGGTTGTAATGTTTATTTATCTGTTTAGCGTCTGGAGTTCTCATTTAACTGTTTCCCATCTTGGGGTGACTGATTCTGTTTTTTTCCCCAGCTCCATCTGAAATGTATCCGTTTTTCAGGCTCATCCCTTTTTTTAAAATGCTGCTTTCTGTTTGTGTTTCTTACATGTTTCAAGTTATCTGCCTGAATCAGTTATCTAGTTTTTAAACTGGAAGTTGTTGTTAGGGCAGAATGTCAAATGTTTAGACTGAGCTGCCTTCAGCATATTTTAATGTGAATTTACTGATGAATGAGGAGAAAATTTCTAATAAAGTCTACTGTCCAAAGTAAAAATTCCATCTCCTTTGATGAAGTGTTAAACTGCTCATAGCCCAGAGCTGAAGTTCAGTTCCTTGTGCAGCTTTGCAGATGTTTCTGTTTGGTTCTTCTGTGGGATTGCTTCTAGTGTAAGAGACATGGCAGGCAGTGACCTGTCCCATCCTGGATTTATCCCAGTCACCCTGAGCATGGCCATGCTCTTGCTTTCAACACCATCCTGGTCAGATTCCTCTGAGCAAAACCTCACTTCTGTGCCAAGCTGTGCTTTGGGACTTGGAGCTTTTGAGGCAGGTTGGAGACTGGCTGCTGTGCGCTGATGATCCAGGCAAAACCACTGCCCCACAGATGGCTGCCCTGCTCTCAGTCACCCTGGGAACAGAATTGCAGCTCCAGCTGGAAAGGAGAAATGTGAGATACAAAAACACAAGCAAGAGTGGAAGCAACAAGGACAAGGTAACACAGGGATGTCAGAAGTTAAATAACTGAAACTTCAGCATGGAATTGTTTTGGACTTGCTTTCACTTAAGGTGAGAGGTACATACTGCATTCCTTCCCTTAATCGTACCAAGGGCAGGAAACTACAGCAGTGATCCACATTTCTTACTTTTCCTGCTTGCTTTATTTTGTAGAAACATTTTGTCTCAGTAGGTACACTAGAAGAAGGAGCTATAAAAGTACAATATTCACACAAAAGGCAGAACAAAGGTGTATCAAGTGATCTGTCATAAGCAAGGTAAGTAGCTGTTCAGGAATGGCAATTCTGGTAGACCTTGTTGTTCCACCACCAAAATCCATGTTAGGTAAGCATTCTCTAAAATTAGTGTTCTACTCTGTGTAACTACAGACTTCATGTTCCCTTGAATAACTGCAGGGACACAACTGTTCTTTCACTTGACCCAGACCAAGAGCTTTTTAATGTTACAGTAAAGTGGGAATTGATATCATAAGACAAATTAATGGTGCCTCTGTATGTTAATTAACTTTATTGCTTTACAGTTGTGTTGGAATTTTAGTTGGTGCCCCTTCTGTGATGATTTCTCTAAACCAAACATCCTTATTTTAACTTTCAAATATTTTTCTAACACTTAGTGTCTTCCAAGGTATTGTAGTTCTAGAGGAATGATTATTTTATTGTTTTACTGTTTCCTAATTGCATGTTGTGATTCTGTGGATGGTAGATACACTCTTTCATATGGTATTAGGGCCATGTTTTTGGGGATCAAAGTCTGTTTGATACATTTTTCTTGGTCTGCAGAAGCCTTGTAATGAGACTGCGGCATTGAGAATATTGACAATGTTCAGTGTTCTTCCTGAGCATCCCTGTGCAAGTGGATTCTCTTCCAGGAGAGTTTATAGGAAAGATGGAGTACAGGTAAGGATGAATCAGGCCTTGAGGCTAAACAAGTGGTCAGAGAATCTCCTCACAGAGAACCAGGAAGAGTTTTTACTGGAATGCAGATGTTGTTTACTGTCTGCTTCAGGAGGGAATTGAGCAATGATTTATAAAGTAGCCATGCGCTGCCTTTTGCCCAAATCAGGGGTCAAACACTAAGTTGTTACATTCCTTCAACCAAAGCAGTTGAAACTTCTCAGAATCTCTATCCTGGCCTCCTAAATGCAGGAAGATCCCTACCCAGAGGTCCACTCTGGGGAATATCTGACAGTGAGGATGATCACTTACTACAAAGCTGCACTGCTTTTAGATTTGGCTTGAGATTTTCCTTGCCTTCATATTTTCAATTTCCAGCCACTTCTGCCTTTCATCACATGAAAAAACAGACAATCCATGTGATGGTTTTCAGCTTTCACTGTGTCCCTGTGCCTGAGCAAAAGGAGTGCAGTTTCTCTAGACATGATGTGGAAGTGAATTTCAGAATCACAGAATATTCTGTGTTGGAAGGACCCACAAGGATCATTGAGTCTGACTCCCAAGTGGATGGCCCATAAGGGGATCAAACCCACAGCCTTTTATACCCTGCTTTTATACCCCTGACCAGCTGTGCTAATCTCACACCCAGTGTTGCCATGGCTGGTAAACTGAGGGGAGCAGAAGCTCTGTAATGCAAAACACGGGAGTTTTTTGGTAGTATTTGAAGGAAAAGGGCACATGCCTGGGAGCTGCAAGCAAATTGCAACCTCTGTGATGAGTGCATGCTAAATAGGGGTTGCAAAAGGAAATATTTTACCTACTCTGCATTTGGTTCTCTAATGTGGCCCCTTCCTAGGAATTACTGATGGTTCAGAATCCCTTCTCTTGTAACTGTGGTTAAGATTAATGGGAACAATGTATCATAGCTTCTCTTCTTTACTTTCTCCCTGTTGCCATTCTTCAGCCTTCTGCAACTCATGTGAGGTTGGGGAATTGATTGATGCCTCTGGAGGTGCTGCTTTGGTGATCACGATTCACAGATGCTATAACACTGTCAGCTTTTACACTTACTGAAACTGTAATTTTGTAACACCTACATTGGGAGTCAAATTTGAGAAGCTGCTGTGCTTTGATGTAGCAGCTGTCACACACATCCTGCTGCTGGGCTGACAGAGTCTGTTCTACAAAGGCTTTATTTCTGCCTCACATTGAACCACTGGGGATGTGTTGAAATGCCTGAATTCTCATCCAGAGACAATGTAGTACAATCTGTAGGGAAACATGAAGTTTTATTTTAGGCTTCATATGTAGTCTTTATGGTGTCCATTTTTTTATATCAACAGATAAACTCTTGCTTAGGTAGGATCTAACTTTGTAGCAGTTTCTCAGTGTTCACTTGAAGCTGGGAAAAGGTGTTACAGAGCAGATGTGTACAGATCATTTAAGTGTTTGGATAGTTATAAAAGAGCAGCAAGCCAGAGTGCTATAAAGTTTCTTCTCATCTCCATTACAGTTGGTATTGTTAAACTGTAACCACATGTTCTGCTGTCAGTGGCAGGCACTGCACAGCGAGCTCTGTATCAGCTCCAGCAGAGCTCATTCAGGTGCAATTCCCACTGACATCAGCGGGAGATCTGCCTGAGTCAGCACTGCTGCCCTTGGTTCCCATGTAAAGATCCCCAAACATTTCCAACACATTGTATTAAGCCATACTTTATTATATGTAAGCAATGTCAAGCAGATGGTTTCTGCAGCAGTTTCTCTAATTTGGCAAAACATGCTGGCAAGTATAGTTAGGTGAATGCTGTGAGAAAGTTGAACGAAAAAATGTGTCTCCTTGAGGCTGAAAGCAGCGTTCAAAGGGGGAGCCAGACTTCTTGGTTCCTTGGTGATGGTTTTCCATTTATAAACCTTTAGAATCTCAGTGGGTTTTATTCTGTATGCTTAAAGGCATGTAGGATCTTTATCCACTCCTGTTTATCTCAAAAGAATGTCTGCTGATCATAAAGTGGAAATCCCTTTGTTTGCTTGATTCAAAAAGACAACCAAAATCTTCCTTGCTCCTTGGGAAATATTCTCTGTAGACATAGAGCTATGGGAAATACACAACACACACAGCCTGGATGCCCCACCAGCTCCTGTTTTTTTCTTAAGGTAGCAGCTGTTGCTTCAGAGAAGAACTCAGTGTGTTCTGCAGGCATTGTCCAAAATAGAAACATTTGGAAACATCTGCAGCAAAGCTGAACCCTGCTGAAGGTATGTTAAAGCAAATGTAGGTGTACTGTGGCGGGGACAGAGAACAAAGGATCAGAGCTTAGGAGAATAGTGTTTGCCTTGTTTTCTTTTTTTAGCACCACTATAGAGTACAAGTAAATTCAGAGGGGAAAGGAATAAAGAAAAGTTGTTTATGCTTCCATCACCATCAGGTGTTTAGTACTGATGTTTAAAGCTTAAGCATCTTCCCCACGAAACCTTTGTTGCACAACCTTAGTATCCCAAGGCTCTACAATGATTGCAGTTGTGTGTAATGGCTCCCAGTTCCACATCTTGTCCTGTTAGACCGTAACTGATTAACTTCTGGGCAAAAAGCACAGCTGCTCTCTCATCATTGGCACTGCTGCAGGAACATGTGGGGTACCCAGATCAGCTCCCATCCTGGGCAGAGAGAGCCCAGCCCTTGGCAGAGCTCGCTGTGGGGCAGTTCCTGTGCCAGGCAGCACGGGCACATCTGCAGCAGGGATGGCTGGCTGAGCTCACCTGGGTCTGCATCTCACTTGGGAGGCAGCTTTGCAAATCCTGTTTAAAACAGCTGTCAGGATCAGGTACTTGCAGTTTCATTTGTGTAGTGTGACAATTTGTAAGGTATGTATAGGCTGTGATCTCTGCAGATGACAGTAGCTGTAAAAGCAGAGCTCATGTTTTTAATAACTTTAACATATTAGGGGTGCTTACAGTGCAGACAGGTATGTTGGATTTTCATGTACTGTTTTCTCTGCTTTTTGAAAGCCACGCCACGAAAGGCAGATGTCTTCAGACTTCTAAGGAAAAGCAAACAAAACACATAAATGAGGTGATATTTTATTTCTGCCAGTCCTCATGTATGAAAAATGTTACTGCCAGTTTCAAATACCAGTCACAGGCCAGCATCACAGAGGGACTTTGCTGAGATCAGGATCTTCTCCATGGTGCCTGTGTCAGTTTCCTCCATATTTACCTATTTTTAAAGAAGATAAAGGTATTTTACAAAGTTATTCAAATTGCAAGCTTAACTTGAAAATGCACTATTCTAATGAATAAAATGCTTACAGCACACTTAAGACTTTATTAGCAGAGGCACAACAAACTGCTGCACACATACCTGGGAAACTACTGAATGACTTTAATGGGAAAAGGGTTCAGCCTTTTCTCATTTTACTGAGAAAATCAGTTTGGCAAGTGCAGTGCTTCTTATGTAGCAAAATATGAACAGCTGTAAGGCATGGGGCCAGAATTTCAGTGTACGCATTTGGAAGTGACTTCTCAAGCATAGTAAAGGTACCTGTGACATTATTTTGGGAATTGATGTTTTACTTCATTTGGAGATAACTTTTAGCTTTTGGGAATTAATAAGATTTGGATCCTTCTAAGCTATTGTATCAGGGCTTGTCTAGGGACGAACCAAACCAAAACCAAACTCCCCTCCTGCCCCCAATAAATTAAGCTACCTGGGTAAACTTGGCTTGGCATCAAGTGCTGCTGGTTTGAAAATGTTTCTCAAGTCCTACCATGTAATTGCATAAATAAACCCCCATTGGAAAAAGCCATGTAGAAAATGAAAGGATGTTTTGAGTATTAAATTGGCCTCCAGAAGTTCTGAGATTAATTCCAAGTTGTGCCAGAAACTTTCATGTTCTTGCTTATTTGCTGATGATCTCTCCACCCCTGCCTCTACCATTTCCTGTGTACATCAAAGACAGCAGTCCAATTTTTCCAATTTTTCATTGACCCTAAGTTTTCATGATACAAATAAAGCCACCCAGTTCAGTTATTCATCATTTCTAATCTTGCTGCATCTTTTACCTCACTGGTATTTGAGACTCAGGCTGTGTTTCCCAAGCTGAGCTTCTTGAAAACCCACCTTGTAATTTCATTCTTCTCCTTACCATTCACTTTGGGGAAAGCTTCATAAGGTGAAGTATCTTCACTGTTCGTGACTCCAAGAGCCCACTCAAAGAGTGTTGGGACATGTCACATTGGTGGCTTGCTGTTGAACTGACCTAGTTAGTTTTTAATTTAATAACTGTCCAGTTACTAAGGTCAGTGCCCCCAAATGGCCTTATTCTGTACATATGCACAAAGACACAAGTGACCATTCTTAATTTGCAGCTAATACACCTTTTGTCTTGTGTTTTTTGCCTTTTATATGCAATTTCTCTTGACCCTTCTACTGGGGCCTCACTCTGGGAATCAGTAGGTGTTTCAGCCTTCTGTGAGCCCAGTTTAATTTGACTTCTCAGAAGGATTTAAAGTAAGAATTTGTTTTAGATCAAAGTTCTTTGAGCTGTCACAAGCATTGCACAAGATTGGAATAAATATGAATTTTAATAATAGAGCTGCTTAATGTTGAGGTTTAAAACTCCATGCTTCAGTTGCTCCCATGTCATTAACCCTCACCCACTGAGGAATGTTATACACAACTTTACTGTCAGTGACTAACTCTCAAATCAAAATAAGACAAATAAATCTGTAGTTGTAATACAGAAACTTCCTTCTCTCTGAGATCTGTGACGTCCAGTTTCCTGCTGAATCTGAGCTGAAAAAAAGAATTCGGAATGGCTGGTTCCTTCATTGCTTGGTATTCCCATCCCCAACAGAAGTGGGAACAAATGTTTTCAATTTTCAAATAACCAATAGGAACCTATCTCAGAATGTTGTGTCTTGTGCACCAAAAGGTGAAATAAATGTGGGGTTTTTTCCCCAGAACTTTCTCTCTCTAGAAAGATCTCCTAAACATTTATCTTCTGAACATGTTCATCCCATTGGACATGGGGAGATGCTTCTAATCCTTTTGAAATACCAGCTTTCTGGATCAGGTAACTTTGTGACTTTGGAAAAGGAAGGACACTTTATATCACGCCCTCTTTTTATTTATATTATCTTTACTTTAGGCTTTAAAGTTTTGTTTAATTTATGGTTTTGGAATTTATTTGTAGAAATATAAAAAATATTCTTTTTTTCTTTTGTAAGTTTCCTTACTGAATCAAAAAGTTTTTATGGTCTTGCTATAATTATAGAAATTGGAGTGTCAAATGACGTCTTTTATGAGACCAGCTTAATGAAACCGAAGAGACACTTTCAGACATAGAACTGTTTCACTGAAATACAAACACCAGTTTTCAAAGTTAAATTCAGATAAAAAACTGTTTAAACTTGAACAGTTCTTAAGCTGCATAGAAATTTGAGAGTTGAAAAAGATATTGGTTTTGTGCCCTGTTAGAAATTTTCCCATTCCTGAGCCACCTGTGTGTTCTGCTGAACCCACCTTTCCTCTCTCTAATGACTTACTGAATCTGCCCTCTCTGTGTTGCAGGTACAAACCTCTTTGATGATATAATTTATTAGCTTGTGCAAGTTAAACTTGTATCACGAGATTGAAGCTGTATTTTGCCTTGAGGATCAAAGCTTCAGCCTGCATATCCTGAAAGCTGGTCTGGCTATTAGAGTATAGCATTAGTCACATTCAAGATATTATCTTTGTAAATTCAATCCTGTATCTATCCTGGTGTTATGGTGTCTATGTTCACACCATCCCTTCTTACAGAGAAGCTAACTAAAAAGAGCAGATGTCACATATTTAATCAAGACCTTTCCCTTTTGTGGTTTTCCCATTCAAAGAAAACAAAGATGAATGAGTTCAGAGAATTTAAGTCCTCTGCTATTTTCACAGAGCTCCTTTTTGAATGGTTTTGTAGGCGTACACCTACTCTGCTGTCAGGCAGTGACATGCTAGGAGCTTACTATGAATTTCTGTAATGGAGAAAAGGAGTTCAGGCACAGGGCGGGGCTTCCCCCAGCGCTGGAGATGTCTTGGGGTTTGCTGTGTGTTCTTGTGTGGTGAGTAATGGGACAGGTTGAGGCAGGGCATTAAAAATCCTGGTGATGCTGACTGACAGGTGGGGCTGTGAGGCATTAGCCAAGCCTGGGAATGCTGCTGAGCCTCTGCCTGCCTTTTCCCAGGTACGTGCTGCTGATGGTGGCCAGTGCCACGGCCCTGCACCTCATGGATTACTCTGAAAGAGGGGAGCTCTCTGCTGGGCAGATGCACCTGGCCACGCTCCTGGAGATGCTGCTGCACCTGGCTGATGAGACAAACATCAACTGGGCTTTACTGCCAAAATAAAACTCATCCATTTTCTTATAAACCCCAGCAATTTGGTCCCCAGGGCTTTGTTATTCAGTCTCTTCTTATGTTGGTTTGAAGGGGCTTGATCCCAAGGAGTGGGAGGAGTGCACCTGTGTCCTTTTCCCCCACTTTTCTGTTCCAGTTGTGGGGAATAACTGGATTTTGGTTGTTTTCCTTTGCAGTTCACTGCAGATCCTATAAAGGAAGGATCATCCCTCGTCCTTCCACCAGCAGGTGAGAGTAGAGATAGTCATATTTCAGGAGCCTAGTCATGGAATATTTTATGGAATTGGCCAAGTAGCTTCTGGGGTTTCTACAGTCTGTCCATGGCAGATCCAGCCTGTACTTCAATTTAGTGCCCCTCTGAGCTCTTAGTCCACAGGGAAATTAACATTTTGGGAAGTTCTTAAAGCTCTACTTAATGGTTTGTGGATTATGATGATTTTCTGGAAGTAGACTATCCACCCTGACCTGTTTTCTTCCCACTCCCTGTCAGACTGGACCTGCGGGAAGGCTGAAGTGAGACCAGTATCTGTAAAATCTGTGACTCTCCCTGTCTCCCTGAGGCTGAAGCTGGCAGAGTGGGAGATGTAAAAGACTGAAAACTTCTTTTTTTATCCCTTGAATCCCAAGACTCTGTATCTGTAAGACACTCCTTTCTTTGTGGCACCTTGGGGACACATTGGGCAGAGGAACCTGTTGTGTGTCAGCATGGGAACCATCAGGACATACCACGACCAGCCAGAGATGCTGGTTAAGAGATCTCCCTCTGGGCTGGAGTCAGATATTAGGTCAGCGTGGTTCCTTGGGAACACTTCCAGAGGATCATACCCTTCCTGTTCTCTGGAATCCCACCATGCACACGGTGCAGTAAAATATTTTTATTTTAAAAAAGTCAGTCCAGGATTGGAAATGCCAGTCCAGGATTGGAAGTTAGCTGTTCCTCTGATTTATTTTTCACAATGTGTTTTTAATTTGACACAGAAGCCCTCTCCTTCCCTCAGACCCCATATCCTTTAGCTTTGGGTTTTCTCAAAAACAACTCCCTGCCTACACCAATGAAAAATATTCCAAATTAGGGTACTCTGAGACTCTGCAACCTGGGATCAGTTGGTCTCTTGGAACCCTTGAGAAGGAATTTGTCATCTCTTGATGACAAGCTCAACCTGAACATAATTGAAGAAATAAAAACTAAAACCCAGCCCACCCCGTGGGGAGCGTGGGCAGGGCCTGGCACAGGAGCTGCAGCCGTGCCCAGCAGGGCCCGGGGCACCCACACCTGCTCCGTGCCCAGGGTCCCAGGAGCAGGGAAAACTCCCACTGTCCAGTCCCTGCATTTGGCTCCTGCTGGCACTTGGCAGCCTGGGCATGTTTGGGTGCAAGGGCTCCAGTGCTGCTGCCTGGAGAGATTGGGAAAATGGGCATTAACCACTCCTGAGCTCCGGCTGGGGAAAGCATTTGGCACCTCTGGCATTTCAATAAAAACAGTTTCCATCATTTTGGAAATATGTTGAACCAACCCACAGGAGACAAATAAACCTTTCTCCATAAATACAGGCCTAGGGATTACACAATTATTCCTATGCCTGGTCAAACAAGCCAGCAGACAGTTTTTGGGGAGAGATTCCAGGCTCTTGTCTCCCTCCCTGGCTGTGCAACACTTGCAGAGCACCAGGATTTGGATACTCAGGCCTTAATTTAAATCCCATAGATATTAAGGCTTAGGAAGTGTCCTAAAGGCACCTCCATTCATACTTCAATTTTTCATATTTTAAGTCTTCTGTCACTAATGAGTTTTGCTCTTCTTTTGTTAAGAATAGCATAAGAATACTCCACCTCTTTCTTCTTTAGGCATCCCCATCCAGGAGATAAAATAGATGTGGAAGGAAGTTTGGAATGCTGCTTCCAAGTCAAGTTACCTGGTAGGAAATTGCTTCAGCTCTTTTGTACCTCAGTGTGTTTTAAACACAGCTTGGCCCTTCATGGCTGCAGACTCTCTGCTACTCCCAGGGGAATAACATCAGCTGTGGTCTCATCTCAACTGTACACAAAAAGATTGATTTGGGGTTGAATTTGGATGCAGGCAGGTATGGGCCAATTTCAGAAAGCTTCAACCCCTGTTTTTCAGTGATTCAGTCAGTGACCGAGTGGTGAGACCTTCAGGATGGTCACCCCTCTCCTGGGCACCATCCCTGCTCTGTGGTCTGTTCCCACTCCTGCCATGGCCTCTTCTTTTAGTGGGAGGTTAAACCACAAATATTTGCCTTGCTGGTTTTTGGGATATCAGAGACTCCCCCAAGGCAGCTGGCAAAGCTCCTCTTTCCACACCCTCTGCCTCTCAAAGCCATGCTGGAGCCAAACAGAGCAAAGGAGATATCTTAGTTCCATGCTGGAAATTTCCACTTGCACCCAAAAAACAGGAGAAATAGTGTCTGCCCCATCTTTGAAAGTGTCCAAGGCTGCACAGGGCTTGGAGCAACCTCAACTAGTGGATGGAATGGCAGGGGATAGAATAAGGGGATTCTTAAGGTCCCGTCACATCCAAACCTTTCTGGGATTCCATGATGATTCTATGATGTCTTTCTGCATTTATTTTGCATCATTTCCTCTCAAATTTAATTTATCAAATTTAGATGACTTGTTAAAGGAATCATTTTAAAATTATTCCAGGGATAAAAAGGGGAGCACCAAACATAAAAAGTCATTCCTACATCCATCAAATAATTATTCATTGGAAGCTATTCCCTCATTTCTGTCCTTGTTTTGTTTTCTTGGAAAACCTTATGATCCTGCAGTTTCTCAGAGACATCTGATGGGATTACAGAAAGGTTTGCCCTGTCAGGGAGACAGGTGGGTTTAGAACACTTGTTCCTCTCCATCTTTATTCTTTAACCACATTTCCCACAGAAAGGTGTTGTGGAAGCAATTCAGAATTACTAGAAATGGATGAGGTTCACATTTTTTCTCCACTGTTTTTCACCTATATTCAAATTATTGGAATTACCCTCAAATGAGCCCTAGGAAACGACTATGGAAAAAGATCACTCAGAGGAACATCTTAAAAGAGAAAACCACATTCAGCAGCAGCAAAAACAATCCCATTGCTATTTTCACCGGGTCTCTAGGTGCTCTGCCAGAGCTCTGTACAGCCATTCCCATTCACAAACAAGCACTATGGAAGGCACTCACTTTGTCCATGAGGGTAAGGAGGCAGTTTTGGACACATTTTTTGCCATGGAATGGGACAACAAAGTCCAGGTGGTCTTTGTGGTCCCTTCCAAGCCAAACCACCCCATGATTCCATGACAGGATCAGCACCTATCCCAATTCCATTCCAGAAACCTACCACTAACTCACAACTTCCCCCATCCTCTTTTTGCACCACATCAGGGATGTGCTGCTAGCTGCCACAGGCATGGGATGCTCAGCATTCCCTGGGGATGCTGTTCAAAGATAAACTTGTGGCCTCAGTTCCAGTTTGGATTATGTCAAATAGCAGTGTGGGGTGGTTCCTCTCACATCCCAGCACTGGGACAGCTCACATGGAATGTGAGCGACTTACTGCATTTGAAGTTCCTGGCTTAAAAAGCAGGTGTTGTAATATCCTCTCCTGGGAATATCCAGAACACCAGGAGGGTCCCTGGAAGCCATGGGTAGGGACAGAGTCGGACAAACATTTGTGAATTGGTTTTCAGGAGATGCATCCACAGCCTGTGGCTTCAATGATTGCAAAGCTGTTCCTTCCCCTTGGAACAGCCAGGCAAAAGTTCTGGATTTCTGACAGAAAGAACCTCCAAGCTACTTGGCTCTTGCCAAATCAAGACCAGCATTCCCAACAGGCTCTAAGTAATAAACAACAGGAAAGATCATCTCACAGTGCATACAAACTGGGCACCACATTCCTCACTGGAACTGGACTGTTCCCACATGTCTGTAACAGCTGGCAGCATCCCCATTCCCTGGCTCTTCCATTCCAGAGAAAAAGACACCACAGCCCTTAGACACTCAGTGTGTAATCCCAACAAACAAGGGAAAACCACCTTGCTCTGGGAAGAAATGTAATGTCCAGTTTTGGCCAAGACCAAAAAAACCCAAATAGCGGTGCTGGCAACATTTCCAGGCATGGAGCCTCCCAGCTCCAGAACTGTAGCTCATAGGGTTCTTCCTGGTGCTGTTCTGTTTGGATGCTGCCTGTGAGCCTGAAGGCTTAGGATGGTACTTGGCACTGAGAAGCAAAGTGCCGATAGCAGGGTGTGTGCTGATCAGGCATGGGTGCAGCTGAAGTTGCAGGCAGCAAGAGCTTTCTCAGCTGCCACTTTTCTGAGCTCAATTTTTGCCAGGTTTTTCAGGTTTGTGGCTGGGCTCTGCGAGAGTGAAGAGCTTTGTTAGGGCAAAGGAGTTCATGCTGCTGTTTGAGTGTGGTGCAAAGAAGGATTTGCAC